>NW_019394258.1:600000-1200000 GCF_000612105.2 Orussus abietinus
TTGCGGTTACTAACTGTTTAATCATAATGTCCGTATTCACCGAGGGAGTCGGGGCAAAACGACGGCCTCCAAGCGAAAACCTGTAAAGGATTAATTAAGGCCGCGGCGAAGGAAATTATCCTCCAAGGGCGGGCTACGTATGTTCCTTGGGGACGAGGAAAGTAGGAAAGAAAGGGGGAAATTTTCGGGCAGAAAATTGGAATTGCATTTCTGGAATCCTCGTCGAGAGGGTGGTCGACTTAGGTCGCGATCGGATCGCCTAATTAAATCATTTATATTAGGAACCCCTCGGTACTCGAGGACTTCTTCTCTCCTTTTTCTTCCCCGTTCGAGGAGGTCTCAAGGGGATGAAAACGCGGCGAATCAGCCCTCCTCGGCTTGAAATCCATGGCCAAATCATTACCGTGGTTAGTTCGTTAAGGTCTTACGAGTGGATGTGGCTCGAATGTATATAAAGTGGATTTTATTCCCGAGCGTCGTGCGGAATCCTTCCATCTAGGTCAATTAGTTGTGTAAATCGCACGGAAACGGGTCGAACTATTTTACGGATTCTCGACAAGGATCCTTCAAAACGCCCAAATCGACGAGCGCGTATCACCTTGGACCCTCTTTTGAATTTCTGCTCCCTGATTTACTGTAAAAGAAAAAAAGAAAAAAAAAAAGAAAATTTGGTTAAGTTGCATTCTTCCGTTCCGCCTCCAGCGGCTCCATTGTTGCCCTCGATAGGTCCCCTCGATGCAGTCCGAGGAGTGCATCAGGTATGGATTTTCGTTCCCGCTATACCGACCACTGAGGGAATTCAGTATGCAATACTCTTCCCGAGTTTTTCGATAGCGACTGAAAAGCTAACAACGAGGGCGAGGGGCAGTTGGTCCGGTTTTAATTTTCGCTGCGGATGGCGCGGGGGTCCGTCGATCGATCGATTATTGAAAAGTCGAGAGAGCTGGAGAGTTTTGGACCCGGTAGGACGATCTTATAAGTAAATTAAACGGCCGCGAGAAGCGGCAAATTGAAACCCAGGAGCGACCTCGAGTCTGATTCGAGGCAGGAAAAGAAATAAAAATAAAAAAAGAAATCTCGGGACCGAGAAAAAAATCCACCCGAATTTACGTTCTCCATCGCGTAAGTGGTTTAAGACTTCCCTTGATCTCGCGAACGGGCGCGGGTGATTTGTCACTTTCGTATCAGACTTTATTACGGGACGTTTCGTTTTCGTCTCCGGGCCAATAGATCGTCCGAGGCTTACATTGGCTCGGAATCAATTTCTAGGCGACGTCCCGTTTCCGAGTGTTTTCGGTCGACTCGCTCGACTCGGATCAACTGATTTTTTTCTTCTTCTCTCTCTCCTTTTTCTTTTTTTTTTCTAGCCCGCCCGTTCCTCCTCCGGCGAATGCAAATGGGTCCCTAGGGATCCCTGGAGGTGGCCACACGTGAGCGAGATTTTTACAGCCCGACGGAACCTCTTTAACGGACCATCCGGAGGGCCCCCCAAAGAAATTGTTTACACTTCGCCGAGAGTGCGGCGAGAAATAAATGCTCCGGATATTCCTGAATGTCCCGCCGTGGTCTATTTTCGTGCCCGAGCGAGTCGAGTGCCGATGGAAGGACCGAGCGAAAATAATCCCCTCGAGATAAATTATTATCCCCGACTCCTCTTCTTATTTCTCTTGCCTCCCCGGTCCGACCGGAAGTACCCATCGACGACCGATTCCACGGCGTTAATTCATTTTCGCCCAATTAACGAGCGCCCCCGGGCTAAGATGACGCCCCAACTTGGAATCGAGTTCCCGATTTCTTCACCCTTTTGTCTGGGCACCCCCCGCGAGAGGGAGAGAAGAGAGTTCCCGGAAACTCCGAGGGCGGACTTCACGAGTCCCTTGGGAATCCCCTAGGTTGCTGCCCGGGGACTTCCGGTTGCAGGCCTCCGCATTGAAACGGACTTCTTCTCTGCTTTCCTTTTTCATTTCCCCTTTTTATTCCCCGGGAGGTACCATCTCGGGATACAACCCCCAAGATTCCGGGTAATTGTCGCGGGGGGTGTGCCCTCATTTCCTCCCCCTTTATCGGCACTTCCGGCTTCCGGAGGGATTGGGGCTCGCCGTTGAACTAGCTGGGATTTCCCCCATCGCCGGCGACTCCGCGATCCGGGGATAATCGTTCCCGGATTTTTCGTCCATTTCCCGGGGGTGAATCCTCTTTTCTCGAGGCAGAGGGGGCGGAATTTCGAGTGCATCCTTGGAATCTTCGACGAGGGGGGCCGGGGTAATTGGGGAACGAGGGAGATCCAGGAGAAGGAATGGATGCTGGGTCTCGAGTCGCCTCCCAAAGTCGGGATACCGGAAGTTCCTCCTCGCGGAGTTGTATCGCGCCCTGAGGTGCGATTGAAATCGCGACTCCTTGGCGAATCATCCAGGTGCACCAATTATGGACTCGAAGCTCGTTCTCTGCGGTCTCGATCTCGTTCCCTGGGACTCCCTTTTCCCAACCAGCTAGGAAAAGGGGCTTGAATTAATCGCGAGTCGCGAGTGCAGCTCGCGTCACCGCCCGGAGTAATTGGCCGCGCGTTTCTCCCGCGAGCTCGCCGCCCGGAGTGCCGCGGCCCGTTCTCTCGCGCATCCGCGCCCTGCTATTAATAATACAGAAATGCGAGTATCATGTAACGCGTTGCGAATGACGAACTTGAACTGCCGGCTGCGCGAGTTCTACCGTAGAATGGGACGGATTCCGCGAAATCGGAAGACGCGCGACGTCCGCTCCCGTTTCGCGACTTGTCTCGTCGTGGCAACCTTATTCCTGATATTGTCCACGCTAATTATGGAATAATATTTTCCTTGGCACAGTCCCGGGGAAAATACCAAGTCCAGCCAAGCCAATGCTATCGGTCCCGGCCTGGAACGTCGGAAATTGTCGCGCCGGACTTACTTCCTGAAATTTCCCCCGGTTGCGCGGTCATTTTGGAAAAATCTCATTGTCAGATACTCCTTTTCGTCACTTTGGCGAGGTGCTCACTGAGACACCCACTGGGAGGGGAATTTTTATCCTATGGGTTCCTGGTACATCCTTCACCTCCCGGATAACGCGCGTCCTCGAAATTGACGGCGAAGTCGACGCTGTCGATTTTGGCCCGGAATGCCTGAAATTGTCGCGAACAAAATCCCATCTTGAAGTTTCCCGCCGATTCCGCGGTAATTTTGGAAAAATATGAGATATTTATGTATTCCTAGGTTAGGAGGGACGTTTACGGAGACACCTGGGAGGTGAATTTTTATCTTAAGGGCTCCTGGTGCATCCTTCACCTCCCGGAAATCCCGCATCCTCGAAATTGACGGCGAAGTCGACGCTGTCGATCTTGGCCCGGAATGCCTGTAATTGTCGCGGAAAAGTCCTATCTTGGAGTTTCCCTCCGATTCCACGGTAATTTTGGAAAAATCTCAGATACTCCTTTTCGCCACTTTGTTGAGGTGCTCACCAAGCCACCCACTGGGAGGTGAATTTTTATCTTAAGGGCTCCTGGTGCATCCTTCATTTCCCGGATAACGCGCACCCTCGAAATTGACGGCGAAGTCGATCTCTCGATCTTGGCTCGGAATGCCTGAAATTGTCACGGACAAAATCCCATCTTGAAGTTTCCCCTCGATTCCGCGGTAATTTTGGAAAAATATGAGATATTTATGTATTCCTAGGTTGGGAGGGACGTTAACGGAGACACCTGGGAGGTGAATTTTTATCTTAAGGGCTCCTGAGCATCCTTCACCTTCCGGAAATCCCGCACCCTCGAAATTGACAGGGAAGTCAATGCTATCAACTTCACCCCGGAATGCCTGAAATTGTTGTCGACGGAAACCGAGTGCCGGCTCTCTCGGTGCAATCGGCATACCGGGACTTGTTTCAGCAACCGGCGGTTTGACCCCCTTAAGCCGCAGATTGAATTAAAGCGCCTCGCTTAAAAGGTCCATTTTGCCATGCGCTGTCGTTGATTAAAATGCCGGGAATTCCGCGAGAGCGGATGTGGAAATTTCCTAGGGGTTCACATAGAGGATGGTACCGATTTCCCGCGATCCATGAAAGTACGATCGAAGGGACTCCTGCCAGCTACTTCGGATTTCCCTTAAAAGGCCCTTCTCATCGATGATTATGTCGATTTTCCCCCGCTTCCGGTCTCGCTCGAATATTGTAAGCGCGGATTTGCTCGGGCATCGGCATAAGCGATCAGGCAATCATACATACACCGTGCCCTGGGCACGCGTTATTACGAATTACCGGGACCAGCGGAACTCCAGCCCTAATTCCGAATCGGAAATGATAGAATATAATGTCGCCGGGGAAGATAAACACCCCCGACCGGGAAAACACCGCGCAACCCGAGCCAGGGTTTGAAAATGACTCCCTGTATTCCCGCTCGCTGGATAACGGGGCGGATGAATTTACGAGAAGGTGATAACAAAAAGAAAAACAATGCCCGAAAATACAAGTCCATTTCCGGGGTCGCGAGTCTGGCCGCGCATATTTTAAAGTGAATCCCGATGCGCCGTTAGTATGTACTCTGCGCAATAGTAATGGTGCTCGACATCGGACCACCGATGTCCCCGGACACCTCAGGTGGTAATGTCGCAGATAATTAACGAGTGGCGTTGAAATTTACGGCCCCGTTACCGCGTCGATAAAAGTCCTATCCGCGGATTCGCAGGTCGGGTCTCGAGGTCGAAGACGAGGGAAGTCATCTCAGCCCGTCCTTTGGCGTTAGGGATGAATGGAGGTCCGCCGGAATGGCGATTATTAATCGAGAGAGGCCAAAACTCGGAGAGATCGGAAGATCGAACTGCGGATTTCCGGAGGGGTCGGCTAGGCAGCGAAGATCGTCATCGGGGTCGCTTTGATCGCTCCGATCCGTCGAGCGGGTCGTTATGCTCACCCCTCTGCGGTCCAACTTCGGCGGAACTCGGCCGCGCGAGTTCCGCAACTTCGGCTCGCAAATAGAGCTGGGATTCTCGAAAAGATCACCAGGACCTCGACGGAACGAGAACCGGACGAATGGGCCGGAAATGCCGCACATTTTGGCTCGGCCATGGCAAGAGAGGCCTCCGGAAAACGCGGACCTCGACTAATGACCAACAGTGGTCGTTGCATAAAGGAGAGAAAAAGACGCCCTTGATGAAACGGATTTCCCCATTAATATTTCCCCGTTAATATTTCCCCGTTAATATTTCCCCGTTAACATTCCCCCGTTAATATTTCCCCGTTAATATTTCCCCGTTAATATTTCCCTGTTAATATTTCCCCGTTAATATTTCCCCGTTAATATTTCCCCGTTAATATTTCCTCGTCAATATGTCCTCGTTAATATTTCCCCGTTAATATGTCCCCGTTAATATTTCCCCGTTAACATTTCCCCGTTAACATTTCCCCGTTAGTATTTCCCCGTTAATATTTCCCCGTTAACATTTCCCCGTTAATATTTCCCTATTAATATTTCCCCGTTAGTATTTCCCCGTTAACATTTCCCCGTTAACATTTCCCCGTTAGTATTTCCCCGTTAATATTTCCCCGTTAACATTTCCCCGTTAATATTTCCCTATTAATATTTCCCCGTTAGTATTTCCCCGTTAATATTTCCCCGTTAACATTTCCCCGTTAACATTTCCCTTAAATATAGGAATAAAAATAGCGACGGGATTCTTGAAAAGATCCCCGGATCTCGGATTTTCCTCCGATTCATTATCAAGCATTACGTGTGAATGTATGAAACGGAATTGTAGAGAGAAATGGATGAGCTTTAAAAATTTTAAAAATAGTTCAAACGCGCGAACGTATGAAATATAATAATAGGACAATCTGAGTGACTTTTAAAAATCCCGGGAAATAATTCCAGGCACTTTCGATGGACTCCTGGAGGACCTCGGCCGAGGTGTCGCGAGCTAAACCCACTTTTCTCGGGGCTTCCCGGAGGATTAGCGAAGCGAGCTAACGAAATTCTGGAGTATCAGCTCGGCCGTGGAAACAGCATTACGGAGGTTCGTCAGGCCATAAGCTTCGGTCGCGGAGTTAAGGGCATCTCGTTAGCGATGGAATCAAGGCGCGATTCACGAAGTTCCCCGTAACAAGCGACATCTTCTAAGAAGGCCAATTGAACGCTCGTTAATTGATTCCGCCAGTTTTCCTTACCTCCCCATCGGTCCTCCGGAAAATTCATTGCCGAAAATTCCCCCAAATTTCACTTATTTCTTGGAGGCTTAAGGTGAAGTGAAACACGTCGAGGAACTTGATCGACGTCGATAAAGAAGATTTTTCTAAATGCCTACGCTGCCGACGTTCGTTTTTATATCGACAGCTGTGTCGAATTATATTGGGTATTGTAACAAATGGCATACTCCACCTGTCGTTTTCGTACAATAAATATAAAGAAATCGAAGCAAAACTCCAGAAATCCTCTGGATTCGTGCTTTTTGGGCCCTAATTGACTGCAGAGGGACCCCCTGCGCCATCTGTGATTTCCAGGTCAATTAAATTTTCCCTCCGAGACCTCGTATTCCCATCGTTTTACCATAGAAGCGCATACAACACTTTTTTTGCCCTTATCCCTTTCAAGTGCGAGTTGATCGATTATCAGAGTGTTCTAAATTGGCGTAAAATTGTCCTGACCCTTTCGATTCTCATATCAGAGCCTTCGATAATTGTATATTGATCTAAACATGAGAGCTCGACGTCATTTTGGTTCTGGGTTGGGCGGAGTTAAAAAATTTGGTTAAAAAATCCAAACTTTCAATGTGTCAGGACAATTCTTATATGATCAGGAGTGACGTGTCAAAGTTTCGGACAGTTTGGTCTTTTACCCTTAAAAAAAAGTGTACTCGAATCGACTGATTTGAAGGGGGTTTCATTTCACCTTAAAAAAAGAAAATCTCGTCTTTCCTCAATTTTTTTTTTCATCACAAGGACGGAAAAAAATTTCTCCGGCAAGAGCTCAAAAGACACGGACGGCCTTGCGGGTGAAAATTTCTCTAGGTTTTTCCGAGGAGGAGGGCAGGATTTTCTCGGGATTATTAGAGTGCACCCCCCGCGGGCTTTTCTGACCCAAGCCAGCGGATTTCGAGAGTCGCTCGCTTGTGTATCTACGTCGCTAAAGTGGCGGAGGTACACATTTGACAGCGACGGGCTTAAAGAGACGCGAAAACGCGGGGTTCAAAGGACTCCCCGTGGAAAAAGGGGAATTCTTGAGCCGCTGCGTGTTTTCTAAACGGGTTTACTGTCCCCGAGTGTTTGGCAGCCGGGTTCAAAGGGGTCGAAAAAAAAGAAAAAAAAAAAGAGAAGGTATCCCACGCACTTCTGCGTGTGCGTGGGCCACACAAAATGGCGTTCTTCCCTCGTTTGGCCGTTTCGTCCGCGTCCATTATCCCCTTAATGAATCTTTAGTGCTTTTCCCTTACTCGAGTGAGCTTTTAACGCTGGAAATTAGATGCGCGTATATAGATATATTATAATTCCCGAGCGGAGCTCTCGACCCGACACTTTGCCCGGGTTTTCGACTTTTTTACTCGCCTACCTTAAACGAATCCATGCGCTCGCAATTACACGATTACACGTACGGCCCAAGTACGGATTAACGTTAATCTAAATGTGGATCTTCAGTTTCATCAAATTTTCAACTGACTGTGAACACTTCGTCGGGAATTACTTCGGCCTCGCTCGCTCTCCTGTCGCGCAGTAATTAAACTTGCATTTATTACGGTCACTGCGTAATGGGCCGCGTAATCGTCTTTCAAACGAATGGAATTACCCGCGAGGATGTATACGTGTCAAATACCCTTCACACTCTGAAGCTGCTTGCCTCTGTGGAAAATAAAAATTCCAAAACCATTCGCGAAATTTTCCGCGCCCGTAATTGAGCGACTGGAACACTGCCGCCATCTTGTCGAGGGATACGACTTAGCTGCGGAAGAGAAACACATCGACGGATGATATTTCCAAACCTTTCAGAGAATCTTATTTATCCGGCTGCCAGCCGTAAGTTAAACCGCGACACTGCGTCGGTATTCGTTTGCTGAAATGATTTACCGTCGATAAAGCGGAACTCTGAATTTGCGTCTTTTGAATTGCTCCCGTGCCATAAACTACAAAAATGTCGGTCATACATCGGCAGAGAGGAGTTGGGAGATTCTTCACGGGCAGGGTGACCTTCGGTGGAGGATGCAAACGGCTAATGCACTTGCCACCTGTTACAACTCTGGGCAGTCAGAGAACTCTAACTCTTGCTACGGCAGCTTTAGGTGAGCCACTTCAGAGAATCTGACGACTTCCTGGTGTTTCTTCAATGTTCCGTTTTACCTGTACTTTTGTGTCCCTTTGCAGGTTTAGGTGGATCACCTGGAAGCAGCCATTTTTGGTAAAATCATCATGGGCGGTTAATCCAAAGCGAGCTTGCTGCACTTGTTGGTAGAAGATGATAAAATATGTTAAAAGATGTTTGTGAATTTTTTTCGCGATGCGAACTGCGTCTACAGCAGCTTGATGGGGAAGGTTGTTCGGTTTAAATTGATCTCTCGAGCTAGTGGCTGCGATTTTTTTCGGAGGAGATACAGGTTTTGTAGTTTTTGTGAGGAGTTCATCACTTTTTCAGCTTGATGGGGAAGGTTGTTCGGTTTAAATTGATCTCTCGAGCTAGTGGCTGCGATTTTTTTCGGAAAAGATACAGGCTTTTGGAATTTTTGTGAGGAGTTCTTCACTTTTTCAGCCGGTTCTCCGGCTGCCCAGAGTTGTAACAGGTGTCAAGTGCATTAGCCGTCTGCATCCTCCACCGGACGTCAACCTGCCCATGAATAATCTCCCAACTCCTCTCTGATTTGGCAGAGATGAGTTGAGAGATGCAAAAAACGGTGAAAGCTAACGTACGAAACCAGAGGGCAGCACACAGTGCGATCGCGCGGCCCTGCCCGTGAGCATTCTCTCAACTCAGCTCTGGTTAAAGAAGGTTTCTGCATGGTCGATAACGATGAAATTCCGAGCTGGTAATACAGTACGAGTGGTCGGTGATGTAGAAACCATTCCCGAGGGTAACGCAAGTATAAAAAGTTTTCGAGCCACCATCTCCTGTCGGTCAATCTTCGATTCAGCTGCCGATAACCGGTAATAACTGATAATGGTTCTAGACCGAGGTGGTAATCTGCGAGGTGGGTAAATCGTAATGATTTTCCACGAAAACGGAGAAGAAAAGTCTCTGCAAATGCAGGAAGAAACTCCCCCCGTAGAGGGCGCCCTTGCAGGATAAGAAGCAATAATTGTTATTTCCTGGTGCCGTTAAACCGCAGCGGCTAAAGCAAGGGGTTGCTGGCAACTCTCAGGGGTGGGGGCGGTAAAAGACCGCAATATCCGGTGTAACTCCACCTTTATAATTTTCTGCTAATTACGTATTCTCCGCCGACTCGGGGGTGACTCTTTAATTTCCATCCTGCCCTCCCGTGATCCCTCTACCAGCCCTAAAATCTTGAGTCTCAGACAAAACTCCCAATTAACCCTCCCGAGGTATTTCCTAAATAGCGATGAAAATTCGAAAATAAAAAGAAAGTGCGGAAACTCTGGATTAAAGTCCTCCCGAAATATCCACCACAAGTGGGGAGGCCGGGGGTCGGAAACTACTCTTCTAGGGGTAGTCGAGGGGTGGCTTCTTACCGCGAGCACCTCGGGCTGTTTTAAAGACACTTCCACTTTAATTATACCAAACCGCCGTCGCGATGTTACGATATTACGATATTACGAAGCATAAGCGGCGTCCTCGCGATTTAGGGGGGTTGGAAAAGTTTAAAGTGCCAGCGGCCGCCCCCGTGTACCGATAATCACAGCTGGCTTAACTTTTCCTAGCCTCCGGTTACCCCTTCGTCCCGGATCGAGGACGATGGGGTGTCTCAAAGACGTCGAAAAAATTCCTGGAAGATTCCAGGAATTTTGAGTCCTGCGGATTAGAGTCCTCCGACGGGATCTTTAAGGGGGTGGCGAATCTCGAGCCGGCCACCCTCGCGCTCGCGCGTAATCAGTAATCAAATTTATTAGTTTCTATTGTCTCGGGGAGGCGAAATTCTTTTCCGATTTTATGGCGTGGAAAGACGATATAATAAGGAGAGCGAGACCGCCCCGGGCGGGGGTGGCGAGTAACGAGGGAATAAGAATGGCTAAGGGGTGGCAAAGCGAGTTTGGGCTTCAAGATTTACCGGACCGACTAGTGGCCGCCAACTTTGCTCAGGGGTGCCTCTCGCGTCTCGCCTTTGCTCGAAAACATTAAGCCCCCCCCCCGCCCCTTTCCACCCCTGATACCATAACTGCCTGATTTAGCGCGAGTCTGAATTTCGCCCCCGAAGAGAAGAAAAACGCAGAACTTTCCGCCCCACCTGCGAACCGAAGGGGAAAGGAATTCCGAATCTGCGGAAAATTCGAGAAAATTCCTGGAAATGGGGGTCTACCGGGAATTTCGACGGCGGGGGAAACCTCGGGGGATGTAAAGCGTCGCGCACTCTCGGCGGAGGAAAAATAATGTATAATGCGTAATAAAAATAAATATCCCTCGTATCCGCGGGGGGAAGGGTGGCGCGCCGAGGGGATGACGGGGTGCAATGTCGTTTCCCGCGTATAGCCTCCATAACGATATATAAAGCTGACATATTTTCGAATAAGGCGTGTTTTCTTCTTCCTTCGAGTGCCGCGTGTCAAACGACCGATAAACTTGAATTACGCCACCCGGAGGGGTGACACCGCGGATCGTAATCGTTTTTTATGCCACCCCCCGAATATCGCCGACTCCTCCGCGCCGATTTTCAATTTCCTCGAGATCCCGCAGAATTCCGGGAAATCGAAACCGTCCGATTGTTTTAGTGTTTAATTCTAGGGGATGTCGTTCAAGGAATTGGGAGAACCGTGGGAGGAAATTTCGAGGATGCGGAATTTCGTTTCGGGGTTTTGAGAGACCTGCGGAATAAAATCCGCAATTCCACGGGGGTCGAAAGGGAGGGAACGGGAAATGTGTGAACTGCTCTGCAAGATGTTGCGGCCATTACGCCCCCTCTAGGCCCGAAGAACGGAAACCCACCCTCTTCGAGTTTAAGTCGTGAATCACCATCGCCACAGGGAGAGACGCAAAAGTCGGGGGATGAATTAGCGCGGCCGCGAGCGGATCCCGCAAGCGGAAGGAGAGTGGACGTCTCGCGGTAATTATACGCGAATCGTGAACGTCAATCTCCAGACGTTGCGGGAGCGGGCATGAAAGCTTCGCCTTCGGACGTTCGGAAGGGCGAGGGTGGCAAAAAGTAACGTGGAGAGAGAGAGAGAAAAAGAAATGGGGAGAAGGGAAAAGGGCCTTTCCCCTTTCCGCCGAACGTCGAGCGGATCGCGGACGGAAGGAGGGAGGCGGACTTATTTCAAAATGGATGGCAGCCCGATGGGTAAAGGGTGAAAAATTCGCGGATGTATCGTGAGAGGGTGAAATAAGGGTCCGGGGGAGCAACGAGTGCCCCGGAAACATTCACCCCCGAGGCATATCCGGGGATCCATTACGAACCCCCTGCAGCTCGACCATCCATGTCGGGTCAAGATTTGTGTTCTTGCGTTTTTCCCGCTCGAGAGAGTCTCGGGCACCCCGGAAGGCTGTCCCGCCTACGTTTTCGAAACCCTGGAAAATTCCGGGGAGTCTCTCCCCTAGATTTGTCCATTCACTTTTGGCAGGAGAACGAAAGGGAACTCCGAGGAAAATCCGGGAACTCGGGGACTCCCAGGACTCTGGAGATTCGGCGCGATTTGCGCGAGGCTGCTTCTCTCGGTTCGAACTCGGACTACCCTGCGAATATCCGCCCCTAACCCGCCATTATTTTCCGCGTTAATTGCGAAGTTCCTCGAGGCGGGCGCTTCTTTTTCCTCACCGGCGGAAAAGTGATTCCAGGGCCGAGTTATTAAAGGAAAGCTCGGAGGTGGGAAGGCGCGCTCAATGCTCGCAATTCCCGGCACCCCGGAAGTCCAATTACAATTTATTCATTCTACGGAGTATCTCGAGATATCCGAACGGAAAAACGTGATTCCGTTTTTAAGTGGACCCACCCCCGACGTCGAGGGTGCGAGGAAAACCGGCCCTTGATTTCGCCTCCTCGGTTAACGGGGCGACAAAATCGGACGGAAACACCAACAGCTGTCTCGTTTATCGCCCCTACCTGTTTCTTTCCAGTCGGCTATTAACGCAATTTTTCACCGAACAATTGCGAATTACGATTCGGTTTCCCAGAGGAGGGAAATATCCCCCAACCCCCCCTGGTCCGTTTACATTAATCGCGCTTAATAATGGGAGTTGCCGAATTTTCCTCGGCCACCCTCCGTTGTACCTCAGTCATCCTGGAGTCTCCAGCCATTCTTTTGGACAAATCTCGAGATTCTTGAAAATGGCGGCAGAGGTAGAAAGTGGAAGAGAGGAGGGATCGCGGCGGAATTAGTTCTGATACCGGTGATTATTCAGCCTTAACTCGAGACCACGGTGTAATTGTTTGCAGGTAGTCCCGTCGTTAGTCAAACTCAGGGGCGTTTTCTTGGGGGTGGGCGCCATTTTGTATTTCGGGGGTAGAGCGTCCAGTCTCGAGGGGCGCGTTTCCGGCGTCTAGGCCGGCTGGGTTTCCGCGATCAATTCCGCACGCGGTTCCGTCCTCGCGTCCGGTCGGAGATCCACCCCTGTCGCAAAATCCGAAGTTGGGGCTCGCGTTCCAAGTTACGCGCGTTCCTTTCAGAAGGGGTGGCCGATAATGGCGGCCTCGCCGCGGGCAGCTCGGCGATTGTTTTTCCCGAGTGGGGGGGTAAGGACTCGGGGGCGAGGGGGAGCAGCTGGGGGATGAAAGGGCGGCGGCAAAGAGAGTGGCGGGGCCGTTCATCGGACATTTATCCAATTAACCGGTTCGAGTCGCGGCGCCCTCCGCGGCGGCGCGCGCAACTAATGTTGATCTGTTATGTTTAATTACGGAGGCTGATATTGACGGGCGGTATGCGGGGGGCGCGGGGCTTCGCAAAGTCACCCCTTTCTCCTAGACCCGGCGCGAGGGTCGCTCGTCGACGGGGCGCAGGGGGGGAGGGGCAAACCGAGGACGACCGAGGAGACGTCTAGCCCTGTCGAACGAAATGGCCAGCAATATTGTCGCGGGGACGGTCGGGGGACCCGTGACACGGGAAATTAATTATACGCTCCTGAAAGTCGCGACCCCCCGGCTTCGACAGCGCCCCCGACCGAGGGCGCCACCGTCGCCGACCCGCTCCGTCAAAAACTAGGCGCCGGCCAGTTCGGCAGTTCACCGCGGTCAGTCGAGGAGGACGGACGCGCGGACCCGGATCGAGCGTCGTTGGCTTCCATACCTGGGTAAATTATGATCCTGGTAATAATGACGTCCATTTTTTAGGTTAGGAGTAGGAAGAGGGAGCAACGGCAGCCTCGAAATAAGGGAAGAGGATAGAGGAGGAGAAATGTATCGGTTTGTAGGTTAGGTACTAAGAAATAAAGCGTCTCGAAAGCCCCGGTCTTGAATTATTAACCTTCCCGTCCGGTGGCGAGGCGAAGTTAGCGGGAATTATTGCATCTATTGGAGCTCCATGGTGTACCGTGTACACAGACCGGGGGAAGATGCGCCCGAGTCCATAGATCATTCTCGGCGAGCCCCGGCAAGAAGGCCGCAACAATGTGCTCCTATTTATCCAGTGAACCATGACCCGCGGCAGTTTGTCGAGAATATCGCCGAGTCTGGAGACGCCGCAAAACATCTCCGGCCATTTGTCTCCTGCCGATCTCGCAACCCTCTCCCCAAGAAGCCTCCCCTGGGACGTGGATTTATTAACTTGTAAATGCCGGCGTTACACCTCGAGGTTCACCTCCTGCAGACCGGGAGGAGACTGCCTTGACCCAGAAGAAAAGGCCGACCTTTCCGCCGAACCCGGATCGTACCGGCAACCCAACTTTTCAACGTAACCCACCGACCCAGCAATTATTCCGTCGAGTCAACCGAAAGTAGTTCTCCCTATCGGCGAATCGGCAAGTCAGCTCGCCAACTTGTTGCCGAGCTGAAAGATCAGTGCCCTAACGCGACCAGCGTCCATTTTTGGGAAAAGAGATGCGACAAACCAACAAAGCGACACCCTTAAGTGCTTTATCTAGTCAAGCAAATATCCCACCCTGGCCCTGGGGCCTTGGTGCGAAACCTGACTTGCGTCACGAAGACGAAGTTGGACGATCAGGGATGAGCTCGAGGAACCAGCCTCGGTTTCCCGGATGTCACAGTCGGCAGGGAATTCTCCGTGTCACCAGCTTCCGGGATAAAGCACACGTCGCATATGGACCGGGACACGTATTACCTCAGTCGGGGGTGGCAAGACGCGAAATAAGGCGGCTTGGGATTCTAATTGCTTCCCATAAATCAGTGACGGCACCTGCATGACGCGGGCTGTTTATCGGCCGCGTTATATCCTTCATTAGTCTCAACAGGCCGGGACGCAAATTCGAGTTTAATCATTCCGCGGCGTCGATTTATTATCAGAACATCCCGACGTCGAATGCCTCGTTATTGGGCAGAACCCCAAGGAACTCGTCGCCACGTGCCCTCGACTTCCGTCCGGAAAGTCCCCATAACGTGCGAAATTCGAGTAACGTCACTTAAGGGGACTTTTATCCCGAATCGTTAAACGACTTAGCCACTACCCGAGGATCGGAAGTTGCAAATGGCGGCACGAAGATGACGGATTAGCGGTGAGAGCTTTTTGTCGAGAGTGGTCCTGGACGGCCGCGAAAGGAGGTAGAGGGGTGGAGGAGTATTAAGAGTATTTCGTAATGCACAAAGCATCCCCTCGGGGGTGGCAATCGACTCTCTTTGAGGATCCTCGAGAAGCACGGTCCGGGGGAGAGGGGTGGGGACCACGGTTTGGGAAGGCAGCAAAAATAAGAATAGTAAATAATGTATTCGAGTAATAGGGGTTGCGCCAGTACCTCGCGGGGGTTCGGGCCCCGGAGAGGGCGAGAACGAACGTAATGAAAAACCGGGGGCTGCTTAAATAAAATAAAGGGTGTCGGTTTATTATCGGCGCGAGGGCGGGACACCTCCTTTCTTCTCCACCCCCGGTCTCCTCCGGAAGGCAATGAAACGGCCCCAAAACGTCGGCGTATCCGGGCAAATATTTTCCCGGGGTGCTTCCTCCCCCACTTTTCCATTTTCCATTATTTCCCTTTTGCCTTTAATTAGCCCCCCGGCGACGCGTCGCCTACTCGAGCCACCCCCCGGACGGGGGGGACTATTTCGGCACTCCCTTCGGTTCTTTCGGGATCTTTGGACTATCGCTCGAAAATCCGGCGGATTCGGAGATCGGAGATCAGAGATGTCGATGTTGGTTCCTTCTCGCGGGGCAGTAAATCCCTATCAGTCGTTTCTTTATATCGAGGCCGAAAGTTTGGCGAGGGTGTCGCGGGGGGGGCTCGACGGCGTGTAAAGAAACGGAGGCCAACGGACGTGAAAAACGCTGAGCAGAATCGCCTTAAGTACACTCGATTTCACCGTGACGAACGGCCGTGTGTTTCTGGAGTCGCGACGGAGGCCGGGGGTAGCCAGCACCCTGAAGAGCCCCGGGATGGAAGTCGAAGATGCAAGATTACCGGGGAAAAAGTTTCCCCCCCCGATCCCTCGAATCCCGGTAAGCAATCGAGGCGCCGCCATTCCGCGTAACATTCGCAGTGGGAAACTTGGATGACCTTGGGAATTGGGATCGATCCGAAGGGGATGAAGGGGGTTGGAAAGGGGTGGTACACTTTTTCCTCGAGAGCCGATCTCGGGCGATAGCCATCGCCGTAGAAGGTCCGCGACCGAGTCCTCTCTTCCCCGATGAGCGAAACTTCCACCCCCTGGACTACCCCTAAAAATCAGCAACAAGGGCGAGAATTACCCACCCCGATTCAAGAAAGTCAATCCATAATCCAGGGCAAAACCAGACGAGACGAATTCCAGCGGTATACGGTTCCACCTCGACCTCGGCTTCCCCGTGAACCACCCCTGGAGGAACCTCCATCCCCTATTCGTTCCCGAATAATTCCGCGGTTCCGTTAGTTCTCCCCCTCCCTCGCGTGGAGGAACTACGTGACTGCACCCCGGAGCGCCATCCTCCCCTCTCTACACCGACGGTAACGAGGAACTCTAACGCACCCTCCGCAACTACCGGCGCGCTCACCTCCATTGCATACTTTATTGTGCACATTATTTAAATGAGCACAACTTTAACGTAATCTTGCCCACCCCTGCTTCCTAAGCAACCCCTTAACGCGAGTGGGAAAGACCGAAGACCGAGGGGTGCGCCCGGGAAAATGCCACCCCTAAGGGGGCAGGAAGGGGTTGGCCTCGTGTTTTTGCGAGCGCCGTTTGTGCTGACCAGGGCTTTCCCTTACGGTCATCTCTCGTCGCCTCCCAAAGCTTGTAGGGTCGCTTGTTGCCCGAAACCGACCCCTTTTCCACCCTCTTCCTCTCGGCCGATCCGCCCCCTCCTGGGGGTGCCGTCCGTGTCCGGTCCGAGGGGGTGCGTTCCGTAGGTGACGATGCACCGACCAGGACCGGAAGAAACTCTCCGCTTTGTGCGGAGCTTGCTCTTTTTCACGACTTCCAAGACGCCCTTCTCCCTGACAAAGTCCCTGAAAAATTGCGCGGCGCGATAAACCCTTATTTTATAACTCCTTATCAAAGGAGTGCGCGCGTTTGTCGCGCGGCTTCTCTCTTTTTTCTTTTTTTTTTTTCCCGGGCCGCTTTCTTCCTCTGGAAAAGAGGTCTTCTCTCCGGGGGGAAAGACGACGGCAGATCAGAGGAACTCCCGAGTACCGCAAAAGTATCCTCGACTCGCCACGCGTTTCACTCGGCCGAAAAAGGCGAGACCCGTGGGCGATCACTTTGTGAACGACTCGCGCCGACTCAACCCTTTGGCCGAGCTCTTTGCTGTGTACGCAAGGGTGGCCTCCGGCCAGGAGTTACGTATCCGGTCAAATGAATTTCAAACGTATAACGCGTTGCGTGCCTACCTCTCCTGCATATTTCCTCGGTGTACAGCTCGCAACAGTGCTTAATTCCCATCAGAACGAGCCCTCGAGTAAATCCGAAGGGAAATTATCCCGGAGGGGAGCCACCGGCCGAGGAAAAATCGAATCCATGCCGTTCCTCCCCCTTACACCACCTGCCCTCGAAAATGTAACGCGGTCCGCCATCTTGGAACTGAACGTTCCTTCGATATCCGAAGGTGCTCCGGTATCACGTGTCGGATATAATAGTTCCATTAGAGTTATCGTCCTCCCTTGTTCATTTTTTCTCCCCGACGGGGAAGGGAAAAGAAAGAAACCAGCGGGCGGAATATCGCGTAGAGGCAAAGAGACGCAACTAGAAAGTGGCCGAAAGTCGTCGCCGGAAACGAGGACGAGACTCCTCGCCCGGAAGCGGCTTAATGCCCGTCCGGCACGCTTAATAAATCCGCGAACCCCGGCTTTGTTGACGCAAAAGTATATAGTCTTGTCGCGCCAATCGCGTGATCGCGATGCTCTACGTGTTGCTGCGCCAGTTCCGAAGTTGTAATAACCTCGGGCCGAGAGGTCGAATAGGAGGTCCGAAAGAAAAGCCATGCCTTGAGGTGGAGTGAAACCCCCTTCAAGTCAGTCGATTCGAATACAACACTTTTTTTTAAGGGTAAACTCCTGATCATCTAAGAATTGTCCTGACACATTGAACATTTGGATTTTTCAAAGAAATTTTTTAACAGCCCAGACAAGAACCAAGATGGCGTCGAGCTCTCATATTTCGATCGATGTACAATTATCGAAGGCTCCGATATGAGAAACTAAAGGGTCGGGACAATTTTACGACAATTTAGAACACTCTGGTAATCGATAAACTCGCATTTGAACGGGAGTTTTGCTTCGATTTCTTGATACTTCTTGTACGAAAACGACAGGTGGAGTATGTCATTTGGTACAATACCCAATATAATTCTACACAGCTGTCGATATAAAAAGGAATGTCGGCAACGTGGGCATTTAGAAAAATCATCTTCATCGACGTCGACCAAGTTCCTCGAGGTGTTTCACTTCACCTTAAGGGTGCCTTTTAGGTGGACGGCACACGCCAACGGCCCCTCCACCCTCTCGTCAGAAAATTTGCATCCCGCCTCTCCCAACTAAGAAAGACACCAAGACGACGGCGGACCTTTGCGGAATGAATTTTTATCCCTGGAGTTCGATTAAATTGGAGCCCGTCCCCCAGGCCTGGGAGGGTTGGAAATTAGCCCTAAGTTAAACCCAGCCCGTCATTAGCCAGATATGTCGGTTCGTTCAATTGCAGGAGAGTGGCCGGCATTGTCACTCCGCCTCGTCGGGGCGAAACAACGCGGCTGAGGTTAGGGCGCCCTTCGGGTCTGGTAATTAAGCGAATTACATGTAACAGCTGTACATTAACTGGCAATGCGACCCTTCATTTGCCGAGTGGCCCTCGTCCTTAAGGGTTTGTAACGCGGCCTGTTAACTCAGCTCTTCCCAAAATCGGGATCGAGATCTTAGCGAATGAAATTGCGGATTTATCCGGAATTTCCACGATGGCCAAAAATTCCCGTAAATTTCATTTCCGTCACATTTGCCGTGCCACGCCGTTTCGAGTCGACGCAATTCGGCGGAGCCGCCCCTTGAGGGGGGGGAATTCGGATTATAAGGTAATCCACCCTCTGATACTTACTCCCAGTTCCAGCGGTTCAAATTACGCTCGGCTTTTGCCTTATCAGCCCTCGGCTAAGCCGCGAAAGAATAACTACCCCCGATATCGAGCCTGCATATGTATCACGCGGATCGATAGTCGATACTCGATAAAGAAACGAAGGAACCTGAGCTAAGCCTCCGTTGCTCTCCTCCCTCTCGGAGGAACCCTCCGAGCCACCCCGGAAAAACTTGCGGTTAAGGGTAAACGATACGACCAGGACTCGAGGGTCGATCTCGATTTTTCCTCCCCCTTTTCCGAGCCCTATTAAAGGTTTTCCGCCAAGCTAACGCAGATCGCGTCGTCGGGAATTTCCAAAATCGAGGAAAATTCGTTAATGGGGAGTGGGGGGTTGAAAACCACCCCCGACAACAGGTTGCTGTTTACGGTCCTTGGAGGACGAGGCTCGCGATACACTTCCGAGGAGGATTTCCCAGGGTTTTCCGACACTCCAGGCACCCTTCTCTTCTCACCCCCTCGGTGGGGGGTGAAAGAGACTCGAGGAGAAAAAGCGACGGTCGGCAGCACAAAGCAGGGGGTGGCGAGGCACAATCGGTGCTCTGCGAAATATTTGTAAATATTCCCCGGCATCTCTCCAAGGGGTGGAGGGGGTGGATTCCCTCTTCCACAGGAGGGGGGAAGTTAAAGGACATGAAAGCATCCGACTATCGGGGATTGTTTTCGCTCCTCGTCCTGCGGCTGTCGAAAGGACACAAAGATCCAGGAGGGGTGGAAAAGCGATGGTTTTCTCTTGATAAAAAACAAGGGTACGGAGGGGAAAGAAAAATGGAAAAAAATGCACGCTGCTTTCGGAAGGGTGGAAAATGGTGTTACTTGTGTGGAATGATTTCCTTTGTGCATGTGTAGGGTGTTACTTGATAAGGCGACTCTCGATCGGCAAACTAAGAAAGCTCGTCCTCGCAATTGGCGCACCCCTTGGAGAAGGGGTGGCGGGGAGCTTGGGAGTGTTTAGGAGGGTTGTTTACGGCTTTCCCCGTTAACGGTCAATAAGGATTTAACCATCCCCTAAGGCTCTGGCGTGTCCGTGGGTCCTGCGATCCTTAACTCGCTGACGATGCGGCACTAACGCTTCCCCGCACCCTCGGGACGAGCGGAATACGATCGCGGAAGAAAGCTTTCTTTAATCGTGCCTTCGACCGGGAAAATAACTGCAGATTGGCTTCCGTCAACGATTAAAAAGAAAGAAGCGAGAAGGGAAGAACAGGGGGGAAGTTTCCTCCGAGTTTGTCACCCGAGGCACCCTGACGTCACCCCGCCCGTCAGGGGGGCGATTTCGGGGAGCGATGACTTAGGAGCTCGCGAAATCCCCATCGGGACTTGCAGTTTGAAATTTGCCAATTGTCGAGATTCCGAAATTATCCGGGGGCTTGAATTTTCGGACGGATTTTCCTTCCCAAAGAGTCGAAGACCGCGGGGCGGAAAATGTAAGAAAGGGCGACGCCGGGCGTCCCGAGGGCGCGGGGTTGACGTTATGGCAAAGAGCATTTGCATGTGGCGATCGCCAGGGCGGAAACCATGCCTCCGGTCGTTTCCCCGCGATATTTCCCCTGGTTCGATGCTTCCCGGGGGTTGCTCCTTCGATTCGGCCCCCGTGCGAGCGTGGTCCCCCTGGGGGGCCACCCCCCGCGAATTAAAGCGCAGTTTCAATTTCCGGGGTATCTCGGGGAAGCCGAAAGGAAAATAAGCGAGGTGGACAAAAGTGTGGAAAATCCGAGGGTCTCCTTAAATTCGGGCTGGTTTTCGGACCGCCTGTCCAGGAGTGGAGATTCCGTCGGAGGGTCCGGGGCAGGGGACGGTGTTTGTATTTTAATGAGGGGGCTATGCTAATTCCAGGGCGGCACGCCGCTTGCGGAACCCGTTTTTCCATTTCGCGGGCGCAAACGTAAACGCGAGGCGCGGCATAGCGGGCGCAAGCCGCGGAATAAATTCGCACTTCCAGTCGTGTATTTGCAAATTTTAAAGGGGAACCGGCGGGCCCTACAACGCCCGATCGTTTTAATATCGAGCCGGCTCCCCGAAGACGGGACGTTCGTTAGGGGCGAAAGCCACCCCGTAAGAGTCCTCGGCAATCTCAACGCGACCGAATCCGGGGGCGGTTCGATCCCTCTCCATGACCCACTGCCATAATTTTGATAATCGATAGTTTCGCCCATCGCGGCCACCCCCACCCAAGAGAAGTCGGTGCAAAACGAATCTCACCCCTCGGGCTCTTTGCAACCCTTTACAGCCCTTTACAAGCCAGAAATCGAGGGAACTAGGGAGACCCCGTGCAAAGAAATTCGACGGATGAAAACGACGATAAAGAAAAATAAGACCGATGGAGGGTGGAAAAGTCACCCCTTCGAATTTGGACAACTCGGTGCGAGGAATTATCCAGGAGTCGCGGAAACTACTCGGACCTTTCTTCGGGTGGATTCGGGGAAAAAGGAGGGGACTCGAGGGGTGACTACCCTCGCGATGATACGAGCTATAAGAAGCGATACTTACCGTTCCACGAGTGGATAATACACCGAGTTAGGGTCTCTCTCCCTGGTGCTCCAACCCCGGGAAAAGAGGACGAGTCCCGAACTGCTCGGAACTGTTCGAAACTACTGCCGGAGGCAAACCAATTCAATCGGGCAAATATATTTACAGATCACTAGCCGCGCCGTATACGACCTCGTGTCTCGTCATGTCGCTTCCGAGTCGGCTTCCCTCCTTCCTAAAGGGACTGGCGTAATTCA
The DNA here is from genome assembly GCF_000612105.2 of Orussus abietinus. NCBI lineage: Eukaryota > Metazoa > Arthropoda > Insecta > Hymenoptera > Orussidae > Orussus > Orussus abietinus. The sequence goes on from NW_019394258.1 coordinate 621,500, forward strand.
AGGGAGGCCGTAAACAGGACTCCTCATTTTTCTTTCTTCCTCTTTCTTCGAAGGAAACCCGACCCGACCGCGTCAGAAGTCGGGGGCAATTGTCGCTTTTTTTTTTATGCGCGCAAAGGGCCTCCTGGATTAAACCAGTTGCACCCTTCCTGCCCCCCGTTCCGAAAATCGCCTCGAGTTCCTTCGTCGCTTCTTCGGGAAAAATTCAAGTTCCCTGGGAACCCTGGAAGCCCTTTCATCCGGGAATCGTCGAAGAGTCCCTGATTTTCGATTCTAAGGTCCCCGAGTAAATATCTGTACTTAATCCCGGGGGTCGGGGGTAGTTCCGCGGTTCGCCCAAAGAAAATAGCTCCTTCGAGGGGGGGAGGCGATTCGTTTTGGTCGTAGATCGGCGCCAATCAAATCCCTTCCTCCGCCAGGTGGAGGGGAAGGCCGAATCGCCGAGGATGGACAACGAGGTTTCATCTCTCCTTTGTTGATTCTTCCGAATGCAAATTGAAAAATCCCGCGCGCGCCCGTTTCGGGAGCGCCCGCCCGGCGGGCTGAGGGAAAAAATGAGGAAGAAAGGGGGCTGATAAAAAACCACGGTGGAATGGGGAGGGGGGAATCGCAGGACCGAAAGAACCGGCGCTCTTCGGTGTTGACTGAAATATCCCAGCGATTCGACCCGGTGGACACCGCGCGTCGCCATTATGCCGAGACGGGCGAAAAGGGGAACCGGAAAAGGCTGCTTTGATATCGATGTATTTTCAATAGCCAGACAAAGCGCCATAATCCGCATTTAATTGGAAAACTTCCCCCGCTGTCTACTCTCGCTCCATTTCCTCGTGGCTCCTCTCGATACAAATCGAGCAAAACCCGTACATCGCGGCCGTTGGGCGTAATACCTTACTGTACTCGATACGCCGCCGCCATTTTGCGCCGCCCGGTAATCGGTTCTCCGTTCTTTGTACGGAGGAGGAGGCAATTCGCCCTGAATTTCTCTTGGCGGAAAAAAAAAAAAAGAAATATCGCGAGGAAGAGTTTCGCTGGGAATTTCGAGGCGTCGTTCGAGAGGACCGATTTTATAAACGAAGCGGAAGAAGCGTTCTCCATCGGCGGCCATGTTGCCGTGAGCCGGCGAACGACCGGATGCCGGAGTCAGGGTTTTCTCATTAACCGAACCGGATGGAGGAACTGAAACTAAAGTTGAACTCGCCGGAAGAACGGCGGAGGGTGGCGTTTCGCGCGAGTTAGTCAGCGGCCGCGCCTTATGAGGGATGGCAGAGAGAGGTTAGGGCGGCCACCTTATGTATATTACATTTGTTTTTTTTTCTCCCCGCGACGGGGGCCCGAAACGCCGTCCCGCGGGGGGATGGGGTTAAATTTGAAAAGTTTTTAAGTGCGTTCGTCTCTTGCTCGGCCTCCTGTCCTCTATCTCTCGCTCCTGTTTGCCCGTCACTCGTGTCGGCCTCCCTCGAAACTTGGGATGATTAACCTGGCGCGACGGTGGAAAATGACGACGAAGTCGAGCCGAGGGTGGAGACACGCATCGTCCCGAAAAACCGCGAAACTTCCGGCGAAACTCGCGCGAAAAGTTAGTCGAGGAACATCCAGGACATACAGGGCGGCAGAAGCCACCCTTTGAAACGGCTTTTAAACGCCTCAATTACGGTAACTGGTTAATTATCCCGCGTGAAGTAGGTCTCTTCTCTCGACACGCGATGCGTGATGATTAATAATGACCCTTATCAAGGGGTGGAGGTATGCGTAGCGCGGAAATCGCCTGCTCGCCTCCGGGGAATAAGACGGAAGGTGATGATTCCATCGAGAGGGTGGAGGACTCCTCTTTAGAGGGAACTTCCTTGCAACAAAGCGGCCGCTTAACAAATGACCCGGAAGATTCCAAGGCGACGGTCCGAGGCGATTTCTTTGGACTTCCTTCGGGCTGCAATTCCCGGTCCCGGGGAATCAACGGGTGGAGGACTCCTCGTAATTGTTATTACCATAACGCCCGTGACAAATGACTCGGAAGATTCCTCCTTTGATCGTTATGTCCGGTGCTTAATAATATCCAGCGTCCCGAGGGGGTGGACGTCAAAGGTCTCGGGGGGTCTCTGGGACCAATCGAAGTGGCCGATCCAGGGGAAAGAGCCACTGGCGCTTGCGATCCAGGGGAAAGGTCCTCAGGATCGGAGTCTCGCGGATGGAAAGCGATGGCCGGCCGAAGTACCTCCTTTCTTCAATTCTTCCTTTAACGTCTCCCAAGCTTTTTAGCTCGGCGAAGCGCCCCGCCCCTCCTCCCTTTCTCTCGATAATTAAATTCAACGATTGTCACGGTTTAATTCTACCCCTTCGCCGATACACCGGAACCGGGGGTTGCGTTCATTCTTCACCTCTCTTTGGACCCGACCAATTCGACGCGCTAACGACACCGACTTCAGGGGGTGCGACTCGCGACGGGGTTTTTGACGTTGATAGTAATGATAATCACGTCGCGTTCGATGGCACGATCGATGACGAAAGGGGACGCTTCTGTCGGCGGAGGGTGATAAGACGGGAAACTCCTTGTTAACGAAGTTACGGGACCAAAGGGGTTTCTTCTTTCCCCCTCGGAAAAGTGCGCTCAAAGGCGACTTACGGGAATACGATTGCGACGCGACATCCCCACGTACGGATAACCCATGGGGTTATCCTCGCCCCGTCTGAATTCGCGAGAGTAACCTAGTCGGCAAAAAAAAAGAAGGAAAGGGGGAGGAAAAGACATTCGAGGGAGGAAGGACCTGGGTACATTAAGGTATCTCAGCCAGATAATCGCAATTGGTTCGGGGATCCTCGACATGTCGAAAACACTCTCGGGGTCGACGAATTACGAGGAGTCATGCGAGAACCACCCCTGTTACCTCCAGGGCTTATCAACCCTTTCTTACCTTCCCCGATTTTGCCCCCTTTTTTCTGAATCGCAGTCTTCGAAACTATTTTCGCCTCTTTCGTGGTTCTCGCATTTCGGAGGCGCCTAGCTACCCCCGGTGGATATAACGAGGGGAGGAGAAGAAGGGGTGCTCATGGCCGCGTAAATAATGCATCGTCTTGCCCTGACTTCGGCTGCGGGATTTTACGTGTCTCGCGTAACACGTTTCCACCATAAAGCACCCTCTTGCACCCTCTTGCACCTCCACCCGGTAACCGGCGGCCTAGGGGTAGCTCCAAGGTGGCTACCCCCTCGCCGTAAATTCAGGCGACCCGTCGCTTCAACCCTTTCGTCTTTATCTCTGTCCCGGGTGTAATCAGCCTGCATAATTATTATGTGTTTCTTCCTCCGTTTCTTTCGGCCCGGCCGGTTTTGTCCCGCCACCCCAAAGCGGAACTCCCGAAGGGGCTCGGCCTCGATAATGGCGAGATTAATTAGGGGAGCATTGAAAAAGGAGACGACGCGATATCTCGCTACGAATTATCGATGGGTCACCCGAAAAACCCACGGATATTATTTTTTTATCGACGATCGTAAAGGCGACTCGACGATAAATCCGCGAACTCGCGCCGCAGCGAATTGCGATAGTCTGCCCGCTAAATATCATGCTCCTTGGGGTGTCTTCGGGTAATTCCGGAGATTTCCACCCCAGAGAGGCTCGTCATGCGATTTCTTTGGTTTACTTAAATGGGGCGAACCCAATCAAGATTCCTTCCGGCAGATACTTTATCCGGTAACGAAGCCCGCGGTTGCAAGATCGATACGATCGCTCCTGCCATTCGATTACGCCTCGTAACAAGTACCACCCCCGAAGACGTCGATTCGACCTCCTAGTGGCAATTTATCCGAGGGGGTGAAACCCAAACTGCGCCCGATAAATACGGTTTATTTAAAAAAAAATATTCCCTCCCCTCGCAAATATCATTTCATTTAGAGCAGTTGAGCCAGCCACGTCTGGTAGGACGAAGAACGATTTTTCAGAACTTCCCGCCGCGGGAGGAGGCATTATTAATTAACCATCGTCATTAATTCGATTTCAGGGTCGCCGGAAGCGGGATGTCCCGCCACCCCCGGATATTCTTATTAGCATGAATTTAATTAGACCGCGAACTTGAGGCGGCCGGGCTGGTTCGCAGCGACACATTGTTTAAATACAATTATTGTTCATAAATATTCATCTCCATATTTAATATCGGGACATTAAGCCCGGGAGGGGGTGGAAGATTAAGCCGAGTTTTGTTGGAGTTTTCCCGAGACAATAAAGTTTCTGTCTTTCACGTTGCACCCGGCCCTCCTTCGTTGACTTTATTCCCGAATTCGGTGGGAGGTCCTGAGAAGCGCGACAGATGCACCCTTAAATTATTTAATAATGGTAACCACACCGCCAGGAATAACCTCCAAACTGTTGACGTGGAATCGATTATATCGAGGCATTAACTCGGTAATCATTCATTTATGTAGATACCTCTGGATTGTGCCGCAAACACCAGAGGCCATGTCTAATGCCGTTTCGAGTCCGCGCAATCCGGGTGAAATATTTGCCAAAGTCTCGGCCGGATTTCTAATTAACCTTAATAATGCTCGTCCGAAAGGACGACGACCCTCGGGCCCCGGTGCTCGGTCGAGAGATTATATTAATTAATCTATTAAGATGTACATTTTTAACAGGACTACCCTCTTGCACTTGCAACCCCGGCATCTCTTCCTCGCGAAATTATGCGCTAGTTTTAATTCCCCAAAGGTCCCCTAGTAGCATGGAATAATTTCTAAATATTTGTTTGTAATCTTTGCTAAACCTCTAAAGCGACGGATTTTTTAAGATATCTTGTAGATTTCAATCGAAGATATCTGAAATATTTCTTGAAAATCTCAATGACGTAGTTAGTTTCATTAATTTATAAACATATATAGAAATTAAATTCTTTAATTTATGAACATATAATGAAAATACATTTCTTTCACTTCACGACTATTATCGGACACTTTATTTGGTGTCAAGAAACACGAGGAATTTTTCTATTATTTTCGTTCCACTATTTCATTATGGGAGCAAAACCCGTGATTTTGATTTTAAATATTTTTAAAATCGTTTACAATGTATTCTGCACATAATACTTAAAAAATACTTGTATTGAAATGAAACGAAAGGTTTCGTATATCTGGTAGAAAATTATTATGAAAACACATGGAGCTAATGTTATATAAATATTATAGGGATAATATTCTAAAATAAACGTTGGCAAATATTTCAAATGTCTGCTAAATATTCACAAATATTTTGTGCTACTAGGGTCGATTCCTAATCGACGTTCCCCCGACTTTTTACCCCTCGAGATACCGAGTAAAAAAAATCGGGACTCACGGAAGCCCCTCTGACATCCATGGGAAAATTCGCGACGGCGAAATTCCCTCCCTCGGTAAATAAATTCTAGGAGGAATGCCGAAATTCTCGGTAGAGGGACACGTAGAGTAATGAAATAGTTGGCCATCGACGCGGTCGAACTTGCGATCGAAAAATATTTAATTAAGGCAAAAAAGATCGAAAACCCACGGCCAGTGCGTCCCGCTTTCTCGCGCGAGTCGTGTTCGGTGATATTGGATACCGGATTGGGGGGTAGAAAAGAAAAGAAAAAAAAAAAGTAGAGGAGGGCGAAAAGGAAGGGAGGAGGGAGGCTTCCGCTATTTTCGTTATTTCGATATTCGTTATTTCGATACTTTGCCCCGGACACTCGGCCGCGGATATTTAATTAACATCCCCGGAAAATAAGTTTCACCGACGAGGTGGTATGCCGCCGCAAAATCGAGGGCGGCCCGATTCTCGCGGATGCGGAAACGCCGTGCGGGTAAAAGCGCCTCTCCCGAAAGTCACTTTTCGACCTTTCCCCGGGAATAATCTCAGGGTGGGTGGTTGAGAAGCGCTGCCCTGTTTTCGGGGACAAATTCGCGGCGTTCTCCCCATAAAGGCGCGCTCCCCCCCGTGTCGAAATAAAGGGACAAAACGTCGAAGCGGGGAATTTATGGGCGAATCTCCCGGCCAATCGGCGGCATATCTATCTACATAATAATACCTAGTGGCGCGAGCAAACGAAATGCAAATCCGATCGCGTCTACGGGGGCTCCCGGCTTTTATTTCGCAGTTATAAAAGTTGCCGACCGTCCTGGGGAGTTCCTCGGCTTTCCGATCGGCCGGAGCAATATTTCCCTAGGATTTTAACGCCCCGATCGCGAGGCCCCCCCTAGACGGCGACGACGGGAATTTCGGGCTGACGTAAACCCGTGAAAACGGGCATTAAACGTCCGCCCGAGAGTCTACCTTCCCTAAGGTCCATTCCCCATATGAAAAATAAATTCCACCCCCGAGCCCATCTTGGAAATCGAGCCGTCCGATGGGAAGTCGGGGTTTCCGCTCAGCGCCGCGCCGACGTTTTAATCCCCTTTTCGATCCCACCCCCGGTGAAAATGATTCCACCCCTCCGGGTCCGATCCCCTTTCCGGGCTTTTTCTTATGTTAGGACGAGAGAAAACACCGACGAGCAGCTCTCTCTAAACAGTGGATCGCGAAGGTGGGCGCCCGATCGCCCCAAGTGCAATTTGAATATCCGTCCTCCGCATTCTTCCATTAGGGCGGGAATAAAAAATGCCGCCGGGGGAGGGTCCTGTTTGCTTAGCGTTTTATCGGCGAAGGGACCGCGCGCGCTCGGATTTTCCCGTTGATCCGCGAGGTTGGACCCTCTAATAGCGATTTTGCTTTATTTTGGTTAACAAATTAAAGTGCCTCCGCCCCGGCCCCCCGGCCTGGTGGACGCGCGCTTCCCGCCCGGACCCCGGCCGGAAGTCGAGATCCCACCCGGGCGGGTCCCTCGACAAACACGGGAATATTCTGAGCGGGGCTATTTCGCGGCCCCGACTTTTCTTTCCGCGGTCCTCTTGTTTCGTCCCTCGAGGCCCGATGGACTCGCAAATATTGACGCCGCCATCTATGCGCCTCTCTTCGCCCCCGTATTGACAGAGATGACCCACGTGCCGCTTCGCCGAGGTGTTCCCGAAGGATAAAAATCCCAAGCCCGATTTCACTCCAGGATCGACCCGCCCCCCGGTCACTTTTCACAATCGTCATTAAACCACCCCCGAAACGCTCCTCCATCTGCATCTCATTTCGGGGGAATTATTTCTCCCGCAAGTACCGACCACTTTCGGGCGCTATTTTTTTCCCCCAATTTCTGGAGTAGGTGAGTCAATTAAGGCAAGCTCGATCATTCCCGTTGGATTTTCGCCGGTTAGACGGGATTTCAAGAAGTCGAGTCGGTGTTTAGAAGGCAATTTCCTTCGCGGAGGGAGAGGGCCGCGAGTATGCAGATTCAGGGAGGATTAAACGGAAATAAGTAGGTGCGCCAAGTGGCCTGACCCCAGCCCTTGCTTTTGCACCCCTAGAAGATGGTTTCGCGACCGTTTCTCTGTTTGTCGGAGCAATTAGTCCCGAGTTGTAGATTGGATCGGAGAACCCGCGAATGGCAAACTGCGTTTGTCCTCGATTTATCCGAAATAGGGACCCAGCCAGGAGGGAGAAGGAGTCGCTTCGGTGTTTAATTTAACTCCAACCCTTAACGTGAGCCCCGAAAATCGAGCCGAGGGAAATATCGGTATCGCGAGCCACTCGTTCGCCTCCCGGAAAATCGCCGGCCATCAATTTTAACCGGCACTGTAGCTGAAAACGGTCGAGTGGTTGAATCATGTCCCCGATAAATCGAGGAGATATCCTCCTGCCTCCCTAATAAGGCGACTGCATTATGGCGGTCATGTGCTCGAAGTGTTATTAATCGGTACTTAGAAAAAAGCCTTCCCGCCGGCCATATTTCAAATTACCCCCAGCGAGCATTAAGTGCGACCGTTTCCGTGCCTCCTTTTTCGCCCGATAATCGCCCTAGGGATGTGTTTAGATCCGCAAACCCGAGAGCCGCGAAAGGACGCGTCCTGGGAATTTGGCTAAAGGATCCTTTTCTGGGCGCGGGGAATTGCAAGGGGCCGGGGGAGATTTTTCATCGTTATTTCGCGAGGAAGAGAGCCAGCGGGAAGGAATAAATACAAATTGCCGGATTATCGGCGACGACGTTGTCTATTTTGTTTTTTTTTTCTCTCAGGACATCCTCCGGTCCTGCGCACCCCTCAAGTTTCTCGTATCGAGGGGATGAATCCCCTCTAAGGTCCAGGACTGTCGAAACTAACGTTTCCTTTTTGCAGGATTGTCCTTTAGAAAGGAGGGAAGAGGTTCTTCCAGAAGAGATCCTTCCAGGACCTCTTCCGACGGCAGGACTCGACGAATCCGGAGAGACTCCCCTGGACCTCTGCACCCTTCGATCCAAGGACTCCCTCTCGGGGTTGCTTCCTGTCTCTTCCTCCCTGTACATGCGGGCATCCTATTATGCAATTAGGGACTCCGCGAGTGGAAGTCCTGAGGGAACCTCCGACGCAAGGTATATCGCTATCGGACATGACAGGACACGACCGTCCGACACACCCTTTCTTCGTTCCGCGTGCAGGACCCGCGATTGGACCCGCGGCGTGTCTCGTTCAAAAGCATCCCCGATTCCGGAATTGGCTGTCTTGAACCCCCCGGGTGACCCATATTAATCTCTAGGATCGCCGGGCAAAGTGTTCCACCCCCCACCCCCCACCTCCTCGCTGCTGAGATCCTGAGCATTCTCGACCATACTCTCCCGATTTCCCCCATTTCAGAATTTTTTCCAAGATCCCTCCGGCTCGATTCCTGCGACTCGGAATGGAAAAAGTGGAGGCACGTCGCCGGGTGTTTCGGACCTCCCTGATTGGCCGGAATTAATCCCCGTGATTAAAGTAAGGACCGACTGCAAGGGACGGCTAGGATCAAAGGGAACCGCCCCGCCCGAATATCGCTGATACCCATCCGCGCGAGGGTGGTATCAAATTTTTGCTGATTTCTATATAATGCTCGAAATTGGATGAGGAGAAGCATGGGACGCAGGGGGTGGTAATGGGGTGATCAGAATTCTGATTTACAGGACCGAGCCCCGTATCCTGGGCGCGTCGGGGGTTGGCCGGGCTTCCGATTATTTCACCCGGGGGTGAGGGCTTAAACCCGCGCCGTTCATAAACATCCCCCGAAGAAGGTCGCTCGAAAACCCGGAATCGGATCGAGCCTACTCGAAGGCACAAGTCCAGAGTGAAACTCCAGAAATTAGGGGAGTCTTCGCGAGCCTTGAAGGGAGGGGGGCGAACTATGGATCCAAACGTGCCGACCAAGTTCCAGATTTTCGGGATTCATGGGGAGATTTCGGAGGACACGGGGCGGTAGGACGGCTCGAGGGGTCGAAGCCGTTGACCCAGTGTGTAGGGCGGTATCCACCCTTCCGCCTTACGTTAATTTAATAGAAGGGACGCGTACTATCCTAAACCATCCCCCGGCCGTCCTTTCCGCGTCTAAGCGTTGCGCTTACAGGGAATGATTATCGGACGTCCCGGTCGCTTTCCACCCCAAACTTCTGCGCAACCCTCTGCTACCCCTTTAAGGCTCGCCACTCTGTGCCGGCCACCGGTTCGCCTTAATATCTTCGGATTAGTCGCTTAATAGATTCCACTAGAGATATTAGCCGAAATTTCGAATCACCGCCTCGAACGTCGAGACCGCCCTTAAATTCGAAACTTCATCCGCGATTAGTATTAATTCGGACTTTACGTCCCTCTCGTTCCTTAATTCCCTCGGCTTTACTAATCTTCTTGATTGTGTCAGTTTAAAAAAATTTCTATTTTAATTCTCCATTTTTTTTCATCTTCGGATGGAGAAAAATTGGATTCGGGGATCGCCGACGACTTTACGTTAAAATATCTCTGTTAAAGCGTACTAAGGGCTGCCGTAAACCACGGGGCACTTTGCAGATACTAGATCGCCACCCTCCCCCTCTCTCGAGCCCTGTAACGTGTATACGATTTGTCTTACCGACAGTGCGCCGTTAATGCGAGAATAAACACCGGGGCGAGATCTCCGAGAGGCTTAACGCGTCGTCTCGGCTTTGAGTAAGCTCGTTTAAGTCGGCGGGGGAGGCCGAGTATATCCGGACTCGACGTTAGAATTTCGGGTTCGAGATTCGAGTCTCGGGCTTTCTAATTAATACCAGGTCGGTCCATGAAAGTCAAATCCGAGCGCGCCGCCGCCGATTCCGCGGTCGGCCATCTTGTCGACGCGGATGATTTTTTCTGGAATTTCCCGCCGAGTAAAGATGGCGAGAAGATCGAGAAAAGTTGATAAACATCGGGAAGGATCTAGGGAAACGGGTGATGTTAATGATTTCTTGAACGATCCGAGTCCGTGGGTCGCTTTTAGATTTTTTAGGGGACGCTCGACCGGCGACACGGGAGTCGGCGGAATTCCGGAATTCCGGGAGATCGGCGGGGTCGTAAAGCGGCCTCTCGCGGTTTCTCATCTTCTTCGGCATTCAATTTATAATAAGTGGCAGCCGGTGATTCCGCACCCCCGCCGAAGGGCCGCGTTAGGAATTTCGCGCTTGGGGGTTGGAGCCACCTTGGCGCGCTTATGCAGAAAATGGCTTTTTACCCTTAGGCGCTCCCCCGCGAGGGTGGGCCGACTTCGCCGGGTTATTTTGATAGCCCTTGTCAAAATGCCGGGCGATAAGTGCCCCTCGCCAATCGGCTTGCGAGCTTTCGATTGCGAGCGCTCCTTCGATTGGCGCGACCAGTCGGAATTGTCTCGCCGGCGGAACCCAATGTCGCGACTCGACGATAAATTCCTGGAACGAATTTCTGGAATCGGGCGTCGAGTACTTTTTTTCAGAATTTTCGGTAAACGCGTACCTGGGCTCCCCGACGTCTAGGAATATGCATCCCCGGGTTCGCCGCCCCCGTCGGGGGTTGATTTACGTATCTGGCAGAGGTCCTGCCAGGGAAGCGGACGTCGAGGGTGGCTGGCAGTTTCCAACCCCCTTTCCGCAGGGACCTCGGTCAAGCCGAGCTCCCTAAAAGAAACATAAATAAGACAAATAGGGCGATCGACAATAGAAAATATCGAATGTACAGGATGCTCCATAAATCGGACCGGCGAGAGTGGGTGGTCGGGCGAGTGGAACGCCGAGGGGGTTGGGGGTTGTGGGGTTGGCCGCTGCCTCGCTACAAGGAGACCGATCTTTTTATGTTCCAACGCGCTCCCTTTTACTCTCTCCCGGCACCGATATATATATATGATATAAAGTGTGTCGCAAATAGGGCGGTGATCCGCTTTTTCCGAGCCGGAGGAATTGCGGGACGATAACTTCTGAATCAGCATACTTTTTTTCGCCCCTGTTTCCGGCCGGTGGCGCTGAATTAAGACGTCGCTCCCCTGATTTTCCTTTGACCCCTCTCAAGGGGAGGAGTCGATCGAGTCGACGTGGATCGCGTCGATCGGTGTCGATGGGCCGGAATCGCGGAGTGCGCGCGGTATACGCGGGGGAGCGCGTGGTTGATTTTTCGTCTTAAAATATACCGCGTCCGACGTGACCGAGGGTCGGCCTTTTGGTTTCTGGGTTTGAAAAGGTACGTACTAACGTAGTACAAATGCAAGACCGAGTTGGATGAGCCGATGCCGAAAAACATGCCGAAAACCGGAGTCGAGGTGGGTCGCTGTGTGCTTAACCCCGGCGGCGTCCCCTCGCTTTCGGGCCCGGCTGAAACATTAAAGCCGAGTTCTTCGTTTCATTGTGCTCACAGGGGTCGGAGGGAATCGCGAGACGCATAATTCGGACGAGGCGACGGTTACGAGCGACAAGAGGATTCGCAAACACGAGCCGAGGTTTGCGCAGCGGTGTCGCGCGGCGCGCCGCGCGAGCGCGCGCGTGCGCCTCCACCGGAAAGGGTTGCACGAGCACGAGAGGGTGGCCCGCGAATTCCCTGGTTTACGTTTACAACCTTAACTACAAATTCGACAGAGTTACCGGGGCATATAAGAGGGTGGATCGCGTCTCGCGATGGCGGCTAGGTGCGTGAACGAGCCCTCTCCTCCAGTTGTTAAGAACTCCCTCCGGGCTAATTTGACCCCTCCACCCCCGCACGGGTCGCTTCTTCCTCCACCCTCGATCGTTCCCACCTCCCGCCCGAAAGTCATCCGACTTAAGGAGCCCCCTTATCCTGGAGTCCTCCAAACGGCCCACCCCCCTAGGTGCCCCTCCATTTTCGCAGTCCCCAAAATTCCTGGGAAATTATTCCCCGAAATATTCTAACACAAAAGCTAGGTAATGCCGCGACGTTACCCCTCCTGGAATCCCCGAAAAAAAAAACCGGCGAACCTTGGCACCCCTCGGGGGTCCTGGAGGAGCCTGCCGCAGAAACGAGCCCCGGAATTATTTATATCGGTCGTTAATTAAGGGGAGAGCTCCAGAGACGGATTGTCACCGAGAGGGTGGCCGGAAGGGTTAAGGGTGGTCCACGACTCGTCAAGGGAGTCGCTGCATCGAGTTTGGCAGAGGTCCTTGCAACCCACCCCCTTCCAGGAATCCCAAATGCAGCCCCGACGTTTGCGCGACTCTTTCCGCCGTCTTTGACATTTATTGTTGCATATTGCCACGGGGGGTTGAGCGCCAAATTATGCAAGCGTCTTTTCCACCCTGGGTCCTTTGCCCGGCTCGGTTTTGTACATTTAGCGGGGATATTTACGACCCCCCGCGTACGTCCTGTCGCGGTGGAACTTGTCCGAAAATATGCTCCACAGGAGCGCCGGATGCTCGATTTATTCATCGCGGTTTCGGGAATTTCCGCGAAAGGGGTGGCAACGATCGTCGTGTTTGGCCGCGACTTGGGGTGTTATTACCGGCTCTAGTTGGAAATTAATTATTATCCCGATGGGGTGGAAGGAGCTTCCTTGGCAATCGCTTTACAACGCGCCATTGGTTCATTACTTGAAAGGGGATAATTAGGGGGAAGGAAATTCGGGTGGTAATGGAAAATATTCTTAAAGAGCATCACTGTCACTTTTCTCTCTCTCTCTTGAAAGAATGCATTTTTGTCACCGTCGATGGACTCGAAACTACCCCCAACGTCCAGCTAGGGTGTAAAAGGTCTCCTTCCAGGCTTTTAAAGAAACATCCCCGCTTCGCGAGCGCGCCGGGCCCCGAGTGGGTAAACTTCGAGATGAATGTGACATCTTTTATCGTCCATATAATAAATACCGGCTCTTCATCTATAAAACAAACGACTTTTGGGCCCCCTCCCCGCGTGCCGGGCCACCCCTCGGCCGAAAGCTGCGCACGTAGAGCTCTTTACCGCCAGGGTGGAGAACTCGGAAGCCGGCTTTTCACAAAAGGGGCCGCACTTTTTTTCCTCCCCCTGAGCTCGCATTTTTCTCCCTTTCGCGGAAAAATGCTTAATAGTCCACCTCTCCTCCCCTGACCTACGTCGTTTCGCCCCTCGGAAACACCGACTCACCCCCGCGCGGTTCTTACCCCCCGTCGATGGTGCACCATACATCCCTCTCGTCCCTTACGCATCTCCGGTAAAAAAGAAAATTCCTTTTTCCTCCAGACTGACCCGGCGCAAATTGACGGATTCTCCACTGGTATTTGACAATGGACAACTCGCAACCGAGGCCTTAATGCATTATACATCCCCGAGTCGTCCTCGGGACATCCGAGCAAGTCGGAGCGCTTCGAGATAAATTGCGGCCACGGGGTGGGGTGTCATTAGGGATACAGAGGGGATGATAACCCCCTCCCGCGCTTTCCGAAAATCGCGACCCTCGGCCGAGGGGAAGGAAATCCTAACTGATTTACGGGAAAACAAGACTATTTAATATTTCCTCGTCGCGCCCCCGGCGCCGCCGAGACTTTCGGGGGTAGGTGTACTTTGAGTTGCGTTAACCGGGGAATTCTGACATCCCCCAGAAACCTCGTCGTCTGGGCACGACCCAAGTTTACCCCCTCTATGGAACGACGAGAGACTACCCCTTCGGTATCACTTTGGAAATGGTTTTTCACGGGAGTTCCGTGGGGAGATATTCCGGTGGGTGGAATTAAAGGTCACCCCCTCGAGGGAATCTCTTGATATGGTTGGTCGAATTTTTTTATTCCCGGGACGTTCAGGTGAGAAAATATGCGTCGATTGGTCCGGGTGGCACAAAGTGATGGCCTCGAGGGCGCAGGAGAGGTAGGATAACGAGAATGGAATTAAAGCCGAGAGGCGGCGGGCTAAAGCAAGTTACATTTCGCGACTTGTCGCGTCTCTTGGCCTCGGAGGCTGTATCGCTCCTCGGTATAAATCTTCCACTTGAAATCTACTTAGAGGCCTCGACCCCTGGTACTCTCACCCTCCCTTGCTCCCACACCCCCGTAATTTCCTTAGGGCCAAACAAGCAGCCTTCTTCAGACCCTCTTTCCCGACTTTCCCGCAGGCTGGAGAGGCATTTCCGAACGATGCTCGGCTCCCTTCCTCCTGAAAATCCCGTGAAAAGACGAGACCTCTCTCTCGGAGTCATCGAGTTCCCCATATAAAATCACGATTCGGAGGGAAATCCATAAACCACCTTAAATAAGCCGAAAAAGCGGCGTCGGGGGTGCGCTCGTCGCAGAATTTGTCGCTACTCCGCCGAGCTCGCTGCGAATCGCGCAGTCCGGATAACCTGTTGGATAAAGGACGGAAAACATTTGGAAAACTTACGGGAAATAGGCGTTTACGCGCAATCCTATACCGTTTAAGGACTGTAAAGCACCCCTTGGCGGTGCCTCGCCAATAAACTACCCCAGCCGACTTCGACCCCCTTCCAGGGGAGGCCAACGAGCGTGACTTTCCCGAGTAATATAGGTATCCCCTTTTCGAGGGACTCTCAGGTTTCATAAATATGAAAAAAATATATATATATTATATATATTAAACGTCACCTTCCCCCTGGGTCAGGTTTCGCGAAGTAGGAAATCCCGAGGAAACGGGGGGATGGAAAAATCCCCTAGACGTTCGGGGGTCGATTTTTGCCGAATTCTCGGGCTTCCGCGAAAGGGGTGGAATTCGTTGGACTAATTGGCCGCCTCGAAGGGCGACTCCGGGGTGCAGTGCCAGAAGGGCCGAGAGCCAAAGTTTCACGAGGGTTGCACGAACAAGTAACGCATGTGCCATTAATTAACACTCACAGAAGACACCTGAATCGCCGACAGAGTTCATTATGCCCTCACGCCTCGTTACCACGAGTGTGCCCTCGTAAAAAGCTTGCATGTATAATGGCCAACTAAATTACGTACACACCGCGCAAGGGGCAGGCCGAGGCTCTATGTACCTTCGAAAGAAAACACGGAGTAAGCATTTCGAGCTGGCGGGGGTGCCTCCTTGTTTTGCCGCCATGTTTCTTCGCCCCGATCAAGAACACTCAACCTTTCTCTAAACCCTCCACCGTGGAGGAAAAACCGATTCAAGGTTCCCCGGTTGCACCTTTGCCTTGCATTTCTGCACCGCACCGAGAGACCCCCCTAACTTATCACGGGAAATAATAAATGGTACATCACGAAACTGGAAATCCCGGCGCTATGGACGTTGGAAAAGTCGAAAAAAAAAGATGGCCGCGGCCTCCCGAAGAACGCGTCCCTCGCGGGATCCTTGTCCGAGTGACTAACGCGACTCCCGGTTTCGGAAGGGCCGGTAAACCCGAGGCAACCGAGTCTCTCTCGTATTTAATCCGCGTTTAAGTAATTGCCCATATCCGAGGGCGCCGCCTCGTTAGTCGGGCGCCTAGGCGTCTCTTCCAGAGGAGAGCGACGCGCCTACGAAGGGAGTCCTGAGAAATATGGCATCGCGTTACGAGACACCAGTCGTCCTTCCGTTAACGATAATTAGTCCGTTAGGCGCCGGAAAGTCAGCCAGGCTGTTTACGCGCCTCTGAAAACGGGTCCATTGATAAGGATAAGCGACTCCTCCCGGAAGGAACCTATCAATGCGGCGTTGGTCCCCGATGGACGTGGATAGGGATGAAAGAAGTCTTCGAACATCTCAAATGCTTCGCCAGGACCTCTCGATATTAATTGTTTATACATTTTTAGAATTTATCAGGAATGGTGGGAACATCCGGACCTCTCCCACAGAGGTACCGAGGGGGGTCGCGGAGTCTTGGAGCCGAACGAGCCTCGATGATACGGCGATCAATCTCTTTTTACGAGCTCGTCACAGTTTTCCCAGGATTAGGGGAGAGAGAGAGAGGTCGGGGAGGATTTGTCGAGACTCTCGCCGAAGAAGCGGGCTCGCTAATTTGTCATCCCTCTTCCTCCTGAGCGTTGCCTCGTCGGGCAACGCGTTGCCGCTCTCCCTCCGCCTCGGTTTCGAGCCTTTCCGCCCCGACAGCGACTCGCACCGTAAAGATCGTTCGTCTCCTGGATCCTCGATAACCCGAGAATAATGGATCCTTAATCCTCCCCGAGGATCGCCGTTGCAGCCCTCCGCGTCCCGCTCAGGAGGGTCGCTCGAATCCCCGAGTCTAATTCGCGGATTAGCGCCTCCGAAAATCTCCAAATTCGCGGATCAGGACCACAAAAAATTCCAAATTCGCAGGTCGGTGCTTCAGAAATTTCCTAATGATCTAATCAGCGCCTCGAAAATTACAAATCCTCCATTTGGCGCCTAAAAGATTCAAGATTCACGGGTTAAGGGCGGGAAAAAAAAATGATAAACTTCCAGACAACTCGGCTAACCGATTTGTCCATCTTGGTTCAAGCTCGCGGTACCAATCTCCACGTGTAGGACAAGTTACCGATAGAAAAGTCCCGGTATATCCTTTCCCACCCTCGAGCACTGTCCGCCCATTGTTCGGCGACTCTTGAGCCAGTTTTTCGAGTCGCGAACGGCGCATCGGGACGCGAAAAAAGGAACATAGAAAAAAAAACAAGGGTCCGGCCCTCGGGATAAATCTTTTTCGCAGGTCGGTGTTTCCGAAATTTCCTAATGATCTAATCAGCGCCTCGAAAATTACAAATCCTCCATTTGGCGCCTAAAAGATTCAAGATTCACGGGTTAAGGGCGGGAAAAAAAAATGATAAACTTCCAGACAACTCGGCTAACCGATTTGTCCATCTTGGTTCAAGCTCGCGGTACCAATCTCCACGTGTAGGACAAGTTACCGATAAAAAAGTCCCGGTATATCCTTTCCCACCCTCGAGCACTGTCGCCCATTGTTCGGTGACTCTTGAGCCAGTTTTTCGAGTCGCGAACGGCGCATCGGGACGCGAAAAAAGGAACATAGAAAAAAAAAACAAGGGTCCGGCCCTCGGGATAAATCTTTTTTTCCGGCGAGCCCGAGGAACAGGACGCGGAATGGTACGCGAAATGGACGCGGAACGGAACGACGCGTGGACGGAGTGACGGACACGTATTATTTACCTGTTATATTGTGCTCGGCCGACCGTCCGATGTCGGCTCTCGCTCTTTTTCGCTCCGCGGGCCCATTGTTCGAAGACTTTTATAATTGGCCGCGAGGGAGACGTCGCGGTGGTCAGTCCCGCTAATGCGCCGGGTGTAGAGCCCTGCAACTTTTCAATGGGACCGTAATTACGTATCCAGCGCCCTCCTCCGCGCCCCAGCCCCCGCCTCCACCCCCGCCGAGCGCACCCCAAGCGGGGCCAAAGTGGCCGAACTAAGGGAGAAATAATGCGGAAACGCGCCGGCCAGTCCGCCGATTCCGCCGATCCCGCCGAATCCGCCCGGGCCGAACTTCCGCAAGAAGTTTTCCCAGATTTTTGTTCATTCCTTCTTTTTCTTCTTTTTTTCTATTACCGTTTTTCGCCTTTCTCCCTCTTCTACGAAGGGATCTCGTAGAGCTTCCTCCGTGTTTCGGGTGTTTCCCTGTTGATGGGGTGGTTTTTAACGACCCCACCGTGTACACCCTTAAGGTGATATGAAAGTTTAACATATACACGAGAGAAAGTGAAAATATTTATAACACTTTTCGCCAAACTGGGTGCATCAAATTATCTGAAACTTTGACACGTGATTATGGAGGCCCTAAGGAATAACGCACTGCTCGTGAAATGTCTTTTTTAGAAAAAAAAATTTTCAAGCGCTGCGCAATTGGATGATATTTCTTTGAGCTGGCGATTTTTCGTCGTTTCGCTCCTTGTGCCGAATTCCTTCCCTTCTCCTCCTTGAGACTCCATCTTAAACCTGCTTATTGAGTGCGAGGACCCGTAAATCAAACGGCTTACTTCTAACGGCAACGGCTCGAGTAACTTTCTCCCGCCTGTATAAATCTGCGAGATAAAGTTAATTCCAGCCACCGGATCGCCGTAGCGTATCCCGCAATGGACGCGAGCGGCGATGATAAACAGGAATTGGAATAATATGCAAATCGGGAAGGCGATGATTTCGCCAGGGGGAGAGAGAAAGAGGGACGTACCTACAGGGATCCGTTTTAGCGGGTCCGACACGAAATAGGCGAAAATCGAAATTTGTGCATAAATAATATCCTTCGACCGTGACATAAATAATATTTTTCGACTATGGCATAAATAATATACTTGAACCGTCCAAATTTTTAATTTCCCACACGTTCTTAGACGTCCTCGACGTTTTTCCGCTTAATTTTGAGTAAGCTCACGGTAGACCGTGAGCCGCCATTTTGGAGAACCGAAATCGCGCCGAAAGGGCAGACTAGGGTAAAATTTGCGAGCGATAATAATACCTTCGACCGTGACATAAATAATATTCTTCGACCATGGCATAAATAATATTCTTGAACCGTCCATATTTTTAATTTTCCACTCGTTCTTAGACGTCCTCGACGTTTTTCCGCTTAATTTTGAGTAAGCTCACGGTAGACCGTGAGCCGCCATTTTGGAGAACCGAAATCGCGCCGAAAGGGCAGACTAGGGTAAAATTTGCGAGCGCCGTCTAGATAGGGTGGCCACCCTTAGGTGGAGGGTGGCCCGGTGGATTTTGACCTTGAAGAGGGTGGCGACAGGGTTGGTAGGGGATTATAGAGCTTTGCCAGGATATCAATTATAACCAGAAACGGGTATTCCGTGCACCGGTGCCTTCCGCGCGCTCCTCCCCGCGGCGAACCCCATCGTTTCTAATCCTCTGTAAATTATATTATTTTCAGTGTTTGTTTACCGGACTCCCTATTCCGTTCCAGTCTGCGCGGGATTTGCGGCGACTTTCGGGCTTCCTCCTCTCCCTGATCCTCGGGATGGTATCCCCGGGATACCGACGTTGGGAAATTATTTCCAGAGCCCGCTCGGCCTGGAGCTCGTTCCGCGAAAATCAAAGACTGACGGAAACGATCCGGGATTTTTCTCCCGAGGCGATGTCATCGATCTCGATCACGAAGGACCTTCCGATCAGGGGTCCAGGACGTCCGAAAGGGGTCGGAGGTACCTCGCGTTTCGTGGGGCGTCCCGCGAACCCTATCCCGTAGGACTCTCGACGCGGACTCCATTCGCGGAGGGTCGAGAAAGGGACCGAAAGCCCATTCTATACTATACCACTCTACAATGGTTGTTTACCAGAGTCATACTGATCGATACTCGGTGTTTGCTATCAGAGGGAACCATGCATGCCGGGCGCTACTTGCCCAACACCAAATGCAAACACCCGCCGCGTCTCTGCCCGTACGCTCTCTGTGTCGGGAACGCGTCCGCAGCCTCCGACTTGGGATTCTTCCCGTGATCCCGGTGGATCCGTCGGCATTTTTCCTCCCCCAGGGCCGAGTCGAAGGAAAGTGTCACCGACGACGACCCCTCCCCATCGGGGGTGCCCCATTATCTCGAGACAATCCGCGACTCGAGCGGGGAGAATCCTGGCCGGGACCCAGGAGGGCGGACATTTTGTTTTCTCTGTGTTGTTGATTTTTGCATAATTTATCAAGGCTGTTTGGTTAAGGGGGCGGTCGAGAGGGAGACCAGGGCCGAGTATTTTGCGGGTGGCTCTAGGGAGGCGATTTCAGACACCCCTTTGCAAGACGATTAGCATCCCTGCCAGGGACGGGCCGATGCCTCCACTCGGTGGGGTCTCCTCCGAGGCTCGTAAACAAAAAACATCCCCGTCTCCAGCTGGAATTGCCCCCGACTCGGCAAAATGTGAAAGCTTCCTTTCTCTGGTTATTTATTCACGTGTTTATTTATTTATTCGAAATACCGGGTGGAAATGTCGGTAAAGGGATCGAGTCGCGGACTCGCCGTGCCCTCGGCCGAGCGTCGACCCTTCATTGTCGATAATTGTCATTGTTAATATCGATTACGCAGGCCCTCTATTTGCCGACTCTTACAGGGGTGCCTGACGAGCCTCCCCTCCCCTGGCTCCACCCAGGGTGCCCGACATTTTTTCCAGTAATCCGAGGCGATATCCACGAATAGGCGTCCAGAAATTTGGAAAAAGGCTCCGCGTCTCCTAAATCCCTAATGGCGGCACATCGTCCCGTTTCCGGCGCGTCCCGTTCGCGGCGTCCAGGCCGTCGAGGTAGGGGAATTCGCGAATCGGCCGATGGATCGTGAATCACGAGCGACGGGGCCGATAATGTCACTCGCTTAATTTGCATCGACGCGAATGAACGCCCGCGGAGGCCGGCGAAAATAAACCGAGGGGCGGCCGGTGCAAAATCCGTTGTTAAATCGAGCAACAGGTGTTGCAAACTGTTGACAATCTTTTCGACAGCGCGGCAACTGGCCCCTTTACATAGGCGAGTGGGCCCCCCTCGTGAGATTTCGGTATCCAAAAATCTAAATTCCCCTCAGACCCCCCTCCCGTGAAGTAACGAACCCCCTAGGATCGATCCCCATCGATCCGCGTTAAATTAACCCATCGATCCGCCATGCGTCCCCCCCACAGACCCGCCGAGTAGTCCCCTCGTCCCGCGTTATCAATCGCGCCGTAACGCTTCCTCTCCGCGTCACCCTCTCTTCGCCTGAAACAACAAGAACCAACAACAACACCGTCGAGCGTCCGCTCGATGCAACCCCGTTCGACTTGTCGCGTTTCCTCCCTGTCACTCGTTCCATCCCAACTTGGACGCGCGGAAGCGGCTCGCAACGATTTCCCCGGGAAGATCTGCGACTCGGATATAATTTTCAAGCGAGAAAATCTATATATCATTAGGCAGAAAATGATGGGAAGGCCCGGTGGATGAAAAATAAAAAACTGCTCGGTTGCTCCTTCCCTGGGACTCTCGGTCCACCTGGAGTCACCTGTCGGGGTGCGTTACCGGTCTTCTCTCTTTTCCATTCGCTCTCGCTCCGTTTCCCTCTCTCTCGCTCTTGCCGTCTATCTCGCCTCTCGCTCGCTCCGGCGGCTCGGAGGGGGTCCGCCGCCGCGGCGCTGGGCAGTGCGCCGACTCAGTAGCCGCGTGGCCACGGCGGTCGCGGGGTTTGCGTCGTGGAGCGTTTCCAGGCGGCGCACAGTCGCGACGGCAGCCAGCGGCGCGCGAACCCTCGGCCCCGTCTCGAGAGAGCAGCAGGCCGCGCGGACTGACCCAGGCCGGGAGTTTCGCCTCCGTCGCCGTTGCCGTCGCCGTCGCCGGGGCCGCGAGCGGCCGGGCCCGCGCGCACGTGGCGAGTCGCACGCGCGAGGCTAGCAGAGGGCGCAGGGACGCGCGTGGCCGCCGAGCCGAGGCGGAGGGGCCGTATATATATATATAGGTATATACGTGCCCGCGTATATGCATATATACATATATGTACAGAGAGAGACAAAGGTAGAGCGAGAGGGAGAGCGGGCGCGGGGAGAGGGAGAGAGACGGAGGAGGCCCTCGTAGGGAGTAGCACCCCCGGGAGCGAGTAGCCGGCTAGGGAGGGGCTAGGGGCGCGCGGGCTCCTCTTCGAGTCGTCCTCTTTTGCCGGGCTAAGGAAGAAGGGGCGACGGCCACGAGCGAGTCATCCAGGAAGCGGGACATGCTGGAGCCACGCTGGAGACCCGTCCAGGTAGCTAGCTCTCAACCCGCCACCCTCCTCCCGCTATGCCACTCGACGACACCACCCCAATGCCATGTTCGATGTTCACCCCCTGCGACCACCTGCACCTCCGCCCGCTGAATGGCCCGCACCTGCACGGAGCACGCTCGCCCCCGTAGCTGGAAGACCTAGCTCGAGGAAGGCCCTTTGTCCCCGCGCCCCCTAGGTGCCGCTCTCCGTCCCCTCTGGACCTCTCGTGGCGCGGCTTGGCGAGCACCCCTCGGGAACCGCCCGACCTGGGACCTGGAATCGAGGCCGCCGAGGGGCCTAGGTCCGGGTCTCGTCCAGGGAGAACGAATAGATATCGGTCGCGAGTGGACCCTGGACCTTGAAATTCCAGGTCGAATTCTCGGGTGGACCGTTCCCCCCGGGATGGACCCCTGGACCACCTCTCCCTCATGCCACGGACTCCGACCGAGACCGTCGTCAGACTTCATGCGTCTTCCATTTCAGGTTCCGGACCGCAGGTCGACGCGATGGGTCCGGGCTCGTTCCATGACGATTTCGGTGCACCTTCGATTTTCTGGACCGACTTTTCCGGGCCAGGGAACCCCTCCGCAGAGTCTTGGAACCGTCCGTTCCTCGACTCTTGAGAGCCGTTCGGACGTCGACAAACGTCGCGTCTCCGTCGGTAGACGTCCACCCGTGTCGGGCACCCAAATCGTCGACTGGTGCACGGCAGGTGGTGCATCCTAATTATCGCGAACGATTAACCCAATCAACCGGTCGTCCACCAGAGATGGACCGGACCCCTTTGCTCGCACTTTGCTTGACCCCCCTCGTCCTAATCGTCCCCTAGGGGTTGGAGTCATCAAGGGTGGGTTTGCCGTTGCCTTTGCTGGGCACATCGATCCGGGAACCTGGCATCGCGATTATTAAATCACGACCACCCAGACCCCGCGATGCACCGATTAAAGCAGATACTCTTATACCGGGCGATGGGGCGAGCGAAATGCGGCCACTCTTAGTTGCATGCCGCCCCCGATGCGACCTGCACTTTCCTGCACCTGCATACCGCCTCTTGATCCGCATCTTGTTATAAATTTTGCATGCTCTCGTCGCAGGGTACCGTACCCCTTGGATCCGTTCTCCAGGCTCTTTGATATTGTGTGGTTTTGTGCGGTTTCGTGAGATTTTCGGTCGTTCTGGGATGACCAAAGTGCCCAATGACCGGATCAAGGGACACCTTCCAGGATTATTGGGAGCCCACGACGCGGTCGGCTCTTCCGTCGAGGAACCGCCGCGAAGAATCCGCGGTATCCGGCATGAATCGTTAAACCACCGGCTCTATGTCCGGCCGTTTACGAGCCATGTGTCGGGGTTCCCTAGCGTTCGATCGAACTCGATATCCCGGCGTGTCTAGAGTCTAGGGACACGCCCAGAGCGCGCCCGGTGAAATGTCACCACTTCGCCGCGAAATGTACGAGCCGGCCCAGCTCATCGGCCGATTCGTCCGATTCTCAGCGGCGTGTAGTTACTTTTGATAGATTACAATCGCGGCCCGTGTCATGAGCTGTGGAAGTGACGTTTGAGCGATCGCCGGGTGGGATGGCGAGCCGCAAACGACACGGGCTGATTTTCTAATTCGGCGTTACGTACCCTGGATTCCAAAACTCGAGGAAAGAATTCCTGGTGGAGGCATTTGGACCCGGGTCGCGTCATGGGGTGGAGGCGAGACAAATATAGGGAGCAGGTGAATCGACCGGTTTACCATAGGGTGTAGGAAATCCCGAAGAACGCGGTACCGAGGAGCGTTCCGCACCTTGGGTCGGGGGTAGTTCTTTCTCCACGGCGTGGGGGTGGCATTGTAGGGGTACAGAGGGGTCGGGGGGGGGTCTCAGCCTCCAGGAATTCCGGGGTAGTAGGGGAGGCTCGGAGACGTAGGCGGTCCTACCCCGGCTGGGGGCGTTAAAGAAGTGGGTGGGTTTGGCCACCCCGCGCGTCAACCCTTGCCCCCTTCTTCGGGGTGGCCACCCGCTGTCTCCTTCGATCCCGCCGATCAACCCCACCCGGGTGCCGCGCCTCGCAAGCTGCTCCGAAATGCCATCTGCTCCCGGTAGCTGACGTGCTTTGCAAATCCCAACAATGAACGGCATCGCCGACAATGGCGTCCGAAGGCGGTGGCTCGGGGGTCGCCCGACCTCGAGTCTGGAAGCTGCAGGAGGCACCGCCGGGCGTTTCGCCACTTTCCGGGCTCTCTGGACGTCGATTTCCCCCCGGATCTTGAACCGCCATCCGCAGGGTCTAGAATTTCAACTTCACAACGCGAGAAATCGTCCTCGAAAGGAGGAACTACCTCCGGAATGCACCGATGCGCGCTTCTCCGGTACCACCTGGACGAGCGTCGTCCAGGTCCTGGACCAACGTAGAGGGTGCTTAAAATTTGAGTCCGGGACCGGAGACCCGAGGAATCCCTCGATCTTTCTTCCCTTCCATCCGGTGGGATGGATCGCCATGCCGTAAACCATCCTTCCCTTCCACCCCCGTTTGCCTAACTACCATGTACAAGGCGCCCTCCCCGCACGCACCCCCCGAGTAATCCAATTCCTGAAGTAAGGATAAATATGGTTTCCCATTCCGCATCCAAGAGCGGGGGTCCAAGGAGAGGAGCATCTCGATCGCACCCCCCACGATGCACCCCGGGGTTGCACCCCTCGCCCACCTTCGAAGCTGCGCCCATCTTCTCACCTCCTCCGGCGCTTCTGGCTCAGACGCACGCACCCTCGCTCTCTCTCTCCGGTACGAACAGGCAGGCGCACATCCGGGAGGAACTACCCCTCCGGTCGCCTCCTCCGCACGCGCATCCCCTTCCGTATCCCCTGCATCCCTGTGCATCCCTCCGCGTCCCTCTCGGCCACTTCCGACCCGGCCAGGCTCCACCCACTTTTATATTAATCACGTCTCCCGGTTCGCTCCCGCGTCCGTTCTCCATCTTCCTTCCCTGGTGAGCGATTTCCTTACGCGGATGACCCGGGATCTGCGCACCTTCGTCGTTTGGCTTATTCATGCCCTCCGAGCGCGACCCTCCCGCTGTCGCTGTACCGTAGGGGTGCGTTCACCGGAAACGAGGCTGCAGGGCCCCCGGAAGACTCGGATGACAAGATGGAGGCCGTTCCTTGGTCGGGTCGATGCCGGATGCCAGGAGATCCTGGGACCCCTCCAACTCCTCCTCCTGGACCCTCGCAACCGCTTCGAGGAACGCAAACGCGGTCCTGGAGTCTCTTAGAAAAATTCCAGCTTCCGGTCCAGGGTGGAACCCTTCGCCGTTGGGAAACGTCGGGTCGATGGCTAGGAGTCCCTGGATTATTCAGGCTCCTTGGGGATGGTCATGGCATTGGGTGCCCCTCGTCTTAGGCCTCTCATCTCGCCTGGTCCGACGCCATCGTAAACAGCAAGGTGCTCGGATTACCTTTCATTATGTACGCAATTACCAGCGACTCCTCTCTAAATCTCGGGTCACTCCTGGATTCGGCGAGCCTGGGGCTCCGGATTGGGGAATCCAAGGCGTGCCTTGCCGAGGAAAAGAAATTACGGGTCCTGGGGGATCTCTTTCGATCCAGGTCGAGGCGCTAGTAAGCGCGTGCTGGGAGCATATGCCAGTAAGCGCATCGCGATAATTGGTGCCTTGCACTATTTAGGGCATCGTGCTAGTGGGTACCTTGCACCGTTCAGCGCATCGTGCTAGTGGGTACCTTGCACTGTTTAGCGCATCGTGCTAGTCGGTGCCTTGCACTATTCAGCGCGTTGCGCTAGTCGGTACCTTGCACCGTTCAGCGCATCGTGTTAATCCGTGCCTTGCACCGTTCAGCACATCGTGCTAGTCGGTGCCTTGCACTATTCAGCGCGTTGCGCTAGTCGGTACCTTGCACCGTTCGGCGCATCGTGTTAATCCGCGCCTTGCACCGATCAGCGCATCGTGCTAGTCGGTGCCTTGCACTATTCAGCGCATCGTACTAGTCGGTACCTTGCACCGTTCAGCGCATCGTGTTAATCCGTGCCTTGCACCGTTCAGCGCATCGCGCTAGTCGGTGCCTTGCACCAGCAACCGAATCGCGCGAACGCCCTCGGTCGCCCTCGTCGTCGAGGACGCCGAGTCGATACTCGGGGATTGTTCTCGCCGCGGATGCGCGCCTCTCAAATTTCAAAACGCCGATCGTTTCCTTCTCTGTGCCGATTTCGCCCCTCCAGGCCTATCGGGGCCCGGGCTCCGTGTCGAATTCAATGGGCGCCGGCACGTCGGGAACGGTAATTGCGACTGAATCAATGAATCCGCCCGGCTGGAGCGATTCTCTGCTGCGACAACGCCTCTCGGCCCTTAAATAAAACAAAAACCGCCACTTGTTGTCGTCGTTTCGCGGAATAAACACGCACCCTCGGGTTCGGGTGCGCACCTCTCGGGCTTTCTCTCGCTTCCGCGCCGGGACGCGCTCTCCTGGATACCTTGACACGGGCGTCGGCTCCGCCGGTGTTTCGCTATGCCTTCGGCTGATCCCACTTCCCTCGAGTGGGGGCCACATCGACGCCCGTCGACGCCTATCGTCGCATCTCGGTGTCACTTGACACCTCGTCGATGGCTCTCCCTCGCGACTCGACGCTCGCCCGAGTTTTCAGCTGCATCGCTTCCGCCCCGGCGATGCACCCTCGAGTCCTCGCCCCGTTGTATCGACCCCTAGGTTCCTCCACTCTTTCGGACCAAATTGATCGCTCTTCGGCAATCCGTCGAGGCGCGAGCATTGTCGTCCTCCTCGTCGACGCGCCGGGGGATCGGCAGACTTCCGCTTTCTGGGCCTCCACCTCGCCGCCCGGAAACGGAGCTTTTGCGGGCTTTACCGCCCTCGAGGACTCTCCACCGTATCGGCGCTTCGCGATTTCACTCGTTGTTTCGCGAGTTCCTCCCGCTCAAAGGGCTCCGTACTTTCGCTTTCGATTCTACGAGGGCTTTCTAGTCCGCCTCGTGTTTACGCGCCTCTCCAGATCCGCCGCGGTAAACACCCCACGCGAGACAGGGACCCAATTCTCGCGTTTATACGGATTTTTTATCATCACGCGAGTAGATCCCCATGGAAGATTTACCATCATTGTCGATGATGAACAGTCTAATCTCGTACTCCAAAGTGTCAATTTCCCGGGGGAGTGGCTATCGCTCGAAACTCCAGGATCGGGACCAAGGATGTCACTTGTCCGATCGTTGTGTGCAATTATTATTTCTCCTTTTCTTTTTTTCTTTTCAATAACTCGAGACTAGGGTGCCACGGTTTATTCCCGGGACGGGGGACAGGATCGAAGGAGTTCGACGGTGGGAAGATTATCGCAATTGGGGCTCCGATTAATTATCTGATTCGTTTGAACTAACTGGCCGCGTTAACGTCCAAATATTTGGCCGAGTCGGCGATACGCGAGCCCATATCTCCTGCAATTCGGACGAATCGGACGAAAATTCGGGGGAAAATTATTCCCGGATTGTCCCGCCGCTCGATGGAGCCCTTGTACTCGCGACTCCACTTTGTTCACATTTTATCCGAAAATAGAAGAATAACGGCCGAAATGAATAACCAAACGCTTGAGGTGAAGTGATACACGTAGAGGAACTTGATCGACGTCGATGAAGATTTTTCTAAATGCTTACGTTGCCGACGTTCGTTTTCATATTGACAGCTGTGTCGAATTATATTGGGTATTGTACCAAATGGCATACTCCACCTGTCGTTTTCGTACAATAAGTATCAGGAAATTGAAGTAAAACTCCAGAAATCCTCTGGATTCGTGCTTTCTGGGGCCCTAATTGACTGCAGAGGGACCCTCTGCGCCATCTGTGATTTCCAGGTCAATTAAATTTTCACTCCGAGATCTCGTATTTCCATCGTTTTGGCATAGAAGCGCATACAACACTTTTTTTGCCTTTATCCCGTTCAAATGCGAGTTTATCGATTACCAGAGTGTTCTAAATTGTTGTAAAATTGCCCTGACCCTTTAGTTTCTCATATGGGAGCCTTCGATAATTCTATGTTGATCGAAATATGAGAGCTCGACGCCATTTTGTTTCTTGTCTGGGCTAAGTTAAAAAATTCTTTCAAAAATCCAAATTTTCAATGTGTCAGGACAATTCTTAGATGATCAGGAGTGACGTGTCAAAGTTTCGGACAGTTTGGTCTTTTACCCTTAAAAAAAAGTGGTGTACTCGAATCTACTGATTTGAAGGGCGTCGAAGAGGTTTTGTTTATAAAACTTTTCTCCCAACTCGGTTTACCGAATAGTTTGAAACGTTACAACGTAAATAGGGAGACTATGCGGAAGGTCCTGGAACTCATGAAATTTCAATTCTTTTCAAATTTGTTTATAGTTATTTTAAAAATAGTTTGTAAAAAATGAAATTTCGCGTGTTTTAGGACCTACCTTAGTGCCTCCATATTCACGTTTTAAAGTATGAAACGATTTGAGACACCCAGCTTATAGAATAGTTTTTTCAACGATTGAGCTTTCGAATGCCACTTTCACATCCCCTTAAGAAGAGTTCGAAAATTCGGGCCCCGGTGTTCTCGTTATCGGGTCGTTATCACCAACAAATCAGAAAACCGAACTTTATCAGCCCACTTTGTCGAGGCCCCCCTCCCCCTTTCGCAAATCGCCGATTGTTTCCACGTCCGAATTTCATTTGGAGGGCCGAAGAGTCGATATTTAGCGGTGCTTTGGGCAGACGCGGCCGAACGGTGGGCCCGTCAAAACGGGGGTGGACGATGACGTGGGGCACCCCCGAAAATATAATGTGCACGTGTAATAGTCACTTGTTGACCGATCTCGGTGTCCCGATACCCCGAGTTCGACAATTTGCCGATGCGCGGTTCGACATCAAATATTGCATCGCAGTGCGGTGAATTACTACGCGGCATGCGACCGCACCGATATTGTGTTGCGCCCGTTTGCACGCGAGCCCTCCCTCCCCTCGTAACAAATATCCAAATATCGCCGAATAAATCGAGGCTAGCTCGCCGGGCCGATAACGACAATCCGTTGGGGAAATTACCACCTTGAATTTACCTAAGGGCCCCCCTGACGTTCCAGGGTGCCCCATGAGAGTAACCAGCGGAGACCGCTAGAGATCGGTCCTTCGACGTTACTTACTTTACCGACTTCAGCCAAGGACCCTGCGTACTTATAAGTAGAGTAGGTTTCCCCGATTAAACGAGTGTAACACCTGCAGGGAAATCCGATGGGGAAATTACCACCTTGAATTTACCTAAGGGCCCCCCTGACGATCCAGGGTGCCTCATGAGGGCAACCAGCGGAGACCACTAAAGATCGGTCCTTCGACGTTACCTACTTTGTGGACTTCAGCCAAGGACCCTGCGTACCGATAAGTAGAGTCGGTTTCCCCGATGCAACAAATGCAACACCTGCAGGGAAATCCGATGGGAAAATTACCACCTTGAATTTACTTAAGGGTCCCCCTGACGATCTAGGGTGCCCCATGAGGGCAACCAGCGGAGACCACTAGAGATCGGTCCTTCGACGTTACTTACTTTACTGACTTCACCCAAGGACCCTGCGCACCGATAAGTAGAGTCGGTTTCTCCGATGCAACGAGTGCAACACCTGCAGGAAGAGCGAAAGAAAAAATGTCGGGAAAAAAAAAAGAAAGAAAAAAAAGAATCGAGAGGAAGCAGAGGTCTCTTCGATTGTGCGGGATGAAAAAGAGGGCCCTGCATTATCCGCTGGCGGCCGGGCATCCGATGCAGCGCGATGCACCGGGGTTGCAATAATAGGAGCTCCGAGCTCTGGGAGTGACGGCATATCGAAATGTAGTCCCCGTGTTTGGATTCGCGGTACCATCATGAATCAATTACAAGGTGGACTCGTACACAGTCGGCGATGTAGAAGGACGAGGAATATAAAGTGGGAATTCATACGCGGTACTTCCGCCGCGGACGTTCCGCAGCGGACACGTGTTGCAGCCGCGGCATGTGTGTCGCCTCCGCGTAAGCGGGTTTTCGCTCTCGGTCGATGTAATTTCGATAGAGTGGACCCGGGACGTATCGCGTCCGGTGGGTGTTTAGCAATTAGGAGGAGCTCGCAAATGGCCGCACGTCGGTCCACTCGCGGAATCACGGCGCATCCGCCCAGGAACCGCTTCCGTCCTCCTGCTCGCCCCCTCGGCGCCTCCCTTTAAAGGTCCTCCCTCGACCTCGACGATTCGTTTTGACCCAAATTCAAGGATCCTTCCGGGGAGGCAACTCCAATCGTTGGACTCCCATCGGAAACATGGCGGTCCAGTTAGAACCGCTTTCGGTTGCCGGGCTGACTGCGTTTTGTTTGCCGATCTTACGTCACGTCTCCTCGTGATCGCGATGCGGTGAGATCGCGTTCCGGTCTTCTCGATTTCCCCAGGTTTTGTCGTTGCGACAGGGTATCGATCCTCCCCGAGATTTCTGGCCGATCGGGGGCAAAAGGAACCCCGCGAGGACCTCTTGGCTCGCCTCGCGTCTCCGGAGCGGCGAAAACGCCTCTTGCGCGAAATGTCCCTTATAACGCGCCGGGTATATTTATAGCGCGGGCCGCGGTCTTAACCGGCCGCGCGCTCTCTTGGCAGCCAGTCCGCGTAATCGCGATAAGTGCCCGTCGCGAGAGAGCGCGGAGAAAAATGGCTGGAAGTGGAAAGCTTCATTGTTCGGGGCTCCGATTCGCGGCTCCGATTAATCCGAGGCGTTCTCTCTTATCAGTTTGCCGACTGAAATCACGAGCGACGCCGCGGAGTGTCCGTAGGACGTCCGAGGCCCCGGTCTCACTCGACGCCCGGATCGGAAGGAGCGACCACGCGAGTCTGTCCGCCCGACGCGACCGGAAACGCGACTTTTCTCCTGGAGCGTAGCGATTTTCGCCGTTCCCCCGGGCTCTCCGCGAAGGTTCCCTCCCCCTGAAGGGCGCTCCGCGTCGAGATACCGAAATTTCCGAAGAACCGGGTCCATCCAGGGCTCCCGAAAACTCGAGGTGGGACATCTCGCCGGGGACCCATCCAGACCTCCGCGCCGGAGGAGCGACCGCTTCCGCGACTCGCGCCCGTCCTCTCCGCGGCCATCTTGTGCCGTTTCGTTATCTACCGCGAGATTTTTGCCGGAGGAAAAGGACAAACATCGCCGCTGCGACCGAGTCGGCCAGTCGATCCAGGAGCTAACCAGTTCGCACCTGCTGAACGCCTTCCGATAAGCGCGAGGCGATAAGGCGCCGCCATCTTGCTCGGGAAAGCGGCAAAATCACCGAGAAAGCTCGCGATCTCGGCCGCGATTCTCCCGGAACACCTTGGAACCATCTTGGAACCATCTCGAAGGCATTCCCTCTCAATGGGATGCGCGTGGCCGTCGTCCTTTTCCCTGTACTGATCCTGCACGCCCTAGACATGTGTTTCGTCATCGGCTGGCGAGAGGGCGGCATAAAAATTCCTAATTTGTGAGCTGCACCGGTGAACCGCAACAGGTTAGTCCCTTGAGACCATGAGCATCTATACCATCGATCCTACCTCGCGTCATAAACGTGGAAACAACCCTTCTGATTAAAAAAAAATAATAATAAAATCAAACAAAACAAAGAACACAAAGATATTCCGCGGAATAGTAAGAGGTGTCCCACCGACGCCGCGCGTCGCTACCGGTGGGGCCTCGCGCGATGTCGCGCTAAAAACTCAGCTGTAAGACTATCTTCGACGATCCAGCCTGATAACAGGTAGTTGAGCCCGTGAGTCATGTACACAGACCTTGACAAGCTATTGGATCAGGGTTTGGGTGACGTGGAACCAGGCAGCGTTATCAGCTCTAACCTATAAATTCTTTCCAGTCCCGGGAAACTCGACCACCCCTCCCGGTGATTTTTTCCTCCCCTTAAGGGGATGTGAAAGTGGCATCCGAAAGCTAATCGTTCATAAAACTTTTCCACGAACTGGGTGTCTGAAATCGTTTCATAATTTAAAACGTGAATACGGAGACCTTAAGGTAGATCTTGAAACTCGAAAAATTTCATTTTTTGTAAAATATTTTTAAAATACCTATAACAAAATTTGAATGGAATTAAAATTTCATGAGTTTCAGGACCTCCTTTATAGTCTCTATTCACGTTGTAACGTTTCAAACTATTCGGTAAGCCGAGTTGGGAGAAAAGTTTTATAAACAAAACCTCTTCGACGCCACTTTCACGTCACCTTAAGGGGATGTGTAAGTGGCATCCGGAAGCTAATCGTTCATAAAACTTTTCTACGAACTGGGTGTCGCAAATCGTTTCATACTTTAAAACGTGAATACGGAGACCTTAAGGTAGGTCCTGAAACTCGCGAAATTTCATTTTTTAAAAAACTATTTTTAAAATACCTATGAAAAGATTGGAAATGAATTGAAATTTCATGAGTTTTAGGACCTCCTTTATAGTCTCTATTCACGTTGTAACGTTTCAAATTATTCGGTAAATCGGGTTGGGAGAAAAGTTTTATAAACAAAACCTCTTCGACGCCACTTTCACGTCACCTTAAAAGTCCACAAATTGCGCAAAGACGGAGTCAAGAAATGGTTGGAGAACGCGGTAAAAAAAAAGAAAGAAAAAAAGAGAAAAGGAACCGACTATTCGAAGGTGCGAGATAGGCGCGCTCTCTCGCCGGGCGGACTATTTATCGTCTTCTCTTATTCAAGGCGCACGAAACGGCTACGGCTTTTATTGACCATCGATAAACCGTTAACAATTAGCGCGGAGTGGGGCCGATATTGCGATTTTCATTAAGAGGCAGCATTTTTACGCTGGGCCGTAATTGCGGCGGCGGTACGCTTTTATGTACAAGTACGCCGCCGCGGGTGCCCCGCGCGCGTCGGGGGTGCGATATCGAGATGGGGATGCGGAATTCGCGTAATATCCCGGCCGCCCCCGCAATGCTCTTAAGGGGAAGTTATTCGCGTATTTTGTTCCCATTGCGAGCCGGCCGAAGAATTGTGTGTACCCAGGCGGGAGGAGATCCGGAGGCGGATTAATTGAAAACGCGTCGAAGGCCCGGGGCGAAAAATCACTCTCGACTCTGGCTAGATTTTTCGGCTCATTAATAGGCCCCGAATAGCCGAGTACATTGCCCGGGCCGTCTGATTAATAATTGGGACAACTCCCGAGCGGGTTCGCCGCTCCATTAGCGCTATCAATTTCGGGGATCACCGCGGGGAGATTATTTCGAGTTTGATCGCTCCTTAGAACCGTCTCATGCATCGTGCACGTGTTTTAATTCCCCCGCTGCGGTTCGGTGCCGACTTATTTCCGGCCCTCGGCGGGGAAAAGCTGGGGAGAAAAATAGGAGAAAATTACGGTGCGCTTTACTTTTTCCCACCGAGCGGCCTTATCGGGGATTGTTAACGTTTGCTCGACGATGTTTTGCCCCTGATAAGCGCACCGCCTGTTTGTTGTACTCGCCGTGTTTTCTCTAAGTACAGGACGGGACGACAATGCGGGGAGTGGTCGATGTCTGGGAACACTTTTCCGGAAAATTCGGAGCTTCGGGAGAAAACGATTACGGAAGCTTTGTCCTCAAGCTGAGGTTAGCTTTCGGGGGACGCAAGGGGCGAGGGGCGGGAAAGAGGGCACCCGGCCTGTGCAGAGAGGAACGGAGGATGACATAACCTCGCCGGTGTAATTTGCGAAACAGATTTACGCGTGGGACGGATCGCGGGCATTTATGATAATATGTAGTGTGGTTTACTGGACGCAATGTTGGCCTTCCTGCATGTTGCGCGCGCGCGCGCGCCTCGCCGCTAGAGTCCCTAGAATCGGAGAGTCGAGCACGCCGAGCCTCGATTTCCCCTAGACCCCAACCTCTCTCCACCTTCCCCTGGAGATTCCGAAAATCTAGGCGGACATTGCCCCTCTCTTCGAAAACCATTTCACGACCATTTCTTAAAAAAAGAAAAAAAAGGTAGAAAATAAAAAGAAATTCACCAAGCCAAAGAAGCATTTCTTTAAGAACCAAAGAAACGTTCCGTCAATTCCAAGAGCAATAAACCCGACGGAAATAATCTGAAATCCTAGTAACCCCGAGGGAACGTTGCGTCCAATTTATTCCAATCTATTCGAGGGAAATAATTATTCCTCGAATTCGCAAAATATTTTATTGGGTCGGATGAAATTTTCCTTCGAGTCTACGGCAAATCCGAATGCCACTGGGTGGGGCCCTATATAGAGGGGTCCGCGGAAAATGGCTTGGCCAATCGCGGGCCCCTCAAGGGACTCTAGACCGCGCATGCGCGGTCCGACACACCGCGGCGAATCTACTTAACGCCGTCCCTGATATGCACACGGACGCACACGCGCTCGCCGTCGGGATAATCGCCGAAGACGATTGGTAGCTTCCTGTCGGTCACGTGACCGCCGCAACGCTTCTGGCAGCACGTAGGGGCTGCTCGATGGCATTAGTTACGCACACGGGAGAGCGTGGCCGCGCGAGCTGCATGCCGGGGATATCATGACCGAGGTCCCTCCCGGGCCCCGCGACGCGAGCGCCGATCCGCCGCCTCGCCATCTGCCGGCCGAACGCGGAACTAACGCCCTTCGGCGCGGCGGACGATACCCTCTGAAATCATGGATTAAAGAAAACTGGTAGTATTTAATATCGAAGCGTCGAGGACTATCCTGGAATAGGGATAAAGACTATTCTCATCCGCTACGACCGTTATCTCAGGAATTTAATAAATCATCCCCGCCATTTCGAGTCGAGATTCCGGAAAGGGAGACGCTCGAAGAGAGTTCCAAGATGGCCGATTTTTCGAGACGGCCGCCTCTTGTCCGTTTCTTGCTCTAGCATTAATAGCCTCGTCACACTTCGCGCCATCACGCCATCTATTTTGTAATAGAAACAACGGAAGAACCTAATTCCGCCAGGCCTGCCCTGCGCTCTTGTCCTCCTCGCCGTTTAGATGGACGCGCCGCCACTCCACGCGACGCCACGCCACGCGGTCCCACCTGACCAGGGACATACTAGGATTCGGCGAATAGAGTCGAGTTATCCCGAGATTTTGCCAGTTTTTTTTCATCGGAATTAATCCCCCGGTCTCTCGGGGGAAAAGCAGTCGCCTTCCTCCTCGGGTTTTCGGTTCTTACCGGAGGTCGAGAGGCGGAGGGCATCGAGGGCACTATTTCGAGGCGACAAAGCGACGCGTTGTGTCCTCCGGTTCCGCGGGCGCGTCCCGCACCGCGAAAGTGACGCTTATGAACCGCTACGGAACTAGTTCGTCCCCGTTGACAAATTCCCATAATGGCGCGCGCTTGAATGTGCCATTGATGAGCGGTTCGGATGGCGGCCAGCGCCAGCTAAGAGCCTAATCCTGGCACGACTCGCAGACATCGGTATTAATAGTTATGAATCTAGAATAGAACTAAGCTGGCCCGCCATACGCGTACGCGAGGACGCGCGCCGGCATGCAAATGGCGCGTACGTAGAGCGCACTCGACGCCCGAGCGGGACTTTACGACCGGACCTGAGTTCATGAATGCGAGCCTTAACACCCGGAACGATCGGCAAAAGGTATTACCCGCCGACTATAAAACTCGGAAGAAGGTGACGATCGCAAACCCCCATTTTTCCTACCCCGGGGTGCATACTTTGCGGGTCGTGCCCCCGGACGAAACACCACTCCGTTCGCCGTCTCGATCTCCAACTTCCCAAGAAAAGCCTCCCCAGGTCCTCAGGAGACATTCGGTATATCGACAAGATCCATCGATTCGATCCATTAATTCTTTCCCCAACCCCCCGAGAACCCTCGTCATGTCTTTCCGCGGAAAAGCGATCGCGCGTCATACCTCGCTCGACAATTCAATTATTTGCGGAACAACCGTGGGCGGCTCCGGTGCGTACCGCATTACGCAACGGTTGGAATAATCGCCGGGACAATTGTTGCAAGGCAATCCTCGCCGAGAACTCCAGCCTAACGCCGAGTAAGAGCGGATTCCGGTGGACGACACTCATCGCCGGCATTGAAGTTACCGATGATTACGTTCAATTAATTTCAATATTCATTAACACTAGGTTGATCATTGACGGGTAAACGAAAACACGCATTTTCTTTAAAAAATCTATTTATTCAAATTAAGTCTGTATTAAACAACCCTAGGCTCTACGTTTAAATAAATTATTAGTAAGTAAAAAGTCCTTTTTTAAAAATTATCACGGAAATTATTGGAATGCTCGCCCTCTCATTCTCGGAGTCAGAACTAGAAAGAATGCGCATCCTTTTCTTCCTACGACACCCTTTCAAGAAGTTTTCCTCTTCACTATCCGAAGATCCTTCTATTCCTCCACTTTCAATGCAAACTTTCACTCTCATCTTCGCCTTACACTCACTGCAACGAAGCAAATATATATGGATTGTTTATGAAATTAGCTAGTCCGTCAATTTGACGGGTTTCGTAGAGATAGGTATACTACATACAGATTTTAATAATTAGAAGGCTTAGGAAAAAATAATTGCGTGTAGAAATTCTTTGGATGAAATGATTAATTTACGATAGAAAAATGGTTAAAATTAATGCTATGGTTTTTTCGGTATTTTTTTTTTAAGTTTCAATTCCGTCAAATTGACGGGTCCCCTGAACCTAGTGTTAAAGGCCGGATCTCATATCACCGGGGAGTCGGAAGTCGACGTGTAGGCTTCTTCGGATGTTGACGTGGTTCCTGGGGCAATGGGTTTACCCTTCTTGCGGGGGGTTCGGGCGATAATTAATAATTACCGGCGCTTTCTTGCCGATTCCGGCGGCGTGGCCTCTCGGGTGACCTGGGGTCAACGGAGCCCCGAGGTTGCTCCCGGCTCGCGGGGTCGACATTCCTTGGCCGATCGTTCCTTGGTCTGGCTTCTCTTTTTTTTCTTCCCCTAGTTCCTCCGTCTGCGTTCTACTATTTATAGTGCAACCTCCTTAGAGGCCCCGAGTTAGAGACAACATTGGTTTGCTTCTGCCCGCCGAAATCCCCCGGCGTTTCGTCTCTCTCCGCCGTCACTTGTCGTACGTTCCTCGAAATTGTCGCTAAAATCCTTTTCAAGGATTCACGGATTCAAAGCGTCATGCCAGGACCCTCGAGTATCCCCTGGATACGTCGGGTCGGTATATAGAAATAAAAAGGAACGATTGAAAAAAGAATTCATGCACGATGACTCAAGCGACAGACACCCGGTACGTCGAGCCGAGATTATGTGCGGCACCTCCGATAGGATTTTTTTATTTCACTGCTTTTTCCCGAAGCCCCGGGGTTAACGCGATAACGCCGGGAAAGGAGTACAATAATGACGGCTAGGAATCTTCTTTCTTTCTTTTATTTTTTTTTTATCCGGGCCCGGCGAACCGCGAATATGTGAAGTGGCAGCCGAGGATGGGGCGGTACCGGGAGCCGCTTCGTAATTATTTTCCCCGATGACTTGGCGACGACTTAGGCGTCGAGTCGAGTCATCGGAGGGAATCGGGGTGGACGAGTACCGAGGATATCTCCCTTTGTCGAGCGGCGGAATCGTTAAATCCCCTTTTTACCGAAGACTTGTCGTGCTATTCGGCGCCCGAGGTCGATCCTCGTGTCATGGGATAGGTGTATTTGGTTACACCGGGGGCAAATACAATTACAAGATTCGTCGGGTCATTAGGATTAATAGCGGATGATTTCAGGAAAGAATCTCAACCGGAGGGAAATTAAAGGGGTGACGACTGGAGGCAGGTCCCGACCTCGAGGTGGAGGCGCGACGAGATAGGAGATTCTCTCCTCCCGGGATTTCGGTGTCCCCTAATTCCGGAATAGTTGTTCTTTCCCTGGTCCTTATTTCCGACTGCGGGCGGAAATCAGGCGGCATTGTCGGCCACCGGGACGCAACTGTTGACTTTATTCCCGAAGATTAGTCGGCGCTTCGTTAGGACAATGCAATCCCGCCGGCACGCCTTCGGTTTTGTCGGTGGTTGGCAGCTTTTTTGTCCACGCTCCTCCCGGGGTTCCCTTACAATTCCCTTGATGAAAAGAAGGGGTGCCAGTCGAGCGGGGTTGATTCCGTCGCGGAACGACCGCCATTTTTACCACCGAGGTGTCTCGGAGGTCCTTCGCTGCGGAATTGAAAACTTTCGGGGATAAATCCTGGACCCTGCCTCGGACGATTTCCTCGTAGACGCGTCGACGGTGATAATACCGTCTTCGGCTCCGAGGAGATCGATCTCAAAAGGTCGTCCCTGTTTCGGGGGTTCACCTCCGGGGGTGCGGTTTTACGTCCCTCCTTAACAGAGGGTGCGGCGCGGCCGAGGGTGCCGGAATATGATTAGTATATCGTTATAAAGGCATCGCCGTCGTATACTTAAATTAAGTTTATTGGCCAGTTTTCACGGCGTTGCCTCGGCCCTTCATGAGGTCCCCGTAAACCGGGGAGATGGAGCCATAACGGCCGGGAAATCCTCCAATTTGCCAGTGTTTTTCCTCGCCAGACAAGTTCCAGAGGACCCTGAGGTCCCTTCGGTCTTTGAAATCCCTCTGCGACTCCCAGTCGATCGGGTGGAATTTTATTAAACGAGGATTTCCCTCGGTTGCAATTATTAGGACCTCTCGCTCGACCCACCCCCTCCTGGTGCAGCCCGTGCAAAAGGTCGAGGTTGCACTTAGAGAAGCCGGGGACGAGGGAAGGAAAGAAAAATAACCCGAAGTTGATTGAGTAGCTATGCATTACGGGTGAAAAACTCGAGAATAAGAAGGGGAGGGAAGGATTTCGACGGGGGGGCAGTAAATAAAGGGAGTAAGTGGCTCCCGCTCATTTTCGGCTTTTACGAGTTTAAAAGTTCCGCCCCTTCCTCCCCGCTTCCTTTCTTACTCTCCCCGGCGGTCCTTCGCAAACAATTACGCCTCCTCCGGTCGCAATAAACGCCACCTCGTCAATTTCGGAAATTAACTCGGACGCTTCGAAAACCGCGACGCGGACGGCCAACTTCTTTCCTTCCGGGAGACTCGCCGACAAAGGACGAGGAAAATGGAAATTTCCCGGCGGGTCTTAGCCAGGAATAATTGATAGGCATTCCCGCAAGACCTCTGCACGCGGACCTTGCTTGCAGATCGAGGTAATGCCGATGTTTGGAGGAAATCACGAACAATTACATCACCTAAACGACGTGACCTGGAAAGCTGATTGAGGAGACACGTAAAACGCTGCATCCAGCTCCGATTGTACGTGGGCGATGTATACTTGCCCGAGATAACACTTTTTTTTTGTCATTAATAATCCCTTGCGCAATTCCAGGCAGGAGGAATTTAACGGGGGGTAATTAATTTCTCGCGATTTCGGAGCAACCCCCACGGGATGATATCGAGAGAAAAAGGAAACCAGGTTCGATAAGGAGCTTCTAAATCGACGATCGATCGATTTCTCGTACGGTTTCCGGTGTCGCAAGGTAAAAAATGTTTCCACCTCGGACACGGTGGAATTATCCGAGGACCCGTCCAGGGCGGCCATCGATCATCCCCAATCAATGACTCGCCAATTAATCGATGCAGACCTCCCGGCCCTTTCCAGACTCGGCCGATAGCCGACTAAGATAAAGATAGGAGACGAAACTTTCTTATTAACACAATCAATCAAGCCACCTCGAATTTAAAGCATTTTTCTTGATTTTCCGTCCTTCTGGGCACCGAGTCGGGGGGGTGAGGAGGCCCTCCGAGGGGATCCGAGCCCGGGCTCAAGATTGCACAGAGGGGAGACCGTTCTCCAAGTTTTTCCAATCGATACGAGATTAAGCACCCCCGCAAAATTAACGCTTGCAACGCTCCAACAATAATGAACGATAACGAACGACAAGACCGACAGGGCGCGTCGGAACGAAGCGCCGAGGCATCGTCGAATATTTTTTAACGGCCCGATATTTAACTCCCCTTCGCTCGTCCATTTTCCTGCGGGGGTCTTTCCAAAAGAGGAGCAGGGAAAAAAATACGGAGGTCTTCCAGACCGAGCGATATAACGCCATAATGGGAGCTGAAGTACACCGCCCGGCGCATTAATTCGACTCGGCCTCGAATCGTCTTAACCTCCACCACCCTCGCGGCAGGCGCACAATAAATCCCGCAAATAATTGGCAACACACCGACATGCCCTCCCCCGATAAATTACAGACAATGCGCCCTCCTCGATATCGCAGTTATCCGAGAATTTTCCCTCCCCGCGGCGGGGAGTTTTCCGCGAACCGCCGGCCAGTAGTCGCGGGCCCATTGTTGGAAACTTGTCCCGAGCCGAACGGCCCGGCCGAAGGTTCCCTTTATTTCCTTCGTTAAATTATTGTTTGTTGCCCGGTCGGCCGGCTCGATCGGCGCTGAATCGCGCACTCGATGGGCATAAAACGCGAAACAAAGCGCCCTCGTGGGATGTATCGGAGCGAGCCGTAGACGACGTCTCGCCGAGGAGGAAAAGCGCCTCGACTGCGAGCGATCGTTTCCATTGTTGGAGGGAAAGGCGAGAATCTCTCCTATTCTAGGACAGATGGAGAAAAGAAGAAAGGGTTAATTATCATATAACATTATCACGAGATTGCCACGTTGGGGTCCTACCTCGAAGTGAAAAGTCCCAAGGAGTATCCAAGTTGCCGGGAGTTGCCTCCTGGCCCTCTCGAATCCTCGAATCCGTGATGGGCATAAAAGGCGAAACAAAGCGTCCTCGTGGGATGTATCGGAGCGAGCCGTAGACGACGTCTCGCCGAGGAGGAAAAGCGCCTCGACTGCGAGCGATCGTTTCCATTGTTGGAGGGAAAGAAGAGAATCTCTCCTATCCTAGGACAGATGGAGAAAAGAAGAAAGGGTTAATTATCATATAACATTATCACGAGATTGCCACGTTCGGGTCCTACCTCGAAGTGAAAAGTCCCAAGGAATATCCAAGTCGCCGGGAGTTGCCTCCTGGTCGCTCCGGGTCCTCTCGAATCCACGATGGGCATAAAACGCGAAGCAAAGCGTCCTCGTGGGATGTATCGGAGCGAGCCGTAGAGGACGTCTCGCCGAGGAAGAAAAGCTCCTCCATTGTTGGCGGGAAAGAAGAGAATCTCTCCTATCCTAGCACAGATGGAGAAAAGAAGAAAGGGTTAATTATCATATAACATTATCACGAGATTACCACGTTCGGGTCCTACCTCGAAGTGAAAAGTCCCAAGGAGTATCCAAGTCGCCGGGAGTTGCCTCCTGGTCCTCTCGAATCCCACGTCGATACTCGCCTCGATTCACCTCACGCGTGTCGCCATCGAGTCGCCATCGAGTTGGCCAGCTCGAAACTCGGCAATGCCAATCGAAGAGTGGGACCGTCGTAGGAGTAGTCGGCTCTCTCAGGGAAAAGTCGTTCCTGGATTTACGGTCGGTTGGCGTTGGACCGGGCGTCCGGGGGATGATCGGTTAAGGGTGGACCCTTTTACCGGGGGCAAACACAAAATGCATTATTTATTGCCCGTAGTGGGCGGCAATTCATCGAATTCCCGCTAAAAGCGAAAGAGTTGAGCTCTCGAGGGTTGGCACTCGTGCAACACGGAGGCCGCACGGAGGGGCTAAGTGGTGCCCTCCTCTGGCCTCCTCTCCTCCGCCTCGCGCCCACGTGCGTCAACGTGCGTACACGTGCGCACCTATGCGCACACCCACCCCGTAGGGAGTAGTGCCCGTTTTCGGCGAGGACGTCGAAGAAAATCCGCGGAAATACATTAACAAAGATCGTTCGAGATCGACGGTGGAGTTCCTAGGGGCCGGGAACCACCGCCAAGACAATTTCCCTAAAACGCTTTTCCACCCCCCCGGAGAAGCCACCCCGTCGACGGCGTAAACGCGGTGCCGCGTAGACTCGGTAGTTAGAACTTTTCACGATACTAATTACCCCGTCCCCGCGGGGTAAAACTAGGAGACGATTCGAGAACAGGGGTGGTTTCGCCGAGGAAACGGGACCGAGAAAGGGTGTGTTCCCAAGGAATCGAATAAACAAGCCCGTTTTCCCTCACCCTCGGCATCGACTCATTGCCGCCTTTCTCACCCTCGGCTTGCCTCTTCTCTGATTTATGTTAATGTTTTTCCGTCTCTCTCTGGCGCACTCTCCTATCCGGCACCGAGGTACAGGAGCGTTAGGCGGTATACACCAAAGAGCGATCCGACTCCACCACCCCCCACCCTCGGGCGACATCCGAATTAACTTAACTGCTTTAAGGTGGCAATAAAGGTCGCGCGATTTAACTGGTTCCTTGCATTACTGCCGCCCAGGAGCCGCCATTGATTTTCGAAACTCGCCGGTAATGGGGAAACTTCGAGGCCGGTGTCAATCAGAGAGGGTGGAGGGTGGGGCGCGATAGGGCCTCGGTTTCTTATCGCACTTAATATTGTGTAAATCAGGGAAAAAGGGAGAGGGAGGGCGTAAATCTACCCGAGCCTCGATGGAAGTCCCTCCCCAATCCCCCCGAAATGAAAAGAGAGGTTAATATCGAGCCAATTCGAAGGTCCACCCCCTTTAGGGAGGCGGCCTCGCGTTGTTACACTTGGTCGCAATCGACCGAGAGGCGAAAACCACCCCCTCGGTTCCAGGTCCAGGGTAAGTGTCGGGCAAATTCCGAGGACTTTCACCGAGAACCGCGAAGGGTGGGTCCTGCGGTACACGCGGTACAGCCTGTTTATTGTTTTCCGAGGACGACGAGGGTGGTCGGGCAGGGGG
This sequence comes from Orussus abietinus, assembly GCF_000612105.2. Lineage (NCBI taxonomy): Eukaryota > Metazoa > Arthropoda > Insecta > Hymenoptera > Orussidae > Orussus > Orussus abietinus. The sequence continues at coordinate 664,048 of NW_019394258.1, forward strand.
TGGCTCGACCAGTCCGAGTTTACATTCACAACCCCAGGGCCAGGGGACGGTCTCGGTCTCGGGCGAGTTTTCAGATCCGGATTACCTTATCTACGGACTCTCACTCGTTCGCCACGCAAGGCCAATTCCAAAAGGAGAATCCTCCCCCCGGGTGGGGAGGGCCGGGACGTTCCGCGCCGATTTTCATCCCCTTGACCCGAGCACGGCCATCCCCGGCGCGGGCCGGCGCACCCTTCTTATTCTCGGCCCGACTTTACGAGAATTATCCGCCCTTACGACGGATGTTCTTTATTGTAATCCGCCACTTTATTTGTATCCCGGTAAGCCGGGCCCGGAATTCGAATTTACTATTCCGAAAGCCACTCTTCTCTCGATATACCGAGGAACTTATTAACGCATTGCGTGCGCATTTACCCCTCGACACCCTAACCACCCTTGTACACCTGGCTCGAGAATGCTCGGCGGAAAATCGGTAGAGTCCCTAAACGGGATCGAGAGCTCCTTGGACTTGGTCGAAATAAAAGCTGGCGACAGCGTCCGTTACCAAGGAAACGGCGTCTTCCGTGGGCCTGGAATAATCGAAAATTTCGAATTACCACTCGACCCGCTTTTCTCCGGCGCGGTAATCCTCGCGGGGGTTAACTCGATCAGCCGCGATATCGGATATTTATCTTTCGCCTCGCGTACCCCGCCCAAGTGAAATTACACCCGGGCTTATCAATTTATCAATTAATCTTATCGACGGACCGTACGCCCGTTAACGAATTTCCCGCTTTAATCGCGCCCTCTCGCGGGAGGGGGGAGGTACTTTCGTTACGATGGACCCGTTCAACGTCTGCCGCTAATAGCGAGTTAATTGCATTACGTTCAAGTATCCCTCTCCGTGACTTCGCCCCCCCTGAGTCCCTGCCTTAGCAGGTTTTCCTTTTCCCCCGCGATAGTCCCTTATCCGAGACCCGCCGCCATCTTGGACGGCTCGCCGAAAGTGTCGAAAGAATTCTCATCCCCCGCGTCCAAGGATGACCATATTAAAACAAGTCGCCAGGTACCATTTCCCTGGATTATCGGCGCTATCATGAGGTATCGGAAAGGGATCGAGCCGTTTCCTGTTTTTCCCCCAGGGCCGTGCACCGGGATTTTTTCATCGCGCCGGAACCATCCGGCGAGTCGGCGGGTCAACAACCCCGGGATGTGGCCGAGCGATATCTCGGCTTACCCTTTTTCTCCTTTTCCAATTCCGGTAGCGCGGATCTATCGGAAAGGTAAAAAAACACCCTGGAAGGGTCACCCCGCCCGAACGAAGCCTCCACATATCGATACATCGACGATCCTCAAAACCCGGTATTAATCACCGGGGTCAATTCTGCGGATTATCCCCTCCACCGTGGGAAAATAATTCCACAGGGACATTATCGGAAATCTAGGGGCCCGCAAGTGTCCTCCTCCACGGGCCTTGCGCCATCCCCATAATTCATCCGTCCATTAGACCTTAGCTATGAAAACAATAAACAAAGGAACCCGCCCGCGAGGGAAGTGAAAATGATGGACGGAGCTGCGTTATAAAAATTCAACGGAATCGAAGAAAACCGAGGAGCGCGAGTGCCGATAAAGCGTCGCGCTAGAAATAGTGGCTAGCGGCCGGCGGCACGAGTCGAGCGGCGGGGAAAAGGGCGAGGGGAGGAGGAGAGGGGGCCTCGCGACACGCGGTGACCGCGCGCGCGGGCAGAGGGGCGGGAGGGGAGGGGAGCTGCTGCGGGTCGGCGCGGGCCGGAGGGGGGAGGGGAGGCCCGCATCGCTGGTGGGGGTCGGCGGGCGGAACGCGTAAACAGAGAGTCAACATGTAAACAGGCCACTCGCGAGACAAACAACGTGGGGGCCGCCGCGGGCTGTTCGCCGCGCTCGCCTCGGGATCGCGCGGCCCGGTTTACGTGCGCGTTCGGTCTCGTCTCCTCTCTCTCTCTCTCTCTCTCTCTCTCTCTCTCTCTCTGGATATTTTGCTCTCGTCTTAATCTCCTCCTCTGGCGACGGGTGTTTCGCGGCGACTGATGGGTCAGGAGCGTCGGCGCGGCGACGCTCTGCGGGTTCCGCCGGAAGTGGACCCGCCGGGTGCTCGTACGGCGCCCGGACGCCGGTTTCGGCGAGCCGGTGGTGGGGGACCCGCGACCGGTGGGGGACTGCCGATTCCTCCGGTAGTCGGGAAGTGACCGAGCGCGGGTGTTTACGTGCGGCCGAGCCGGAAAGAGAGCCGCGGAATTGGACCGAGTTGGCCCCGGTGGGTGAGGACCGCGTGGACGTTCACTCGTTGTGGAAGGAAGGTGGCTCGGAAGTGCCGGGGGGGAGAGAGAGAGAGCGAGCGCGAGCCTGCTGGTGGGAGCGAGACCGCGAAGGGGCCGAGGGAAGCGCCGCTGCTTTCGGCCCTAGTTCCGCGGGCCGCCGCTAACGGCGCTCCCGGCGCGGCGCCAGCTCCCGAAGATGTGACCCGGGACTCGGTTTTCTTGAGCTTTAGTGACCGTCGACGCGGTTTCGTCGCCAGCCGGGAGTCTACCGTGTCGAAGGATTCGGGCGCGGCTGTGTGCCACCTTTTTTTCCACGGTCGGTTTTAACGGGCGATTATCGGGATACGACGCGCTCCGACATGCTCGCGGGAGTGGAACCGCCGCGCCGGAGTTGCGCCGACTGGCCGCGCGGGGCGACACCGGCGCCTACGAGATGCGACGGATTCAAAGTGCGCGTCCCTTAGGATCGAGACTCCGGAGTGCGAGAATTCCCGGGACTCCTCCGAGGGAGTACTCACGCGGCCCCGTGGCGGCGCGAATTCGACGTTCTAACCTAGATCTCGGAGCACGCCTCGGTTACTGGGATATGTTAACTGCAAAGTGAACGGCGAACGGAAGTGCCGGGGAGCTCGGCTCGCATCTCCGAATGGCTGCCGTGGTTTCGCCACTTGAAGGATTTAATCCAACCGCGGAGACTCGTCCGCTGAACTGAATGGAGCTCGTTCGCTCGGTGAGGAATTATATCTGGATGGGTTTGTTATTCAAAAGGGTACAGGAGCTCCTTTCTTTTAATTATCGCCCGGCCCGGGAGCGTCCAGGAGCGACCTAACCTCTCTTCGCCGGGACTACCGAGGACGTAAACAAACGCCGCTTGTTTCTACGGCTTTGTTCGATGCCCGCGGGAGGGGATAATAACCGGGTTAGCACTCGAGAATCCCCGCTCGAAACCGGGTAATTATCCCGGTTGTCGCCGACGATGGCGTCATAAACACGCCGACGGTGTTTCTTCGAATACCCGGTAACCTGCTCCGAAATGACGTTACCGCCCTTCTTCTTTTTCATTTTTCTCCCTTTCTTTCTATTTTTTCAACACACTCCCGCGTATCAAAACTAATGGAAGGTCTGACGTGTAATCGCATAAACGCACCGTGCACCCGGCGGCGGAACGACTTTGAGGTTATGTGTCGGTCGCACATGTGCGCGCCCGATCGCTGCCGAGTCGACGCGTGACGAATCACGCGACGTGAAGTTGGCAACGAAGACCGTCGACGATTGTTTAACGGTGACGATATCGCCGGAAACGTGATCCATAACCTACAAATATGCGAAATGTATTCTCCTTTACGACTCCTTCGAATTAGCACGGGGTTAATTTCGTTCCTAAAAAGTAACCGATCATCTCGATACAACGGTTGAAAAATTCAAGAAATCCCTGGGAGACATTTTCATGACGCCACGTGGTCCGGGTCACGTGGTCGCCCGGTCACCATGGCGACCAGTCGTCGCGTCTACTCTGCGTCGGAATTCTTCCTTCTAACCCCCATTTTCGCGTCTTAAGGCTTGAAATGAAGTTCGGAGAAAGTTAAAAGGAAAAAAGTAATGGGATCTCTTTTGTGTCACTTTTGTATCTCTTTCGGAGTGGTCGAATCGCCTTAAAAGTGGTCGAAACGCGAAATTGCCCTCGACCGGCGAGTTTACGTGGAAACGCGTGTTCGCGGGTTACAGCCGGTGGTTTCGGTCGACGTAGGCCTCGCGAGGTCTCGCGTGGGAGGATGCGGTTCTGAAAGGAGAGGCCGGCACGTCAGGGCCGATATCGAGGCGAGGCTCTCTCGGAACGGATAATCTCTCCCGACGAGAGGGCGACATCCGTCTCGTCGGGTCCTCGACTTCCATCTCCGGGCAGAGAGATATAAAGGAAGTGATTCAAAATTTCTATCGAGTGCCTTTTCAAACAGACGAAGAAAATTTAACCGACTAAGTTGTCCTCTTCCAAGGAGAGTAACACTTGGCGTTGCGCGTCACCGTGAGAGAGTTCTCGGACTGGCAATAAATTCACTCAACGCGTGCAGGCGATGAATCATCGAAGCCGTGAAATTAGGCGAGTCCAATGGCGCAGATTCTTAACGAAGAGAGGCCACTTCGGTTTTGGTTCTGCCCCCCTCCCTCATAATTAGCCGCGGTAAAATTGCGCAAGGCGCTTTATCAGGGATATTTGGCCATAGGAAAAAAAAAATAAAAGAGGAAGCGGAGGTTTTGTCGAATGGAGTTCCTTCTCGAGGGGGACTGGGTTTATGGCTCGAATTAGAGATTTGCGTTAGGTCGAGCAGAGAGTACCTATTGTTTCTCCCGTGAGAGTATTCCCCCGGGGGACTTGTGGTCCCCGAAATGCATCTGGGTATTTTTAAACAGGTTGCCGAGTGCTTGTTTATCCGTGCCGCGAATGACTCATAAATCGAGCAGCGTCTGTTCATCGTTTTCCTGGCTCGACGTGGCCCCCGCCGTTAAAACGGCCGATTTGTTGTCGAATCGTTCCACGGTACGCGAAACGACGCTCTGAGTGAGATAACAGTCGCGGAAAATCGGTAACGCCGACCAGGAATTCCCCCTTTGACCGGTAATCACTCTTACGAAATTATTTTAATCGGTCGATCTCGGAGCGGCAATTAAATACCAACCGTGAAACGGGGGCGGCGGGTTGGGTAAAGCCGCGGTTAACGCGAAAAAAGGTATTTTAACCCGATTAAATTTTATTTCGCGGGACCGGGGAAGGGACATTCGTCGCGTCGAAATTTTCTGCCTGGCGAGCGGGATCAGCTGGGCTGTTCTCCTCCTCTCCTCCTATTGGCTGCCGGCGGCCACGTGACCCACCACGTGCGCGGCCACGTGGTCGACCACGTGGTCGCCGCGACAGCTTCGACGCGTGATCGATGGGACGATTTCTGTCGAGGTAGCCAGAGGTCGAGAATTAAGCTGCCTCTTTTCCTTTATCGAGGTGTAGGTACGCGTTTTGTATTAATCCCGACTGACGCGATTACGAGGTAGACGAGTGATTTCGGAATGGAGGTTAGAATTCGCCGAACCGGAGGCCTTGGAGCCACTACTGGGGCCACGTGACTCGACGGCGTTGCCAATCGGAGATTTGATAAACACGAGTCGGGGATCGGTCGCGAGAAAAACGTCGCTCGGGAAAAACGACGCCGGCAATTGACCGTGTCCGATGAGAGCGACCTTTGCGCGGTGCGCCGAGAAACCGGAGTTACCTTCCTGGAGAGGTTAGGTCGACCGGCGAGGCGAGGAACGGCAAGAACGCCGCCGGGTTTCCGCGCGTCGACGCGCCTGCCGACCCGTGACATCGGTAATCCAGATACCGATCGATCGACGGCCGTCGCCTCGACGTGCCGGGATCTCCGACTTCGGACATCAATGACATTCCTCGGCCTCGGCCGATCCGAGATAAGATAACGTCCCCGCGACGAGCCGCGCCATGCGCCGCTCGCCTGCACATTGGCCGACAATAAAATAATAACAAATCTCTGAGTACATCAATTTTCGGAAATTCGGCCAAAAGACCGCCGAGGACCGTCGCGTTTTCGGTTTCCGCCGGTAGAATCGAGGAACGACCGCTCGATTAATATTATATCGATTTAATAACTCGCGGGCATATTTTCAGGCCCTATAATAAAAGAAATCCCTGGGCTGCTTTGACTTTCGGGAATTCGGCGAAAAGATGGTCGACGACCGTCGCGACTTCGGTTTCCGCCGGTAGGATCGAGGAACGACCGCTCCATTAATATTATACCGATTTAATAACTCGCGGGTATATTTTCAGGCCGTATAATAAAAGAAATCCCTGGGCTGCTTTGATTTTCGGAAATTCGGCGACGACCGTCGCGTATTCCGGTTTCCGCCGGTAGGATCGAGGTTATTATATCGATTCGCCGGTAGGATCGAGGAACGACCGCTCGATAAACGTCACATCGATGGAATAACTCCCGTGAAAGGGAACGGCTATATTCGGGACGGCAGTGTGAACCTATCTTTAGGCTCTCGCGCGGCGAGCGCGAGCGCGAGCCGACCGCTGCCGAGGATCGGCGGAAACGGCCGAGCGACGCCGAGGTGCGTGCGGCCCGTGCAGTTAACGTACGCGCAGCAAATTGGGCGAGCTAGTGTAACGGTCGTATGTCGCGAGACGCGGCAGAAGGGGCAGCTGACTCGCGACCGCGGGACGGAAAACGCAGGGGGGGAGCACCGCGTTTATTTACGACCCAGAGCGAGCGCAAGGTTCTCCCGGAACGGGAGATTAGGACAATGGCTCGCAGAAACGGCCGCCAAGGCTTCCGGTCCGGAAAAGTCGACTCGCGGAATTCTCTGCCCTTCCCTATCGGGGGTCGCATTTTTTTTTCCCTTTATTTCCCTTTGAAGGCATTCAGAGGATCCGTTCGATGATCGCGCTTAATCGGACCGGAGCAGGTTTGAGGTTAGGTTCGATCTTGGGTTAGATTGGTTCGTTTGAGGTTAGGTTCGATCTTGGGTTATGGTGGTTCGTTTGAGGTTAGATTCGATCTTGGGTTATGTTGGTTCGTTTGAGGTTAGGTTCGATCTTGGGCTATGTTGGTTCGTTTGAGGTTAAGTTCGATCTTGGGTTAGGTGGGTTCGTTTGAGGTTAGGTTCGATCTTGGGTTACATTGGTTCATTTGAGGTTAGGTTCGATCTTGCGTTACGTTGGTTCGTTTGAGGTTAGGTTCGATCTTGGGTTAGATTGGTTCGTTTAAGGTTAGGTTCGATCTTGCGTTATGTTGGTTCGTGTGAGGTTAGGTTCGATCTTGGTTTAGGGGGGTTCGTTCGAGGTTAGGCCCGGGGTACCGCGAGGGGGAGGCGAAAAACGCGCGTTTTGAGAACGAAGCCGAGTAAACAGTCGGTTATTTATAGGCGGCGGCGGAGACGCCGCGACTTCTGGGCCGCGCGGAATGCGCGTCTCGGGGCTCGCCTCGCCGGCTGCGGAGCTCCGCGGAGCCGCGGACGGTCGCCGCGTCTCGCGGGTTAGCTCGCGGGGAACGGAATCGCGATTCGGGTTGACTCGTTCCGAGGAATTGGGTAGGAATCGGTATTGATTTCCGCGGAGGCCGGCCTCCGCGGCCGCCGACGTCGTTTGCTCGCCCGCGGTCGGCTGCAAATCAGACAAACAACTGATAGGCTAATAATGGGCTTCTGCTCGAAGGATTGCGTCGAATCGCGCGATAATAAGAGGCGAGGCGCGGTTAACGTTGCCTAGCGTGGTTGCCTCGGTTTCCTTTTGTTTCCGAGGCCTCTTTTTCTTCATTTTTTTTTTCCTCTCATCTCTTTCCCCTCTCCCGCCGTTCCGCCGACGCGCGTTTACTCGCCCGCGAGCCCCGGGCGGCCGGCCGGCGTTATCAATAGGAACTATTGTCGAGTGTTGTTAACAATGCTTCGTTAGTCGGGGCCCGTCTTACGACAGGGGAGACATTGTACCCGAGTTTCCCCGAGGTCGCGACTCGACGCCGAGGCGACTCCTCTCCGGGACCGGGACCTTCGCGCCCGAGGCGTGGGACTTCCTCGGCATTTTTCAAATTCCCCAGTGGAGGGGGGAAACGTCCGAACAAGGGAGCCTCGGGACCTGGGAGGACATTCTTAGGTCGCCGGAAAATAATCAGCCCAATCGAGATCGGCCGAATAATTTTTTCCTTTTTATCTTCTTCTTTTTCCCCTTTCTTAATCCTTTCCTCACGTCGGGTGACTATAGTCACCGTACGGTTTGGTCGAATATTGCCCGCACGGTCAGACGAATTTCGCCCATATGTCGAAAAGGCTCCGCGTTCAAACGGCTCAGTCGCGGTCGACTTGTCCTTTTTTCTTTCGTTTTCTTTTTTTCTTCTTCTTTTTCGATTTTCTCCATTCCGCGCAATTTCGCATCCGACGTAATGAGTCCAGCGCTGCCCTCGGGGCTCTGCGTTCCGCGACGGCGATCCCCGACGACGTCGTCATCGAGCGCTTCCTGACCGATCGAACGTGATCGAACAAAGGCGATCGTCGCCTGCACCTGGCCGTGTCTCTGGTGCAAAGGTATTGCGCACCGAATTAGCGGACGCTTTGCATACTCGCGCCTACCAAGGTGCACTAGCGATAAACCGCATCCAGGGCTCTCCGTATGACGGAATCGTCGCGGCCCATTTGTTCCCTCGGGTTCCTCGAGGTCGAGATTTAACTCGAAATCGAAAATCCGCTCCGAGAGGGAGAGAGAGAGAGAGAGACGGAGCGATACCTCCGCATCTGCACCGCTGCAGTTGCGGAGACGCGAGGGAACGCACGTGCCGGTCGCAGTGTGCGCACTCTCCTCGGTTTCCGCACCGATCCGGTTGAAGCGGAATTACATGCCAGGTGAAACAAAGCGATGTACGCGTTTCTTCCCCCCTCCCCGTTTTTTCGCCGGCCAGTTTCGTAATACCGTCTCGAATAGAGACCCACCGGGACGCGGACTTACGTGACGGACACGTCACCTTCGACCAATCCGTGCTGCGTTTTTATCCTTTTTCTTTTTTCTTCTTCTTCTTCCGTTTCCTTCACTTCTTCGATGCAACGCTCGTTTCGACATAATGCACCCACGTGCGAGTGAGCGAGGAATCTCAACCGAGAGAGGCGATCTCGCAGCCTCCGGCGATGCTTCGAGGATCTCTTCTTACTTTTTTTTTTCTTTTTTTTTTCTTTTTGGCTTTTCTTCCCTTTCTTTGATCTCCCGACGGTTTTTATTTCCCTCCCAGGTGCATCTCCCGGAGGGGAGTCCCTTTTTGAAAATTCACTCGGTGGGTGGGGCGGGGGGGGCCACGTGATTGCAACCAGTCCCGGAGGTCGGCGACGGTAACGTCGACCCGCTCCTCCTGCAGGGCTCGTATAACGAATTCCTGGCCGTTACGTCAGTTGGATTAGTTCCGGTGATGAGAATTTCCGGCATCGCGCGAGGGGGCGGCGCCGGGGGGTGGAACAACAAGAAGGGCCCGAAAAAAACCTCACCGATACCCCTGGGAGACTTCGGATTAGATCATTTGCATTCGAGCCTCGCTCGTGTAACCACGTGGGCCTCGGCTCGACTTTCCGATGCCGGTTACGGTCGATCGTCGATACCTCGATCTATCCTTCCTTCCTCTTCCGGCTCTCTTCTTCTCCTCGTCCTGTCCGTCGGAACGCACGGAATCTCGAGATGGATCCCGCCCCCTTTCCACCCGGCCTATCGACGGTCGATTATCACCGTCGATAATCGCAAGACCACGTGACCTCCTCGACCGATGATAAATCGGACACTCCCCGACGCATTGTGACGAGCACGCTGTTTACCGGCATTCACGGGCCGATCTCGATGGTGCCATTGTTTCTCCCGAGGAAGATCCCCGGACAACCTGGATGAGTGAGCCTGGAATCCAGTCTGAGGCTCAAAGAAAATTCACTGGCTTATTGGAAGGTTCCTATGGTGTGTAGACGTTGAACGTACACTGGGGGGTAGTACTTGAACTCGGTATTCTTTCTTAAACCGACAGGGGATTGGCCTTGACGGCTAGAAAAATTGGGTAAAAGAAACAAGTCATTCGTTTGATAAAAAAAAGAAAAAGAAAAATGGCACAAACGTCTACGTCAACAAAACGTTCCAATAAGCCCGTTAATTTTGTTTGTGCCTCAAACTGGATTCCAGGTTCACACGACCGGTCGACCTCTCTTAAAAACCTCGCAAATGAGCATCTCGAAACGAGACGCTGGAGAAATTCAAGCTTCCATGTCCTAACGTTTCTTATTTAGTTCGCACATGTTTTTTCTTTCTTTCTTTTTAAGCCCTGGAACCCTGTGGACGATATGCATCTCTGCACTTCCTTCCGAGTCCCGATCCACGTGGCCCGATCAGCTGATCGCGCCCTCGACGCGGCGAAAGCTCTCGCGACTTTTCTCGCCAGATTTCCCGCCCGTAGCGGTTAACACGGTGATCGGGTCTCGTTATTTCAGGTCACGAGTCGATTTAATGGGTTTCAACCCCTTGCGATGCCAGGGTGATGTGCGAAGTGGCATACAGAGTGCCCGTGCAGGGTGGCATGCAGCNATTCGATCTTTCACCGACGTATTTGGTATCTGTTGACATTCACCGGTGAAAGTCGACATTCTCCAATTTCGGTCATTCACCGTAACATATATATATATATAGAAAAAAAAAATTTGAAAATGAAATTTGAGGGGCGGAGGGTCTCTTTGACGCGGTTTCATGATTTGGTATCGAAGCGGAATCGAAGCGACGATCGATGCCCGACAAGGGGGAGACCCTCAGGAGTCGAGCCGTACGTTCGTATAACGGGTGGCCGATTTAACCCGGCAGGCCGTATTGTAAGGAGGCGTAAATCATGTTAAGGAGGCACCCTTGTCTGGCAGGGGGCTCCATATATTATTCGAGCCCTAATATGCTCGTACGTGCGTGTACTCCTCTCCCGGGTCCTTCACGGGCGCGATAGCCGGCCCTTCCTCCCGGCCCGCCAACCTGGAACTCTTATTTCCGGTTTAAGACGGTTTTACACCGACGTTGGTTGCCGACGGAACGAGCTTCACCCCCGGGGAAGTCCAGGAGGCCCTAGAGACCTCCCTCGACCCCTTGGCCGGGTCCTGGAAACCGACTTTCTTCCTTAGAGTCGCTGGATACTAAAATGGCATTTAATGGCGAATAATGGAACTCCGGGGAGGGGGAGGGTGGGGGGTGGTGACGACTAGGTCTTATCAATTTATCCCGATTTTTGGGTTAATCGCTTTTGGACGCATTTTACGCGGGGGTGGCGATCGTCCGCTAGGGGTCGTTGGCCCGAGGTTTAGGGGTAGGTCTTGAGAACCCCTGTCCGATCTTCGGCAAAGGGTTGGAGAGAGGGAGGGTAACTCTCCGTTATCTGGTGGTGCTTCCGCCGAGGGTTGTAGGGGGATGTATAAGGGCTGGCCCGGCGAGAGGGGGGTCGGGAAGAGGGACGACGTAGTCAAAGGAGAGGACCATGGTGTTTTCACCATTTTCCGGGGCTAATTGTTATGCATGGCGAGCACCTTGCGCGTTTAGCCCTTAAACTCCGGGAGGGCACCGACGTAGGTCGCGCTCTTCCCTCGATCTTCGCCCTTCCCCCTCGAGTTTTTCCCTACCCTTTTTTCTTTTCCTCCCTGGTTTCCTTGGCCGTACCGAAGATGCGACACCTCATGGCCGTCTCTTCCTTTCGCCGCGCGACGTGGGAAATGGAGGTGGAGGGAAACGTCCCCTAGGAGGCGACTCGGGGGTCGAGGGCACCCCTTTACTCCGAGATGATTCTATAGGGGGGAAGGGGTGACGAGCTGACAGAGGAAGTCTCGAGGAAGGGTTGAGCGTGTCCGGTTAGGAAATAACTTTCTTACCTACTTATGGGCTCATCTCCTGGGGGCGACCCACCGCGAGGCCACCCCCTTGTCGCCTCGCTTCCCGTCGCCCTGTCGCCGGGTCGCGACCTCGACTCGCGACGCGGGGGTGGACGAATTACCGGGCATTTACGGACGGCGATGAAAGGGAACCCGAAATGCGGAGCACCGAGGGTGCGCCGGTGTACTCGGGCACTCGGGGTGTACTCCCATCCGTGCGCTCGGGTCGGCGCGTGCACTCGTGCACTCGAGTCACTCTCGTCCACCACGCGCGATATCGATGCGCCCAGATAGCTCGGAGCCTACCCCGGAGGGGGGTAATGGGTCGAGCCCGCGAGACACGCGATCTTACCCCGGAGCATTGCCCATTGTTTATTCCTACCCTTCGTATGCCTTCCGCACTACCGCGAGCCGCGGCCCGCGTACGTGCGCTTGCACGCGGGAATCGCGCCCCCGGAATCGGGGCAGGCACCCCACGAGGTAAAACACCCCCCAGTTGGCTAGGGTACGACCGATAGCGGTATTTAAACTAGACTCGCCGGAACCACCCCTCGACCCGCGACACCTGACCCCGTGCACTTTGCGTATCTCCCGTACGGTGGCCCTCGCTCCCATGGGGTGGCCCACCCCTTTCGTCTCTCTGAGTCTTCCAAGGGGAGCGGATTAATAATCCCGACGATCTTCGATCAGGAATTTATGCGTCGAAATCTTTGACCGATGAATTCTCCGTTTACCCTTTTCTTTATGCCCGAGGTACGCACCTCGCGGCGGCCTCGAGGGGCCCTCCGACAACGCGGGCGCGGTTTTCCGCGGGCGATCCGCCGCGTTGCGTGTCCCGATAACGCGGCCGGCCGCTCGGCAGTATTTCACGGTCTCGCACCTCCGTCGGCCGAGTCCTCCTTTCGACGCGATATCGCCGGCCGAGCTCGCGCTTGCATTCGCGTTAAGGTGTTCACGCCTACGTCCCGGCGCGCCTCGGACATCGGGAGATCCCCGGGGGAGATTCCCGAGGGAAAGGCCCCGAGCGAGGACGGTCTCCCGGGGATTGGAGTACGTCGGGGAGAATAACCACGTTTCTTGGGTACTCGCGCGAGTACTCGGATGCCCTGTACCGATGGTCACGTTTCTTAGAGACGGTTGCGAGTCGGCACTAGTTTTAAGTACTCGCAAAAGTACCCCGTGCGATGGTCATGTTTCTTAGGTACGCTCGCGAGTCGGTACTAGTGTTAAGTACTCGCGAAAGTACCCGCGTACTCTGTGCCAATGGTCACGTTTCTTATGTAAGTTCGCTAATCGGCACTAGTTTAAAGTACTTGCGAAAGTACCCCGTGCGATGGTCACGTTTCTCAGGTACGGTCGCCAGTCGGTACTAGTTTTAAGTACTCGCAAATGTACTTCCGTACCTCGTGCCAATGGTCACGTTTCTTATATAAGGTCTCGAATCGGCACTAGTTTAAAGTACTCGCGAAAGTACCCCGTGCCGATGGTCACGTTTCTTAGGTACGATCCCGAGTCGGCACTAGTATTAAGTACTCGCCCGAGTACCCGCGAAAAGTATCCGCGTGTACCCGCGACTCGCAGCACCCCGTGCCAACCCCGCAGAGCCAATGACCTGCGCGCTTATAGGCACAAAGTCGTAGCTATATCCGACCGTCTGTACGTTGCCTATTCTTAGCCCTAGCTGTACACCTATACGCACACCGAGGGGGTCCCGGTGCAAGTGCGGCATGCATTGGCCGCGTACGCGGAACCGATAATTGAGGTAATAACGCGCGCATTTCGTGCGCAGGGGCTGTTACGAGTCCGAGGAGACAGAACGTTCGGCCCTCGCCGGGAGTCGTCGCCGAGTCTCCCTCCGCCCTCCTCCGCGGTGTCCTGTCCCCCGGGACGGGAGGAAGCGGAGGAAGGTGAGAGGAGATAGACCCATCCCGGGCGCCTCGCGAGGTCGAGCCCGGCGTGCAGCTGCAACTGCAGCGCCGCTAATCCGTCGGCCTAATAAGAGCGACGGAGTCGAGCCGGCAGGAAGAGAGACGTCAGGACCGTTTGATAAGCAGCGTGTTCATTATCGTTGATTAGCCCAGTTATTGTCGCGTCCCCCCGTACCCCGCCCCCCCCCTGGACCCGGTAGCCGCCATTACCCGGCTCTTTTGCACCCTCCTTGTCTCCCCTCCACCGTCGAGGAGGACCGAGGGAAGCGAAGAGAGCGAAATAGAGAGAGAGAGAGAGAGTGAGAGATACGAAGAGAGAGGGAACCGGTCGAAATTAAAAAAGGAATGACAAAGGGAGTACGTCACTCGTGACGTGCCCGGGTGTGTACCTCCCACCCCCTACTTTAAGGGAATTATTCGCGAAATTATCCCCCTCCTCCGCACCCCTCGGCGTTGTTCCTCCTGCCTACTTTTACGAGGACCGTGTTATCCGGCCTTACGACGTAATCCGTTAGGCGCAAACGCGGTTCGTGTGCGAGTCGGGATTAAACCGGGGAGAGGGGTGCCGGTAATTGGGCGTGTTTACTGGCGACCTCATTGGCATTAATTACGGCGTTAATATTCCACCATGGTGGGTGGTCCGACTCTACTTCCGGGGTTTCCTTTTTCATACTTAGAGATTTAATGGTGGATGTCGAACCCCCCCCAAAGTCAAAACGAGACCACTTTTCGAGTCTTTCCGATTTTTCGGCGCCGATTAGTGCGAATTTAAATTGAACATCGGGGGTGGAGGGGGGTGTAATAAACACACAGCGGAGGCGCCTTATTGACTCCTCCGCCGGCGCCCAAGATACGAGGATGCACCCAGAGGGGACCCCGAGGGGGGTGTCCCGACGTTTAATGAAAACAGTCCTGGTTTATGGTGGCCGACGTCGCCGGTGACGCCTAGCGTCGGGGTGGGGCGATGAAGACGCGGGGGCCCGGAATTACTGTCGGGCCAAATGAGACGACGGCTGCCAAACGAAGAGGCCAGCTGTGAAGTAGACACCACTACGTCGTGGCTACGAGGTGCTCGCGGAAAGGAATCCTCATGGGGGGAGGGGGTGGCGACCCCCTTCCTGCGGGGGTGGGGGCGCCGAAAACGCGAGGGCGCGTTGGGTCGCAATAGGACTTTGCGAAACTCGAGTCGATTCGTTCGGGTAGTGACGAGAAGATGGGACAAGGATCATCGGGGCGGGGGGGGGGGGCATCAAGACAGGGGTAGTTTTCGAATCGACCGCCGGTTTCGGGGGTAAATCCTCGGGTAAGTTAATGCCCCAGAAGCGTTTGGCGGGAGGAAGTAAAAAGCGCGGCCGGATTCGGATTTTTCATTAAGGAGCTCGTCGACTCAGCTCTATCCGTCGCCCCACCCCCAACCCCCCACCGGGGGGTGGGGTGGGAGGACGCGAAGATGGTATTACTCGCGGGCGGATTAATACGCGCGAAATCTGCCGGCTAAAAGTTATTAATGACTGACACCACCGGGCGGGGGGGTGCGTCAAAGATTTTATAAAGGAGGGTGCGAAGACCCCCCCCCCCTGCCTCCCGCCCTTCGACTTTTCTATCGGAGGCAGAGGAAGCCGTCGACCAACGTCGAAACGGCCTTAATGAATTCCTCGGATAACCTGTCGATAATAAACGAGCCGTGGCGGCGCGTTAAACCCCCTCCCCCCACCCCCGGGGGGGGGGACGTTGCGAGTGCACCCTTTAAATCGTCACGAGGGAATGTGCGTGTTTTCTTCCTCTTTTTTTTTTTCTCTCTCTTCTCTTCCCATTAACCTCTTCCTTTCACCTTTCCTCCTTCATAGCCGGTCATTAGCGATCCGCGAGGCGGAGGAGTCGGTTTTAACGAGCCGGGGGGTGAAGTCACCCCCCGATGGCCTATGATAGCTCGTTCGCAAGGGGCGGGGGAAGGGACTCTCCAGGAGGTCGTTTCTCGCGGGATTTTTATATTTTCCGCGATTCATTTAAGCGACACCGACGACACCAGGAAGGGAGGGATGACGGGAAGGGGGGGGCGGTGACCGGCAACCCCCTTGGGACGCTCGCGGGGGGTCGAAGGGCGCAGGGCGCGGGTCCGAGCGGCGGCCATATCGCGTTGCCATGCAAATTGGAAAGATAATAATCGATCGGAGGACGGCCCCCCGTTGATGGGCTCGCGGATGGGCCACTCCACCTGGACGACGCCGGACTCCCCCCAGCCCTGGGGGGGGGGGGGTCCGGGATTTCCCTCAAGGGAAATTATATCGACTTCCCTGGACCTCCGACCGGCGCCTTCCATGACCCGTCCACTCCCTTTCTTCGGGGGATGTTTCCTCTCCGAAGGGGTTGCGGGGGTGTATCGGCCTTCCTCGCGAGGGGGGAGGAGAGATCAGCTGACCGCTCTCCCGTAGCGCGCTCGACGGCGCCTCCGATTTCCGGCGTTTAACCCCTTCCCCACTCCCCTCTCACCTCGCGGACCAGGTCGGGGCTTTTCACCGGGAAGTGGTTATAATTTCTCCGGGTATAACCGGGGTGGAAAAAGCGCGGCGTCCGACATGCCGAGCGCAAAATCCTCAACGAAACATCTCGGCGCGTAATTCGCGCGGCAGCGGGCCGGCAAAGGGTCCGAGGGGCGGAGGGGGGAGGGGGGGCTCGGAATTACGAGGAATCGCACCCGGGAGAAAGGGATGAAAGGGTTGCCGTTAACCGGCCGAAAGCGGAGGGAGATGGAGGAGGATGAAAAAGAAGACCCACGCGCGTGCAAACAGGCGGCCAGTGGGTGGGAGGGAGGGGGAAGTAAGGGGGAGGACTGCATGTTTGCGCATATTTCCGGCAATATTCTCTGTTTATCTCCATTGTCCTTTGTTTATCCAGGGTCCGCCGCGCATCTGTCCCTGCTCGCGCCTTTCTTCTCGTCCCGTCGGGTGTGTCGACGAGGTTCCTCCATTTCCGCGCGGTTTCTCCCCCCCCCCCCCTCGCTTGTCGCGTCTCCGTCAAGCGGCACCTCTTTCGCCCCCGATCTTCTCCCCGTCTTTCCGTTTCACCGATAGAATTTTCTTCTCTGACATTATTTGTCTGTTTTTTTTTTTTCTTACGGTCCATCTTCTCCTTTTTTCTTAACGCGCTCCCGGCGGAAACTTAACCTAGGAAGTAACGGCGACGAATTGGGGCGAGGTCGAGGAAATCGTATCGAAACTGGGCGAATCGCGAGAGAATGGCGCGAATGGTGTTCGGTTTGTCGGCGGAGGCGACCATTAATAAATAGGTTCTCGTCTGGCCTCCTCTCCGCACTCTCCGGAGCGAGTATCGTCTGGCTACTGTAAAAAACATGGGGCACACAAAGTGTTGCGCGTTGCTTACCCTGCGTCTCTCTTTCTCTCGGTCTGTCTTTCTCCCTCCCTCTCGCGGGTGCCTTAGTCCCGTAGGGTCAAGCAGGGGGGGCAGGGGGTGGCCGGCCATGGGGTTAGCGCATTGTCGAGGGAGCCGTGGTGGACGGCCACTCAGACTGTACCCTGTACACCCTGTACACGGACGAGGGTACGCCCGTCCGTGCGTACCTACGCCCTGCCGTACGTACCTCCGCACCTCGTCCCCGTCCTTCTCGTAAAAGAGGCCGCGAGCCCGTCAATGACGTTTCGTCAATAAGGCATGAGGCCAAATTGGAAAATTATCACACCGAGAGCGACCCCCCGGGCCCCCGGCAAACGACGGGGTGCGTTGTTTGGAAAAAGGGAGCCTGAAGGACCCCTGGTCGGGGCTCAACGAGGAGGCGAGGTCCTCGTTAGAGGTGGGGAGGGAGGATCGCCGACTGCGGAATCGCCGATCGATCGGGCGAGATCGATCCCACCCGCCCAATGGATCGCCGACCCTGACCACCGCAACTCAATAGAGACAGATTAGACGCTCCTCGATATTCATTTCCTAGTTTCTTTCTTTTTTTCTCTCTTTTTTCGTCCACACTTTCCCATGTATACGGGGACGCGTTTTCCGCTGAGAAAACACCTTGTCGTGCGGTCCGCTTAAAAATACAAACAACACCCCGTGGGGATCCATTATTCATCGCGATCGGCCAGGACCGCGACGAGACACTCGGCACTCTCGAGTACTGGAAGGAAGGAAGGACCTCTTGCCGAGTCCCGATGGAAGAAAGGGAGGGCAGGAGATGCCTAAGTTCGAGCCCCCCCTCCGGTCGCGGGTCTTTTTTTCCCCGAAGATATCCCACGGAATCGCCAGTAACGAGTCGCAGTCACGACCGGGCCGGCTCGTTAATCTCCCTTAGCGCGTAATTAGTCCCCAATTATTTTGATTGCCGCGAGAAAAGGAAGGCCTGGACTCGGTCTAGCTTCTCCGATTTTAACGGCGAGGCTGGACGCGATGGTGCCCCGATGATTCCTCCTCTTCTCTTCATTAAGGGTGTCCTCCTCCAAGTGGTCCACTCGACACCCTCCAGGGGGGGCTCCTTATCATTTTCTTCCTCTTTTTTAATCCTCGAGTATTAAAACATCAGCCGTCCGAATTCGGTTCCCTCTGGTCAGATAACACCCTGGGGTTGCGGGTGTTCGAGGGTGAGCCTGGGGGTGGCGGGCCGATCGGGGCGGTTTTCTCGCCGGCGAATAATTAGAGCCGATAAGTCACTGCACAACAGCGAAACGCGGCGGCCGCGGTGGCCGCGGGCGGGTGAGTGGGCAGTGGGTGGGTGGGTGGGTGGCGGCGCGAAGTTGGAAGTTGGAATCACGGGGTGGGCGATCCGGGGGTGGGATCGCGTGCCGATGCCCCGTTACCCGGACGGACTTGGCCGCGGTTCCTACTTTCGAGTTGCGGGGCTGCGGCCCGGCAAACCACCCCCGCCGAAAGTCCGCCCTTCCCGGTACCCCCGGGCCCCCCCTCATCGGTGCCCTGTTGCTATTTGGACTAATTTCGACCTGTCGATATCCGCTCGAGTAAGCAAGCCTCGCGGGGTGGCGCCCTCCCCCTTCGGCAACAACGGCTCCAGGCTCGAAATCCATAAATCGGTGAACGGGCAATTCACCCCTCACCCGGGGGATGATCCGCCTCTGCGAGCGCGGCCTCGAAGGAAATTCGTTTCCACTGGCCGGTTTATGCAACCCGGTAGGGGTGAGAACTAAAGGGTGCAAACAAATATGGCCGCCGATCGGGCGTTCGCCTTTCGAAGTGGTTTCCTTCCTCGGTATACGTCGTTCCGCGTCGTTCCTTGCGACGCCGTTAAAAAGAACGTTTCCGGGCCGTACGTAAAGAGAATTACCGGTCTCCCACAAAGTGCGGCCGAGTGAAAACGAGTCCATTATCAGGGGGCTAACAAAAGGCGAGGGGGTGGTGCGGGGGGGCAAAAACCACCCGAGTAGTTTTTCGCGACCCGACGCCATTTTGGTATTTCGGAGGATGGAGCGACCTCCCAGCGTGTCGTGGGGCAGAGGGGGCGAAGGTGGGAAGAGGGGGAGGAAAACTGGGGGAAAGCTGAGGAAAGCGGCGACCGCTGGACACGGATGAGTTATTTTGATATCGGGGGTTCATACCCCATTAGGTCCGCCCGGCGATTATTTCGAAGCTGGACAATACCTCGGCGATACTGACCACCCCTAGGGCCCGTCTCTGCCACCCTCTGAACGTCGACGGATTTTTCCGCCATTTTTGCAGGCTCTACCCCTCTTGCATCCCGTAGGTATATATCGGTCGGCGGAAGTGCAAGCTTCTGCCGAGGTGCACCTCTTAGGAGAGGGTCTTTTTTAAGGGAGGTAAGGGGCGTCGCCGGCGCTTTCCTGGAGTAATTCGTAGGGGTGGGAAAGCTGACCGACGAAAAAGCACCGACGCTCTTCCTCGGGACGATAATCGTTTCCGGGGCGGACGTAACGAGCGATAACGCGAAACCGCCCGGCCATCGCGACGGTCAGCGTCCGCGGGGGTGGACGTTTTTCCGAAGGCGCGGGGCGTCGAGGCGAATTGAACTAACAAGGTCCCCGAGGGCAGTTTACGCTCGATGTCCCAGTAAACCCCAAACTACCGGGGGATGATCGTTTGACAGCTTTCGCCGCGCCGCCGACCCCGCAAATCCGTTTTAACACCCCGCTCGTGCGGCCCGCGTTCCGCCCCCTCCGGGACAATGGATCATTCGCGGGGGGGCGTCGCAAAGGGGGTGCCCGACGGAAAGTGGACCCCCCAGGACTGCCTTACCCCCCTCCGCGATTCTTTATCAAATTGTTGCCCCACGCTAACGACCTCTGCCAGAACGGAGATGGCCCGTTTCCGTCACTGTCCAATTCGCCGGCGAATTGGCCATCTTTCCTCGAAACACGCGTTTTCTCTCGCGATAAGAGCCCTTCCTAGGACGCGACACCTCTCCTTGGGGGGTGTCGAGGTGAGAAATGGGGAGCCAGGGTCTGGTCGTCTTCCGGGGTCGCCGATAAACGCCCCTGGGAGAGGGTATCGAGCTTCGGGGATATAAATTATTCCCTTGTCCTGGAATGCTGCTGTTCTTTTTTTTTTTTCTTTTATCTCCTAGTTACGTGTAAACGGTGGAAAAAATGAAGAGGGGAGGAAAAAAATATATATACGAGCTCTAGGGGATTGCGGAATGACGGCGGCCGGTCAACGCACAATGCGATACGCGGGGGCGGGGGGAGCGGTCGCGCATTCCTATTGTGGCGTCCGGTCGGGACATAAATTTGTAGGAATTCCGAAAACCGCCATACATTAATTAACGGCCGCTTTACAAAGGTGCGCGAATAATATTTGACGGATGCAGGAAAATCACGGGGAATTAAATGTTCTACCCCCGGCGATTACACGGGGCGATCGATCGCGGCCACCCCCGAATCGAGCCGAGCCTTCCTCTCGTATGGGGCTATCACCGATCGTGGGTAACCCTTTCAGCCCTTCTCTCGTCGGTTTTTTTCGAGATCCGAGGAAATCACCGCCGTGTGGAAATCGCCGAATGTTGAAATCAACCCCTGCCGGGGGTGGGCGGTGGGCGTCCGCGGGAATCCCTCCAGGTGAACGAGCAACCCTTCCGCTCTGGGGTTATCACGGGCAGCCCGTTCCGGGATTACTGCGTTATTATCCCCCGGTAAGTGGTAGGCAGTTCGGTCGGTCCCCTTGTAAGGCAGACCAAACATCGCCGGCTCCTTACCCGGTCCCTGGAGCCAAACAGCGAACCGGCAAGATACCCACCCCCGGCCATCTTGCCGCGGCCATCTTGCCGACCTACCCCGGCGCTATCCACCGGCCGCAGGAGCCCACTTGCGAATTTAACCCTCCTAATTAATTTATCGCTACCCTCCGAGCCTAACAACCCGGCAAGTGGGTGCTTGCACCTTCGGCTATGCGTCCGGAGGGGGTGGGTTATTTTCCTCGTTGCTAGATCCAAGGAGTCCTCGAATCGTAGAGGGGTGATTCTGGAAAAGTGGACGGTGATCGTTTTGTCGTCCCAGGTTTTTCCTCTCTCTCTCTCTCTGTTTTTTTTAATTTATTCAGGGACGTCGAAGGGGGTGCTCCAAAGGGAGTCCTCTCGAATCGCTCCACAGTCCGCACTTAGGAGCGATCTAATACAAATTCAAGGAGAGGGTAGTTAGGGGTGGTCGGCGGCGCTGAAGGAATCCATAGATTGCGCGGGGTAACAATCAGCCGTAAATTATGGCCTCAATATCCATTGTGTACCCTCCTTGCTCCCGAAGGCTCGCCTAACCTCGAAGTCTGAGGCCAAGACTACTCACCTCCTCTGGCAGCCCCGACCGCCCTCTGGAACCACCCCGGAGTCGGCTCGAGGCCGAAGGGGTGGGTTCGCCCCGCACGGCTCGACTGAGCCAAGAGATATGTATATTAATGGGGCAATCTTACATAGTTTTGTTTACCTTGCCATTCTCCTAGTGCGTATACAATTACTACCCCCCCGGTCCGCTCCCCGAGGTGGTAAGGGTCTCCCGGCCGACCCGCCACCCTTAGCGCCGGTTATCCGCAATAAGGTCGATTACTTCGGGACTGGAAGCCACCCGTCTTCCGCCCTTTCCACGTGTAAACGTGGAAAATCCTCGGAAGAGGTCCTCCAGGGAGGAAAACTATCCCCTTCTCGGGAATTCCTTAGGATTCGATCAAGTTCCTAGCAATTTTGGGTAAATCTCGGATAAACTTCTTTATTTTTTCTTTTAAGCGCTGAAAAAAAAAAATCCACGGGATTTCCTAGCGACGACTGGTCGGTGGAATCCAGGTAAGGAGCCATCGGGACTCGAGGGGAAACGAATCCCGATTCGTTTTCCAGCGGCTTTTTCCGCCCACCCGGGCGGACGTCAAAGACCGGGGAAAATCGCGTCGCCGCCCCCGCGGTAATAATGCCTTTCGCGTTCCGCAACCCTTTTTATCCCCCGGTTTCCTCCATTTTCAATCTGTGCTCGCCTCCGCGCGTCTGCCGGCCGGCTTTGTGGTAAAATGTACATTTCTCCCGCTGAACAACCTCATTTGTGTAATCTCTCCGAAGCTTCGACAACAAACCGCCGGTGGCGTCGAGGGGGGGCGCGAGGACGACGTTAACGTACTTTGTAGTTGCGCTCCCTGGCATGTCACGCCCCTCCCCCCCGGTTGCCTCCCGCCTTCCCCTCTGTCGTCACTCTGTGCTCGGATGAAATTGCAATTGTAATAGCAATTATCTTATTTCTACCGTCTCTCCGACTCTCGCGGGACGGGGTTGAAACCTCCCCTCCGCACCCGTTGAGGGCGGCCATCTTGCGGGGGCTTGCAGAAATTGATTTCCAACTGTCCTGGATAAATCGGGGAGAATTTCGATCGATTCGTTTAATCCCGTCGGTCGCGTCCTCGGGGAGTTAGGGGCGCGTCGTTAGGTCGAGGGGGTGGACGGGGGGCGAGAGGACTCGTCGCGTCGGGGACGCGCAACCGGTCATACAATGAGGACCGGGGAGTTCGCGGGGGGCGCCAGGAAGGAAAGGGGTGGACAGCCGGACAAACAAAACCCTTGCTGCTTCATTTCTGCCCGTCTGGCCAGACACCGACCCTTTATGCCCCGGCGTCGCGGTGCGTCGCGGTGCACCCCCGGCGTCCGTCTTGCACCCTTGCACCCCACCCCTTCGAGGGACCCATTCACCGCGGTTGCACCCTCGGGAGACATCGCGAAATCCCGTCACTTCGGAAATAAATTTGTCTTAAGGGATGCGATAGATCCAGGAAACTGACCAGGGTCGAGTTCCTCGGGAAGGGTCGGAGATACTGCAGATATGTTATCAATTGGAATGATTATTTATGGTGGGAATCTCTAGGAAAATTAAAATTCAGATATTTATGAGTGGGGACTGCACTTGCGGGGGTCGTTCGAGAATTTCGGAGAGCACTGGAAGAAGGGTTAAAGAACGGACGACATAAATTGTCCTAATTGGGGACGTGATCGAGAGGTACATGGGTTTCCTTGGGAACTTTCGAACGACATTTTCCAGATGGGTTGAAGGAGAGAGTTGCGGATGAAGAAAGGCGCGTTGAGAATGGAGCTCAAAGGACTTGAGTCGCGACGACGACCCTACCTCCAGGGGGTCGACGCCGTTGTCGACCCTTGAAGTGGTGGTTGGCGCGCCCGGACGGCGCGACAGGACGCGAAGTTTAGCTTCGGACCTCACGTGTCATGATAATTACTATTTGAGATGATAAGAATTCGCTCTCGGTTGAGCCCTTGTTAATTCGGCTCGAACGGGAGGTATCCTGGATGCGTGGGAGTGCGTTTCTACGCGGAACACCGATTTTCGGAAACCATGGGGTGGAGGGGTCGAGTGATCTTTTCTTTTTTTCTTTTTCATGGGGGTTTCTGTCTCTTTTTTATTTTTTTCATGCGAATAGGACTATTTTTTACGAATCGACCGCCGAGCGGCGTGGTCGTCGCGCGGGGCGGGTCGTATGAAAAATGTATGGGGCCAATGTTTTCTCCATTCTGGACACGAGCCCCATCTCTTCCTTCCACTTGGCACCCTTCATTCTGTATAACGACAACCCTTTCAACCCTCCAGGAGCCATTCTTAAAGCCTTCCATGAACGTACCATTCATGCGTCGCGCCCCATTCATGAGGCGGCGTAGGGGAGATATTCCATGTTCGAAATGAAACATCCTATTTTCTGCTCTAATTTAGACATGTGCCACTCTAGGGCCCCCTCCGGAAAGGGGCACCCCGTAGGAAACGAGATCGATAGTTTACCCTCGGCGTTTACCCTCCCTCTCTATCTCCCTCCCTCTCCGTCTCACCGCCAAAATGTGATATTCTCTTTTTCTTCGATGTTTCAGGTCAGTGGTGCATACTACGTCGGCTTCTGAGACACAACGACACGGCTCGTTGATGTGAGTTGAAGCTACATTTACCTGGACAAGTCGTAGGAATTAAATTTGCGGGGTCGATTAATCCCGGGGTGAGTTGGCCCTCCCCTAAGATGGCGAGAAGGGGTTGCGATCTCGGGGAAATTGGGCCTTCCGATTCTTAACGCTTCGTGGAGAGAATTCTTTCTTCCTTTTTTTTTCCCTTTTTTAATATATTGAGCCGTTAAGGGGGGTACTCTTCGCCGCGTCCGCCACTGGGGCTCCGCACCCCCCAGGAGCGATCGAGCCGTCCCCGCCGCGGCACCGTCGGTCCGTATTAACCGCACGGAGGGTGGTTTCGGATGAACGCTCGGGATATTACTCCCGTTATTGGGCGTGTTAATTGTTTTTCCTCTTAGGCGAATCCATTCGCAAGTCGGGGGCACCGCGACTCGTCCTGCGCCGGCCATTGTTCGGGGGTTGCAGGCCGGGTCGGCGGTGCCCCTCCCCCCCCCCGACCCTCTCACGCATATGCGTAATGCACCCCGCCGGAGGCCGCGCGATTGCGCGACATATTTTTCGGGGGTTGACACTTATTAAATCTCGGACACCTATTAACTTGCCGCGGCCATTGTCGGCTCACTTCCGATTACGATTTCGGGGCGCGGGCTCGTTGCGGTGTATCTTGTATAATTTTACCACGTGCCGACCTGCGGGGGGCGGTATTACGGAAGATTCGAAATCCGAGACTAGAGAAGGAGAGGAGCATTCGCGTCCCGCGGAAAAGTATACCGCGGTTAATAATCCCGCCAAGATGGCGAGTATCATCCCCCGTCGGCCGATTTCCCTCGCGAGATTTCACGGCAATTTTCCCCCGCCGGGTATTGCGACGCTTTCCGGCCCTCCTGGAGTATCTTAGCCACCTCGGAGTCTCGCTCTGTCGCTCCTCCTCGTCCCTCTTCGTCTCTCGCGAGGCCGCTGCATTTTCCCTCCCTTGTACCTTCCTCGAGTCTGTCCGTCCCTCTCGCGCTCCCGCGCCTCCGTCTCGCTTTCTCCTTCTCTCTCCGGCCCCTTCATCCCCTATCAGAGGGCTGCCGGTTGCCGGTTGCCAGCAACACCCCCCAACCCCCGACGCTCACCCAACAGATACAAATACACAAGGACGCGCCGTTTAACGGCGAAACCACCCCCGAGAGTGGCGGGCTCTCTCTCTCTCCCTTTCTCCGTCTCTCTCGGCGGCTTCTCTTCTGCACTTATTTCGCGTTAATTCACCCCTCAAGACCGTTTACTACCCACCCCCTGTCCCGGCATCGCCGACGCCTCTGATCGCTCGGTTGTTCCTCTTTTTTCTCCTCCTTTTATCTTCCCTCCCCCTCGTCCTCTCACGTGCCGGCAGGTCGGCCTCGTTAAGCGCACAAGGGGTGGACTCCCCGGGGAGGGGTTGTAAATTCATTGACTGGCGGAAATACCGCGGGATTTCTTTGCTCCGACTCTTGGCCGCTCCTTGAGGGGTGGGGGCCTCTGCCCCTGCCCCCCATCGTGGCGATTATTTCGGGAGGGCGAAAGGGTCGAGCCATTCAGGGGTGAAGAATCCTTGTCTCTCGTGTCCCCGGAATGACTGCGGAAAGTTGGCTCGATTGACCAGCCAGCTTCCCGGGAGGCCTTTTACCTTTTATTTAAATATTCCAATTTTCCAATTTTTATAATTAAAGTCTCCTCAACATCTCGCGATTCCCTCCAGAAACACGCGGATCGTCGTCTGCGTGAAACTCTGGAATTCAGTCTGAGGCACTGACAAAATGGCTACAGGCTTATTGGAATATTTCCGCGTTAGGCGTACCCTGGGGAGTAGTACATGGACTGAGAATTTTCTCAAACCGACAGGGGGTTGGCCTTGACAGCCAGGAAAATTCAGAGCCTTCCAGAACCTCGAGAGCGTTAAACTGGTCATTCACGGAATTTCTTGATTTCTCCTTAACAGCTCTGGTTTTTCTAGAAGAAGAAAAGAAAATGGCGCAGACAGAACTCAAGATGGCACGCGCGTGTCTACATCACGGTGACATTTCAATAAACGCGTTAATTTCGTTTGCGCCTCAAATTGGATTCCAGGTTCACACGGCCCGGTCCGTCGGCCGGTATCCCCCTGTGGACGTCGGAACCTCCGACCCCCGATAATTCCTCGCAGTTCCAGGGCGAGTCCCAAGGGAGGAAAATTCCTCCGGGGGGGTGGGGGTGGGTGGGTGGCGAATTTCCCCCCGGGTCGCGAAAAGGGGACCCGTGGGCGGAGGCGGGCTTAGGTTTCACGGTAAACAAGCATTACGACATAATTTTCTGTCACAACAATGGCTACCGGTTACAAAGGGTTTAACCGCGAGGCCGCGGCGCTCCCGCGGACAATGAGAGAACGGCCGGCGCTCCGCCATAAATTGATTTGCGGGCCCGCTCCAGGAAAAAGCTCCCCCCCGGAGTCGGGGCCGAGGCCGGGCTTTTGAGCTTATGCGCAAAAATTACGCCTCGCGCAAAAACCACGAACGAAGATTCTATTTATGTTACATAATTACACCACAACCGGGCGAGGTGGCCCGCCTAGGAGAGTCCGAGCATAGAGAGCCCTGGAGGGTTGGGGAGGATTGGGGAGGGTAAGCGGCGCCAAGGTCCGGAATTTCTCCCGCTTTTTCCTCCTTTTCGAGTCGTCCCCGCGGATCCTCTTTTTATCCCTCCCTCCCTGCCCCCTCCGCGTTCTTTCCCCCCTCTTTGACCACCCCCAGCAGCCGGCCACCGCGCCGGCTAATGAATAGAAATAATGCCCCGCGAAATTGTGCTTTTCGGTAGTTTTCAATTAACAGGCCCGCCGGCCGCGCGAATGGGGCTCTAAGTCTTCATTCCGCGGGCGGCCGCGCTTAATTGCGCCCGAGCGCTTATTGCGGCCAAGTCGCCGCGTTATTCCCGCACGCAGTGTCGGGGGGATCTTTCGGTGTACGAATTCTCCGAGGGATCGAACGGTCGTCGAAAACGGGCGAGGGGTTTCCCCCCCACGATGTCTGCGCGCTAAAGAGGGTGCCATCCACCCCACGGGGAAAGCCCCCCCCCCCCCAAGGGTCGCGAGTCCGGTCGCGGTATTTGTCTTCGCCGGGTCATTCCGCGAGATTCCATCCACTCTCGGGCCGAGAGCCCGAATTCCCCCTTTTGGGGTGGCCGAGGTGGCCTCCCGTCGCTCCCCCCCGCCGATCGTCGGGGCGATCCTCCCCCTGTGAGCGGATCCCGGTCCCGCGGGATAAGGGACGTCGCGTCCCGAGGCTCGCCGCGTCGAAATGTAAAAGCCTCCCGACAAATCGGTTTCTATTACCGCCACGCTGCCCCCTGCCCCCCACCTCCCACCCCCCATCCGCCCCCTTTCCCACATCCACCCCGATGGCATTATTTCCTCCGGCGACGCGACCCCATACATCCCGTTTCCCTCGGTGCGGACGGAACGCGGTTGTCAAATTGGAAATCTGGGGGGGGGGGGGGGGAATCTAGCCATGGCGAGGTTTAAGAATAGAGGAACGCATCCTCCGCGACCCCTCGCGGGCGGAAATCGCGACTCACCCTCGCGAGCCGCGTCTACGTACCCGAACGACGGGAGAGGCGAGCGTTGGGGGTGGCGGCGGGAGGCAGGCATCGGGGTCGGCGGTGAGTGGCGAGCGCCAGGAGCGCCATCGCGAATTGGCGGTAGTCGCCCGAAACCCGCATCCCCCTGAAAGACGTTCGCTCCCACATATGAAGGGGGGGGGGCACAATCCCCCCCAGCGTCATTCCGCGCGCGTAACGCGAGTCCTCGTATCTTAATATCGCCTCTAACACCCCCCCCCCACCCACCCTTCCCTTTGCGGGTTGGAAAAAAATGAGTTCCTTGTGTACGCCGCCACCCCGCGGGGAGGGGGGCGCGACGCGCGGAAAGTAAGAGCGAGCTCGCACGTCGAGCGGGCCCCCGGGGGCGGCAGAAGGCGAAGGAGGCCTCCGGGGGGAGGGGGGGGGGTGCAAAAACAGCCGAAAAGAGCCCTCTCGCGAGGGCGCAGTCAGACGGAGAGTCAGACGGGCGGACAGTCATGCGGTCGGACAGTCAGACAGGGTTTGGGGTGCGGGGGGTGGAAAGTGGGTGGAAGGGGGGGGGCGCATGGCCAGACGCGAGAGCGGGAAGGAATGAAAATAATAATAGCCGGCGTGGCCCTGGGCCATGGGTGTCGGGCCGCCGCGGGAAGGAGCGCGCTGAATTTGTCATATGTAAGTCTCCCCCCTGACGGGGAGGACGCGTGGGGGGGCGAAAGGGGGACGCGCTCGGGAAAAGAAGGGTCGCTGGATCGCCGACGGAGCTGGGGGCGAGGGGGCGGTTTTCGGCTCTTTAACCGCGATACCTCCTCCCGGGTATATTGAAACGTACCGTCGCCGAATTTTCACCCCCTGGTTCGCGCCCTTGGCGAGAAAAGGGCTCCCCCCCCCCCCGCGGCATCGCGCATCGCCGAGGAAGGCTTCGAAAAATTGTTTGAAATTGCTTAGAAAAATTTAGCTGCGCTCTTAGATGTTCTTTTTTTATAATATTTATTTTCTTTTCCTTCGATACTTCTCTCTCTCCTCTTCTCGTTGATTCGGCCTCGATCGACGACTCGCAGCGGAGAGGCCGCACGAGGCCGCGTCGAGCGGTACGCATCCGCGGCCTCCACTTGGCGGGGCATCCCCGTGCGCCTGGTCGCTCCGATTCGCCTCCGCAACGTCAACAATTAATCAATAATAAACAGTCGAGGCATACGAGTCAACAAATTATCGCGGGCGCACTATAAATAGGAGCCGCGCGTAAACACACTCGAGAGAGGGACACCGGAGCGGGCGATGCGCGAGCAAAAATAGAGCTAATCGCCGCCGCGGGATTTATTAACTCTATCGCGGACAGCTCGAGGCTCGACTCGCTGGTTAAGCCTGACTTTGGTACTTTTTTTGCATTTTTTTTTTTCCCCCTGTCTCGGTCCTCATTTTTGGCACTTTCTTCTCCACCGCGTGGGGCCTTCCGATTTTTTTGCCGAACGCTGGTCGACGCTTAGGTTTCGAATTTTTCTTCTTATTTTTTTTCCTCTCTCTCTCTATCTCTCTGTCTCACTTTTTCTCCCGTTTCCAGCGCCGGGCTTTGGGCGATTAACATTTCCCCGGGCCCGGTTTCGATTTCGACTTTGTCCAGGACTCGCTCCCGATTGATCAGCGAACAAGTGACATTTTTGTTAATTTACCGGGTATCGACGCGCCGTGGACGCGCGTGTAATCGAAAATACATTACCGGGAAATGCCTCGTCGCGATTGGCATTTTCGTTACACGGCCCACGCCGGACGCCGGATGATTTCATTAACGAGTTATTAATTGGACTTTGATTTTACATTTTCCGGGATCACAAATCACACACGGTGGGATCCTCTCTCTCCCTCTCTCTCTCTCTCTCTATCGCTCCCTCGGCCCCCTGTCGCGCTCTTTGTGCCGGTTCCAACCGAGAAAAATCCATTTGATAACGCTGTAACTGGAAATCCTCTTTGGCGGTGGCGCACTCGATGCCCCGCCCGTGGATCCGCTCACTTAAAAGAGTTAAATACAATTTTATTACCGCGTTACGCTACCGATCGGCCCGAAACTGGAGGTGTGTCGGCCGACGGGAGTTATCGACGTGCCGTGGGATCCCTCGTTATCGCCGATGCTCCGAAACGCCGCGAGTCGATCGACCCTTAGACCGAACCATTTCGAAAACAATTCTTATCGCCTCTTTCTCTCGACCGCGGTCGATCGACTCTTTACCCGCGAATCACGACCGTATCGTGCCTTCTCCAGAGAGGTGGTTTAAAAACTCATTGTTACGGTTAATTCCATTAAAGGACGGTCCTTAACACACTCGCTCGCGGCGAATTTTTTCCGTTTTCAAATGCCGGGGAAAATAATGAAATTCTTAAACTGGTCGCCGGAAACTTGTGTCGTGTACCGCCGTGGACGTGATTCACGTCAGCGGCAATCAGGGATAGAATTTGAAATGACGTGAATTCACGTCGGCGGCAACCAGGAATGGAACTTGAAGAAAACGTGAATTCACGTCGGCGGTCGCAAGTGTGTTAAAGGATTTTATACATCGACTTTTAATTCGATTCCTTTTAGCTGACCGTACCAACTTCTCCTAGGTCGGATCAGCTGTGACAGGGAATTAAGGTAAATCGAGTCGAGCCAAAGTCGGAATTAAGGTGAAGTGAAACCCCCTTCAAATCAGTCGATTCGAATACAACACTTTTTTTTAAGGGCATTAGACAAAACTGTCCAAAACTTTGACACATCACTGCTAATCATCTAAGAATTGTCCTGACACATTGAAAATTTGG
Source organism: Orussus abietinus (assembly GCF_000612105.2). NCBI lineage: Eukaryota > Metazoa > Arthropoda > Insecta > Hymenoptera > Orussidae > Orussus > Orussus abietinus. The sequence goes on from NW_019394258.1 coordinate 694,359, forward strand.
ATTTTTTTTTTTAATTTTTTAACAGCCCAGACCAGAACCGAAATGGCGTCGAGCTTTCATATTTCGATCAATATACAATTATGGAAGGCTCTGATATGAGAATCGAAAGGGTCAGGACAATTTTACGACAATTTAGAACACTCTGGTAATCGATAACCTCGCATTTTAACGGGATAAAGGCAAAAAAAGTGTTGTATGCGCTTCTATGCTAAAACGATGGGAATACGAGGTCTCGGAGGGAAAATTTAATTGACCTGGAAATCACAGATGACGCAGGGAGTCCCTCTGCAGTCAATTAGGGCCCCAGAAAGCACGAATCCAGAGGATTTCTGGAGTCTTACTTCGATTTCTTTATAATTATTGTACGAAAACGACAGGTGGAGTATGCCATTTGGTACAATGCCCAATATAATTCGACCCAGCTGTCAATATAAAAACGAACGTCGTCAACGTAGGCATTTAGAAAAATCTTCTTTATCGACGTCGATCAAGTTCCTCGACGTGTTTGACATCACCTTAACGATCGTTTCGTTAGCACCGATCGAGAGGCCTCGCTCGGTCGTCGATCGGACTCGCGTCCGACGCGACTTGACCCCAGGATCGGCTATCGGCGGGGCGCGTCGCGACGCCCGCTAATCGGCGGTCCGATAAAATAATTAATTAGCCATCCCCTGAGCGATTGTTTGCGACCCCTCGGCCCGCGCCGGTGGCGTCCGCCCCGTTGCTCCGGGAATCCCTTTGTTGCGCGTCCCGTTGTTTAGCGGGGTAAAAAGGAAGGAGAAAAGGAGAGAGAGAGAGAGAGGATAAAAATGGAAAACGTTACCGGGCGCCGGGACGCCCATACGGGACCGGGATAGGGGCGGTCGCGCCCTGTCGCGCTGTCGCGGCGTCGCGCCGTCGGAACGTCCGCGCGGAAGCGCGCCTCCGGAAGGGACGCGCGCCCGCTCGGCTCGGACAAATGAAGCTGATATGACATAATGATTCGAAGTACCTGCCGCGACTCGGTCGACCGTGCGAGCCGATTGTTTATTGCGTCGGCCAGCCCGCGTTCTTTATTGGATTCTCCCCTTCCCGGGGGCGCGGACGGTGGAGGGTCGAGGATCGATTCGAGGTCGATTCTCGGTTTCGACCGAGGGGGTTTCCGGGTCCGGGGGCCTCGATAACAGGATAACGCGCCCTCCTGCTCGCCGGAATCCGGGCTTAAAGAGTCGACGGCGAAAGGAAATCAATTTCGGGCACTCGGCCGGCCGGAGGGGTAATCGCCGGTGCATACGTGCATCCTCGTTCAAGTGACCCCGAACCCGGTAATTGCGCGGCCTTGACCAATAAGCCCTCGTTACGGCCCCTCGGTGAGCGTAGCTGGTGGGTCGGGAGAGGCGCGTCGTCGCCGTTCCTGGAGTTCCTGGCGCTTCCCTTGGAACCTGGACGGCTAATGGCCTCGATGGTGGATCCAGGAACCCTGGAGCCGCCACCTCCGGATGGTTCGCGGGGGTCGCCAACGGTGTCGATCGGCCGGGGCCGCGGGGGCGGGGTGTCGGTACACACGGGGAAGGTATACGGATCTATTATTCCCAACTTTTGCTTGTTTTTCCCCGGTAAACAACGGGCGCGCTCGCTCGGGCTCGCTACGCCACCTCCGCCCGCCGGGAAGGCGCACCGCCACCCCTCATCAGTCGCCCTACGCGAATATACTATTGTATTGATCTGCGCCTCTTTACGTCGGCCCCCGCGCGAGCCTTTTGTTCCGCGGGGTCTCGTTTTACATTTTCGCCGCTTCCGCGAAACAACTAATGTGCCCCCGAGTGCGTTGACAGGGACTGTCGGCGGCCATTGTCGAGCGGCCGCCCGGCTTACCTCGACTCTCCTGGGCCCGACCCCCCTCGAAGCCTCCCGACGACCGATAAATCCCGACAGTCTTCGTCGGCGACGCCGACAAGGCCCTCGTTTTTCCGCATCTTCGATGCATCGATGCATCTTTCTCGAGATGCAATTATTCCGGGGTGCCCGTCGACCTGCTACCCTGGGGATATCATCCGACATTTCCTTATCTACCTCCTCCAAAGTGGTCGAAAATCCTGGAGGACGTAAACTGTACCGATCGACCGGATCGGCGGAATGCCACGTCCACCTTGCGAGACTTTTTCCATCATGGCCGCCGCCGGAACGGAAGCAACGGCGGAGCTGCAAAAAGGGCCGCGCTAACGAAGTGACCGTCACCAACTTGGCCGCCCGACCTGGGCACCGGCAATAATATTGCCGGACCGGTCGGTAAACTCGTGTTTGCGGAACTCTTTGTCCCAGGAGAGTGTACACACTCCTGCACTCGGCCGCGCCGAAGGATCGGCGCTGCAGCGCGCGGAGCCCTACGGGTCTCGCGCTCCCGTTTCGACCTAAGCTCTTTTTTCCCCCATTTCCTCGCTTTTCTCCCTTTTCGGCGGCTTGTTGTATGCATAACAGCGTTAGGATTCATTAGCAATCAGACGACGGCCCGGATTGTTTACCGGCCCGAGGCCCGCCTCTCTTACCTGATTGCAGTTGCTGCAGGTCCTGCTGCACCCCGTCGACGGCTCCGACTCGTCGGGTTCGAATTTTCGGACGGACCCGTCACCCTCTACGCGTTTCCCTGGATTTCCCGGCAAGGACGCACCTTTAGAGGATTACCTGATTCACCTGGAAGGTGCAGAGCCACCCGGGTTTGGATATACCCTTAGGGACTCTTCGTGGAAGGTCGTCGTCGCGTGCCTCGATGCCCTCCGCGTTCTCGACCTGCGGGTGCGTGCACCTGCGGTCGTCACCTGGTGGAACCTGCCCCGAAGGTGTTCCCCTTCCTGGTCCGGAATATTCCTAAGAGCGAGAGAAGAAGAAGTTGTCCTCGCTTGGACTTGGACTCGGTCGGAATGTCTCATCAGGGATTACTTGAAGTAACGAGTAATTAGAGTTAATTACTCGTTACGAGGTACATCGGGTAGGGTAGTGGTTTTTCGAGAATCAGACGCTTTCGACGTCTCGGGCAAAGGGTTGGCGGAGAGGGGCGGGTAATTTCCGACATTAAAAGTGATATCGGGGCGAAGCGCCGCGGGACAGGGGATGAAACGAGCCGGCCCTGGGGTTGTCGGGGGTGGTAAAGTTGGTGTATAAACAGAAGTTGCCTAAGTACATTAGGAGCCGTAACGGTGGATCGGAGGTGCTCGGCCGACCCGGGGGAGAGGGGGAGCCCACCGCCCCGAGAAAGCAACCCCCGACATTTATTATGCTATATTGTTACAAGGAAATTGCGTTTTTCTAAGTGGCCGCGAGGGGCGCCAAGGGCCAAAGGGGGTGGCCCACCTCGCGGCTAATTCGCGGGCTTCGAGAGGGCCTCGCCAAGGTGGAGGCACCGTCGCGGAATTCCACGCACGAGTCTCCCATCATCCCCCGACGGCCCACCCTCGGCCCTCCCCCGGTCCACCCCCCGCCACGACTTCCACCCCCGAGGCCGGCGCGCCAGCTCTCAGGGGCGACTCTCGGATTCCCTTGAAATTTTGACAATTTTTGTCACCCTCCGGTGTAGATGCGTCCCGGCCACCCCGTTTCTCTCCCTCCCCTGATCGCGCCTTTAAGAGCCACCCCCACGAGTCGAGCCGTCACCGAATAGGGTTAATTCCTGCGGCGCCTCGGCCTTCATTTGCGTATCAACGAATTTAGTCGTGAATCGCATTTTGCATCCGGCATTTCGGGACTTTTCACCCCCTTTCTGCGGAAGAGCTCGGCCGATATTTCGAGCGAAAGGGGTAATTGCCGGGCCTTTTCAGGGCGCCAAGTCGGACCGGTCGCTGCGAATCGAGCGAGAAGGGCCTTTGTCGATTAATATTACCTAGGGGTGGTCCTCCGGTGCCTCGCACCCCCGGGCACTCTGGGGGCACCTCGGCAGCATGTTGCTCGATCGTAAACACTTTACATATTTCCCGGCGTGGGAGCAACCCCTATCGCGCCGATGGTCTACCACCACTGGCGCCTAAACCGTGGCCCGAGCCACCCTCGGACCACCCCGAGTCTACGGGTGCTTCGCAATTAGCTAAAATCGATTGTAACGACGTACCGTGTACCGACTATATATAAGGGCTATACGTAAGGGGGTGGCTTTCCACTCCTCCGGAAACCAGGGCTCGAGCGCCTCGATTTTTCACGATTCTTTGTCTACTTTTCGCGTTATTTTCGCGATATTTCTAATTAAAAAAAGAAAGAAAAAAAAAAGATAATAGCGCAGCTATAAGTCGTCGACTCGGCGGAGAGGAACTAGAGGACCTGAAATTCGAGGGCGTCTCGGGATCCAAGAATCTGGGGATAGTCCGGGGGGAGAGAGGGGAGCTGAAAATGCGCAGCCACCCCCGCGACCGTGATATTAGAGGGGGGCAACCCCTGGCTGTTATATTTGATTGGGCCGTTCGCGTAAGAACGGCCGCAACTTGCCGGGGACCAACCCCTTCGCCCACCCACCCACCACCCACCACCCTCCCGCAGCGAAATGTTGGTTAAATAATATCCGCGCTTCCGAGCGTAATTATCTCGCTCTCAGATTTTCTGGAGGGCGCCTAGATAGTGGAGGCGTCCTCCAGGGCGAGGGCCAAATTGAAGTCAACCCTTGGTCGGGCTCCTAAGAATTCGAGATTACCGCGACGCGCTATTGGAAAGTACCCTTTGGAAAAGGGTGGAGGGTAAGAAAATCCCGGCAAGTCGTCCTTTATTTGCCGTGGTCGCCGTTTCCTTCGCCTTCGCGAGTAAGGCCGAGAAGAGTGCTCAATTTGGCCGCCCTCGGCCGTTCGGGGAAAAAGTTGCGGCGAAACATCGCAAAGGGTTGCTATATAGCATGAATTATTCATCCCCCGGGGAAGGGTATTAGCACGAGCCGAACATGTAAATGAAGCGATAAATTTAGCATGGACAGGCAGCGCGGCGACCGGTACCGCCAATTTGCCAGAGATCGGCTCCACCGGCGTTTCCTTTGCGGGTGGATGAAGACATCGCCGGCTAATTGGCTCCTCTTCGTCGTCTTCGTCCTCTACCTCGGTTTCTTCTTCCCCTTATCCGCCGATCGGGGGAAAAGAGCGAGAAAACTCGGCCCCGGCGATGTCGCGCGTATCGGCGAGTTCCCTTTTTTAGGGGAGGTCGCAATTATTTTTCCCCTCCGTCTCCCCCCCTATTTCCCCACTCCTCCCGGCGCAATTCCGCCGAATTTCGGCCATAAGGCTTATCCCCGACGAAGATCGGCGACCATTGCCTCTTTTCGAGGCCCCGCACCCCCTCTCGCCCTCCGCAACTGCCACCAGTAAAGGTTAATGGCGGCGCGTTGCGGTTTTAACTTTTACGAGGAAATTACGAGTTGGCCCAACTATTTTTACGACAGTTGTTTCAATTATTTCGCCAATTTGCAATTAAGAGCCGACCCCGGGGTAGGGGCGGCGTCGGCGCGGCGGGCCCGGACGGGGGTGTTGCAAGGGTTGCGCGGCTTCGGCACTTTTTACGAGGCCGATCGTTCCGCGATTAGCCAATTAAAACCGTGAATCTGCGGGGAGAGAGAGAGAGGGGCGGGAGAGGGTGCGACATCTGCCCCGGGTTATCAGCCCTTAAAGATATATTTATTAATACTTTTTTTCGAGGAGTTAACCCTCGTTTTAGATACTGCCAGGCGCCGCGTCGGGCGTGATCCGTGTTCTTGGGGTGGTAACGAATGCTCGGGGTGGATGAGAAAGATATAATCGACGATCGCCAATTAGGACGCCTCGCGATTAGGGAGGCCGCGAGTTATCGGTCGATAAGGGTGGCCGCGAAGAAGCGAAGAAGCGAACTCGAAGAGGAGGCTCGGGGGTGAATTCGTGGCCGCCTAAGGGTGGTCGGGGCTTCGAGGGTTGGGTGGAGCAGCCAGTGGCGCGGGATAACGGCGAGTCTAGTGTTTATTTGATGGCCCGTAATCACGCCATTTTGTCATCAACCGGGTAGGCCTTCTTCCAGAGGGTGGAATCGGCGACGCGCAACCCCTGCAACGATCCGCCCTGGACGCGGTTGCAACCCTCCCGAGATCGCCTCCGAAAGATGTTGCACACTTTAATTCGAGGCCAACGAGGCCAATTTCGAGCAACGCGGGTAATTGATATTAATTAAAAATGAAATTAATTGAGAAAATAACAGTTAAGTCCACACGGGGTGGCTGCAGGGAATGGAGACCCTTGTGTGGACTGCCACGTGCTCATTAAATGATTAACGAGTGGTATTACCGTAGGCGGGATTATTTCCGGAAATTTTGCGGAAACGATCCGCACTCGCCCCCAGTCGATCGGCAACAAACGGGGGAGGTTTCGACCCGTTGCACCGCGGCGAGTTTCATCGTTCCGGGTTTCTATCGGATTTCCAACCCCTCCTCGGGCTCCCCTCGGATCGGGGAACGGAGGGGGAGCCGAGGGTGCGCCGGCGAAACTTAAACTCGAGGCAAAACTTCGGTGCCGGAACTCGTCCAAGAACGTGGAACCGGAACCGAGCGGAACCGACGGGACGGGACGGAACGAGACCAGACGGGACGAGGTTACTCGCTGATCCGTATCGCCTAAAAGAGGTTCGGCAATAGCGTTTAGTTTGCGAGTCGCTCGCCAGGGAGGAGGTAGAGACCCAGGGGGAGAAAAAGAGTCTCCATTAAGCCGAGCAATCAGCGCGGCGGAGAACGCGACCCTCGGCCTCCGTTGCCGGATTCCCTCGGTAACTCGGCGAGATATCGAAAAGTGGCCCGGACAAAAGTCACTCGTCGCATTCTAATGGGCAACTTTTGTACGGGACATTTTTTTCTAACTAGTCCGGGAGAGGGGGTAGATCGCTCTAAGCGGTGCCGCTCCGTAGGGGGTCGCGCGGCAGGGTGTCGCTCGTCGACGCCGGGGAGGCCTCCAGAAACCGCGCGGAGGGATCGAAGCGGAAGCCTCGGGACGAGACGAGGCAGATTGGAACGAGCCCAGACGAGAGGCCGAAGGGTTCCTCGGTCGCTGATCCGTATCGCGTAAAAGAGTTTCGGCAACGGTGGCCGTTCCCGGGCCGGCCGAAAGGAAGGGCCAGAAAGGGCTCCATTAAGCCGGGTAACGAGGGCCTCCCGGATGGCGCGGAACTCGCGAGACCCGCTCGGGGTTCCCGGGACTCACCGGGAGTTCCCATTATTTCCCCCGAAAGAGTTCGATTTCCCCCGAAGGGAAGTTCCGAGGGCCGGAAGTGCATCCAACTCCGAAGCCCCGAGGGCGTATGGAACTACGTTCCGCGAATCGACGTAAGACAAGAAAAAATGATCCATCGGAAAGTTCCAGTCCGTCACTTCCGGGATGGGGCGCGAAGACGGGTGGTGGGGCGAGGGGGGGTACACCCCCAGACGCCTTCGACCCCCGACCTCCCGCAAAGACCAAACCGCAGCAACGGAACTCGGTCCACCGCTCGAGCCACCTACCCCGCAGTGACCAAAATTTATATACAAAGTATCTTTGCTGTCCAGTTGCCGTTGGCGAATAAGTAAAACGGTAAACCTGGTGGATTTGGGCCGAGGGGTGGAAAGGGGAGTGCCGAAGGCAGGAGGGCCGCGCTGCGGTTTCGCCTCGTAAATTTCGCCCTAGGAATTTGTGGCATTTTTCTGGACCCTCCTTCGGTGCCGTTCTTTCGTCGCCTCCCCCCGCGCGCCGCATCGGAACTTTCCCGGGGTGCGGTTAATATTTATCGGCCGCCCCTTCGCGCGAACCCTTCCGCCACCCTTCCGGGTGACACCCCATGTCTCTCTCTCTCTCTTTCGCCCTCGTGAAACCTCGATTATGCACTTAATTATTTCTCAAGCGGCATCGAATCGCGACCGGCTACCATGGAAATCGCGGCGCGTCCACGCGGCCTTTCGATCCACCCTCGCGGGGGTGAAGAGGGGGGCGAACACCCCCCGCGATCGCCCACCCCTTCGCGTTCGAGCCGTCCATTAGATGCGGTAAACACGGAATCTTGCCATTCACCGGTTGCCGCTAATGCACTCGGTCGTTGCCGCAGGGCGCGGTTAGGACGCGGATTCCGCTCGCGGAAGGAGATCGGACCGGAAGTCCCGCGGAAACGCGCGGCGGTATTTAGCGTCCGGGAAGCCGCCAGTGTTTGTAATTGGCACAGTTTGGAGGGGGCGGGAGGGAGGCGATTGTGTGTACCCCGCAGATTTGGGGGGGCGTAGGGCGCAACTTTTGTCGGGGCCGCGGCCGTTCCGCCGCGGCTCCCCCGGGACATTTCCTATCCCGGCCGCTAAACGCCCCGCGCCAGATGGCGCTCTCGGCGTATCGCGGTCGTTACTACAATCGGATATTCGCCTCGGGGCTGATCTCCGAATAATAACGCAGGCGCCTCCGAGATTTAGGCCTCGCGTTTTCCGCAACTCCTTGTTTCTTATTTCTTAGTTTTTCTTTTTTCTCTCTCTCTCTCTCTCCTTTTATTCCTTGGTTTATCGCCCGCCGTCGCGCGTGCACACGGGGACAATGGCGACGCGCCTCGTCGCGATCGCCGACTTTTTCTCTCGAGGTGGACGCGCGATTGTTGTCTGCGGTACGGTGACTAATTCTCGATTTCATTGACAGTCGCGACGCGACTCCTCGCGCCGGATAAGCGCCGGGAAAGGGAGGAAAGGGGGTAATCGGGAAACAAGGAGAGAAGGACACGCGCCTCCGACTTTGACGTCATGCCCGACGCTCAGGGGCGCTCCCGTCATTTCGTATTCCGCCGCGAGCTGGCCCACTTATTTCAAGATCAAGTGCCGCCCCCCCCTCCGCGGACTTAGCCCCGCCGATGACACCCGGTATATTTCATTTTTAAACAACAAAAATATGCTAATGCCCGCCCCCCGAGCCGCGCTATCGGCGCGCTCCTGTATATGAAATAATAAATAATCGCGTAAGCCCACCTCGGCTCGTTCCCACGTCGGCTTTTCCGCGGACCGGAAAAGTCCCCCCCCTTATCATAGGGGGCTACTCCGTCTTTCTTATTCTCCTTCATGCCGGGGACTATTTTTCTTATTTTCCCCGTCTCCTTTTTCCTACTTTCGGTGCGTCGAGTTCTCCAAGTACTTCCGATTATTCCTTTTAATTCGAGTCATGGCTCGAAGGATTTAGGCGGTCCTTGATTTTATGCGTTTCCGTTTTTTTCCCCCGCACACTCGCCCTGGGGAAATTCGGTTCTCCGAGGGCCCCGCCGGGGCGGAAGTCCAAGGCGGAGAGTCGCGCGGAATTGATATTCCGCGCGGAATTCGACGGTGCGAAATCAAATCCCTCGGACGGGTTTACAACGTGGGGTAGGGGTAGGGGGGGGGGAAGTTCCGGTTGATTGACGCTGATTCGACGGGTCGGCCTCCTGGAGGGATATTCGTTCTGATCAGCGGACCTCTTCAAATATGCGCCCCGACGCCGGTTTCCGGTTTATTCGGACGCCTGGTCCTCGGGGCGGGATTTTTAAATACGCGGAAAAGGAGGCACTCGTGCGCGAGGATTTCCCGGTTTACTTGGGGGAGGGCACCGGGAGGAATTGCAATTGATTATCATTAATATTTCCCCAAAGTCGATTTGCGTTCCGCGAAATGATCCAAGTGAAGTAAAAATTTTCTACATCCGGTCGAGGGAAGGGTCTGGAAACGTCGATTTAATCTGCCGGAAATCCTGTTTGGCAATCGTTGCATGGCTGGGTATCGGGAATAAAGAAGGGAAAAAAAATGAAAAATGGCCGACCCTCGGAAATCGATCGATTCCCCGAAGACGGAGTCCGCGCGATTCCTCGGCCACGTGTCGTGGGATCGAATGTCTCCTAACTCCGATTTCGAAATCGGGCCGACGAGGCGAAAAATGACGCGGCCCCTCTTCCGCTGTCGCGGGTTTTCCCACGACGGCCGAGCCCCCTGCCCAACCCCCCGCCCGACTCGTTCCCATTGATTTTGCGCCCGAAGGTGGGCGAGAGTAAATGCGAGCAGGCCCGACTTCCGAGGGAAAGTATCGAGGCATAACCGAATCCCGGGGGGTGAAATCGTTTGTCAGGGCGCGTTCTGGCCGAAAAGAGCGTCCAATATGGGCACAGGGGGGTGGAAAGTTTCGGCGACGCCGGCCACCCCCCTGTAGGTCGCGCCCGTCGTCGCGGCACGTGAGACCATAAGAACGCAAAAATAATAGGTTTCTCGCTTCCTCCTTGGGGGNGCCGGCCGAATAAAAATGGGGTGTTTATAAGCGAGTATCCAATGTATCACGCTATATTTACATATAACCCCGCGTTTACAGTCGCCCTGTATAAGAGCCACCCCCCTCCGAGGTGGATGCATACAGCCGATATAATAAAAATTAAATATGATATTTCACCCGAGCCCGCGACCATGGCCGCATAAATATGGAGCCCTCCCCCCCGACTTCCTCCAGACACCCCCTTCGAGTTTCATCCCCCTCGTTTCGCACAGACCACCCCCCGAGTGTCGATCAGCGAATCTTCGCCCATCCGGCATTGAAGTGCGCGAAGAATCTGGAAATGTGGAATTGAAAATAGGGGCTGACGCCAGTGCTTCCTTCCATCCCCTCTGACAGGGTGGCACGCCGATTTAACGCCCGTTAAGAGGCCGCTCGCTAAACGCGCGCTCGTCAAGGATTAAATCAAGATTAACAGCAAGATTACCGGACTACTCGCTGCTCGGGTTATTCCCTGGGCCAACCCCCCGCCGTTTACCCCCGAAGTTTTCCCGGATCGTGACTGCCTGGCGTTACTACTCTTAACTAAATTACGTTAATCTCCGTAATACCCGGAGAGCTCGGAGGGACGTTGGCGCGATTGTCACCGATAATTCAGACCCGCCGAGGGATGCTTCTTTGCCGCGCGAGAAAGGCGCCTCCAGGTTTCCCGGGGGGTGGTGCCACCCCCGGCGGGAGTGGCGACGGTTGCCTAACGGCGGCACCTGCATTTTTCGAAAATGACCATCTATCTCCGTATTTTCTCTGGACCTTTTCTTTTCTTTTTTTCTCTTCGTTTTTCCTTAGAGAGGGTATTTATTTACGTGAATTTGGAAACTCCGGGAAATTGCTTGGCAGGAGGGGGAGGGGAAACGCCCGAATCTTATTTTTAGCGATTCTCGGGATGCTGGGGCCTCTTTGTTTGGACAGGTGCTCCTCGGCGCGGTGATGTCACGAAATTTCGGATAAGGCCTTTCCTATCCTCGAGACCTCGGCTAGAGCGGCGATAACCGCGCGGGATTTTGCTTTCGCGAGGTGACGCGAAATCTTTGCGGAATTTTTCCCGCTCCGTCGGTCGGCCGGCACCTCGGACGGTCGAGCGGACGTCTTTTTACGCGGAATTCCTCCTTTCGAGCGAGGTCGGTCCGAGGATTGTTTAGCACCGAGTCGTGTAAATAATTTAGTATCTTATCTGGCAGTAAACACGGACAAACGTAGCCCATCGGCGTAGACTTCGATTCGCGGACCCTGATGTGAGACTCCTGAAACCATGAAGAAATTCCTCTCGCGTGGTTTAAATTTATTTATATATATGTTACAGTGAAACACCGAAATCTGAGGAATGTCGACTTTCGCCGGTGAATGTCAACATTCACATAGTCGCTTCGTGTATGTCCGAAATATTTGCTAAATACCCTTATTTCTGACTTACACCGGTAAATGTTGGCATTCACCGGTGTGTGATTGTCGACACACACTGGAGAGGGTCCGAATGTACAACAATGTAATGAAATATTCGATCTTTCACCGACGTATTTGGTATCTGTTGACATTCACCGGTGAAAGTCGACATTCTCCAATTTCCGTCATTCACGGTAACATATATATATATATTTATTAGTTATACTTTTAGTAATGGCATCTAGAAGCGATCACCGAGCCCGCCGTTCGTCACTCTTGTCCGACTCGGCCCTGAAGAGGCGAGGAAAAATTAGAGGCCGGATTTTCCATCTCGACCGGCACATCCGGCGAAACGTAGCAAAACAATTCCCTCTAAAGTAAACACACGCATCCGGTTTACTTGTGAATAAACAACATATTTATTTTTAGACCCTCCCGGCGGCGGACTCGGCTCGGAGCTCGCTCCGTATGTTGGCACCTCGTCGACGCTCCGAATTACCATTTCGCGCCTGTCGTGACCTCCAAGGGGTTCCTCGAGCCCGTGTAAACGAGAATTCCCACCAGATCCAAGGATCGTTCCTCCGTTTCGCCGGTTTCCATTCATCTCCCGCGGATAAGGACGTCCAAAGGGTTCCACGAAGTCGCGTAATCGGGGATTCCCTGCAGACTCGCCCGGTCGGCGGTCACCTCGTCGCCGAGGATCGTTCCCTCCGTTTCGCCTATTTCTATTTATCGTCCGCCTCGATAACGTCCCGGGTCGGGGCAAACACCTACGAGTAGCCGGCAAACAGGCCTCTCGTCGAGGTTGCGCTCCTCGAGGTCGGCCCAGAGAGAATCGAGCGAGCCGAGATAGGTATAACCCACGCCGCGTGTACGATGTATGTACAACAGGCCATGTATGCAGGAAGAACCACCGAGGAGCGCGATTCGATCGACAAAAAATTATTTACGTCCCTGACGTCACCCGCGGCGTGTCCCTCCTCACGTCGGACGTCGCCGTCCACGTGTGCGCCTCGCCGACTTATTGTTTATCGAGACGTTTACGCTCGCTTTCCTCCGAGAGCGGTATCTGTAAACGTACCTCCGCAAACAGCTCTCCGCCCCGGCGATTGCGGCACCGCAGCTGCGAGGCCTTTTGAGGTTAGGTCGCGCCCGAGTGAGAGAGTCGGTCGAGTCTCGTCGTCTCATTTCGTTAGAGAGAAATATTGTTCACAGGTAGACTAACCTCGAGGGTGTCGGCTTGAATGAGAAAGAGGTATCGTGCGAGTCGTCGAGGATAGCGTGATAAGCCGATAAGACATCGGGGGGGGGGGGGGGGATCCACAACGGCCTAATTTCTGACGAGATAAGTCGTCGAAACCGGAGGAGCCACCCCTCGCGACGCCACGTTTTATCGGCGGCTCCGCCCCGAGTCTCGGCTCGAGATTTATCGCAAAATTCGATAGATATTGCCAATTACGACCCCCCGGGCCCGAGGAGGGGGGGGGAGGAGGAGGAGGAGGAGGAGAGGAGGAGCGACGGCGGCGGCTTCCGACTGCCGCGGGAATTTTAAATGCGCCTTTATGTACGCAGCCGACGTGACGCCTCGCGCAAATCCGCCCCTGAAATATGATTGCCCCCCTACCTCCCTGCGGGGGGGGGAGGAGGTGTCGTGTTTGTCTTTGCGATACCCCGGAATACCGAAAGACCCCCGGGAAGATAGTTGCCCCCGTTCCCCCATGGAACCGTGGGACGTGGAACGCTCCGGCGCCGAGTCGCGATTTTTCCCCACGTCTTTCCGGCGCGGGGGCGGGTATTAAAAAGAATTTCCTCTAAGGGGGGGGGGGGGGAAGAAGGGACTCGAGTCTTCCATTGTTCTCGCCTAGAGGGAAACCCGGCGAGAAAATCGCGGATGCATCTCGATGCGACCGGATTAGCATAGAAAGCGCGGCGAGTGACGTGCCCGTCCGCCCACGTGGCCGATCAGCTGATCGCCGATCGGGCCCTCCCGCCTTTATAATTCCGAGGTCGTCGATTGTTGCTAAATCCCTTGTAATTTTCCCTTTTTGCGGCTTTCCTCGGTACCCTATCCCGATTTCGGAGTGGGCTCCCCCTTATCCGGCCCGTTATCACTCGCTCCTGCCATTTGCTTTCCCCGCGGCCGACGAAACCCCGGCCGCGGCCGCGTTCCCGCGGAACGCGCGGCGCACGCAATGTCGTGACAATTAGTGTCGCGCGAAAATAATTTAACACAGCCATCAACCGAGCACGGGGAACACGCGATCGGCAATCGGCGGCCATAAAGCCCGATTCGTATGGAGCCTCCGGCCAGGGACTCAGATAACCCTTCCCCTCCCCCCCCCCCGACCCCTTTTAACCCTGTGTCATCCCCCCCTTAAGTAACTCTAACTACCTTAGACCAGAGATGCTCCAAGCGGTCTATTTTTACGACACGCCTGCGAACGCAAGGAGGTCGACTCGATTTTCTCGTTTCCTATCTACTTATTTCTTACTTTTTTTCCTTCTTTCTTTTTTCTTTTTTTTTGCCGACGGAGATCACGACGCGGGATTTTAGAGCGACCTCGTGGAACGTCTCTTATACCTAGACCGCCCACGCGGAGAGGAGTTAACGCGGTGTCGGGTTAGTCTTTATAGGTATTGCGGAGATATCGTAACGAGGGCTTGTCGAGTACGAGTAACGGCGATTAGGTCGACCTCCTCGAGGTAAGATCCTTCGGGAGAGGATTCAAGGACTCGCTGAAATTCCATTAATCACTCCACTGTAAGGAATGTCGTCGTTTCCTGCTCCTTGCGTGGGGAGGGGGGGAATAAAAATTCCCCGCGGAATTAAAAAGCCGTACAGGGAGAACAATACGAGGAAACCGGCGAGGGATGCGGCCCCGGGTGGGGTAGGCACCGCTCGAAGACGAAGTGCTCTCATTATACATCCGGTGATTTATGTGCGTGCCACCTTGCCGGAGAGAATCCGGGTTAGAGGTAAAGTTAAAAGAAAAATAAGGCTTACGGGGTGCAAAGTCGGGAAGAACGGCTCGCCGAAGCGCGGCGAATGTATTATGAAAAATTCCGAGGAGGTACCCCGGGCGCCCCGGGGAAGTTCGCCGAGGAGAGGGAGAACTACCCCCACCTTGCTTGAGACATCGACGCGAGAATTTGTACATATATATATATATACGTATGTTTATTGATTATGACTATTTTATTATGCATTTTTCTTATCACTCTCATAGGTGGAAGAGGCTCCGAGGATGGGTCCAGGGATCGCGGTTCCAGGGACCTCTAGCTCCTATTAAATGTCGCCACTCGTCGGTTTCGCGAGGCTCCCATTAGGGCCCGATTATATTTATGCATCGTGGCCATAAGCGCGCCCGGGAATCGACCTCGCGGAGTCGAACGTTGAACCGCGGCCGGAAATAAAGCAAAACGCGGTATAAGTTACGCGGAAGCGCGTATAGTTATGCGCGGACGGGACGCGGAATCGCGCCCGAACGGGACCTCGACCTCCACCGTGGTGGACATGGACTTAAGATACATAGACCAGGTACGCGGAATCGACCGAGAGAGAGAGAGAGAGAAACTGTCCCCTCCGTTCTCCCTCCGTCCATAACCTGTACAAGGACGGGAAGAGAACGATCCTCCAGGATCCATGCCTCCCGCGTCCACCCTCGAGCCCTCCCCCCCGAAAAAATGGGGATCCCCGAAGACAGGGATCGAATTCCATGGGTTCCTCCTCTAATTTTCGATCTTTCTCTTTTTCTTCCTTCCAGGGCCACATCGGTGAGAACCCGTTCGACAACGGTTCCTGGGTGAAGGACCACTTTCAACCGGCGACGGTCCCCTGGCAGCTCAATCCACGCGGCCACGGACGCCTCAGTGTGAGTACGCCTTTAATGAGCCGTTTTAAGGGAGCTTGAAAAAACTAAGGGGTGGGAGGGAAGGAACAAAAGAAAAAGAATTGGAAAAAAAGGAACTCTTTTCGCACTTTTTCACGCCCTTTGGGGGCGCACCGCGCATCCGCGTTCTATCTCCCGCGGTCGGTGGCGCCCTCTGCGGTAGCCGCGCGGTACGACCCGCGCGGCGGTTTGCGGAATCGAGGACCGACAGGGGGTGGGAAACGTTGAACGGCAGCCCGCGACAGCGGAATAAACTGGGGCCAACGAGGTGCGTGAAATCGGGGGGGGGGGGAGGTGCCCGAGGGTGCGTACGACCCCACTGGCCCCATTCGCGGTCAATTAGGCCGCCGATTATCCGCCACCCCTCGCGGAGAAAAAATCCACCCCCGTGTCGAGCCCGACCCGACCGGGTTTAGGATTTCCCGGGTAGACTTCGCGCCTCCCTAGATATACATGTCGCGTTTCTTGAGGAGAAACCGGGACGTTTTTTCCTCCATAGTGGCCGCAAATTGCCACCCCCACTGTGGTGTCCGAATAAATCAGCGCAACAATAATGGCGGACGCCTGGAAAAGCGCCACCCCTGGGTCGGCCGAAATTTGTAATTCCGCCCGGTAAGAATAAGGGGCCTCCGGGGAAGGGAAAAGAAATCCGGCCGCTCATTGTGCGACTTGGGGGCAAAAATACTCCGGAACCAGAACCGGGAACCACCCCCTCCTGGGACCCGAGTGTCGCTACTTCTTCCAGTTTCTTTTCCCCTCCACCCTGTATTTATAACGCGCTTTGTTTTCCCGGGGTTGTAAGTCACTCGGGATTCGGCGCGTCCTCCTCGATGTACTCTGAGAAGTACTTGAGAGTTTTCGGGGTGGTAAAGTTGGTTTTTGAAAAATCGAACCTTTCGAGGGATGGCTGGCTGATTGGCTTTTTTCGGCAGGTTTTTAGCTGTCGCCAGGTTAGGGCCATATCGCTCAGGTACGGAGTTGAATTAATTCCGGTAATTTTTAGAGTCGGGGGTGCGAGGAAAGGGCATTTTCGGCACGGGTGGAGTGGAAGGGAAGACCTCGCGAATCTGTAAATCGTGGAGGAGTCGCCGGGGGAAGGTAATCTCGCCGAGGAACCGCGGGCATAATTAATGGCCGCGACGCTAATCATTTCGCTAATTACCCGGGGCTCTTTTTCGAAAGGGGTTGCGGCCGTCAACTCGGCCGCCCCGGGATTTATGGAATCGCCTAGGAGAGAGACTTTTTCGCGAGAGAACCGGGCTAATTAATTGTCCTCCTAGGCGAGCGTTAATCACGGGGCCGATTGCGAAGCCGCTCTCTTTCCGGGCGCCATTTTTTCATCCAGGCGTCGAGGGGTCGAGAGAGAGGGATCGATTAGTTCGATCGAGTCCTTCTCTCAGTTTTTCCTTTAGGGTGTTTTCCTTCTCAGCCGAGAAAAATAAAAATCCCAGGGGCGAGGGGCTCCAGCTAATCGAGGCCCCGAATTAGCAGTCAGCCGGCACGATCGTCGCGACTCTGTAAATGGGTAACAATGTTAAGTAATTAGGTAAAAAGTTCCGTAATCAAGAAGCAGATCTTCCGCTGGTCTCCCCGAGAAAATCCACCCCCCCCAAGGGGTGGTACTCGGAGGCCTCGCCCTTCTTCGTATTAAAATAGTCGCGCTAGAAGAGAGTGCGTTGCGCCCTGCATACCTTAAAACCCAAGGGTTGCAGGGGGTGGTAAAAGCGGGAGCGAGAAGGGGCGGCTCTGATTTTTCCCGCGACTCTTATTACTTTACCCGGCTTGAAAATTCAGGAGGGTTGGGAGTCCCTCGAAACTTTGCGACCCGCGACCACCTCTCGCTATCCGTCTTCGATTTCACCCCGTAGGAGGGAAATCGTGAGGTCCACCCGGGAGACTTTTCCAAATTTCCTCGCCCACGAGGGAGGACCTCCTGTTCCAACCACCCTCCTCGCCGTTCGATCCCTTTCCCAGGATCCAGGAATTTAATTCCCCCTCTAATCGGCCGGGTGATTTCTTTCCGCGGTAATTGACGAATGTTTAATTGGCTCACGGGTACATCAATTGCAGGGGATCCCGGTCGCCCGCCAGGGTGGAGGTCGCCCGGGGCGGGAATTCGCCGCTCGCGGACGGCGCCTCGCATTGAATGCTAAACAAAAGCTAATTTATATCCGGAGATCGGGAGATGAATGGATGTACTCCTTGCATACCAAGTGGCCCCGCTCCTGAAGGATCCGCCAGGACGATCGGGAGATCCCGAGGGAGGTCGACCGGTCGAACCACCGAATCGACCCGCCCTAGAAGTGGAAGTAAAATCGAAACTCCCCGCACCACCCTCACCCCTCCCAATCGTCCGAAATTCCCTGGCAGGAATCTCACAGGACGCGTTTAAGGACCTGCCAGGATAAAAGCCCCACGTCAGTCAAGCATCGGTCGTCATTTCTTTCCCCTCCCTTTGGGTCATCGACCACTCGCCTCGGCAAACCCAAATCCACCCTCCAGAAATTCCCCCCCAAGGGACCGGGACGTTCCCTTTAGGGTGGGTTCCTTTAAAATCCCGAAGGACTTTCCGCGGGGAAACGAGGCCCAGCAAACCGTACATCCCCTTGAAATATCGCGAATCCCGCCGAGGGCGAGCTTGGACTTCCAATTAGGATCCGAAGGTAAAATGGCGACCCTGAAGAGCGATTAAAATGGTCATCGCGACGCTGATCACTTCGCCTCGTATCCCTTTTCAAGTCCTACACTCTTATCCGTTCACGGATACTGCTTTCGGTCCAGAAATCCAGACGGGAGGTTCCAGTCCCTCCCCCTTCTTCTTCCGAAAAGTCTCACCTGGGCACCCGGAGGATGCCCAGGAGGGTCGCAAGCTCCGTCGAAAGGAAGCCTGTTGATTCGAGGGGCGTCGACGTTCTGGGCCGCGAGACATCGTCTAGCCGGCGTTGAGCTTTCTCGATACACAAGCCGAGGCAACACCGCAACACAACACTGCGAAGCACAACAAGTGGGGGGGATGAAGGGTGGGAAAGCTGGAGAGACATATATAGCGAGCTTTCGGAGGCGCGCGTCGCCGGGCTGCCACGTGCTCGACAGGGGCGCCGTCCCCCTCGCCCCCGCCCTCCCCTTCTCGCTCCCGCGCTTTCCCGGCCTTTCCGAGCTTTTCTCTCTCTCTCTCTAAACAACCCGCCCTTTCCGCCGGCCGGTCGTTCGGCCCTCTTTCCGCGTTTCCCTCCCCGTACCTTCCCAGTGGAAAAGGGAGCTTGCACCCAAACGACGCTGCGTCCACTCCCCAAAACCGATTGCACCCGATTGCAGATTACCCTTGCCCCCCCCCCCATTTAATATGGAAAAAAAGGGCCAATTTTCCACCCTCATTTCGGGAGGTAACGCCGAGAAAAGGGCGCATGTGCCCCACGCGCTCGTTCGCGAATCTTCGATCGCGCTGCAGTTTGGCTTTCTCCCCATCCCCTGTGGAGCTTTTAAGGTGATCTCGCCTCGGGGAAGCTCCTCGTGGGCTCCGAGAACTTACCTGAGACTGCCAGCAGCGCATAGTTAGATCTAACAACGTAACCGAGACGTGCAACCTTGTAAATAGATGTCTGGGGCGTGCTAATGCTGCCTTCTGACGCGAGGGGTGATACGTCGGGGTTCCCACCCCCGGGTGGGTGGCCGGGGGGTGGCGCGCCGTTGTTGTACCCCCTGGCTCCTTGCTCCGATTACATACGCACGCATGTGTGCACCTGGATAATTAGGGGTCTTAACGAACCCGCCGACTCGGTAAATAATTACCAGGCCGCGGTATGGATTCCACGGTGGAGGACGAGGCACCCCTTCGAAAGTCCGCCATTTCGGCCGCGTCGTGCCGGAAACCGACGGTCGACCTTATCACTCGGGGGGATGGTTTTCGGCGGGTTCAGTTTCTGCGCGGGGTCTTCGCTATTTCGAGTTAAACGCCGCCATCGCTCATCCGAATGCGGCCTCGATCGGTCTCGGTCAACCGACCCTGGCCAACGACTTGTCGATCGGCTTGCCCGCGAATTTATTGCTCGATAAAACTCGCGAGATTGCCCATCGGGGGGAGCGGCCTCGATTTTTCTCCTTTTATTAGCCGCGTCTTAATCCATCGAGGAACGAGGGGTCGATCCTAGCTCCTTGCCGAGTGGCGACCTCTTCCAGGCAAGGACTTGGCAAATGAAATCCCGAGGGAGGCGTTTCTGTCATTTCTTTTATTCCCTTGTCCTTCGTATCGATACTTCAGGTGGAACCGTTAGGACCGTGGGAGATCGGTTTATCGGGAGATCCGTGAAATACCTCCAGTTTGAATGCTCGAAAGAGGCGACGGCGGATCGAGCCCGGCAATGGCGCGTCTTCCGGGGGCGATCGGGGGCTGGGGGGAGCCACCCTGCGTCTTCCCGCCTCTCCAGCTTCCTTCCTCCTCTCCCATTCCGCCTTCTGTCCTCCTTCCTCTTGACTTGCCCGGTAATAACAGACAAGATTGATAGTCGGAGAAAATCTGAGTCCCGGCGCTGCCACCCCCTCCCCGCCGCCCCTACTCGCGCCCCTTCGATTTTCTCCTTTTCACCCCTCTCGCCCACCTTGGGCTTGGTCATGGATAAGGGACGGGCTTGTTTCGGCCATTTTCTTCCCCGACCGTCGCCATATTGCCGCACTCCGGTCGGACCCGACGTCGTCCTGGGACACGACGTCGTCTTCGACGTTCCTATTCAGACGCCCGATTCCTGCCCAGAGACGGTCCCATTCATGAGTACACCTGACGGTGAGGATGAATGCGACCGCACGACGAGGTTTGCGACTAAATCGGTCTACGGGCAGTGGCCGAGGTCTCGAGGTCGAATGCTTGCCAAATTCCGCGGCCGTCGCGACGCTCTCTCCTCGGGAGAGCCATAACCTCTACGGGAGATGAAAAGAGATCGTCCCGCTGCACCTCGTTCTCCCTTCAAGAATCCCGCAATGCCCAGGGTCGACGAGAAGCATCCATCGGTGGCATCCCTCGGCTTCGAGGACGCCCCTCCGGGTGGCTCCGGGTCCCGGACCCGTCCAGGTGGGGGCCGAGTCTCGTGGTCGGCGAGTGGGCGTCCGAGGGGAGGCGATGCGCGCGCACGATAGTGCGGCCCGAGCGTGTGTGGCACTATCGGGGCATGCGTCTTGCGGGTCCCCGCAACCCCCTCCCCCCGACGCCTCCCCGTCGGCCGCCGGCGGGACGCACACGAGAGCGGGCCCTTATATGGGTGGACGTCGGGCGAGCGACGAGCCGGGCGTCGCGGGGTGGCAGGGGGTGGCGGACGGGGACGGAAGAATAGGAGGGCACGGGCGCCGGGGGTACCGGGGGTGGCGGCCGGAGGAGAAGCCGAGTCCCGCGGGGGCGCCGGGCGGTGGGTGGTGGGTGGCCGGGTGGGCGGCGGAGGCGGATCGAGCGAATTCCGCGGGGGGCGTGTCGCTTCCGGCGCACCAGGTGCGAAGGTGCGCGGACGCGACGTTGCCCCGCCTTTCGGCGACGTCGGCCGCGTCGTCGGCGCGCCGCCGCCCGCGGGGGCGGCGGGGGCGGCGGAGGCGGCGGAGGCTCGCGAGACGCGCGTCGGAGAAGGATGGACGGAGGGAGAGAGAAAGAGAGAGAGAAGGCGAGGCGCGGATAGCCGGAATCGGGCTCCCCGTCGCCCCCTCCTCGGCCCGCGGCCAACCACCTCCGACGACCTCCTCCGCCAACCTCCGCCTCCTCCTCGCCCACCTCCTCCCGCCGACTCGTCCTCTTCCTCTTCCTCCTTCTCTTCCCTGATCCCGTCCTCTCCTCCGCCCGGTGATCTCGTGCTCTTCCTTTTCCTCTTCCTCCCCCTGGCTCCCCCCCTCCCCGCACCTCCTCCCGCTTCTCCTCCTTTTCATCCTTCTCGTCCTTCTCCTCCTCCGAGCTCCGGCAGTGTCAACGTCCGACATCCGCGAGGCTTCCTCCCGGTGCAGCCTCTCGCGCATCCGCACGCGGAAAACCGCGGCCGCACCCGGGCCTCGGCCGCGCTCGCACCCCCTTTCATTTTCCCGGTACGGTATGGAGGCCTTCCACCTGGACTCGCCGGTTCCTACGGCGGGGCCACCCGGGAGAATTGATGGCCCTCGGATTCATGCGGAGCTTCTCGCAAGCCGCGACGTCACTCCCTATTCCGCGCCGCGGAGAGAACTGTGCGGGGTTACCTGCGGCCCGGACGCCGCGACGCCATCTTGAACGCCCCTCGACCTCGCAGGTGCTCCTGCGGATTTCAAGGCGCGGACGGAAAATCCTGGATCCTTTGAGAGACGCCTTCCGTCGTCTCTGGGCCTACTCCCTAACGCCGATTAACGAGCGACTGCTTTGACGTTATCGAGCCGTCGCGGATTCCGCCGGTCGGTGGGTGCGCTTCCGCGGGGAGGAGTCACTCCATATCGCGACGATTAACGCGACGTCGCGAAATATCGTCGCGACTTGGCGGTCGGGGGGCTTCTCGTGTCCGGGGAAAATCGGAGGGTGCGCGACGCCCGACCTACCCTGTCAAGCGTCGCCATCTTGGCCGCCCGGCCGCCATGTTGGCGTCGCTGTCTCGCGTCCTCGCGGAACTTTTCACCCCCTCTGTAGGTTTTTTACTCCTCGGAGGAATATTCCTGGAATTTCCGACGCGGATTCTCGACCTCTCGGAGGTCTCGTCTAGGGTAGGCTCTCAAGGGCCGCCGACGTTTCTGGAAAAGTCGCCACCTCTGGAGGGTGGGAGGGAGGGGGCCCTCTGGGACCTGGAAGCGCCGATTCCATTTCCGCGTTGTTGAACTATAACTCTCCGGGAGAGCAGTGGCAGCTATTACGGAGGCTCCTAAGCTATTACGGCATCCGAAGCCCCGTATACCCGCGGGGGTATGCGGCGGGTGCAAGAAGGGGGGTGGCGCCCCCGGGAGATAGGTTAGGTGAGGTGATGTATTGAGATCCCATTGTATCCGCGGAATCCCCCAAGATTGCCAAACGACCCCCCCACGCGTCCTATAATACGTCACTCCTATAACCCGCCGCCACCCCTGCGGGTTAACCCCGTAGCCCCGGATCCGCGGCCAATGCCTCTCTTTTTCCCTAGGTGCGCCGCCGCCCCTCCACCTCGTCTCCGCAAGAGGAGGTGCCTTCTTCGACTTCCAGCGGTCGAAGTCCGAGGGTCCCCCTGGTAACCCAAACCTGCGACAAGGACCCCCTCGTTCGAACCCCTCGATTTAATTTCTATCCCCCCCGCCCCCCCAGTTTCATCGCGAATTTCCACCCGGGACGAAATAATTCCCGTCCAAAATCCGTGGCTCGGTGGACGCGCGGTTCGATTTCGGCTCGTCAGCGAATCCGCGTCGGCCATTGTCTTCGCCGCGGCGGCGCAACGATTTCGTCGGTCGGCCGGGTTATAATTATTCTTGCATCGGCGCCGTCATGCCAATTTTAACTGGCGTCGCGCCAGCGTCCCTACATAACCCCGCGTGTAATGAGCACAAATATCGGGCCGATGCAAGCGGAGGCCGGCATTGACCAGGTCGCCAGGGTAAACGGAATTTGCGCAACGTCCCGGTCGGCGGGAATCGACGTCTGGCAAACGTTCGGGTCCGAGTCGTCGCGACGTCGGGTGGACGGCGTCCGGCCAATCGAGGGGCGTCGGTGGAGGTGGCGGGATGATCGGGCGCAACCCCCGCGGATTCCGCAACTCCGATTACGGCGGGACAGTTTCGGCCGCCTGAGTCAGCTGTTGATCCGGCGGGATCACGCAACTCCAGGACGCCGTCACCGTTCGCGGAAAACGCGTACAGGGAATCACGTCGCGGCCGATCCGCGGCTATTTCCATCGATGAGACGCCCTCTCCTCTTATTGTTTCCAGCCGATTGTTGCAGCGACCGGCACGAAACTCTAACCAACGATCCCGATCGGCGGAACCTCTGATCCGGGTGTTCCGCGTTGCGGTGGAAACGGCGCTGAATCACCGATCGCCGACACGTTCCGCGAGGATTTTTATGAAAACACGGCGACGTGACGCAACTCGGCCGCACATTCTAGGTCTCTATCGCCTATGCACACGGCAACCTTATCGGTTGCCGATAAGCAACGTATTGCCCATCGATCGGTGCGCCTTATGGCCAGTTTTCAGCGGCAGCGAGGTGCGGCATTCTCGGGAATTAACGGGGGGTTGTCCTCGGGGGAGGACCTTGGGTCCTTTGACGCCGCGACGTCCCCTTTCTTGGCCGACGTCGTTTGTCTTTGGCGGAAAGCGAAGAGAAAGAGAGAGAGAGCAGGGCAGAGGGGGACATTTATT
The DNA here is from genome assembly GCF_000612105.2 of Orussus abietinus. Lineage (NCBI taxonomy): Eukaryota > Metazoa > Arthropoda > Insecta > Hymenoptera > Orussidae > Orussus > Orussus abietinus. Next base: position 718,177 of record NW_019394258.1, read on the forward strand.
ACGACTTCAACCGGACTTTGCGTTTATTCAGCGACCGTTGCTCCCGCTTAGCCGCCTCCAAGGGGTTGGTTCGCGGGGGGTCCGGCTTCGGGGCGGCATGCACGGCACGTACCGCGCCCGACTTTCAACCCCTGTCAGGCGACGGCCCCTTAGCCGGAGAGAATCTTTCACTTTATCCGCCCTGGACAGCGATCCACCCTTCCTTTTGAATATCATTTCGGGGTCCTCGCGCACCCCCGAGAAGGCGTCGACCCCCCTCGACACGTGTCCAAGCGCGAACCCCGCGACCCGCGACGCACCCCCTTCAGGGGGTGATACCTCGCGAAACTCAGGGAAACCCTCCCAAGGGTGGTTCCTGCTTTCTATTGTTTTTATTAAATGCCCGAGAGGTCGGCCCTCCCCTAGGAAGTCGCGACTCTCGAGCGATCCCCTGATGTATGCAGCGGGGGTGGGAAGGGTGAAATTGCTCGGCCACCCTCGATTTCGTTAAGCCACCCCCGGGTCTTCGCTCGCGCCGTGGAAGCAACAAAGTGACGGCAAACGCTTAACAATTGGCACATGAAATTTAAAGAAGACCGGCCGGGGGTGGCGGCTCGCTCACTCAATATATCCCGAGCCGTTCCGCCCCGCGCCCTTATTCTTCTTCTCTTCCTTCCAGCTCGGTGGAAATTTACATTTCCTCCCTCCGGTGGAACTGTCTGTTTATCCCGCTTTCTTTTAAAGAGGCGCTCCCGTGGCTGTGTCTCGGCCCACCCACCACCCCCCGACGAAGCCGTCTTCCACCCCTGCCTCTGCGCCCTTCGCCTCCGCGACGCCCGCAGCGCCGAGTCTCCCATCGCGGGAGAGAATCCTCTCCATTTGCGCCCAGATTACGCTCCGTTGGCCGATAATCGAAAATATGGCGCCGAATTATTTGCCCTCCCCCCGGGAGTACGGGGTGGCGAGTCTCGATTAGCCCGCGGAAAATCTACCCCACGTTAAAGGGTCCGGCGCGTCCCATTTTCTCGTAAAAATCCCTCCTTTCGGAGGTGGTTTTAATTTTGCCCGGCCAGGAAATCACCCCCGAGGGCGCGATCGAAGGTGTTCGAACTCGCCGAGGGTGCGTCTCGAGGTTAATCCCGCGATTCGGCCGGGGGGAGGGAATCGTGGGATAATTGACGCCATTTTTCTGCCGACTTAAAGCGCTGGGGGGCGGGGGACCTCTCGGGGTTTAACGCGGTGAGGCACCCCCTCGACCCTGGGGGGAGGGCCGCCCTTAATAAAGAGCTTAAGCGGCTAAATAGAAACATTTTTCCGCAGGCTTGGCTCCGCTCGGCTTCTAGCTAAGAGCTAGCCCGCCCCGTTGCAGGGAAATGAGTCGCTGCCGCTCGTGCATAAGTAATCCAAGGATGAAGATATATCCCGAGACCTTCCCGGGTCCTCGCTCCTTTTTTTTCGGCTTCTATTTCATCTGCCCCCCCTTGGGAGATCTACACCCCGGAGGTGTATCGTCGGCGGCGGAAACCGCGAGTAATTTCCCCGATCCGAGCGATCGCGTCCCCTCGGAAAATTTCCTCCCCGGGCGAGGACGGATTCCCGGCGATCCGGAAGAGGATCCTGGGAAATAAATCGTCGAGGCCTCGGAATTATTCCCGGCCACGAAAGAGCGAATGGACCCCGGATTGAAGGGACCACTGCCTCTGTTTGACGAGACGTGATAATTGGAGATTTAAAGTAAGGCGCGAGAGGGTCGGGGTGGGGGCGGAAAAGAAGCCGGGAAATCTGGCTAAAATAGAGGGTGGCCCCCAGCGATGCCGATTTCCCACTCCTCCACTTCTACGGTACGTCGACTCGCGTTCTTAAATATTCCCGGGGAAAAAAAAAGCCGTCAATTATGGAACACCTAACCCCCTCGAGCCCCTCCGATGTTTCGTTCCACCCTTATTTTGAATCCGGATTTAAAGTCGCTGGACCACTACCGGGAGAGGATTCCTTCGCTGGTCCTTAACGAGAATTAGGCTCGTTTGTCAGCGGTGAATCGTGAGAAGTCTCTCGTCACGTACCCCCCGGAGGGTGGCACGCCTCGAGGGTTTCCCAAGAAAGCCGGCGGAAAGGGGCCGGAAAAAATTCGGTAATTATTCCCCAAGGGCCTGAAAAATTGCCGCCTAATCGCGAGACCTGCTGCGCGGAAGGATGCGCGAGCCCCCTTCAGGGGCTTATGAAAATAATGTATCGATACCGTAATAAGGGAACGATCGGGTGCCATTACTCATAACGTCGTCCGGGTCTTTGGAAAGTATCTGGGGTACATCTCGAGGGGTGGCTCGCACTCACGATATGCCCCCAGAAAGCAGGGGGGTGGCACAAATTACGGGGGATGTAATCGCGTCGTCGGCGGCCCTCCTCCTCCACCCTCTCCTATTTTTTCCTTTCCCCCTTAGCATCCATCCGGCACGCGGGAAAAGAATCTAAAGGAAATTCCCTCCACCCATAATTAGCAAGCAATTATCCCGCGAGACGACGCTTCTCGCATTTCGAGACGTATCGCTTCTTTTAGCGCGGAACCGCAGGGTCGATAAATCCGTCGACGGAATCCGCAGACCCGAGACCGTCTCGTCGTAACCCTGCGTACCCTCTCCCCCCCTCCCCCTGGGGTAATAACGATCCGACTCGGCAATAGTTTAAATAAAAGAGGAGCCTCGCCTGGAGATCGACTCGGTGTCTCTCGACCCGATGTATAATTTATAAAACGGCATTAAATTGTCTACGTCGCGGCGCCGTGGGCGCGGGATATATAACGGGTGGAGGGTGGAGGCGGACATATTAGCTCGACTTAAGGCGCGGCATAATGATCCCCGGGCGAAGCCGTCTTATTCCTGGGACGTAACCACGAGAGGGTGGGCGTACGTATCTTCGCACACGCACGTAGATGCCGGCGACGGAATGGCAAGGCGCGTCTCTTTCCCCCAAGACGCCGCTGCGTTTTCCGTCCCTCCGAAGAGGGTCGAAGTCACTCAGCCGAGAGTAAGCGCGATTCCGAGCCACCGCTGATTGCGAGTCCGCGACGAGCCGCCGTCGTTGCTCCTCGTAAAATAATGGACGGGAGGGGGAGGACTTGGAAAACTGTCGCGCACCCTCGGCCCGAAATTTTTATTCATTGACACTACACCTCCGAGCACCCTCCGCGCGGCGGAGCGCCGCGGAAGGGCCGCTCTTCTCGCCGATAAGGAGAGGATCTCTTCCCCTTTTGGTTGCAATCCTCCTCCGTGAGGATTGCGACCAAAAGGGAAAAGAAATATGTGAGATCACCCGGAGGAGGCACGAGGTCTTTTTATTTTTTATATANTTTCCCTTTGCGGAATTGGGGGGTTCGGGGGGGCATTTCGACCCTTATCGATTTCGGGGGTCTATTTCGGGGCGGATATATACGGACTCGCGGTAGGTCCTGCCTCTTCATCTCTCCAGAAGAAGGTGCGTCCGAGTGTCCGAGGCTCGGCCGTTCTCACAGTAAATACCTGGAGTGAGTTGCAGCTTCGTCCCTTATCCGGGCCGAAAGTGCTGGCCCTAAGCCTGATCCATGGCCGCCATTAAATTCCCGAGGAGTCTACAGGAATGCATTAGGCCTTCCGTGGATTGACGGAATCGAGCGCGTCCTGGCCCCCGTTGGTTTATAATTTAATTGCGATTCGATTGCTTGCCTCTTAAATTCCCTCGCGGTGGTTGGTGACATTTTCCCCACTGGGGAAAATTCCCGAATAATTATGGGGTCTCCTGCGGACTCTTAGGAGACTTTCGGGGCATAGCCTTCTCGGAGATGCTTTCCATTTCCATTTCGCGGGGAGGAACGGTCAAGATTGGCAGCTGACGGACCGACATTCATCATCCTGGATATTCCGGTGGTCGAACAGCCCACGGACAGGCTGCCCCTTGCCCATTAATAATTCCATCCCTTCTGGTGGGCCCTTCATCGAGATATCTCTGTCACGTGTAAACCACGATACGTATCGATGGATCGGAGCTGATACCGTTTCCTCCATACCTCGTAGAAAAAAAATGATACCGATGGACTCGCGATATCGCCTCGAATTACCGTTCGTCTCTTGCCCTCGGTTTTTGGGAAACGAGGTAAAGAGTAAGTTCCTCATCTCGGAACGTCGACGTACCTCCGAAAGGGCGATATAAAAAGCAGATGGCGCACGTGGGACGTCCTTTAGCGCTTAAAGCCCGGTAAACCTCTTAAGCTTAACTGTAAAGCGTCCAAAGTTACCTTCAGAGGGCATTAGCAAAACCGACCTCACCTTTTCAGCGGCCAATTACAAGAGATTCCGAAGTAATCCTATTATCCACATTAGCTCATTATTGCATAACCATGACCGGGCCAGTATCAACCGTTTAGTCGCGAGGAACCCGAGGTAGGGGGTCGATTCCTCGAAATCCCGAATTCAGGGACCCCAGGGGATGTAACGCCGTGAACGGTCATCCTTAATGGCGACCCTTTTTCGGATTTGCCGAATTTGACCGGTAGCGTGCGCAGAGGGAGTTTCGATTTTCGGCCTGATTTCTACGGTCGAGAGAATGGGAAAGATCAACGATCGGCGGGGCCTAGGGGCGCCTCCTGGATTCTACCCCGTCGCCCGGGGGCGGCGGAAGGACCTTATCCTTATCCTAAGGGACGGAGATTTTATTTAGATCCCGGCAATCCGGGACCGTAAACGCGAAAGGCTCCACCGGCTGGGCGGCCAATCATGCTTAGGGGTGGGTGCCGAAGGGACGTTGGGGCGAGCCGATGTCCACACCTCTGTTGTCAGCTAATGCCCGCCATTGTGCGGGGGTGGCTCGTAAGGCGCGCGAATCCTCCCTTAGGGTCGGGTCCAAGTATCCAGGGGGCGCGAGGGGGAGTAAAAAAGCTTGGAGCCCTCGCAAGTAAGGGCCCTGCCCAGTGGTTCTTTTCCTCCAGGGTGGCTATCGACGGCCGGCAATCCGGCTAAATCTCTCCCACTATAAACGGCTAAACAAAGAGGTCCATTCTTCGGGATCGCCGGACCCCCCTAGTCCACCCCTGTCGCCCTTATCGGCCGCTGTCCACCACTTACGGTCATCCGTCTGGATCCGAGGCTCCTGGTCAACCTGTCAGCCCCTTTGCCAGGACCCCCCCGTGATTTATACCGAACTCGCCCCACGTGCCCCCTCGGAATCGCCCGGAGTCGTCCAAGTCGCGGTTTAAGAGGAGAGCGAAAAGGAACGCCGGACCTCGTGGAGGAGGGATCGAGTTGGGGTGCGCCCCTCGTTTCTCCGGGGTGGGAACGAGCGCGAAAGGACTTCATCCCCTAAATTAGGAGGATCGATCGAGTTCATCGCAGCCGGGGTGTATCGGAACGGGCGACACCGAAGAAAGCGACGAGTTCCTTAACCGTGGATTGGAAAACGGGTGGAGGGGCGCCGGTGGCCGAGCATCCCTCCCGGTCCATAATAAAAGGAGGCAGATTAATGCCCTCGGTCTTGAATCCAATCAACATTATTCCGACAATAGTCCGCCAGCCAATGCCCTGCCTACAGGTCGAGCCGATAACATCAACACCCCCGACGTCGGCTTTCTTCGACGTCCCACCCCCGGGCCGCCACCTGCCGCTCGACTCGAGCGTCGATAGCCGTCGAGACGCCTCCAAGGAAGCGAGTCCTAATCGACGGGGGGGTCTCTTTCGGAATTTCCAAGAGAACCCCCGCGTGGACTCCGCGATCGAAACCCCGCGTCCTCCGGGTCCTTCGATCCACCCCCGGGAGGTATCTCCATATGCAGCCCACGCTGCGAAAACTCGGCTCCGGGACCATTTCGGGACCTATAAAGGAATGTTTTACGAGGGCGGATAATGCGATGAAAGATGCGACCGGCGAGCGGCCATGCTTAAAGAGCTTGCGCGCCCGGTAACCGGACTATATCCGCCCTCCTTGCGGCCATCTGACCGCGGCCGGCGGGGGCGCTCCGCACCCCCCGGCCATAATATATCAATTCCGTATTCTAATGTCCAGGCGGTTAATTCTAAAAGTGCCAACGTTGCGGAACCTAAGCGGTGGCCGCGCCGCCGGGGAACGCGTTTCCCGGCCGGACGGCTCGGCGACGACGGCGACCGCGGGGGTGGCAAGGGGGCAGGGGCGGTCGAGGGCGCAGAGGAGGGTGGAGGATCGCCGACAACGATCTCGGCGACGTCACGTATGACTTGCTGATACACGCTAGATTCCGCCAGGGGGGGTCCTAACTGCCCGGGGGTAGTTCGGGGCCTCCCCTGGAAGCCACCCCGACACGTGGCCGCACCCCCGGGATAATTGGGGAATGCGCGTTTGCGGTCCCGCCGGGATTCCGCGACGCGGCACCCCCCGCCCCTCCCTGCGGAGAGAGGATAAGACACCGTCCCCCTTTCTTTCCGGCAACCCTTATCACCGCGCCTACAACCGGATTAGGTCGCCTTTGTGCCATGAAACGCGACTCCTCTCGGCGTCATCCCTTTCTCCGAATCGCGCCCCGCTGGCGGCCCTTGAGGGTTGCATCGAAACGAGGACACCCCCGGCGGAGACGGGGGGGGGGGTCGGAAGGGGGGAGACACCGCGAACTGTTTAAAAACGCGCGTCGCCTCAAATTTTCGCCGGCAGTAAATTACGAAGGGGGGTGGAAAAAGAAATAACCGAGCGAGTCGCGTCCCCGACGGCGTCGGCGGCGTCGAGTGCCCCTCCCCCCGGGAGGGTTTTCTGGCCGGCGTCCCTTCCGCCCCGCTCTTTTCTGCACTAAAAAGCCCTCTTCGGGGGCGGGGGCGGCGCGAGGGGGGACGCGCGGTTCTGAGATAAAAAATTAGCCGGAGTTGCAAACGCTCCCACCTTAAATCATATATTTATCGCGACATTAATTCAACCCTTTTAGGACCCCTTTTTTCCTGGGTACGCCGCCAGACCCGGCGACGACGGCCCGTTACCTCGCTAATTTCTCAGATTCAAGTATTTTTATGTACCGCCCTCTCTGCCGGCCACCACCGGCTAAATCCTCCCCCTTTATTATTTAGAGAGGCTCGCGAGGCCGCCCGGGGGCGAGCGCCCCATGCCCCCGCCCCGGCCTGGCGCTCGTTTACATCCCCCGCCCTGCGCCCCGGTTTTGCCCCCGTTTCACCCCCGATCGCCCCTCTTCGGGGGACTATCTCGCTCGGCCGCTCGTCCGCGCTCGGTAAATTAACCCGCCGGGGGTAGGATGACCGCTTTTCCTTTTCCTCGGGTTCTTTGTTCCCCCGCTACGACGAGATTACGCGTTAACGCCACCCCCGATCGCCGCCTACGATCGATTCGAGACCTCTATCGAAGAATCCACGCATCCCCGTAATCGTTGTGCCGAGATCCTTCTCGATCGGTTGTTCTTTACCCTCAATCCGCAATTCTTGGGTATTTTTCATACATCGAACTGGTACTCTCTTCCCCAATTTTTTTTCTTTTATCATTTCACGTGAAAAAAAAAATCTTAGTGATTTTGCCATTCCGCAAATCTTGCACCACGGGCAAGCACCTTCCGTGCCAGGGAGAGGAGTAAGAACCTCCCTTCTAGCTCGATACGATGATATGGCTGGAAATGTTTGTGACATTATTATATGTTTATAAAATGGGAATTAAAAATGAGACGACATTTTAAGTAGAGAGGACTGAGGGGGGGGGGATATTTGCGTAGGTTCATTCCATCTAGAAAAGTCATCGTTTTTCGAGGTAAACTAGAAAAGTAGCGGTTCCCATTGTGTCCTCGCCTCCCGGGGGCCCCTCGTCCCGAGAACGGTGTCGCACGTGGCTCGGGGTTCTCGCAAGGATTCCCAGGCACCGCTGCCGAGGGGTCTGTCGAGAGTTGTTTGTTTAATAAATACATATTTGGTGCGCAGGGCGCGCATAAGCCAGCAGGGCCGGCTGCGCCTATTTTTGCAGGCAGTCCTGTTGTCATAGGACTCGGGGCCCTGCTTAGGACCCGGGACCTAGGTCGCATCCTGCGGGAACCCCGTCGACCCCGAGGGGTCCCAAGATGTGCGCAAGCATATCTTACCAGGCACCAAGTATACGCCAATTGTTCCGTAAAGTTTTTTTTCCAAGTTCTTACACCCTTTGAAATCTCACAGCCGACGTACGTCAAGATTTCCCGATATCTATATTTCGATGCTTTATCGCGGTTAAAAAGGCAAAATGACATCCACTCCGATTGGGTCGTCAGGAGCCTGACGTCACGTTCCATCCCTCCATTCCTAGGCCCATGGTTCTGTTGTTTCGGTTCCCATGCAATGTTTAGTCCCATGGGACATGCCTCGCTCTGCAGCGCTCGCAGGACGTGTGAGCGCTGGCGAGATAACTTGGACTTCAATGACGTCATCGCTTCCCCCCCTGGGTACCCGGTGTGAGGCAATCACGAGGAGTTAACGGATCTCGTGTCGTCGTAATTGAAAGCGCGAACAAGATCTGTTTACTTGTACCTGATTGTTCCTCGCGAGCGAGGTCGGTAACGCTACCCCTCGTCCCGCAAAGTTAACGGCGATCGGGTTGCCGACGTCCCCCGTTTCCCTTTTCCTTCCCTACGGGAACTTCCGAAACGCGGTTTTCGAGGTTAAGTCCGAGGACCGTTTAACCCTCAACCCTTGCCGAGCACCCTGGCGCCCCGGCTGGGTCCCCGAAGACTCGGCTGATCGCCGTCCAGGTCGACCTCCTTTCCCGATCCCCCTTCGGGATCGTTTCCAATCCCAATATTGACATCCTGCACGAAGCGCGGCTTCCTCAAAGGAGGTCCCATAGAAATTCCATGGGAATTCCCAGGGCCGAACCTCGCCGACCTACCTGGACGGGATAAGAAATTCGATTCGCGATCCAGTCTCGATTTGAGGTTAGGAGTCGAGTTCGAAGTGCGCGCGCCCGCCCTTACGCGCCTCGCCCGCATGTACCCCCGTGGCGAGGAAGTACACGCGAGCGCGCTCGCACTTTCGCATTTTCACGCCACGTGACCAGTCCCACGTGTCGCGACGCAATGCTCCCCTCGTGACCGTGGACGTGCCCTGAGGAAATCGACATTCTCGTGATCTGAAAAGAAGAAAAGATACGTAATTCCCTGGATAGTACACAATTACAAGAAATAACCACATCCTTGAGAAGGAAAGTTATATACCCTCGAATTAAACGAATTTTCTTTACTCCGACATTTCCTTCTTCGACACACTTGACTTAACGGATTTTATTACAACAATGCACATATCTTAGAGTCGAGCAATTTTCTTCTTTCTTTTTCTCGGTGTAGGACACACGGAGTCGTTGATATCTTTTCTCTTGGCATTCCTTTTTAAGGCGGAGGAAAGAGAGGGCGAGCAGAGGGGCTCTCCCTCTCTCCTTCTTCTTCCTCTTGATATTACATCGGGTAAAAAGAACGAGGAGAGGCGGAACAGCCCCTTTGTTTTCTCTCTCTACCACTTCCACCGTCTCCGCAGTCGGCTCCGTGTAAGAGTCCGTACTTTCTACGTCCACGGTCGCGATACGGCGGCTCGTCTGCGTGTCGACACGACGCTCACACCGAGTGACGCACGGCGACACACGCGCAGGTGTGGGCTGTGTGTTTTGTGTGCGTCAGAAAGAGCGGTGAGGGGAGTCGGAAGGAGCGAGTGGGAAGAGGGGCGGGAGGGGGGCCGCGAGGGAGGGGGACCCAGCGCCGAGCGCGCGGTAGGGAGGGAGTAAAAGCAGGCCTGTTGGTTGGTTTCAACTATATTTGTTTATATTTACACAATAAGCAACAGCCCCGCCGGTTGGGCTGCCTCCGGTATGCCCGTGTGCCGGTTTTAGTGTTTAGTCCGCTGGCTGCTCGGCCGCGCGCTCCGACGCCCCGTCGCTCGCCGCGCTTTCCGTTGGACCGGCCAGGAGAAATCGCGAATCCGCGAGTCCGCGAGTCTCGATCCCGCCGCCGGGTGGCGCCACCGGGTATCTCGCTGTCTCTCGGAAAACCCGCCAAGTGAGGAGTCAAAAGGAGCCTCGGAACATGCCGGATTTTTCTAGTCCCTCGGTCGCCCTGACTTGAAGAACGGTGTAGATCTCTCCAAGGTACTGCTCTCTCTCTTACCTGCTTTCGCGTTATCATCAAAGATACGATAAAACGGGATAAATTACGAGAAAAAAAAAAAACTACCGGGACTGGAGATCGTACCTCGAAGATCGCCGCGTATAAGTCTCTAGATCGGGTGTGGAACTTTTCGCGGGGGGGGAGGCGAAGTGTAGAAAAAAAATATATATACTCCATCGAGTTGACCCGAAGGTCCGACCTTTTTACTAGATCAGGCATTTTTTTTCTTCTTTTTTTCTCTCTAGAGGTTAACGTCAAGTGGGCGACGATATTTCCACCGAATTCTCGGGATTACCTAATGGTTCGCGGTCCGTCGCCTCGCCGGAGCCCGGAAAACCCAGAAATCCAAGATGGCGGCGCTCGCTCTAGCGCGCTGACCGCGCCACGTGGTTCTCGCGAGTGAAATCCGAAGGCGGTCTCGGAGCGGCAGGGTCCCGTGACTCAAAGGGAAAATCGAGGCCCAAGGGGAAAGTCGAGTTTTCGGAAAAGTGACGCGAGATCTCGCACGCTCGAGAGCCTTCCACTTCCCGCGTGGTGATGGACTGACTCACGTAGTACCTCCCACCGCTCTCCTCCCCCTACCTCTCCGACCTCCCGCACCCTAGGTTACGGAAGAGGGCGAGGAGAATGCCGATGACTGCACAGGTAGAAATCGCGTATACCCACGAAAACCAGATCGGACCGTTTCAAACCAATTTACGTTTCGCCTGATTTCCTTCCAGATCCATCCTCCCGTTCTAAAATTAAAAAAAAAAAAAGAAACATTGAAACAAATCCAGTGTTCCAAGTCTTTACTTCCGTCAAGCCGATCCCCTTGGTAAGAATCCTCGAGATACTTTTCCATCGACCGAAGGAGGATGAGAGAGGAGGGAGGGGGGAGGGGGGGAAGAGGAGACTCGGTTTTGCGAGGCGAGTTCAGTGAACGATGTAAACAGGACACGCGTAAAATACGTTTCGTTTACCGTCACGTCCATAACACGAGCTCCGGTCTCCTGGGTGTACATACGCGTCTAACGAGACGCCGTGCCTCTATTTACTCCAGTTATTACCGCTCTGCCATTTTGCCGATGAGAACCGATCCGAGGGTGTCGGGGAAAGAGATCGGCTGTTCGCCCCCTCTCCCCTTCCCTCCCCCCCGGGTGGCCGAAACTCGCGTGTTTACACGCATAAATAAACGGAGCCCGGAATAAAGTCGCGGCTCGGGAGGCAGGTCGGTCGGACTGGAAAAGAGAGAGAGAAAGAGAAAAAAAGGGAGGAAAAGGCCGAGTGGAACCTTCTCGGGTAATATCGAAATATGGAGGCGCGTCTTCTTCTCGAGAACGACGAATTCCGGGTGTCCTTGGGCTCGCCGGACTCCGGGTATCCGCGATTACCGATTAATCCGATCGCGTAATCGCGCCAGCACGTGGACAAATATACAGCCGATCGAAAATAAATCTGGTTAGCCGGGGGGAAGGGGGAAGGGAGGGGAGGGGGTGCGAATAATTTGAGGCGAGAGGAAAGGGAGATAGATGCAGGTTAACAGGGAAAAATCCGGTAATTTCAGGACGATGGCATAATGGATCATGACACGGACGGAGACGGCGCGATCAACTTGTCAACGTCCCAAAGACCCTCCGCTTCGACCACCCCTAACGGTGACACCCCTGCCTACGGCCAAGATCAGCAAGACAACGATCAGGTAGGCACTGATCGAGAACCACCTCGATTTATTTCGATCCCTCGCGTTTATCCGGCCGATCGCCGTTTTAGTCGGTCCTCCTCGTCGGGAAATAACGAGGCCCTCCCCCGCTAGGTAAAACGCCCTTACGTATGGAGTCCCTCGGACCCTGGGATTATTTTCTTTTTTCTTCTCTTTTTTTTCTTTTACCCTCCCTCTCTCTTTCTCCCTCTGTATATAGATCTTTTTTTCTCTTCCATTGCCCTTTGCAGTCGGCGCGAGCCGGATATTGGCAGATACGCGGGAAAGAGTGACTTTTTAATTACCGAGAGTCGAGGGCGTTTTGCCCACCGCGAAAGGAATCGGGAAATGTATAAGGAGAGAGCGGAATGGCCTTAACGCTAGCTTGCGGTGATACCGGGCTTTCGGGGGCGTTTGACACCAAGCCCCATAAAATCGGGCCAACCCCCCTTGATTTCAAATTCAATTCGAAGACCTGGCAGGCAGGGCAATATACCGACTCCTTTTGCGCACACCCGGCAAGGGAAACAAATGTTTTATGGCCCTTAAAGCGGCCTTTCCTGTGGGTCCTGAGGGGAGAAACGCAAGAGGTGCCTGCACTTCTTGGGGGGAATAGGAAACCCTAGATGGCACCTAGACTCTGTGACTCCCCCTGTAGGAGGTCCCAGCAAAGGCTAGCCCTAGGACCAGGTCGGTCGTCCAGGACCATCTTTCCTGACCTCCAAGCAAGGACCTGGTTACAATTAAATCCAGGTTATCGTGGGTCGTTTTCGCTCTCAGGTCGAAAGTCGAGCCCGAGGATCGTATGTGGACCTCCGGTCCTCTGGTTGCGCAATTACGCCTCGGAGTCCTCGCGAATCCTATTTACTTCGCGGAACTATCCCGAAGTCGGTTTTCTTTCCGTCAGCCGAGACTCTACACCGTAAACCGAGCGCGGATGGACTTTTTTGCTGCGCTCGGTAGAAGCGGTACCGGCAACTGAAATGTAATACGTAATATTATAACAACATCTATGTCGGCCATTGTCACGATCTGTGCGTCGCCGGTGCTTATGTCGGCGGCGCTTCCGAGGCGTCCCCGCATCGCGATTTATTTCACTCGTTGCGAACGAGACTCGGCTAATCGATTATTCGGACTAATTGTTCGCGATTAATTATTCGGATTTACCGATGGAACTAGTCCGTCCATTTTTTTGTTCCTTTTCTTTTTTATGTTCCCAAGTCGAGAGACGAGGTCGCGGGTCAGGGTGGAGTCTCGTCACGAGCTGGGGAGTCCTCTTAGATTTTCGACATCCGACCACTTCCGGGAGGGACTGGAGGTCCGCACAATTTCGAGGTCTTCACGGTCCTCGGCTCCCCTGAATTCTGGAGGGAAACTTCGAGTTTCGCTCCTCGTCGTCCCCTGGAGGGCCGCGGAGGTCCTCAAGTTTACCTCGAGGGTGGCCACTGGTGTCCAGTTCGTCCGGGGTCCGCCTCCTCGCATTTCGTCCATCTCTTCACCCTGGATGCATATCTGCATGCCGCGGGGGTGGTGATGATTTCTTTCCTCCATCGATCGGCGGGGCTTTAATGCCCCCGAAGTCCCGCGATCGTCCTTTAAGGAGGACCGCGGGGGGCGTTCATAATTTAGCGAGCCGAAGGGGTTAAACCGTGACACGTGGGTGAGGGTAAGACGAGGGGGTGACTTCGCGGTCCGCGAGCCTTGTTAACAATGCCGACCAAGACGTCGGAGTCCTCCCGGAAACACGGGAAGCTACTTCGAGCTGGCTATGAGGAACATCGGTCTAGTCTTCGTCGGTCATAGTCTCGGCCTCGCGGTCCCAGTATTGGTGTCCCTAGTCCTGTAAACGGTAATAATTCCCTAGATCTCGAAATTGGTCCTGCAATCTCGACTCGCCTGAATTTCACTCGCCGGTCGGGGCGGCGAGGAAGAAAAATCGGAAAATATGGGAAAGGGGAGGGTTGGCCCGGCGAGATGTGGCATCGCGTTTTGCAACCCCTCGTCACCCTCGTAGGAATTCGTGCGTACTCGAATCGGGCGCGACTTCGGGGCTCGAAGAGCCCCGCCGTCGATATCGAGCGACCCTGAAGAGAGAAAGGGTCGGCCACGGGAGCCGGGGCCAAGGATGGGAAAGGGCCCTAGGAAAAGTAAAGGACGCTCGTCGGGAAAAGACAAACGAATTTTCACCTCCTCCTCCCCACCCCCCACTCCGCCCCGCCGGTTTCCCCGCTCGGCGAAATCGCAAATTGCGGATAGACTGTCCTTTCCAATCAAGCCGCCCTCCCCTGCCCTATTTTTCGCCCCTGCGAGCCCCGGCTTAATCCGCAGCCTCTCTCTCCCCCCTTTTCTCCGTCCTTATCCCTTTCTCTCTCTCTCTCTCTCTCTCTCTCTCTCTCTCTCTCTCTCTCTGCCGTGCTCTCGTTTCCCCTAATCCTCTCCGTTGGAACTTAGGCAACGCACTTCCCCGCGAGGACCGGCCGAGGGAAGTACTGGCCCTCTAATTGAAAGAATTTCCCTTCCCGCGAGGACAGCTGCTCGTTGAGTAAAACCGATCGCGAAGGGGGGTGAAAAGGGGGGAGACTTTTTCTCCGCACTTCCTCCCCGTAGGAAAACACGCATCCCCGGGGACGGTAAGGGAGGCAGTCTCGTCTAGAGAGACATTTTTCGAGAATTTATTTTTACTTCCCACCTTTTCCCCCTTCTCTACACCTGACTTCCGACTTCCGAGAAGGTGTTAGATTTCTCGGGTGGGGAATCCCGAGGTGAATCGTCCCCCCGGCCGATTTGAGGGAATTTTTTTGGGGGTCGCGAACCCTTAACGACGACAACCCCTTGGTGTATGAATGCGGGGGGAGCCGGGGTGGAAATTGAAATGCAAACGCGGTGCAACAACGGCCTCGGCGTTCCCCTGGTCGGCTCTGGTTCTAACTGCATTATTAACCGGTCGAAACCTCAAGGCTGTGTACTTAAATCCAATATAGAAATCCTACCCTGCCGGGGCAGGGGTGGGAAGCGTAAGGAGGCCTCAGACCCGTAAGGGCGATTATTCTACATTATTCACACGGCAACTTCCTGCCGTCTCTCCGTGATACCCCGTAGGAGAGGTCTACTTGTCTCGCCCTGTCTCATCGGAGATAGGAGACAGGCTCTCTCGTCCCCCGAAACGCAGACACCTGTTTTACCGACTTAAGTCCACCTGGTTAGACCTTTCCGGCAGACGGGGGTGCCGGCTTGGGGGTATTCCCTATTTAGATCCTTCCCTCATAACTCTAATTCGAATTACGATCTACATCTCGGGGCCGGCTTCTCGATCCGCACCTCCTTCGTTGCCTTCCTTTCTTGTACCTTTCTCGTCCCGACTTTCTTGTACCTTTCTCGTCCCGACTTTCTTGCACCTTCTCATTCCGACTTTCTTGCACCTTCTCATTCCGACTTCCCCTTTGGGAGGAACTGCCGCTGCACGTGCACACCGTGACCCGCGGATTTCGATAAAGGGAACTTTATCCGCACGTTGCGTCACGGGAGACCCCGTGTACGGGGACGTGTGTACGTGATCATGCGTGACAATAGCGTGTCCGATTGCGGCTGTTAAATTAAATTGTCACGTCCATCTCCGCGCAAGCCGTGGTGCAATCTATGCGGCCAACGAGAGATAGACTGCGGATCCTGGCTCCCTCCTTATCCGGGTGTTCA
Source organism: Orussus abietinus (assembly GCF_000612105.2). NCBI lineage: Eukaryota > Metazoa > Arthropoda > Insecta > Hymenoptera > Orussidae > Orussus > Orussus abietinus. The sequence continues at coordinate 733,632 of NW_019394258.1, forward strand.
GACCGATGGCTGGACTCCCGGCGCAAACTTTGACATCCCTCGTCAAGAACTACTGGCCACTGATCGTCTATTTTTTTTTTTTGACCGTTGCCAATTTTTACCGTGCCCTGAACAATCGTGCGTTTCGAATAAATCTAAGGAACTGTACGTTGAGAGGAAAAAATAAAAAAGAACCGGAAAAATTGTGAGTTAACACGTTCCGTGCCACGTGGTACACGCAGGCATGTACATAAAATGCGCTGAAAACATACGTTTATGAGAAATTTTATTCTGTTAAATATATTCCACTCTAAACAAGATAACTGCCCATGGATTAATGTTGTAACGAAATATCGTGCGATAATATATCAATCTTTAGTCGAAATATCAAATGGCCTGGACGACAAATCAGGCAAAAAGGGCTTGGCATGGAACGTGTTAAGAAATCTAGAAAAATTGAAAATTCACGTCGATCGCGCTTTCACGTCGATTTGGTATCCACGGGATGTAAAAATAATTTATACTTCCGAAATTTTTTTTTTTATTATTTTTTCCCCGGTGCCCTAGGTTTTCCTCCCTTTTGCAGGAGCCCTCCGAGCCGATATCTCGCGAGAGGGGCGAATCGCGAAGGAAACCTCGGTTCCTGTCGCGGCGCGGCCCACCTGAAATAACTCGAAGCCGAGCATTCGTGTCGCAGGTGTAAACATTGTCAACGAGCGCAAAAGAACTACGTCAAATCCCTCCTCCGTGGAGCGGCTCGCCGAGGACTTTACACCTCTAGGGCGCGCACCTGAAACAACTCCGCGAGGAGAGACCGTTTTTAAAACAATTCGCGGTAATTCGCGGCTAGATTTCACCGAGGCCATCTAAGAGGCGCACTTTGTCCCGCGATCGTCTCGTGATTGCTGTACTTTTTTTATTCGCCATCCATCGAGCGTTCCGAGGAATAACCGTGAATTTTCCTGCAAGGAGTAAATTTCGTCTCCTGCGAGGAATGAAATTTTTTCCAAAAGGAATAAATTTTCCCGCAAGGAATGAATTTACCCGCGAGGAGGAAAACTCGTGTTCTAGGAAGAGGAGGGGACAAGAAATCCGGATAAGAGGTCGAGAGAGATCAATGATGGTTCCTTTTTAGTGAGGTGTACTCAGGTGTGGCCGAGGTTATTCACGATTAATATTAACAATCACCACTTTCTCGACCCGGGAGATTTATGCCCATTTTCTTCCAGCTCTGCTATTTAGATCACATGCGAGTGGTGTCGCAACGCCACGATCCCGGGATTATTAATATCAGGAGGCAGTGGGATACTAGAGGCAGAAATATATTATCTATCCGGTAGGACCAGGTCGAGCCTTGATAACGTCCCGGAATACTGGGCGCAGTCTTTACAGGATATCGGGAGAATAATCACGAAACGATAGCTCGAAGGAGTCCTCGCTCGCTCGCGGAGACTTTCCCTCCCGAGGGAGAGGAGAGGTCCTGGATGGTCGAAATTCCCGAAATTCCCCGAACAACCTCGGAAATTCCCTACGTCATATCGCCCCGATTTCCCTGTTTTCTTTGGAGCATCCTGCGGGAGAACCGTCAACACCTCGGTCCCCTTCCTGGAGAGCAGGGACGCGGCATCCCGGGGTGGCCGGGGAATTAGAAGAAAGGGAACTCGAACGGGATCCCTGGGCGTGGTTTTAGACGACGGGACTTAATTGGAAGCACGCGAAATGGTGCGTTTATTTTGGAAATTGCGCGTCCCCCCGTCGCGGTGAAAGGATCCGGAGGGACGAGGACTCTTTTTTTATTTTTTTAATGAGAAAAAGTAACGTCTCACCCTCGACCTGTGCACCTGTTACGGAGGGACGGTGGCGGTGGGATTGATAAAAATGTTTGACAACGGATCTGGCCCCGGGGAGGGTGCTAATGAGCTTTATCACCGATGCCGATAACCATCTCGCCCGGGGATAAGTTTCGCCCCGACGCCCGGCATTATGCCCGCCATCGTAAACACGTAATATCGATTATCGCGTGTTTATTTTTTCGGCCGGTTGCCACGCGCGTACCGCGAACCCTGGCCGACGTCGAGGAAGCGTCCACGACGCCGATCGATAATCGGCGTCCTCGGGGGGAACCGCCGAGGATGGCCAGCTGATCCTATGGAGCCGTCCGATCAGCTGATCGGCTCGATCGAATTCGCGGGATAAATTGGCGGCGATCAAGTCCCGGCGTGGTGCACGCGCGAAGTCGGCCGCCGAGTGGGCGGTAAGTGGGCGGAAAGTGGGAGGAAAGTGGGCCGAAGGGACGGCGAAGGGCGGAAGCGGCCGGAGGTGGCGGGACGGCGCGAGTTAAGAGTCGCGGCGGGCCGGGAGGGCCGAAGCGTCGGCTAGAATAAACACATAGATGTTTTCTTTGTTCCTCTAAACTAAACAACCAACGAGGAATCTAAACAGAGGCCAGAACCCAAATTCAATTTGGTCGCCGCCTCCATCGCTACCTTCAGTCGTTACCGGGCGAAAGGTACCCCGTGTACACTTACCATAGTTGGAATAGTGGAAGCCCCTAATATTTACCGCACTCCAAACGGTCCGACGTGTGTGCGGCCGAGTAAGCGCGGATATATCCCGGACCTCTTTCCGCAGGAATTGTCTCCCGAAATTGGAGCTCCTTCTCTCTCGGCCGACACCCGGGAATAACTCGATTTTTAGAAATTCCCAAGGAAATAAATGTCACAGCTTTCCCCCTTCTTCTTTTCCTACTTTCCTTTATCTTTTTTACGCAGCGCCGACAACTCCCCAGTCGAGAATAAATTGATCGTTAGAAAATCCCCAAGAAAAGGCTATATCTTTTTTTTCTCTCTTTCAAAGTCGTCTTTTTTTTTTGCCGCCTCTGTACGTCTCTCGCGTATGCGCGCGCAAATATGCGTCCCCTCGCTTGTGGCCGCGTGCGGGTGCACGCACACGCGGCCGCGCGTTAATTCGCGTATCCTCTCCCGTATCTATACGCTCCTCTGATCTCATCGCTCGGAGTGTTTGTTTATTTAAAAATAAATACCGCCGTCGGCCACTCAGGAGCGATGGCGTCGGACGGGCCTCGGCTCGCTCTCCCCTCGACGCTCGCGATGGGGGACTGCGTAAAATTCCATATTTTCGCATATTCGTATTTTTCATTTTCACGTTTTTCACACTTTCACATTTTCACGTTTTCACATTTTCACATTTTCACATTTTCACATTTTCACGTTTTCACATTTTCACGTTTTCACATTTTCACGTTTTCACATTTTCACGTTTTCACGTTTTCACATTTTCACGTTTTCATGTTTTCACATTTTCACATTTTCACGTTTCCCCGCCCACCGTCTTTCTCCTTCGAAGACGATTTCCAATTCGGGGGGCAGTAATTCTCCCAGTCGTCGCGCAGGTGGCGCTCCGGTGCCCCGTGCGCGTACGGGGGGCCGAATAAATACGCACGCCCTCCCTTATGATAATCCCTTCCGGTTAATCTGCTCGGCGTAGCCCCGAGCTCCCGTCTCTCTCTCTTTTTTTTGCCCCGGCCTCCCTCTCGGCCCGTAAAACCTGACCCGACTCATCGAGCGAATCTCGGGCCGTCCCCTCCGGCCCCCGGCCCTTGTTCTTCGGTGAAAAACGTATAAAATAAATACGGGCCGAAGGGCGAGCGGCTCTCCGCGCAAAGGACGATAAGTAGCCCTTGATACTCTCTACTATCCGTGTAAATACGGACATAAGCATGCCGCGTACGTATGGGAGCGTGTGGGTGGGTACACACCGCCCCCCCCACCCATGTGTAACGAGACCCCCTGCCGGGCGGCCACGCCGTCGACGTTCTCATCCGTTTTTCCCGGCTAAAAAAACCTGCCGAGAGGGGCCTACATCTAAACAAATACGCCCGCCGACCCTGGGAGGCGGCGTTTGCTCGTACCGGGAAAGAATGTTAAGTAGCCGACCGCTTTCCGACCCCCTTAGCTTTATTGCGGCCTCCGCGGCGTGTCGCCGAGAGCCCCGAGAGCCCCCTGAGCGGTGCTTCCTTTGAACCCCCCCCCTTTTCCGTGCATTTTCCGGCGCGGAACCACCGCCTGCCACCCGGAAAAACCCCTCCGAGTTGGCCTCGCTGCCTCGCGAAGGATGTATCTCCGTGGGAAATTCATTTAAATAAACGCCGACGAGGACTCTCCACTCTCGGGGGCCTCCTGCGTCGCGGAACGTGCCGCAGCGACTCAGTCCGCTGCACCGCGCGTCGCGTCTCGGGGCGCTAAAGGAGATTCCCTGTAAACTCGGGGAAAATTGACTGAGGGTTGCGGGTAAGAGAGAGAAAAAAAAGAAAAATTGGGAATTGCTTCGGCAAGTGTCGGCATCTCTCTGGTCAGGGGGCAGGAGAATGAGGGGATAGAGTTCGGGATTCCCTGTAAACTCGGGGAAAATTGACTGACGATTGCGGGAAAGAGAAGAAAAAAAAAAAGAAAAATTTGGAATTGCTTTGGCAAGTGTCGGCATCTCTTTGGTCAGGGGTCAGGAGAAGGAGGGGATAGATTTCGAGATTCCCTGTAAACTCGAGGAAAATTGACTGACTGTTGCGGGAAGGAGAGAAGAAAAAAAAGAAAAATTGGGATTTGCTTTGGCAAGTGTTGGCGTCTCTCTGTTCAGGGGGCAGGGGAAGGAGGGGATAGAGTTCCAGATTCCCTGTAAACTCGAGGAAAATTGACTGGCGGTTGCGGAAAAGAGAGAAAAAAAAAAAGAAAAATTGGGAATTGCTTTGGCAAGTGTCGGCATCTCTCTGGTCAGGGGGCAGGAGAAGGAGGGGATAGAGTTCCAGCTTGAAATAATGATTCGTCAATCGGGGGGGGGGAAATCATCCCGACCTAGGGGCAAACCCTGCTTTCGTCCCTGTCGGAGATGAGAGGGATGCCACTTGATCGAGCACCCTGGACTGACGGCGAGCGGGCAAATACGATCACCTAGATGGTCCTTCCTGAAACGCGACCTCTTCTACGGTTTCCCCATCGGGCAGATCGGGAGTTTTCGGGAAGTCGTCTCGTCTGACTAAGGCGCGTCCGGCTGGGAGGCGTGCGAATCCGCAACCCGATCGCCATTACCGCTTTCCACGATGCATCGCCCTCGGTGATGGGTTACCCGGTGATAGTCCGGAGATATCCCACGGATGGAGTACCGGGAATTGTTTTCGCGATGAGGTTACGACTCGCCTTGCACGGGTAGGAAGTCGCGAGGTGGCCGGGAGATCGCCTTTGTTACTATTCTTTTTAACCGTTTTAGTGTCAGGGCTTTTTAAAAATCCGTGCCGGATTGTGCTAAAAAACGCGATAGCGTTGCGAATTGACGATCGGGACGAAACATCGCGACACAGTTCACCAGAGTACGCGAAAAGCGCGATCCCGCTGCGTGGCAGTAAAACGGTTAAGGCACCGTATCATGAATACAAGGAAAAGTCGTCATTTCGAGTTCCTCTCCCCAATCCCCGGGATTTGTTTTCCCAATTTAATGCCCCCGCCCTGGTCCCCGCTCGAGTCTTAAATTCATCTTACTTCCGGCCGAACGAGTGCGGTGAAAAAGATTAGGGTGATCTATCATCCGGGATCGTGTCTCGGTCAGACGCCAGGCGAGAAGTCCTCCGTTTGTTCTCCGGAGGAGAGGAACGAAAGGAGAGGGGAGATACAAGGGACCGAGGACGGTCCTCCTTGATCGGATCCGCGGAAAAGGTGCCGAGGAAGGGTGGCTAGGTGGCTACCTTCGCCGCGAGGTGGCGGGGTACCTCGGCGGGGGCGGAGGAGGTGGGGAACCCACTTCGTTTTCGAGGCCAGACAGGAGCACTTAACTGCCCGCCCTCACAATGGAGTCTTTCGGCATTATAGCGTTCGGTGTCTTGAGGCCTATTCAGAGCGACTCCGGGCCATTCTTTGCCATTGTCTGTCTCCGGCCGGTTATGGGAGCGCCTTCCTCCCCGCCCTGGCCACCCCGGCGACGACCCGGCCGAAGACCTCGTCCTGGACCGGAAGATAGAGAGAGAGAGGGGGAGACAGAGGGACCCCCGGGAGCGCGCCTGGATCTTTATGCCGCCATCTAATTAGTCCCGGCATTTAACGGGACATAAATAAGTTAAACACTATTGAATTGTTGATGGCGATAGCCGAGCCCGCCGCCCCTTACGGCCCGGAAACTCCCCGGCCATATCCGGGGGTGAATTCATCGGCCTTCTGCCGGCAATCTCTCCTCCTGGGGGGCGACCGACCCCCCCGGGGGTGCACCGCCCCCGAAGATGCCTAGCCGATTAGGCGCTCCTTCTCTCCGGAGGCCTCGATCGCCGGGACGATACCTCTCCCGGCAATTATCTCTCCCGTGGGACCGACGCTGTTGATCCGATATCGTCAACCTGGACACCCCGAGGGACACCTCGAAGGAGATCCTCCCGTTAGACCCCGCGACGATATTAACGCTCTCCGTGACCCCGTCGGTTTCTCTTTCCGCCGGCTTTTGCGCCTCTTTTCTTTTCCCTCCGCGCCCGGAGAAATTAACGTTCCCGGCAAGATGGCCGCCACGTCGGGGCGGATTCGAGATGGCCGGGAACAGATGGCCGATCAGATACCAGAAATTAAGGGCGGAGGTAACGCTACCCCGCGGAACGAGAGAAATGTGTATTAATTTTTCAAGTTTTTTAATTAGCGACCGTCGCCGCTCGCCTGGGACATTTATATTAGAGCCGCCTCCCCCCGACCACCCTCCTCCGCGTATCGCCCCGCTTCTTCGGTTTTTCTTCCCTCCTCGACTTTCCACCCTTCCCGGATCTGACGCCTCCTCCCCCCGACGTCGGATCTGTTACGCGAAATTACGTATTAAATAATAATTAGCCGAACTGACGGGGCGGGGTCGTGTGTCGAATCGAGATTCATCCAAGGGGGAAATTTCCCCCCGAATTACCCCTGGATCTATCGAGGAGAAAGATTTCTCTCGCCACTTCTCACCTACCCCTTAGGGGTTGATCAACGATTAGGCTTGAATTTCGACGATCCTCTTCCACTTCCGGTGTATCGTGTGGGGGGGTGGAGGGTCGCGGGGACAAAGGAGCGGTGGAATTGGGATTATCTCGAGAAAAGAGGGGGTGACGGGGGCATCGACTCTCGTCCGTATTTATTGCTCCGTTCTTGTGATTTCCGATGAGGTCTCTCCTCCTCCTCCTCCCCCTTTTTCCTCCCTCTTTCTCTTTCTCTCTCGACGGGCCGCGTCGCGTCCCTCCACCCTTCTTCGCTCTCGGGATCGGCTCTTCGGCCCCGTATCGCGTAGGCGCACTCCCGTCAAACAATGGGCCCCAAATAATTGCTTTTATAGCTCGCTGAACGCTAAATATTCCATACTTTCGGCTGCCGTGGCCGCGACCCGCCGTATACTCGGCCCGATTGGATAAATACACCTCCGGGTCGTTTGGGGGAGGTTGCCCTTATTCCAAAGAGGGTGAGACTGGGGGGCGAACCCCCCCTCTCGATCGCTCCTTTACGCGGGTCGAGGAAGAGGTCTTTACGCTCGCGACCGAGGGGGCGACACCGCCCCCGGGGGCGACTCCGCACCCTGCACCCCTTCGCGGCTTAGTTATTGGACTCCGGGATTATTTATCTATTTTTCGGAGCTCGATTGGCTTTTCTCTTTCCTCCCCTTCGATTTTCTCCTTATTCTCTGCTTGTCTTTCGGATTTCATCTACGGCGGCCATATTGGGCACACGGACTCGTCCGAGACTTCCGGTTCATATGTGTTAATCCGTTCCCCGGTATTCGGCAATTTTCTCATTCTTTTTTCCTTCCTTCTTCCCGTCCTTTTGTAAACGCCCCATTTATCCCCGCACCTCCCGCTGAACGCGCGCGGCGATTTCTTTGAGGTGTCACCCGCAAAGTACTCCACCCCCCTCCCACCCACACTCTCTCGCCCACTTCCCTAACTAATTACCGTGCAGGCGCACCCCCGGGAGTCCCGCATCTCCCGGGGGATCCTCGCAAAAGGAGGTCCTCCCTTTGCGGGGAAAAATGCCCGCGACCTCGTGTTTACGCGGAATCCGCACGGTTCGTTAGCCCCTTCCAGGCTCGCTTCCGGGATGAAATGCTGCGACGATGCGACGCAGCGGTCCCTAAGATCCTGTATTTATTCCTGGCACCGCCCTGGAGGGATAAAAAATGATAACGCACGTGATTATGCACACCCTTCGATCGTCAGATCGACGCGGCGCGCCGTATGTCACTGGGGTAGGAGGGACGGCGTCGGTTTAGCGATTTCCAGGTTTGACGGAAAATCGCGACGCAGTCTTGCGGGCGTCTCTTCTCGATTCTGCCGCGAGGTGCTATCGGAGAGGGCCTTCTTGATAAGCGGGAAAAATCCACGGTCGCATCCCCGGCCGTCGCTTAACTTAATCTTCCAATTCCGCGGTTCCGCGAGGACGGAATCGCCGGTTAACGACGCGACGCCCGGGTGACATTCCGGGGATCCGCGCCTATCAGCGGGGGTATTAAAGGGCTGTCTATATCGAGGCGGCCGGCAAACGGAAGATCTCGTTAAAAAGGGAAAAAAGGGGGTGGGTGGGTGGGGAGTGGACACTTTACGACCCCGCGAACCTGGGGAAAAATCGGCGGAGGACACATTTCACCGGGGGACCTCATTTTCCCCGCTCGTCTGCAAGAGCGACGACCGGAAATACCGCCCCCTCCCTCCCTCCCCGAAAACCATTCGGACCGAGGTTGGACACCCTCGGATGGTCGGTCGGGTCTTTTTATCATCGGCGCTCGTAGATCTCACCCCAGCACCCTGGAGGAGATACCGCCACCCTTCCCCAAATCCGATACACTAAATGCCGCTTCGACTCCTGGACAGTGATTTTTCGCAACCCCACGAAATCAGCGGCTTCTTTCACCCTGGGCCTGCCGGGAAATCAGACCTTATTGCCGGGAATACGGAACGATCAGCACATCCCGAAACTCGGTCCATGGGACGAGGGGTGGAGGCGCGGACCTCGCAGGGGTCGAAAGGGTTGGAGGTGCCGCAGTCTCTTCCGCGCGGTTTATGGGGTGGGAGGTGATTGCTCTTTTGGTGGCCCCCCCGTGACTTTTTCTCCAGCTTGCTCGACGGTGCGGCAGCTTTTTCCTGGTCTTGGCGATGCGGTGCTTGTGGGCTTGCGCGATAAACTCGGCAGTTCAATTTGCAAGTGTCTATCGGGCAATATGGGGTACCTGTGGTCCTTTAATTCTATGGGCATCGGTTCCGTGGAGTTTTGCCGATGCAATGCAACCTTGCCCGACAGGATGGGACGATAAGTCGCGGTCCCGAAAGTCGGACGTTAGTTGGGATCGCGTCAAAGGGCTCGACCACGGATTCCTCCCTAACGCTGCGAAACGCCGAACTGGGGTGGGAGACTTTGGTGCCCCCTCCCCATGAGAGAAATCACCCTGGAGCTCGCGCAGCAAACCAGGGTAATGGGTTCCCGATTAAGCCGCGGTCACAATGGGATTAAAAACGACCGGTAGACCGCTGCTGACCGCGCCGTTCGCAGTTCGAACCACCCCTAATTGTGCGCGAGAGAGACGAGAGAACCCGGAAGACCCAAAGAGGGAGAGGGAGGAGAGGACAGCGCCCCATCGGGGTCTCTTCGGTTCGGGAAGAAGGCCGCACCCCCCGAAATCCATGACAACGCCAAAAGGCCTGGACTTTCGACCAGGCGCCTCGAAAATTCCACCCCCAAGTGGAAATTAATTAAATGACGATTTCGAATCGCCCGGGGGGTGGAACGGCGAGATCGAGCGAGGGAGGGATCGCGAACTTCCGGTCTTAGTTTCTGCCCGCGTCGGCCTTAAGGGAGGCAAGGAGCGTCCAGTTTGCAGAGGGTGGTTCCACCCTCCGACGCCCTCGCGAAATGTCGCCTGTACCTAATTAACGTCACCTCCTGCTGGACCCCGGGTCACGGATCCCGGGATGGGGTGGCCTTCCTCTCTCCTTTTCACTTTAGCGATCGCTCAACCCCTTCCCTCTCGCCCCCTCCTTTTCTTTCTTCCTTCTCGCTCGCTCTTTTCTCATTCTTTTTCTTTCTTTCTTCCTCCCTTTTTTTTTTTTCTCTAAATTTCCTCGCCGCCTTCCACTTTGCTGCGGCTGCCAGCAGACGGCGCTCGCGGGGGATGAAGATTAATTCGTTCCGTCTTAATCGTATCAAAGTTTGAGAGCCGAGTCAGGCGAAGTCTGCCCCTTTTCCCACCCCCTGGCCGTCACTCTCGTCGCGCCACCACCCCGAGACCTCGCCACCCCCGTTGTTAAAAGTAGAAAACCCCGCGACCCCCCATCGAGGAGTGGCGATTTTACGGGGGGGGGCGTAAACGGGTCGCGTACCCTCGGGTCGAAGAAATTCCCGCAAAACCACCCCCGACTCGGTTTCTCGAGGAACCCTCTCGGAGCCACCCCTGGACTCGTACGTGGGACCGCTTCCAACAATAATTTCCGATATCAGCGATTAGGGGCGACGAGGGTGGGGTGCGCAAACGTGCCCCATCCCCTGGCCAACCCCCGTCGCCCGATCGCCGCCTCCGCTCCAACCCCTTCCCACTCCGGCGCTACTTAACACCTCCCTTTAACTTTCTACTTTAACCCCGGATAATCATATTTAATAACGTCCCGTTATTTTTGCGCCCGGCCGTTGAAGTTACGCGGAGGCGTCGCGACGGCGGCGGCGCGGAATCCACCGGGGGATGGGCTGCCAAGTGACACAACCCTTTTCATTTAAGGCGCGACTTTTCGGGGCCAGGCCTGAATAAATCCAATATTGCGCCGAGCGGTCCGGGGGTGGCGGCTCGGAAGATCACGGGCAGCCATCCGCTTTTAACCCCCCCGGGCGATCGTCGAGGGACCCCTCGAAAATTTTCCGCCCCCCATCTCCCCTTTTTTCCATCCCCTTCGGATTAATCCCGCAAGTTTCCCTGCTTCTTTCATTTTGTGCCCCAATTCCGGGTCTCTCTTAAACATTCACCCGGAAATGTCTTAGAAATACCATCTTAATAATTTTTTTTTCTCCTCGTGGACGGGCCGTTTAATACTTTCATTGTTCAATTTTCCCGCGAAAATTCCCATATTTTCCGACTATGCAATTCCCGGCCGGGCAGGGGGGTAAGAAGGGGTGTCTGGCGAGCCGTTTCATTCTGAGTGCTGAATTCCGGGCATCGGGATTTAACGAGATAGATACCGAGTGCAGCTCTCTGACCCACAGAGGGGGTGTGTTTCGCGCTCGCGCGCCCTCTGCCGCCCCCCCTGCTCCTCCCAGGGGCGAGTTTCCCCAAAGAGGGTGCAACCGGTACAAAAGCCCGGGCGAAAATGCAGGTTTTTCCTCGGTGCCGGGCTCGCAAATCCTGGGAAAAACACCGGGGAACATCCTTAGGTGGAACCACCCTCCCGTGCGCGCGGCCGTACGGGCCCTCTCTCGCGGCGTTATCGTTATTATATACGGTTTTTTATCCGGGCTACTCGGGGCACGTTGGAGCGCTCCTTTTTACGCGAGTCCCTCGTACCTCCTCCTACATATTTTTTTTTCCTTTTCCCCTTCCCCTCTCCCTTTCCTTTTTATCCTTGTGCCGTTCGCTTTTTACTTTTCCTTCTGTGTTTTCCCGACCGCGCGGCCCCACAGAAACCCCGAGCCGCCCCCTCCCCCTTCGCCGACGAGAAACAGTTAATACCGACACTCTCTTTCTGCAGTTTTTAATTCAATTCGCGTAAATAACGCGATCCCAAGCTGCCGGGTATTGTTTCCGAGCCGCCGCCCCCCCCACACCGGCCCTTGGGGCCGAGAGAATAGCGCCTGTAGCAAGCGTGCATAAAAGGATATAACATACAGGCCGTTCCACCTGGAATTACCACCCTGGCGCAAATTTCACCCGGCATCCCCTAGGCGATAGATGTATCGCGAGGAAACCCCGCCGGATGAAACCCGGACGACCGCCTCTCGAGGCGAACCGGAAGATTCTAATTAAGGAGGGAATTTTTACGGGCGTCGGATTTCTGATGATCGCTCCTCGATTTGGCAGGAGACTAGGAGACCCCTAATTCGGCGCATCCTGGCCCTTCGGGCCGCAGAGTGGAGGGATGAATCGCCCTGTGGGGTGGGCGGGAAAGAGAGAGCCTAGGCGGTAAATATCCAGGCCGAGGGCACAATGGGCGAACACAAAGGAGCCGGTCTCGCCGGCTAACACACAATTTTGAGGAGGCCGGATGTATTTCGTGGCCTAAATTTTTAAGCGTTTCTAATTAAAAGGCTAGTTAAACAAGGCGCGCCATTGCCCGCGAGGTCTCGCCGAGCTTACTTGGGGCCTCGGGCGGCGGTGGGCGGTGGGTGGGAGTGGGTGGCGGTGGGCGGTGGGCGCCGCCACCGCGCCACCCCCGAGGGCCGCGCTGAAAGCCGCCGCGGAAACAAACATCGCAGCTCGATGNCCCACCCTCTTCCGGGAAGTATCGCGGGAATATCTCAGCCCCCGTAGGGGATGCGCCGGCAAATACCCCGGCAAATGCCCAGGTAAACGGCGCTCCCTAACCCCGTAGCCGAGGGAAGTTCGTATCAATAAACAGCCCCAAATGCTGGAACGAGATCCAGGAGGATCGCGTCGGTTTCTGGCCGGACGATGAACAGCGTTTTTTTTTTTTTTTCCCCCGCCCACCATCCCACCGACCAACCCCCGCGGACAAGTTGGATCGGCGGGCCGAGTTTCGCCTCGATTCGTCGAACGGTGTACCAGCCGTCGGGAAGAGAGCGTTTCCGCCCGGCCGGAAGTGATATCGATATCGGAGGCAATGAGCGTCCCTTGTCTCGAGTCCCCTGGGACGCGCAGGGAGCCGCTTTTTGTGTCCCTGGAATTATGCGGCCAGGGAGGGGCAGGATTCGCCAACCCCGCCGACGGCCTCCTCTCTCGTCTCCCTGTCCTCGAGCCGTTTCTTCTTTCTTCGGGTCGCGAAATACTTTGCAAGTTTCCGTTCCCCCTTTCGTCGACCCTGAAACGTTTCCTTGAGGCCGCTGACGGGGGTTTCTTCACGGCTGGGCGCGGGCGCGCCGCCGCCCGCCGCCCACCGCCGACCCTCCGATCGCCTCACGGGACCCTCTTAGGGCAATCCTGCAGGATTCATCCAAAATCCAAAATTGCTTTGGAATCGCAGTCGTTCCGAGCGCCGCGACGGCACTCCCGAGTTAATTAAATGCTCACGAACGGTACACCCAAGGGGTAGTTTGGGAGGCCGAAGGAGCGAGGGAGGTTACGGTCGCGTAAGGAGCATCGCCAGGGCGAAAGGGTTAGGACGACAAGCGACGCCGACCCGAAGTATAGTTAGGCCAGTGATTTTAGCGTTTATTGGCCAGCGGCGTCCGGGCCAAGATTGGTCCCGTCGTTACGCACCCCTGGGGACGTCGAGGCGGCGTCTCGGGGGTGGCGCACCTCCTCGGGCAGGACTCTACTTAACGCGAGTACTTGGCGTAAGGCTCGTCCACTCGGTCGACCCCTCGAGAACGAGGGAAGGACCGGACATTAGTGCCCCAGGGGTGGCGCCCCCGATGTCTCGCTTCGACCCTCGATCCGCGACTCTTCGCCCCGAACACCCCGTCCCAGACACGCGCACCATCCCCCTGGAGAATTACAAGAAAAATAATCCTAGAAATAGATCGACGTCCAAATCACGGAGCTACTGTTCACCCCTGGACGATTAAGTCCTGAGGATATATATTCCCCATCGGGCTGCCAATCACGGGAACTCCTGTCGATTCGGAGCACCCTTTTACAACCCCCCGATATGCAAAGTCCCCGTGTACGTCCTTAATAAGGCTCCTGCTCAAGGGACGCTCCTCGAGGTCGGGCGGTTATTTCGACCGGGGTGGGTTTCTACGGGTACAATATCGCATTTTATAGTTGTAATCGGAGAGGATCGTAATCGCGCAAGTTTGTACGTCTGCCACTCGGAGGCGACGCCCCCTCCGGCTTCGTCTAAGAAATGCCCCGAGTGGCGGGCTCAAGGATGGCGCGGCCGCGCGGGGGTGGCTACCCCCGCTCGTATAACCGGGGCTAACAAGATTTCGTATATGTAATTGGTTGGGTATTAAATTGCGTATTCCACGCCGGGGTATGGAAAATTGGGGCGGGGAGGATAATAGCCGTGGGTTGGATCATTTAGTAACATACTGCAGTGCCGTGACGTTAAGTTTCCCGGGGAGAACGTCCCCCGGCGCGACCAACCCCCTCTTGAGGGGTTGACTCGAGGCTCTTTGCGTTCGAGTCGAGCCCCTCGCCCCCCATCCCCCCGTGCTTTGTGCCTGCACTCTTGCCGTGTATTGCCCCATTTTCCCGCACCTCCCCTTGTTTCCTCCTTTTTCGTTTCACTCCCCCCTTCGAAAGGAACCCCCTCCCCCTTCCTTCCCCATCGTAAGGGAGGCTCGAAAAGACCCGAGTGACCGGCAGAGGGTGAATTCCGCTTTTCTGGTTTTTCGGGAAACACTCCGCGACGAAATCGACCGGGCGCTTTATCAACCCATTCGCTCGCCGATAAGGTTCTCGCTCTCGTTCCCCCCGTATCTCTTTCCCTCTCTCTCTTCGCTCGGCCGCGATTAATGAACGCCCATCGACACCCTCGAGGGCCTATTAATCATTGCATCCCCGAGGTGCCGCCACCCTCGGCTTGTTTCCCTCGGAAATCCTCCTGCCCACGTGCCACAAAAAAAAAAAAAACCGCCGTTCAGGTCGCAAACGTCTCCATAAAGGATAATCTTCTCATGTTCCAGGTAAGAACCCGCCACCCAGGAACGACGGCCTCCCCACTAGTCAAATCGCGACACCCTCGCCACCGGTTACCGTAAATCGCCTAGTAAGTACAAACAGGTCACCGAAACATCGCGAAAAATCGAGAGAAAAAAAAAAGATACATATATACGTATATTATACTCACGTCGGACAATACCTAGGAAGCAAATGTTTCCTCGAAAAATGGAATTTCCCGAGGTGTCAAGACCCCATCATCGGGACCTCCGTAATCACGCGTTAAAGATTCAGATTATCCGGTGCACCGTGTTCAGAGAAAAGTTTCGTTTTTTTCCCCTTTTACTATATATATTTTTTTTATCTATATACATATCAAATGACCCTTTCATATCACCTTAAACGCGTGGAGTCGGAATCTCCGAGATCCTAGGTCGAAAGATCCGCGGACATTTCCCGCCGAGCTGGACCTCGCCCTCTGGGCCGTCCAGTCGTCACCCCCATAGAGACGTTCCGTCTCCCCCCATGGATATCGTCGTTGTCTCGCCGCGGTAGGGGCTTAAACAAACGGGGGATTTAATCGAAATATAATCGCGAATGCGAGCGCTTTCGCGGTCAAGCCCGGTCCCTCCTGAGGGAGGCGCGCGAGCGCGAATGGGACCTCAAACCGTCGGATTATTGTTTGTACTCGATCCCGGGCGGGAATATTTATCCAGCATTATCGATGTCCGGGGTGGAGGGCGGCCGCCCTTTATTTCGTTCGGAGTTTCGGCCGTCCATCCATTCGTCCATACGCCGATCGCCTCTGGTCGGGCCTCTCGGGTTTCGACGCTCGGCTCGGCTCGGCACGGCACGGCGATTCTCAAAATCGCTCGAAATTCGAGCTCCCCTCTCGGCACCGAGTCAGCTGAGCGACCCAAGAGACCCACCGGACACCCGAAGAAAGTGCAAGAACGGCGCCTCCTCGGGTTGCGGGGTCCCGTCTTCGGGAGGGGGTCCCCTCCCGCCCCCCGGTCGCGTTTATCTACATTATATAATGATGTTTATCGTCGCGCCGCCGGGAACAATTGTCCCCCGGGTAAATATTTAACGTTATTTCGCGCAATGTTTCGCATACTAAATTCGCCGGTGGGCTCCTGGGGGGGGCGGGGGGGGGGAATTGAACCGAGCCCCTCCGGACGGGAAGTAACGAAAGTACGCTTCAACCCCGCCGGAAGGGCTGCCAACCCCTTCGCCGCGTGCTTACTCAGTTAATCCAGAAACCGGGATCGCCGTCGAATCGGGAAGACGACCCCCCCGCCCCCCCGGGGGGTACTCTCTTTGTTTCCTTTTCCCTCCGCGAAGGGGTGGAAACAGCCCCCTGGACGATTTATCGGCTCCTTCTGGAGGTTGGGTGGGATGTTTGGAATTTCTTTCTTTCTTTTTTTCTTTACCGGCGGGTGGGGGGTGGGGGATTTCACCCTTATTTTGGGAGGGATAACGGTGGTACCTGGTAGAGATTCGACCGTGTGAATTTGCACGTCGAGATCTCGGGACTGGACTCTTTCCTTCGGTGTCAACGGGAGGGGGCGAAGGGGGGTGAATCCCCAATCGGGGGGCGATCGATCCCTCGAAGGAGGATCGCGTGATCGCGTCAATATGGCGGTAAACCCGGCGGGCCGAGATGCTGGGGAGCGATAGACCGAGAAACGAAGGAGAATCGATCCCGTACTTTCAATGTCTTGACTTTTATCGCCCGTCGTATATCATCGGGCGCTATCGACGCGGATATCTCGAAACTTTCCGGGATATTCGATACCTCGGTTGGCCGGGATCGAGCCGATCTTCCTAGCCGAGACGGGATTTCCTGGACCGAGAGGCGCGACCTGACGCGGTGGGGCGATAGACGATTTATTTATTGTTTTCCTTTTTTTTTTCTTTTTTTTTTTTAGATATGTGGAAAAATATTTTTCCCCAGGGAGGATGTTTAAGGGAACACAGGGAACCAGGGGGGATGTTTGAGTCGACGGGCCATCGACGGTGGATTTAATGGCGGAGCCTTGAATTAAGGTAAAAGGGACCTTGGGGTAAAAAATGAAGCGCAAAGTGTCCACACGTCTCTTTTTCCGGTCGATCGGGGCAATGGCCTTTCCGAAGTTCCCGATCGGGGGAGGATGGGGGTGGAGGGTGGTCGGGGTGTATCTCCGTCTGGTTCGGGGCCGAAAGAAGGGCGAAATCGAGGCGAGACTGCTGACGTGGCCAGTGTCCAGGCCAAATGGTCAGCCGCCATCGGTAATGGGCCAATAGACGCTCCTTACATCGCCGCAAGATATTGTTTAGGCCCGCCACCCCCGCAGAGGCGATTCCGCTCGGGCGGTCCGACCACCCCCTACGACCTGTCGTTCCGTGTTATGTTATTGTACGCCGAATACATGTATGGAAAGTGCCCATCGGGAAGGGAATTCCTCCTCGTAAGCAATTCGCCCGAGTTTCCCCACCCCCCCNCCCCACCCACCCAAGCCACCCCTGCGAGAAACGGGGCAGAAGGCATTCCCACTTCCTGGGACCGAGCTGAAGGACCGACTCTGGGGGTGGACGCACCCCTTAATGTTAATCAACCGATCGACCGGACCTCGCAGCTATTCCTTACGAGCGCAATCACCCCTTCGGGGAAATTTCTCGGGATGTCGGGGGGGAAATTTTTCACGAAATTTTTCCGAAACATTCGGGAATTTTGATACCGACGTCTTCGCGAGGTCGAGGGTGTCCTTCCCGACTATGGGAGTGGAAGCTTACGAGGGTGGATTTCCACAGTTCGGGAATCTTTAATTCAATCCAACCCCTTCGAGCGACCTCAGGGTGGACGAGCAATAGGGGCGGATCCTCGGAGGAGGAAAAAATATAGAGAGGGGGGAATTGCACCTCCCGATCTTTCGCACCCCCTCGAACTCCTCGATACCCCCGGCGGCCATTATAACTTGGCAGAGCCTGACAGTAATTAAGTCCGCCGCGAGAAGGAGCGACCGATAGCCATTAGGACAACGACGACGAATCGACACTTTGTGCGCGAGCGAGAGCGAGGGACCCGGAGGAAAAAAAAGGGGGAGGTTGGGGGCGAGCGAAAGAAAATCGCGTCAAATGAAGCGAAAGAAGAGAGAGATTCGACAAAGGGACTCGCGCCGAGAAGGGCCCTGAAGGGGGGGGGGGGGACGCCCGGGAAAGAGTCAACACTCGATATTTCGCGATGGTAATTGTCCCCGCATAATTGTCCCCCGTAATTGCGCGCTCGAGTGGCGAGGGGGTGGTTTCGTTCGACGGGGCTATCGCCGAGGAGACGGGAGTGAAAATAAAAGAGGAAAGGAAATGGAAAATGAATAAAGCGGATCTCGCTCGATCGGCGGAGTTAAGCGACATAGGGCGCGGCCGGTCCGCGGATGGGTGACCGCCCGGACCGCGAGATCGACGGGACGAAATGAAGCGAGGGAACGGGAATGAAATCCTTTAAAATTACCGTTGATACAGGGATACCGAGAATCGGAGGAGAATTCCGGAAAAGAGACCTGGAGGGACCGAATGTCCGAGGGCCAAGGATCGGCGGCGGAACCTAACCTCTCTCCTTGTACCGAAAAACGTCTCTCCGGGAGGCGCGGCCGCGGCCGAAGAGAACATATTTGCGCTTCGGCATGGAATATTCAGAGAGAGTCAACGAAGAAGAGGCCCGCGTCTCGGATCCGATCGCTCCTTCCGTCGGACCCACCCTCGCTAATGGAATAATGAATGGCGGCCGTCCTCGCGCGGCCATTTTTCGCGCCCCCCCGAGGAAGGAGTAGTCTCCCGAGGGCGCGCAACTCCCGCAGCCGTTTCCCCGGGGATATCGGCGCCCACATAATTCCGAGTCCGGGAGCCGCTCGGTTAATATCTCCCGCCTGCTGACACCGTCAAATAAAACATCCCGCCCCGTCTTCTTCCTCCTGGAGCCGGTATATAGATCCGAGACGGGAAGAATCTCGGCCCTATATATTATCCCGCTGGTTCTGCACTTTTTTCTTCCCGGGCGGGCCGAAGTGTTGGCAATAAATACGAGGGGTGGCGTCGTTACTCGGCGCTGGGAGCCGCGACACCGCGGAAGACCCCCGGTCCCCCTGGCAAAACCCCTTCGACCTCACCCCCTGGACTATATCATCCTCCCCGAAATTTTCCGCCTTATACTCCACCTTATCGATCCAGGTTGTTCCGTTTTTTTCTTTTTTTCCCTCCTTTCAAAGTTCGTTATCCCAACGTGCGTCCGTTTCTTTTCTTTTTTTTTCCCTCCTTTTAAAAAAGGTTATCTCAAGGTGCGTCCACACCCCCCGAATCGGAAATTTGGTCGCCCTCCCCCATTTGAGTTCGACCACGCGAGGTGGTCGAGGGTGCCCCCGGCACTGGGGGGCAGGGGACCCATCGGCGGCGTCGGGGAGGCGTCGGGGTGAGACATTCGCGCATATCCGATGGCGAGGGGGGCCGGGGGTGGCGAGAGATAAGGCTAACACTGCGAGAGAATGAGAATGAAGGGAGAGACGTTTCCACTATTGATCATCGAGGCTCAGAGTGTAATGCTAATCATGCCGACCCTCCTCCCCCGGCCTTTCCCCCCGACTGTACCCGTCCTCGTACCCTCCCCACCCACGCTCTTACCACCCGGGGCCACCTCCACTCCGTTCCGTTCCGTTCCGCCGCCACCCCTGTGACACGGAGCTGCCGAGATATCGACTCTGACACCCCGCCACCCCTCGCATCTTTTGCCTGGGGGCTTATTCTTTAAATTAGCGGGGACCGCCGGACTCTTCCCCCCCACGAGGTGGAGGGCCCCGAGTACGCCGAGTTGTCGCGGAATGCACCCTTGATAAGTCATGGGGCGTATTTATTTCAGCTACGAAGGGGGGTTGCTTCGCCCTGGGTCTAGGTAATGATAATTGTAAATTCCAAGTATGTGGAGTAAAATTCGATTTTCTTCGACGGACCGGATTGGGGATGATTTCAATCGCTGTTGTTACTGGGGAGGCGAGTACCCCCCATGGACTGACCTTCCAGAGGGAGGGAAAAGTCGGCGCGGTTAATACCGGGGTGAATATCGTAGACCCCGGCCAAGATTCGGATGGACCCGTCATCCAGGAGAGAAATGGACCTCCACCCTGGAGGGCGCCAACCACGTCTAACGAATAGCGCGACATTAGCGCTGCGGAGGGCAAACACCGGCCGGAGGGCGGGGGCAATATAATAATTACATCAGCATATCGGCAAACAAGGAGTCAGCGTTAACGGAACCCACTTCGGATATCGACTGCGCACCCGGGCCCCGCCCTCGGCTCAATGCAGAGCACAAACAGACCCGGGCACGCGGATATGCAGATCGCGAGCCAGGTAGAGCAAGATATCCCTGGGATGCCGAGGGGGACCCCGAAGGAACCCCCCAGCGAGAGGCTGGATCGGGATCCGGAGACGGTGGCTGGACCTGGGGTCTTCCTTCGATCTTACCTCGAAGGGAAGCCTTGCAGAATGTGCGCCATCGGGTACTTAAGACCAAGACCGATGTCCCTCGTCATCAGGGATGATGCCGATGACGAACGTCAATTATTGTCGGTAAATCAAGGAGAGTCCGAAACTCGAAGTGGACTCGCGTTTACCTCTGGGACGAGTCGAGGGGTGGGTCGAAGTAAGCCCCTAATTTTTGTCGGGGGTGAAAGTTGCCGCTCGTAAGCGTCCTCTCTCCTCTTGGCCCAGTGGGGTGGGACTCCTCGCAGGGGAGTCAATCGGCGGGGATGGAGAGAGAGGGAGTTTATATTGGAAAGAAGCCGACGAGGCAAGCAACACTCCCGACCGAGTGAAACGTTTAAACTTTTTATGAGTTGCCGCGTAGCCGGCCGACCGAGGAAATTTCAATTTTGTCACCCCACCCTGCGCGGACCCGGCTTCTCTGATCCGTGGATAGGCTCGAATTACCCGAATGTCGGAGGCCGATAAACCGGAAGGGAAGGTCGGGAGGATCCAGATCCCTCGGGGTGGATGTTGGGCCCTCCCTCGATTTTGGGCCCTGTGTCTTGTGCCTCTTTCAAGGGATTTTAATTTCTTCCCCGGTAGAAGGCGGTCTCTTTCAGGTTCAACCTCAGACTCACTTTCAGGCTCCTTTCGAAAAATCCTGAAAATCGAGATTCGACGGATTCCTTGCATCCCGAATTCGAGACCCGCGAGGACCTCCCCGGGAAGGGTTAATGGCGGGGCCCTTTGACTCCAGACTCCGGCCCGGATGTCGAGATCTCCTCGGAATCTCGGATGAGGGATTTTTCCCGGGAAGGACTCTCGATCCCGGCCTTTGCCCCTCGCCGAGTCATAAAAGTCTTGATGAAGACGTCAATGAATATTTATCCGGCCGTTCCCGGGAAGGGGCGGCATTTTATCGCGGGTCCGCCGTGTCCCGCGCTGCTCCTTTGGCTTCGTCCTTCTTCCAGGGGGAGGGTGGAGGACCGGGATGGAAACAAGGGGCGAACTTTTATCGGGATTTAATTGAACGTCGTGGCGCCGCATCGCCGGGTGGACCATCCGGCATCTCCGACCTCTCTTCGGAGTTATTCCCAGGTTTTGGAGCCATTTTCCTGGATTCGACTCGTCCTCGAGCTTATCTATCCGGGTAGCGAATTTTTATTTAAATCGGCACCTCGGTGCGCCCCCATCCTGGGTCGTTCAAGTATAGACACCCGGTCGCATTCTCGTATATGGCGCGAGACTCAGCCGAGTCTTTCGAGGTGCGGCCTGACGAATCGCCCCCTGAATCCCGGGGGATCCGAAGGAGACAGGTGGACAGGGGCCGGGTCGACGGAGGGGCGGGTCCGGGGGAGGGTGTAGCGTTAAGGAGAAGGAAAAGAAAAGCCGAGAAAGCGAGGGGGCGAGGGGGAGAGAGACCGGGACCGGGCGGAAAAAGGAAAAGGCGAGCAGCGGAAGGCAGAGTCAGCATTGCGCAGCCCGCCCGGACCAGCCCCCGTTTTAATATGTTGACGCGCAGGCAGGGGCGGGGGCGGCGGCGAGAAAGGGGGCAGAAAAAGGAAAACAGCGAAAATCCTGGGAGAGGCGGAGGGGGCGGCGGCTGCGCCGCCGGGGCAGGCACAAACAGAGGCACGGAAAGAAAGTTTGCCGTAACAACAAAAGACGTTTGTTATTGGGCGGCATTTGAATTGTCCCTGTGTCGGGCGGGCTCCTTATTGGCCGACGCCGGCGTCGGCGTCGGCGTCGCCACCCCCCGGGGGTGGTGGGAGGATGCAGGGGTGGCGCCACCCCCGCTGCGCTTCTCTAGCGGTGGCTATGACGCGCAGCTAAGTGCACGGACTATCCGCCGAGGCCACCCACCGCCCACCCGCCACCCACCGCCACCCACTGCCACCCACCGCCACCCGCTCCCCGGCCGAGGTGCGATCTCGGCCGAGATGCTGGAGGGGTAAACTACCCGCGCAGGAGCAGGGCCCTGCCGAATGACCCTTTTTACGCGGTCCGGTATTGCTCCCACCGACGGAAAAGAAATATCTCGAGCTGGGAGTCGGGCGTGACTCTTATTTAAATTAACTCGCCGTCATCTTGCCACCTTGCGGCCCTTTCCGCCTTATAATGCCGCGGGATTTATTCCCGAGCGGGGGGTTTTCGAGCGCCATTTCCGGTCCTACTCCACCGCGGGCGGTTTGCCGCTTTTTAGCCCGAGTGTCGGGCTAACTCCGGCCCGGAGGACCTGGGCCGAGGAGATGCTCAGGGTAAACGTCGTCGCGGCCATTTCCGCCATTTTCCCGACGACGCGTCTCCCGGTCGAGACGAGGTGCACGAGGGGGTTCCGGACACCCCCGAGAAAATTATCAGGCTTTCGTCGCGGGAAGGTGTTTGCCCCTTTTTACCCCCCTTTCTTCTTCAACCCTCCACCCATTTTTTCCCCCCGTTTTCCTTTCAGGGGGAATTAAGAGTTCGAGGGGCTTATTTCGAGCCGCGCTTCGCGCTTGTCCAGGTAACGAAACTCGATCACTGAGACTTTAATCCAAGCGACGTTTTCAATTCGACCCTCCCTCCTTTACCCGCGATTAGTCCCCGTTCCGCTAAGAATATTAGACGCGCAGCTTCTACGTTCGGAACGGGTTTTGCCTGGTATCCGGGTAAATCCGTAAATCGGCCCTCCGGATCCCGCGGGGTCTAATCGAGTTACCGGGAGGACTCGCGCTCCGAGAATTGATAGCTCGGGGCAACAGGCTCGATATGGAAACCCGATAACCGTCAATCACCTCTCGAATCGGTTTAATCGTCGAATCCTTACGAGGCGAGGCAGTATCACTCGAATCGAACGCCGGGGTGACTTATTGATAACCCGCGAGGCTGCTAAAAACGGAGGAGCGAGATAACGGAGATGATCCGGTTAATTTTCATTTCTAGATTCCCACCGATAACACCTTTCGCGATCTCGTCGTCGTTCACGAGTTCGAATCCAGTCGTTGCCGTCGATACTTGACCCCCGACGTCCCCACGACGTGGGGGCGGCTCTTCGAGGCGACCCCGCCGAAGAGCGCCCGGAAAAGTTTCCTCTCCTCGGGGGTATAATTCGTATATATCGAGGCAAGACCCGTATCCAAATCCATAAAAAGTCTCCCCCGAAAACCCACCCTCGCTCTATCGGGCCCTCCTCGGCCCTGGGATGCGGGCCGTATCGGCCGTGGAAGTTGCAAGTGCCGTTTCCGCCTCCGTTCCTTCTCCTCGATAGCGCGGAACGTCCCGATTAGGAGGAGACCATTCCCGGACGGGGAATGGTCCCGGTCCTGGAGCCGAAAGGAATTAAGTGCCGCAGTTAAAGTCCCATTTCTCGGTGACTCGGTGACCCCGAAGAAGACCAACGTCCGGGGGTGTTTCGACGCATTTGGAATTTTTTTTGTTTATGAAAGGGGGACCACAGATACCAAATGAGGGTGGAACAGTCCTATGATCGACGACAGGGGAGAGGAAGGTAAAGAAGGGGGCGGGAAATCGGTCTCGCCGCGACAGGGACGGACGACCTCGCGCGCCGCGCGGGCCGCAGTGGATGCGGCCGGTATCGAGTCGGACGCGGAGCAGAGCCGCCGTAAGTCGGCGTCGGCGGAGGTAGAGGGTGGGGGCGTCGGTTCGGGGTCGGGCGGCCCCCACCCCTCGGGCTTAGGTGAGCCTGGTCGGAAGGCGTGCGCCCGCGCCCCCACTCCGCGGCCGCCCCTCGGCCGGCGCGGCGACGTCGCCGCGAGGGCGCGAGGGGGCGCCCGCGGGAGCGAGCGAGAGGGTCGCGCGGCGCGCGAGGGGAAGGGCCGTCCGCGGCGTCTTGGCGCGCGGCGTCGGCGGGGAGAGGGGGCGAGCCCCCTCCAGGGAGCGACGCCGCGCGCCGTCCGGCCTGCCCTCCGTGTGTATGGTTAAATATTGCATTATTGTTTTAACGGGCAACGAGGAAAACAGCGCCCGCGGGACCGGCGCTCCGCGTCGGCGAGGTTCCTCGAGTCGGTCCGCGGCGTCGCGACGCGTCCCGCCCCCGTGGCGAGGTACCTGCCGCCCGCCGCCCCCACCCCCTCCGCGCCCTCCCACCCCCGCCTGCGGCCTCCGCTGCTGCTGCTGCTGCTGCACCCTCCCCCTCTCCGCGCGGCATCTCAACAACAAGTACTCTCGCTACCCGGTAGCATCCGACACAACACGGCAAGCCGCCCTACCACCGGTCGCCTCCTCGAGGCGCGTCCAGGCGCCGCGACGCCCTCGACGGACGAGCGCCTACCTGTGCGCCGCGACGCTCGCGCCCGGCCGGTCGTCTTCCGGCGCCCTCGCCGACGTCCGCGTTCGCGGTTTGTGCTCTCGCCCGACGTTCGTTCTACGCCCGTTCTACGCCCGTTCGACGTCCCGCCACCCCTCGAGGCGTCCCCTGTGCCGCGGCCCGCCACCGGACGGGGAATCCGTCCCTAACCTCCCCGTGCGAGCGTAATTCCCGATTACGCCTCGACTTAACCCCCCGACGTATCTCGAGGTCGCATCTACGAGCCTCCCCCTCCCACCCACGTGTCGGGCACCCCCGCGACCCCCGATCTCTTGGACCCGATCTTCCGACACCTTATCGCCCTCTCTCTCCCTCTCTGCCGCGCCCCCCGTCGCCCTGTCTCTCTCTTCTCTCTCGCGCCCGTTCCGGCCGACTCCCTCCCCTCTCCCGGAATTCCCCCCCCCCTTCCCCTCGCGTCTCCCCCTAATTTCCAGAAATCGAAAAATTTCCCGATTTCCACGACCCTCCACACCTTCCCGTTCCCGCTCCTTGGGAAGGGGTGGAGGTACACCGACCCGGTGTCGGTAAACAGGGAAGGGCGCGCATCGCGGAGGCGGGGATAAACACGGATACACCGCGGGCGATAAACACGGATACACGGCATCCTCGATAAGGCAGTCGGCCCGGTCGACTCGAGACCGACGGACCTCCGGGTAGAGACGCATCCGGTGACTTTTTATCTCTGGGCCTCTCGGCCCTCGCGAGTTCTCACGGTGCACCCCCGGGGGTGGGACGGGGGCAGTGATCGAGAGAGAGGATCGAATCCACCCCGCAAGCTGGAGGAGAAATCCGACGGACGGCTCGATGCTGATCGACGCAGGACCAAGGTAACGGTTATCGGGGATCCTCTGGTTATCAGGGCGAATTCGAGGGGGGTTCCGATAACGGGGACCCTAGATGGAGGAAGAACCGGGGGGAGTGGGGAATTTCATCGGCAACTCGAGGCTGATTTTCTTTTCTTTTCTCTTTTTTTCTTTTTTTTTTGTTGCAATTTCAACACTTAACCGACACTTTGAGATTCACCCTGGACGAGGGTGCATATCCACCGTTGATTCTCATTCGAGGCTTGTGATGCTGCGTTGGCCTTCAATTCGGTTTTTGAGATGCTGCGTTCATTTTTAAACCCGGTTTAAGATGCGTCGATTTTAATCGGGACTTGAGATGCTGAGGTGATTTTTTTAATCCGGGTTTAAGATACTGCGCGGTACCGGGGGCTGGCCAAGAGTCGCCTTTCGGAGCAAAGGGTTAATCCGTGGATTTTCTCGATGCCGCCACTTCTCAAGGCTCCGGACTTCGACTCTACCTGGCAGGGGTTAAATGCCGAGCTGGAGAGCTTGGAAGATCGCTGTAGCATAAATAATAAGCGAATATCGGTGGGCGGAGGAAAAAAGACAACTCGGTGTCGGTAGGCTTCCGCGAGTTTCTTCGGTTCGCGCTACTTAACTCGCGGAACCGGCCAACTCCTTTGGAGTAGTTAGGAGGGGGTGGAGGCCACACCTCGATAAATACCGGAAAAGTGAGGGTGAAAAATTAACGGTGGAAAGAAGAGGAAGAAAAAAAAACAGAATAAGGGAGATTGCTTCGCGAGTGTTGGACTGATTTTTCCATCTCGTACTCGCGGGTGGGACTCCAAGGCGCTCGTGTCTTCGGGACGTCGGAAAACGTCCCCGTCGATCTCGCATCCTTTTTTCCCCTCTTCCTCGTTTAGTCGCTCAATCGACGAGCGAGAGAAGACGCGGGATTCGATTAGCGGGATTATTTTTTAGGGCCCCTCCCCTGACGACTCGATAACGAGATAAGTAAGCGGGAATTTCCTCCCCTAATCCAGGGGTGCGTCGCCTCGCTGATTCGGAGTGCCGGGAAAATTCGGGAAAACGGACTGCGTGGGCGAAAAATGAAAATCATCCAGGCGGGAAAGTCAGGGGGGAGGAAACCCCCGGATAAAAGAACACCTCGATACACGTTAAACTCGCGAAACAGCAGATCCGGCGAAACGAAGAAAAGGGCGGTAATTGTTCGCAACCGAAATGTTTATTTTTCTTTTCTTTTTTTCCTCACCCCCATCTCGCTGAATTTTCCTCAGTTTTGTATTTCCCTCGGAAAGGAAGGGCTGGTCGGTTGATCTTTTACCACTTTCTTTTCAATACTCACGGCGCTGATATGGAGGGACTTATTAAAATCTGGGTATTACAAAAATGCCTGGTAACTATAAATTAACCTATGAATATTTGATTGATAAAAAGTGAATGAAAATATGAATATTTGCCTTCTTAAAAAGTAACCTGATCGTGTCTTTAATTATCTACGTTTAATATGATTCTCCGCGAGGCGGAAAAGTGGGGCGGAAGAAGCGGAACTCGTTATTGTGGATGCGTTTCCTCCGACGGGACGCAGCGAGAGCCGGTGCGTGTTGCCTTGTCGGGCTTGCGGCCCTCACTGGCGCACGCACGAGGCGCGCGTGCCGCCGCACGCGGTGTGTATCGCCGGCGCCGACGCCCGGCGTCCCTCTCTCCCGGAAAGCTCGAAACAGCCGAAGCCCGAAGCCCCGAACCACGGGAAAACCTGGAGGCCAAAAGCTCGGGCGCAACCTGAACCGCGGCAGTCGCGCGCCCGCCGCGCTACCGAGCGCACGTGGGCTCGCGGCCGTCCGAATTCGAAAAACCCCGGAAAAAGAAATAGAAAAAAAAATAAAACAATATACGACGAATATAAAAAAATACAAGGAAACCCCAACACTCACAAAGCGATCCTAGAAATGCGAATTAAGCCCGAAATCAAGAGGGAAATACACACGCGGAGGGGACTCTCCTGCTTAGGGGGTGACGAGGTTAGGTCGGACTCTTGGGGTAGGTCGAGGGATCTGGAAGGGTCCCACTCATCGCGGACTCCTTTTTCGAAGGTTCTCCTTCTTCGTAAGTTTTCCCTTCCACATCCTGGATTCCTAGAGGGCAACACCCTGAGATTATCCACTCCCGGGGGAGCGATAGGCCCAGCCGCCGGAGGCGACTCGGCGAGATGACGTCCCTGGGGATTATTCGGCCCGGTTGGGTCGCGAGTCCCGGGTGACAAATCGTCCCGGGGATTCCCTCCGCGGGAGACGCGTCCTCCTCGCGAGCGGCCACTCCGCAGTGCATAGATCACCCCCGGACGTGCGTTATTGCCTCGACGGTCGACATGGGGCGCGCGTCGACGCGCCGGACCGGCGGGTGGCGTCGATCCATCCTGCCTTGATCCACTCGGGATTTATGAAACTCGAAAGTCGCGACCTGGGACCCCCGAAACGCGATCGGGAGAGATCGACGAGCCAGCTCCCCTCTATCCTCCTTTTTGTCGCGGATTTTTAGTCCCCAGTATCGGCGCCTCGAATCATTCCGCGGGATTTTCGGATAATTTATTCATGATTGTGAACTCACACAGTGTTCACTTATCCTCCGTATCTCGCCTTCCTCGGATGCGAGCAGGAGGAAGACGGAAGATGTCGTGGGAAAGAGAAGGGGCGAGGTCGGGGGTAGGTGAACGAGGGTGGGAGTACATATTTGTTTAGCTAGAAGCACTCGCTTTCCAGCCCTGGCGCATAGGGTGCTCCTCTGGTTCGCGAACTCGCGGGACCATGGTGGTCCAGCCGACTAGAGGAACCCTGGACCGCTGGGTAAATGACGGGGGAACCAAGGTAGAAGACCCTCCTGGAAGCGTTGACGAATTCCCCCGTCTTTTGCCCGAACGGGAGAAACAACCCTCAAAAGGCGCCGGACCTGCCGACCGGCCGTACAGAGGGTGATAACGCGACCTCGCTTTATCACGGATTATCGTACGCAGGCGAAAAACGGAACGCCCTGTAATTCTTACGCCAATTTGTTCACTCTATCTGGAGTAGAAAAGGTATATAGAAATTTTATTCTATGGGGCATGGTTCGCCTGGAAAATAATTTCTTGAAAAATGACCGAACCAGAGGGTGGAGGAGTCTCTACTCCGTTTTCGATAAGGATGGATGGGGGAAAACCGCCGCAGAAAATGTCACTTGGATGCCGGGGAGTAGGGAGAATTCGAGTCCTCGAGATGCGCAAACGGGGATTTTCGTAATGTCGGGGGTCGGCCAAGATGTCCGATGAAGGGTGGTCGAGCCGAGGGTGCGCGGTGTCGGGGGTGGCTGTATCGATTCCCCCGAGGACGTAAACGCGCGGCCGGCGAGAGATGTGACCGGCGGGAGGAAAAAAAATTTAATATATCCAAATATATCACAGCAGCAGCAGGCGACGATCGGCCATTCGGAGCTCCATAATTTGATATGCAGTGAAATCGGGCGAGAAGGCGCCGACGGGGGTGGAAATGGTTTTTTGGGGACGGCCAAGAGGTGGGAGCGCAGTTACTGATGGGACGTCCCGCGCAGATGTGGACATTACTCATTACACAAGTGACCGGCGGACTTGCAGGCGGTTGCTCGTCCTTCGAATCGTCCTTTCGGTGGACACGAACCCTAGGACCGAAGGACACCCCTAGGGATATCTCCTCTATTTCGACCCACCCCCAAAATCGCGGACCAACTTCTCCAGGGATTCTTCTTTCCTCGCGCGGTTTCCTCCTCCAGATATCATCCCGATAACGATATCCGAATATATTCAAGATATCCAAGAGATCACCCCCTTTTCTTTCTAACCTCGTTTCAACAAATACATCCGAAATCATCGAAGGGGTCCAGAAGGTGGACCCACCCCGAAGACGGGGAGGACTTTACGGACGCTCTTTGGGACACCCCTCCAGGTTTTACGGCTTATACAAAAGTTCGCCATATTACGAGTCCGTGAAATATGAATACGCGAGGAAAGGGTGCGTTCTCATGGCAGTCGGCCCTTGGGGGTGGCGGGGGTCGGTCACTCGCCCGCCATTACGGGCCGCGTACTGGCGCCGGCGAACCCAATTTGTTATCGACTTATAGGCGAAATTACTTACTATTACCGCAGATTTATTTCGCGTATTAGTCCCGGACACGCCCGGCCGTTACATCTCCATTAATTACCGCCCTTACGGCTCCTTACGGGTGTCCCGCTGGAAAATTCCCCACCCTCCGCGCCGTCGACCCTCCCGGATAAGGGTGGACGCGACACTCCAAATAACCCAACCCCGTCCTCGAATTGTCCTTAAATTTCCTCGTTACTTTCGTCGATGGGAAAAAAATATCGCACGTGTCGTCGTTTGGTTATGTCCCCTCACTTCGGCGCTTCTAATGGCGGCTCCTGGGTGGAGGGGGCGAGGATTAGGAAAAGAGGTCTGTTTGCTCGCAAACAATGAGATAATAAGAGAACACCGAGCCACGCAGGATGTTTGTTTGGCGGCCCGTTAATGTCGCCCGCTTATTGTTTATACAATAACCACTCGCGGATGTCCTTCCCTTTCCGAGGAGAGGCTGCTTTTTCTACGGCCTTTTGTCGCTAGAGCAAACCGATCGGCTTCCTCTGAGGGCCCATTTTCTTGGGCCGACAATGGGCCCCGTTTGGTCGAGACTAGACAAATTTCGTCGACTCTCTTGGAAGTTAAGACCCGCCACGTACGAGTCGTGCCTCTTTTGAATTCATGCCGGGACGCCAGGGGGAGCTTCGAAGTCGGCGACTAACTCGATTCCTGGCAATCTAATAAGGATAAAAAATAAGGCCCCCTCGTGAGGAGGGAAGTTATATTGAAAAATATACATCCACCCTCGCTGACCCGTCGTAGGCCGCATATAAACTGCCCCCTTAAGGAACCCTGGAGGCACTCGGGACTACCCCTTTTCGTCGTCCGTTTCTCACCCGAAACCCCCATTGCGAGGGTGGATTTTACGGAGGAATATCGTACGAGAGATTATAAGAGATATCCCGGAAAGAAAATTATTTCCGTCTATATTATTAGGGACATTATGGATATGTATAGGCGATATGAAGCGTAGTTATTCTTAATATTGCAGATCTCGAATTTAATTCTCCGTTTTGATAAGGAGGCATGGTTGTACGCTACGGTGGGATATTTTATTCGAGGATAATGATTAGGAGGAAAAATTCATTGGTGAGGGAAACAAGGGTGCAGGGTTTCGGGGGGGATCGAGGCGCATCCCTCTTCCCGGGGGAGGGTCTGGAACATCTTTTACTGCTGGCAAAGGTGCGAAAGAAAAGGAGTGGAGGCTTTGGGGGCGTATCGCTCGGTTAAAGACAAATCGCGGCCTCACCCTGTAAGGACCTCGGATCACACCTGGGGTGGACTCGATAACGACGTAAATATTTCTGCCCAGGCACTCCCCGGGGACCCTCAGGGACCCCCGAAACTTTCGGGACTCCTTGCTCCGAGACCCTCGTCTCGCTCGCCCCATTTCTCCCCTCCGATCGGAAAAATTCCAAAATTATGGACACCTCTAATCGGCCCCGTAAAAAATCGAGATCGGCTCGATGACGTTTCAAAGATTTCATAACGAGATCGGTCCAGCTCCTCCGAGACAGGGAAGAGGAAAAATAATACATGGAAAACGCGTCTATTGGCAGATCTGAAAAAAATTCCAAAATTATGGATACTTCTAATCGACCCCGTAAAAAATCGAGATCGACCCGATGACGTTTCAAAGATTTCATAACGAGATCGGTCCAGCTCCTCCGAGACGGAAAAGAGGAAAAATAATACATGGAAAACGCGTCTATTGGCAGATCTGAAAAAAATTCCAAAATTATGGATACCTCTAATCGGCCCCGTAAAAAATCGAGATCGACCCGATGACGTTTCAAAGATTTCATAACGAGATCGGTCCAGCTCCTCCGAGACGGGGAAGAGGAAAAATAATACAAGGAAAACGCGTCTATTGGCAGATCTGAAAAAAATTCCAAAATTATGGATACCTCTAATCGACCTCGTAAAAAATCGAGATCGGCTCGATACCGTTGCAAAGATCTCATAACGAGAGACCGGTCCAACTCCACCGTTTCCGCGGCTCGAGGAAGGACAAGGATGAGAAAAAACGATAGAAGGAAAACGCGCCTGTTGACACATCTGCTCTCTCGACGGGTGGCATCTCTCCTTTCAACTTGACAAACCCATGGCCGAGCTATTATTTATTTAATGCCTCGCCCTCGGCGTCTCTCTCCCTCCCCTCTCCGCGTTACACAATTATTTACCGAAAGAAGGACAGAGAGAAGACGTGCTCGCGACGTATGGGGGGAAAGAGAGGTCCGAGACCTCTCTCTCTCTCCTTCTCTCCGGAGCGATTAGCCGCGTTAGTGTTTGCGTGTACTCGCGGGCCGAAAACGCGGGCCAGTTTGTACAAATAATTCGAGCCACTCCGCGAGTCGAGATCCGTGCGGCTGGTTTTGCAATCGCAATTTTGCGCCTGTTTACGAAGACCTTGGCGCGTTGTATCCCGAGAGTAAACAAAATTCGTGGACGTGCGTAAGCGGTCTCTCGCCATTTTTGCCATTCGGCGGTCTTTCTGTCATCTTTCGATTCCTTCCCCCTTTTTCTTCCCCTTGGGCGATAACGAGCCTTCTTTACCTCGGGAAATGCGTTTCTTGTTCCTAGAAAATGGCGAAATGGCGAGATGACCAGGTCTAACGTCTCTTGACAATCGGGAGTTCGGCGGGCGACCGTAAAAAATCCGCCGCCCTAAAAAATCTCTCGCTTGTATGTCACACTAACTGCCGGGCCGTTTATTCGAAACGGCTCGTATCAATAAGCCAAGGGACATAAATATCGGGATAACTCTCCTCTTACGTGGGTCCTCCCCCCCCGCTGCGTAAATTCGGCTGCCAAAAACGCGCACCTCTGCCCGGGGAACCGAGCTGGCCAATATCGCCCCGTCCCGTTTCGGCCTGACAATAAGACCATAAGGCAACTCCCCTCGCCGCCGATCGTCCTATCTCTATTGCTACATATATCAATATTCAATTACATCTCGAGGGAGCTCGCCTAAAGACGCGGCTGTTACGCCGGACTCCGGGAAAATGGCTTATCAAGGAGGGAGACCTCCACCTCGTCGCCATCCATCGGTAACGTCATATACCAAGAGTTAAAATTTTACGAAAACTCCTATCTAACTGAGATCACATTTTCAGGAATTTTCCGCCTAGTAATTTGAGTATAATGAAGTATAATAAAAATATCGAAAGGGAGCCTTGTGGTTCTGGGGGGGATTGCTCCCGCGCAAAACCGCGGGACAACCCCCGAGGGATGCTTATCTCGACTCGTGGGCTTGTTGTTTATCGCACACTTCGGAGTGCCTCGAAATGGGGTTTCAGACGAGGGGGAGGGGGTGAAGCAGCACCCTCAAAGGGGTGCAGCAACCCCCCACAGTGGTACACCCGCTTGTAACGCCTCGCTCACGGTGGAATTTGAAATTTGTTTCTTTATCGGCCATAATTTTCCGGAATCTACACACGAATAGGTTGCGTAGATCGCGGGGCGTACACGAAGAAATGCGAGGGGGTGGGGTGGGGGTGTACTCAGGGGTGCACTGAAAGGAGCGGTTGTATCGAAAGGAGAGCAGCCCCTTTCCTTGGACGGTCCTGAAATTTTATCTCTCGACTCTTCTCTCGCCTTTTTGCGTTTTCACGGTTTCACCCCCGCAGGGGTGAAATATTCCACCCCCGGCGGTGCGAGAGATTTGGAAAAGCGTTTCCCCGGCGTTTCGCGCCGCAATTTCCCCCTCTCGATCGGCACACGTACCCCCTGGACAGGGGGTAGAATCCCCCACGAAGGGGGAGTCGCGTTTCATCCCTGGCGCCGACTTGACCCCGTCTCTCCCCTCGGGGCGACCGAACACCCCTGACCTACCCTCGGCCCTTCTTCTCACCCCTTTTCGAGCCTCGGATCGGCTTTACTCGCGTCTCAAAGAAATCGCGGATAAAGCCGATACCGATGCATCTCCGGGGCACGTAAAACAACCCCTGGGGGGGTCGCAATGAATGGCAAGACGTTAAAATGCATTACCCACCCCGGGCTAGGGGTGTCACGTGAAATAAGAGACATACACGCCGACGCATTATGTGAAAAATATGGTAATCGTATTGCCGGGGCCAAGCAAAACAGCGCCCTGCATATGAAATATGCGAGATCACCCCCGCCATCCCTACCCCATCCCCCGGTCGGCCTTTTTCGGCCTTCACTCCTTTTCTCCTCCTAAAGCAGCCCATCCACCCACGACCTGCCTCGAGATCTTCGGATCCTAACCTCACATCGGCTGAATACAAATTCATCCTCCTGTATCGCTCCTGCTTGAATTAGCGCGCTACCTCCGACTCCGGGGGTGCGTTGCGCGATATGATTAAAAAAATTGGAAAACGTAATTGGAGAGTACAGAAAGATGGATAGAATTCAGGGGGGATGAAGAGTCGGCGGATTTCCCGGACTTCCAGGGCGGATTTCTCGGTCCCCGAAAATCCACCCCCAGGGGATGAAGTCGAGATTGATTTCGCGAAGAGCTCGCGGTATGGCCAGGCGAAAGTTAAAACGATTACTGCGTTTAATATTCATTCCGGCGGGCGTCTTGAATATTAACGCGGACATTACGTCGAGGGTGGGTCGCGAAAGGGTGCAAAAAAGGCCGCGCACCCTCGACCTGTCCAGGAGTTTTTTTCCAGCCCTTTCGCGGCGTTCCCTTAGGTCAATAACGATTTTCGATGCCGAGGGGGTGACAATGGCCGAGACGGCGTCGCCACCCCAGGGGCGGGGGTAAATTTATAATAATCGCATAATTCCCCGACGAAGTCGGCCGCGCCCTTAACGGGGACGTAATCCCTTCGCTTCCGGCATCTCCCTTAAGCGAATCCAATATTTTTCCAAACATCGTCCCTACCCCGGAGGGCGCCTAATTTCTGCCGGCGATCCCGGCCTCTTCTCACCCCTTTGGCCGGCACCCTGTGAAAAATGCCGCCGATTTTCCGGCCCGGGGAATCCCGTGTTACAGCTCGGCTTAATTGTATCATTAGGGGCTCCGAAATCGGTAAGAGGGGCTTAAGTAATGCCGAACAATTTTTAACCGCAATCACGTCTCGGGGACGCCTCCGGATGAAGGCCTGGCCCTCCCTCTCGAGCCCTTCAACCCCTTCGCGTTATTTTATTCCACCTCTCGCGTTACCCGGGGTTGTTCCTCCGTTTCTCCCTTTTAACTTTGACTTTGACTCTCCGAGCTCGCCGGGAGACCAACGCTCGCAGTCCCTCTCAAGATGAGACCCTCGTCGAGGGGTTGGCCGAGGGGATGAAAAAGCCCGGGTCAGTCCCGGCGACTGCGGAGGGGTGGCTAAATTCCGACGCTCCGTAGGGAATATAACTGCAACGGATGCGCTTCAATGGGATCGGGAGTCATCTTTGAATTTTTCCCTCTAGCGGCGAAATGTCGCACCTCGCCCGGAAGGGATGAAATCAATTTTCGCATGAATTAATAATTATATTTTTAATTCGTATTAATTCATATCGAAAGTCCCACCTCACCTGAGATATGCCCTAGCGACTGCAGGGGCGGACAAATTTCCTCCCTCGAAGGGAAATCAGGAATACGAGTTTCGACCAGATACATTTTTTTATTGACATTGTACGCCAGATAAGACTATACAAAATTTCTACATACTTATAAGACGACTCGAGCCTTAGGGTGAAGTGAAACACCCTTCAAATCAGTCGATTCGAATACAACACTTTTTTTTATGGGTATTAGACCAAACTGTCCGAAACTTTGACACATCACTCCTGATCAACTAAGAATTGTCCTGACACATTGAAAATTTGGATTTTTTAACAAAATCTTTTAACTCAGCCCAGACCAGAACCAAAATGGCGTCGAGCTCTCATATTTCGATCCATATACAATCCATATACAATCCATATACGATCCATATACAATATCGAAGGCTCTGATATGAGAATCGAAAGGGTCAGGACAATTTTACGACAATTTAGAACACTCTGGTAATCGACAAACTCGCATTTGAACGGGATAAGGGCAAAAAAAGTGTTGTATACGCTTCTATACTAAAACGATGGTACCACGAGGTCTCGGAGTGAAAATTTAATTGACCTGGAAATCACAGATGGTGCAGGGGGTCCCTCTGCAGTCAATTAGGGCCCCGGAAACCATAAATCCAGAGGATTTCTGGAGTTTTACTTCGATTTCCTTATAATTATTGTACGGAAACGACAGGTGGAGTATGCCATTTGGTGCAATACCCAATATAATTCGGTACAGCTGTCAATATATAAACCAACGTCGGCAACGTGGGCATTTAGAAAAATCTTCTTTATCGACGTCGATCAAGTTCCTCGAGGTGTTTCACTTCACCTTAGGTACGTCAAACGTTGCACCTCCACCGGGAGATGCACCCCTCGGCGGGTGGATCTCGCGAGCGCGGACCGCGAGAACTCGGGGGTGATTTCTCCCTGGCATTAATTCCCTCGCGAGCCCCCCTGGGGGTTCGGGGTGGAAAAGAAGAGGGGAGGTTGATCCTTCGTAAACTCAAAATGGTGTTCCCATCCGCGCTCAATACTCGGGCTGCTTGCTCCCGCCGGAAGTGAGCAGACCGAAGGAATGCAAAGTGAGGCAGAGCCGCGCCGGCCCGACGTCAGCCTGACGGACTCTCTCCATCCCTCCGCCCTCTCCGTTCCTCCCGTTTGCGCAAACAAACCAAAATGGACTGCGAATAAATATGCGCCTACGAACGAAGCGAACGCCCGCGCTCGTATGCCCGGTCATGATCCAGCACCGGGGGTGTCCGTTGGGGGGATTTAGGAGCGCCATCGAGGGGGGCCACCTCCGATCGCCGCCCCTCAGGGTCCACCCCTGCTAACTATCGGGGAATTTATCAAAAGAGGTCGGAACATCTCCAGGACTCGGGGAGACCCTTAAAACAAGATGGCGGCCGAGAAATCCCGGAAACCTCAAACTCTACGACCCCATCGACGAGTCCGGACCTTCTTCGGGGTCCGTTTGTTTCCCCTACCTGGAAGGAAGCAAGCTGGCCATCAGCGAAGAAAGGCCCCTCTATAATTCAGCCGTTCCACTAATTGATACTGAATTATTAAGGGGGAACGAGAGTAAAACGCGAACGCCGCCCGGACGAGATTACTTTCCCTGGAAGGAATCCGCCGTGATCCCAGACTCTGTGCCCTGACTCCCCCTCGGAAAATGTGACCCCGTTTCGATTCCCACCTTCCCCCGGGGTCATCCGTGCATCCTTGACCCCGAGGACCGCCCTTTTCTTCCATTTTTCCTGGACCTTCGGGTCCCCCTTCTTCGGGGGGCGCGATCGATTAAGCGACACCTCGTCTCCTTCGTCAGGGCGGAAAAAGGGGGAAAAAAAGAAAAAGATGGCGCGAATTAATGGCCCACCCCAAGCCGCGAGATAAGCTGATGCAGTCCGCGTTAAGAAAAAGCTGAGCAAAGCAAAACCACCCCCGCAGGCCTCCCGAATTTCCTCCGGCCGACGGAAAATCTCGGGACGCCGTGGGGGGTCGGGAAAGGGGAAACGGTGGCCGCCAAGTGAACGTAATTTTTCCGTTGTTTGATTTTCATTAACGACTTGTAGAGCCGGTCGGCTTGCCCCCCCAGCTCGAGAGGGTCCCCCCCCCCCCGAGTTACGCTGAAATTATTCACCGCCAAACAGATACATCCTTCGTTACATTTTCCCTGGCCGCCCCCTCGAAGGAGGCCAAGTTTTCCTCGGCGAGGGAAAAAGAAAACCCTGGGGGGGTCGGGGAAAGAAAAGCTTCGCTCGTTGTTCTTATAAGTGCCCCGAGAGGAAAGGGGTAGAACCGCGATCGGATTCCCACCCCGGACTCCGGTCGGAACCACCCCCCAGGGGCGGAAAGCATTGTTGTCGCAATTGATCGGGACCCTCCTAATTTTGCGAAAGAAGTCCCTCCGGAGACTAGAGAACGAGGAAATTTATTAAATACAAATATTGCCGCCCCGAAGTGTCCCCGCATACCTACTGAAACGTGAATATTAAACCGGCCTCTGCCGGTACCGAGCGTTTCACATCTCGTTTCACCCCCCCCTGGAAGGTTCATTTATAGGCGAATTATTTTTTAAAAAATCCTCGGGGTCGGGGATGCCTTTTTTAAACCGTCTGCGAGATGGTGGAGCGAGAATTTCAGGGAATTTCCGAGGAAACCGAAGTTGACGAGTAGAGTCGTCTCGTGGAGGTCCGGTCGAGATCCTCCATCTAGAGGACGGCGATTGCTCGCGATGTCAATGAAACTGTCAATTTGGCTCCTCCCTCCTGCCAGTCGGGGTCGGCGATCGAGAATCGTCGGACGCCGAAGAAGATGAGTCAAGGAGACGATCGAAGTCTGAATGATTGATCGGTCCGACGAAGGGTCGACCCGGGGAGAACGGAGGAGGATTCGGCTCGCTTGTTTAGCGGAAATCGGGGAATCTCGGTAAACTGGACTAATTGATGCCCCGTAGAATAGATTCCATACATTGTCAATCGGGCCGCTCGTTCTCCGCGGGCCGGTTAAAATAAACCTGCGGAACGAGTCGCATCTATGGGGGGAGTTTTTGAGAGGCTGATGAACCAATCACGAGGCTATCTATAATGTACACAGTCCGTTAACGATGGAGAGACAGAGCCCAGAGACATTCGGGCCTGTTGGTAACCTAGCCGCTTGCCGAATATCCGCCACCCTGCGTCTCTCGTACCCGGGGAAGGGGAACCACGTCCGTTTTTCGACCACCCCGACCACCCCTCTCTCGCTCTCTCTCTCTCCCTCTATCTCTCTCGACGCATCCGACGTAGAATGAAACGGACGCCCGCGGAATCGTTAATTCCTCTCAATATTGCACGTGCCTTTGGAAGGACTCCGAGGCTGCCCTGTGACAATACCCTGGACCCTCCCATGGGCCGAGGATGGACCAGGAGGCGCGATCGCCATCGATCTCTACCGATCACGGCTCGATCTCGAGTTACTCTACATAAGCATCTCTAATATTAAATTGAGCCCTTAGAAAGATTCCTTCTCGAATCGAGGACTTAAGGCAGTCGCTACTTGAATGCGCGACGAGCAATTCGTCACAAAGAAGAATCCATCGGGCCGAAGAAATATTTCTTCGGATGGTCCCGAGGAAGGGTTGATTCAAGAAATAATATTTCTCCGGTTCAGTTAACATCTTTTCTCGACATAGCGTAACCACGGACATCATTTCTAATACCCAGATTTTTCTCTTTCCTTTTCATTGGGGGCATACAGAGAAAATTGGTCCGCTGAATGCGCGACAAGCAATTCGTCGTCGCAACCCACAAAAAGGAGTCCATCGAGCCGAAGAAATATTTCTTCGGATGGTCCCGAGGAAGGGTTGATTCAAGAAATAATATTTCTCCGGTTCAGTTAACATCTTTTCTCGACACATTAAGGGATAGCGTAACCAGGGACATCATTTCTAATACCCAGATTTTTCTCTTTCCTTTTTATTGTGGGGGGGGGCATGCAGAGAAAATTGTTCCCTCTGATGAACTAGCCAAATTTCAGATGCGAGCCTCTTTGGGGATGAGGGTTGAATTTTCATAACTTCCCGGGGGGGTGATTATTATTTTCCCGCGTGGTTCTCTGTGCTCCTTTTATCGTATTTCGAGAAAAGGAGCGCAAACTGGTCAGCACCCTCGAGGTGGGCCCACCAGGTTAGCCGAAGTCACCGGCGTGCTCATCCCGGCAGAAAAGGGACTCCCGCGGGGAAGTTTCCCTAATTCTGAATTATTCCCGGATCCATCCCCCGGTATCCGGGAATCGTGGAAAGGGGCGCCTCTTTCGGGGTAATTTGTATTCCACATTTCTCCCGTGACGGGGGGGGGGTGGCAAATACTCCTTCGCCCGGTGTCTCTTCTCACACGTCGCCGGGAGAGTAACCTCTGATTATGCGAGCGCATGGCTGCCTGTAACGAGATTTAATATTAAAATATTATGACAAACGTCAACAGGAGGCGGAGGCGCCTGATTGGCCCTCGGCCACGGGAATACGAAACGAGAGGAGCGCCTCCACCCACCCTGAAGTCGGTCTTGAAATTCCCATAGGTGTGAGAAGACACCTATTTATCACCTACGCAATGATCTTCGGGACCCAGGAAAAAAAAATCTATAAATCGAGAGCGGGGTATATTTCGCAAGTCCTGTTTTCCGTTGCACCCTCGAGCCCTCGAGGAGTCGATTGCAGAGAACTGCAAGGACCAAAGGACTTCCGAGAGATTTCTTCCCGAAATTCCCGAGAAGCGCGGGTCGCGAGGGGGGAACCTCTCTGAGATATGAATGCGAAATTCGGCCTTTGCATAAGTATTTCGGCGGTGCACCCGGGAGGGGAGGGGGGGGGGCGCCATAAAAGCGGAGCCAGGGCGAGACAGGGAGCACAAATTCGGCCCTGGCCACGGTGGGAATATTCGAGCAGGAGGAGTAAAGGCGGTAAGAAAGAAAACGCGCCCGTGACTCAGAAGCCGCGACCGTAAAGAATCGAGGGCGTTCTTCGAGGCAGGATAGCCGGGGTTGAGGACCTTGGCGAGAGGACTCGGTTTCGAGGTCCTGGAAATGTATAACACCCGGTGAAACGGTGGAGGAAATTGCGGGACGGAAGTCTCAGAGGGTGGGCGGCCGGTAAATGCGGATTCCTTTCCGTAAAGGGGTGGGATATCCTCGAGCGAAGGAATAGGACGCGTGGCTCGATGTAACGAGGATAAAAGATAAGTCGGTCTTGGTCTTGCGGCTTTCCTAAGAGGACGGAAGACGCGGAGGTTCCCTGAAGAAGGTCATGTCACGGAAAGAAGAACCCGATACCGCAACCGAGGTCGTACAGGGTTGACTACACCCCGGTGGGGGCGGCAAAGCCCACCGGGGGGCGGAATAAATCCAAACAGTAAACAGCGGAATGGAGTTCGGGGCGGAAGGGGCGAGAATTCTAATATATAAAAGATATGAAGCCGCGGCCTCGCGGCGAGAGGGGTGGACCCCGTGGAGAGACTTCGAGATTGAAATAAGAAGAGGCCGCGGCGGGCTGGGTCGAAGGTTGAAGGTTGAGGGAAATCTGAACAGCCAACAGCCCCGGCCTTTATTTAACCTTTTCTTAAGGGAGTCTTTGGGAATCCTTCCTTATCTGCGGTCGATGGCCCTCCAACGCTGAGCTCCGGTCCCATTCTTTTATGCCTTCGAGCCTCGCCTTCGTCTTCCTCTTCAGGATCCACCGTATACCTCGTAATAACCCCCCAATGTACACACGGGACCAGCCGCTCCCGAAGGAATCCCCGGAGGAGAGCCGCTACCCGGGACGTCCTCGGCAGGACCTCCTGCTAATTAACGAATTAAACGTTCGAATTTTCACTCACCCCGAAGTCGGGATTAAAGTGGATTGAAGGACTCCGGAGGCTCCTTTGAACGGACGAGGAAGAGCTGAAGAATCACCTGAAGAATCTCGCTCGAGAACTCGCCGGGATGGGACCATGACCGGCTTCAAAGGCCTT
Source organism: Orussus abietinus (assembly GCF_000612105.2). Lineage (NCBI taxonomy): Eukaryota > Metazoa > Arthropoda > Insecta > Hymenoptera > Orussidae > Orussus > Orussus abietinus. The sequence continues at coordinate 774,610 of NW_019394258.1, forward strand.
AAACTCTCATGGATATTCTCTTCTTTTTCAAAATGTTGAGACCTTTTTTCTTATGAATTAATATAAACTTGTCATTTTTCGGCCTGATTTCGCTTCGGAGAATGTTTTGGAGACACTTCGGGATCGAGGGGATGGTACAAATAGAACCGTGTTTGGATAATCACGATTCGGGAGAACATTGGTATTGAAATGAGACAAGGGGATCGGTTTTTTCCCCTGTTGTGGTTATATCTCGTGGTTTCACTTTTCGTTTCCTCGATCGGTCGCGTCCTTTATTCCCGTTTCCTTTTTCGTTCCTCTTCCGGCAGAGTCGGCCGAGGAGCGGCGCTTGCTGACGCTCCTGACTAAACACTGATAACGCGCCCCGAGAATTTCTTTGCATGTTATAAACATACGTAATCGTACACAAATAAAATTAGCATAGAGCCCGATCTGGCGAATTTGTGAGACGGACGACTCTCCTGGAAGAGATCGCTTAAAACCGAGCAGCTTTGACTTCTCCCGGAGCGATACGAAGTCGAAGAAACGAATGTTGGCAGGAAATCCTCTGAAAAGCAAAAGGATATATTTTTTACAAGCGAAACTTCCACTCAAAATATTATAAACGAGAAGGTAAAGTCTACGCTCGGTCGGCCATTTTGAAAACGGCGAAACGATTTCGGAGCTCGTTTCCGAGAGAAGGACTCCCCCGGGAACGTCGCATCTTCCCGAGGGAACGACTCGGTAAAACCAGCTGCAATTTGAGTTTGGCCAACGGCAAACGTAGTTTTGCTAAACTCGTCGGAAGTCCCTCAAGAAGCCGGGACAATGAGAGGGATTTCGCACCGCTGCGGAGCTTCGCTTCTGGGTGTACATAAAATTACGTATATACAGTGGTATATATCGCGGTATATACGAATATACGTATACATTCGACAATCCAGTTGATGGTGGAACTTAATAAAACAAATCCCGTCGCGTAAACAGTCGGCGAGCCGATGTCTTCGGACAACAAGGAGTTTTAGCCGCGTTTCGGCCAGCCAAGATGGCGGCCGCGAGCGCCATTAGCCAAGATCAATATTGCTCGAGGAGACACAGAGAAAAGTTGGAGACTTTGCCACGACGCGCAGTGCCCTATTCCCCGTTTACACCGCGAGATATCCACGACCGATCCCAGTTCCTGGTCCATAATCCGATCCATAACCTGGACGACTTCTTCTCCAGGTCGACGACTTTCCTTGCACTTCTTCCGGGACCCTCTTGGCGTTCGGACTGTCGCTGTTAAAAATCCGCAAATAGGAAAATTTGCAATTAGAAAAAGTGAAAATCCCTCGCCGATTTAATTTTTCCCCGGTGGAATAACCGGTGAATAGATCTGGAATTTCTGGAAGTACCTTGACGTATGATTTTCAGGCGAGCTCGCTCTTCGCGGCCCTGAAGCAACAGCAACAACAGGGCCGCGACTCCGGGAGGGAACGAGAGGGCAGAGAGAGGGACAGGCCATCCCGAGGCGGCGTGGCCGAGGGCGAGCACCAGCACCAGCTCCAACACCAGCACCAGCACCAGCAGGAGCTGAGCATCGAGTACCAGAGCAATGGGAAGCTCAGTCCCGCTGGGCACGCACTGACAGCAGCACCCATGACCCAGCAAAAGCAGCCGATCCTCACGCAACAGTCGCAGCAGCCCAGCTCCGGGGCCCCAGGGCCCCAGCCGAGTCCCCATCAGAGCCCCCAGGCCCCCCAGCGGGGATCGCCCCCGAATCCGTCGCAGGGTCCGCCACCGGGAGGCCCGCCTCCCGGTCCAGCCTCGCAGAATCCCTCGCAGATGATGCTCAGCCCGGCCAGCGGCCTCCACCAGATGCAACAGCTCCTGCAGCAGCACATCCTCAGTCCCACCCAGCTGCAGTCCTTCATGCAGCAGCACACGCTCTACCTGCAGCAGCAACAACAGCAGCAGCACCACCAGGTACACCCTTACCCCGACCTCCACCCGTCAGCCCTCTCTGATCCTCCCTCTTCAGGTTCCTTTTTAAGATTCTCTGCTTTCAGGACTCTGCGTCGGAGCACGCCTCCAACCAGGACCGCTTCGGATACTTTTCCTCCTTGAAAAACGTAAGTGGACCTTTGATGGACCCGGGGTAACGGATCCGTCTCTCGGAATTTCGGGTTCCTCGGAGAGGAGGCCGGGAGTCCTCGCCTGGGTAAACAGGCGGCTTCCCTTCTGCATCGCAAGGATAACAACCCCGACCTCTGGCAGCGTCTTCCTCGTCTTATCCCACCCGGCCGACCCCGGCGTTCTCCAACCTAGAAAAGGCTTCCGTTTTTTGGTCCAGCGAAAAGGGAGCTCGGGCAAAGAGACGTGGCTCGGGCAGAAATAACAGGAAGTCCCTACCTACCTCTCCTCGGGGTTATTTCCTGTGCCCACCCCAGTGGTGTCCGGCATTTGCATGCACGCCATCTTGGAGGCACCACCCCTAAGCGGGCCAGGACGTGACAAGTTTCGGGCTGTCCTGCACCCCCGGGCTAGAGGTTTCGCTCCCAGGGTCGGGGCTTGGTGTATATTTTCCTGAGAGCGGCCAATATTTATTTAGCCCGACCATCCCCTGCCGGCCATCACCCTTAGATATTTAGATAGCCTCCCCGGGAGATTATTGCGATCACGTGTACGGGGAGAACGGAATTACCTGCGCCCTGCGACTCTTTTAACTCCTAACTGCCCGCCATTTTGTCCTTGTCCTCCTCCTCTTTTCCTCCCTCCCTTCGCTTATTAATACCCACCAATCGCGGTCCAGTCTAGATAGCAGAGGACGGTGAACGGATTTCCGGGCATCGTCTTCTACACCCTCTCTTCGGGGTCCCCTCCTCCATGAAGACGAGGCCGCTATCTAACGTTATCTGCGTTCGGCCTTTAATTGCGTTCTTGTTTATAATAATATGATAAACGGAGCTCTCCAGAAGTTTGGCCTCGAGATGCCCCGGGGGTGCGAGAAGTCGAGGGGGAGACCCGGGGTTGGTGGAGCACCCTGTGGGCAATTATACCACCCCTGAAGACGTTGTCTGCTCGGCTGCGAACAATCGCCCTCTTGTCGCGATTTTCCTGCAGATTTCCTGGAATAAAAAAAGAAATGGACGAATCCTCTCCCGCGAATCGTCCAGGGATGACGTTTACCTTCTTTCCAGCATCAACATCAGCTAGCCGAGTTGGGCCGGAAGCAGCTGGAGCAGGCGATACAGCAGCTCCAGGAACAGTTGCAGCTGAATCTGATCCAGCAGACGCATTTACTCCAAACCGCCGACAAGAAGAAGGCCTCTGCTCCTCTCCAGCAACTGGCGCTACAACAGCAACAACTCATTCAGCAACTGCAGATCACGCAACGACAATACGTCCTCCAACAGGGGCTCAGCCTGCAAGGTCACAATCACTCCGCTGGTACGGTCTTCTTCGTCTCTTTATCCTCGATTTCCATCCCCGTCGAGAAGAATCGAAGAGGGACGAACGTCTCTTCGAGACTCGGCGACGATTTTCAAAACGCGTCAGGTGTTTAGGATTCGGAACACGCGCTGAGAATCGATTCTAAATAAACAACCGGAGAATAAACGCCGCGAGGCGGCCTCGGTGCCATCGGTAAACGAGGCATTGTTACGGCTCTTTGTTTAGCATTCTTACATTACCTATGCAGTCGCGGGCCACAACGAGCCGGGATTTATTTCTCGCGAAAGAATAATCGGCCGAGGACTTGGCGGAATTTTTCTTTTTTTTTTTTCCTGTTTACATTCTAGAGAAACCAGCAAATATGCTTGAAACATCCTTGAAAAATCAATAGTGAATTTTTCATTTCCTACATCCTTTGAAAATCAATTGAACCTGAATTTGTCATTTCCTACAGGTCTGCAGCCGGGGGAAGGGTTGCCAGGATGGAAAAGCGAGCCATCGGACGGGGAGGGCCACCAGAACTCCGGGTCCTCCAAATCTGGAACCGGACTGAACGGTACGTTGTCTAGGTCCCACCCCCCCTGTGGGAGGGGATGCCACTGAAAATGCTTTTCTTGACTCTCTTCACTCCCTGGACTATCGGCAGGCCTTCTGAATTCGATAGTGTCGAGTCGGCGCTCCGAAATGAACGGCACCACCTCGCTGGACGACAAGCCCCTGGACGCGTCCTGCAACGACAAGACTCACCCTCTCTACGGCCACGGGGTCTGCAAATGGCCGGGCTGTGAAGTTATCTGCGAAGACTATCAAGCATTCCTTAAGTGAGTGTCCTGCATGAAGAAAAGAAATTAAAGACCATCGGATATTCGGAAGCCACGATAACGTCGCCTCATCCCCGGAGAGGCAAGGTCCTCTTCATAGCCAGTCACCCTGACCTACCCTCCGAGTCCAGGTTCTCCATGCCGTGGAATCCCTCCATCTTTCGATCCTAAAACATAATATACACCGACGAGGTGTATAGGAGGAAGAGCCGGGGGAAAGCGAAAGAAAGATGGCGTCGGTCGGGGGTTGCGGTCGTCCGGTGGTGTCCCAGGGCGGGGAATCGAGGGAGGTGTAAAAAAATCGCCGGCGTCAGCGAGTATCTCGTTGACGTCCGGCTCTCCCCCAGAGCCCTGGGGGATGGGGCGAGCAATCACGTAGCCCGTCGCCGCAAACTCCCTCAAACAAGCCGTTACTTTAAGGGAGGAAAAAGAAGAACGCTAATTACCTTTGTCTCATTAATATTCACGACATTCGGCCGCGTCGTTATGCTTCCCGGCCTAATCCCGGGGCCGACCTCGGCGTCTTCGGTCTTAACCAACCCCCGACTTCTTGAACCTCTTTCCCCGTCCCTTCCTCCCCTTCTCCACCCTCTTCGGCTCTTCCTCTGCCTCGCCGACCGGGAGGATTAAGGATACGTCGGGACGCTGGGATCCTGGAATCACTGACAATTCCCGAGGGCGAAAGAACGCCTCGGCCGTGTTGCTGTTGGACCTTTCGCCCCCGATTGGGGTGGATTTTTCGATATTTTGAAAAATACTTACCGAGTAGCTTGGCATGAAGGGGGTTGAATTGTTCCTTAGGGCTTAATTATTCCTTCTTTCTGTTCTAAGGCACTTAAACAACGGTCACACGTTGGACGACAGGTCGACGGCCCAGGCGAGAGTGCAGATGCAAGTGGTTTCGCAGCTGGAAATACAACTGCAGAAGGAGCGAGACCGGCTGACCGCCATGATGCATCATCTGCACGTGGCCAAACAAATGGCCTCCCCGGAGCCCCCGAAGTCATCCGAGTCGTCGGTGAGCGAGTCCTCCCCGATCGATTCCCTGCACCCTGCGAAACGTGGCCTTACTTTATATGCAACCGAAACGGGGGTAAAAAAGATGCCCTTCCGAAGTCGTATGGCGGATTTTTCAACGCACCCCGTAGTCTGGCGGTCCCCCGACCAGAGGACGCTAGTTTCGGCTTTAATGCCCGGCCGGGGCGGGCGCTAATTTATACAGGAAGTTGATATTAATAATTCATCCCGCCGGACGATTTATATCGCCTTAATTAAAATCCCTAACAAGTTAGGCAGTTGGAGAATACCAATACCGCGTTGCTCCTCGGCGACATTCGTCCGGGGATGGGCGTTATTAAAGGCGACTCTCTTCTCTCCCGGATCGTGGAATTAGTCGTCCGGGTGTCTCCTATTTTACCGGAAACGAACCTTCAGGCTTTCACTTACGGATTTCGAGTGGCCGCTTTACCTCGTTACTTCTCCATCGGATAACGATTTCGGTTTCAGACGGGCTCGAGTCTGCCAAAGTTGAATCTCTCCTCCGCTCTGATGAACCAGCCGCCCCCGAATTTCGGAGTCTCCCAGGTGTCGCCGGTCTCGATGTCGGCGCTGGTCTCGGCGGTGAGGTCCCCAGCAGGAGGCCAACTACCACCCTCGGCCGGTGGTGCACCGATGCCGCCGATCCCCAACATGTCCAACATGTCGGGGATCCCTTCCATGCCCAGCATGCCAGGGAGCATGCCGAGCATGCCTACGATGCCGAGCATGGCCGGGCCGATCAGGAGGCGAATCAGCGACAAGTCTGCTCTCTCGTTGGCCGGAGGTAATAGGCCCCTCGCCCTGCCCTACATCTCGATTTCACCCCGAAGACCACGTGGGTGCTGGACAGAAAATATCGTTCCACCTCGCCGTAAGGTCCATAATCCCGTACCTAAGGCGCGCGAAAATGAGCCTTACGCGGGGCGACCCAGTACCGCGCCCTCGCCTCTCTCTCGCGTCTTGTGATCGCCGATCGATCCGAGGACCGTGCGTGGATTTGGAATATCATCTCTCGAGGGCCAGTCGCAATAATGCCGAGAGAGATCGCTGGTAGAGTGGGTTGCCATTGGCGCGCGTCGAGAGGATGCTTACGGGGGCGCAATTCAGACTTAAATCCTAAAATCCTATTCGTAGGACCGTTTGAGGAGGGCACTGTAAGGCGCAGAGTATCCATCGATAGATCTGGCATAGATATTAACGAAGGTAACCATCATTGACAGACCCCGGAGTCGCGTCGGCGCGCGGTTCGTGAAACGTCCCGTCTCGAGGAACGTGAAGATCTCATCGGTTCGGATCGGTTGTGTCGAGGTAGAAGGAGGCGAAGAAAAATCCACGATCCCCTAGTGGACGTTCCATGATGGCGGCGCGTCGGCGCGCGATCGCGACGTACGTCTCTGCCCCTACATCACTCCCGTGGCGATTAGTTTTTTTGCGGTCCTCTCTCTTCGTCTCTTGTGCCCTTCCTCTACACGACAGACACTGCCATGTATCTAGAGAAGCACCCTACGCGACGAAAAGTGTGGTGTCCACACCTTGTTGGCAACCTATCCTCTCACCGAGTTGCGTCTCGGCTGCGTCTCGGCCTTGCCGAACAATTAAAATTAACTTTTGGAAGCTCTCCGTTCCATGGGGAATTCGGAGAGCTCCCATGGCGGGATTAGTAATTACCTTCGAATCGAACGGCAAGACTGAAAGCGCTGCCCGTGAGTTTTGACTCGCGACTTCCGATCTCTATTCTTGTAAATGGTCACGCTGTTTCTTTGACTTTTGTGCTGGCCGCCCTCCCCACCGTGTAGGGCTGCCCTACATGCTGGAGCGTGCTGGCCTTGACGTCCAACAAGGTACTGTCAACCTACTTTCCTTCCTGTCACTTGACAAGTTTCGGGAAGGCCATGTTCCTTCCACGAAGATCGAGCTTGCGGGTCGGATCCAAGATGGCGGCCATCTCAAAAGAGGAACGGCCGAAGAATTCAATATTTAAGACCTAGATATCTCCTAACTACGCGTCTTAAAAATACCTACGTCTTATTTACTCTCGAGTTTGATCTGTTTTCTCACTTCTTGTTGCTTTTTCGGTTATTTGACGGTCTTCCGGTACAAAATGGCCGCCTCGAAGTGAACGACGCGAAGCTTGGCTCCGACTTGTACGCCTCACGTCCGTTTCCTTTGTCATCCTCTTATGGTCCTGCATGATCATTACCCGTTTCGACCCTGTATGTTGTTCCCTGTAATTAGCGTTTGCAGCCACCAAAAGGAGGATGTCATTCATAAGACTCAACACCGATATCTCATAATTGAGCTCGTCATAGGCTTTCGTGTCAGACATTCGATTGCTGCTTGTTTGTTGTCCACGGTGTACACCGTAAATCATGTATTTCCGTGTCCTCCGTACGAAACCGTAGCACTTTCTTTAATTGCGAATTGTGTGGTCGAACTTACATATTGCTGTCTTTCCAGAGATTCAGCGGAACCGGGAGTTTTACAAGAATGCCGACGTGAGACCTCCCTTCACGTATGCGTCGTTAATCCGCCAGGTATGCTATACGGTTGTTAATTAATAGAGAAATTGATAATTATACCTCTATACCCTAATGGTGTCTTTCCTTCTCTACAGTCTATCATCGAATCTCCGGATAAGCAGCTAACGCTCAACGAAATCTACAACTGGTTCCAGAACACCTTCTGCTACTTCCGGCGTAACGCAGCTACGTGGAAGGTAGACTTCAGAATTTTTTATACGCCTCTAATAAGTTAGTTAAGATTCAAGGCTGACCTCTTAGAAGTCCGAAGCCTATCTAAGAAACTCGATAAAAAATATGTATCCATCACCTCGGGCCATTTCGAGAGATAACTCGAGACAATGTCTTGACAATGTGAGCAAGTATTTCAGAGAAGTACTGTCAAAGGTTGCAATTAGAATGTATGATACGAACCGAAAGTTCGTTCTCCGATTCTGCAATTGCTTTTCCAACTCACCGCGGATTGTAGATGATGACCGTTGATAATTCATGGGATGAAAAGTTACTGACGGAATTACTGGTGAAAAGGAAATTGATGAGCCTTCGACTGCAATTATTTACACCTTTGAAACTTCCGCACAGGTTGTGTACGAATTTTACAAGACCGAAGAAATGCCACCGATTAACCTTTCATGACAATTTTAATTAACAGGCCGTGCCACAGGCGGAGGATACTGCAACGCATGCCGTGTTACTATGTTTTCTCGAGCGGGGGAAGACGGTAACATATCAAGTTACTCGCATCGCGGTTTGCTTCCGTCCAAAATTAGTCTTCGCGGCGGCAAATAAGAATGGCCAAAATTCAGCTTCCATCCAAGGAATCCACATTGACCTCATCTCTGAGTTAATCTCTAAAGAAACCACGACATCCAGAAACGTAGTAAATCGGTCTGTAAATCTAGGGGAATTCTAAAAAATGAATCGACTCCTGCGAAACCGGAAGCGAACCGCAATGCCCCGAAAACGACCCACCACGATCACCGAGAATGATTGCGCGTGTGCGCTGAGTGCGTGAGAGTGCGTGCAGATGATAGATGTTTGCCACGAAATCGCTTTGCCTAGCATGTTTCCATGTTGACGAAGAGCAGATTTCCCAGGACCACTGGAGGAAATCCGAGGAACCAAGCTGAGACCGGAAGTCCGGAAATGGCGGCAATGGACCGCTAAGGATGCTGGTCCCGAAACCAGACACGTTTTCCCAACCATGCGGCATGATTCGTTGTCGTTGGCCCTAGACTTAGATACATAGCTGTGCATTAACGATACAGGAATGCCACATACCTCTTTCTTCAACACAGCCTGTGTCTCACACTCTATCTCTCTCTCTCTACATATATATACATATATATATATAGACCTCCCTCTTTCTCTTACTATCTGCACACGTTGCCTCCCATAAACGAGCGCCTTTATTAGTGATTCTTTCGGCCGCATTGTTCATGCAACCAGTATTATCATTACCGGTCACAGCCCCGTTATCAGATTGGCGGCTCTCGATGGTCTCCTTTCGTTCTTTTTCCTTGATTTTTTTCATCACCTTCCTCGAGTCGCTCGATCTAGAAGCAATTGAATTCGATTAAGCCGCAGCATATCGAGTTAGTATCTCGCTGCTTTACTTCGAGTTTATGATTCTGCATGAACGGGCTGCAGCGTAATGGCGACCTGCGTCGCGTCGCTGCGGTGGCCGGTAAACTTTTAATTTCGAATTCAATTCTCAAGCGGAGGCTTCCCGCCGATTAACGTTGCACGGCTGACTCTCGCTTTTATTCGGACTTTTCTAACGTGTCGATCCCAAGAGCTCCGAGAACCGTTCAAAAAGCGCGCCCCCAAAGTCTCCCTTCTCCCAGGCGTCGAGGTCACCAGCCGCGCGGTTCACCAAAATGGCGGCCGCCGCGCAATGTCGGCCCTCCTCGGCCGACCGGATGCCGCCGAGTCGTCATTGAGTTGGCTTCGTTCGTTTTTTGCGTTGCTTATTTAGTCTGTGTATTATTTTGTATAGAACGCAGTGCGACACAACCTGTCTCTCCACAAATGTTTCATGCGAGTCGAAAACGTGAAGGGGGCCGTATGGACGGTGGACGAAGTGGAGTTTTACAAGAGACGTCCTCAACGCGCTTGCAGCACGACTGGGTACGTTCCCCCGACACGCGCGTCTCTCTTTTTTCTCTATCTATCTTTGTACTCCGAGTTTTTCCACTTTTTCTACTTTACTCTACTATTTCTACCTCTCTTCTACTTAACTATCTGGTTTCCCTCGACCCTAGACTACGAATATCCGCATCCGTCGATGGCATCACCCTCCCCGGCGCCGCCATCTTGGCGCCTCCCAAAGTCCTCCAGTTTGGCCCTCGTACGACCGCTCCCTAAACCTGATCTCTTCGTGTACTAATGACGCCCTTTTTACACGTTTTTACATACCTTTTACATACTCTTAACATACTCTCATGTATCTAATCTCTGTATTCACATATTTATATCTATATTACATTATATTACATATATATATTTACATTATATATTTATATATATATATTCATTCTCTTTATATATTTGTGTATCTAGCTGTACTATAGAGGTATTCGTGCACGTGCGCGTGTGCGCGGGCGCGCACACCTACGCGTGTACGCTTCCTTTTATGCATCTACGCCATTTACCGCCTCTCTCGATATTTACATCTTGTGCCTTTTTACGATCTCTTTGTGTACATCAACTTCTACCTGTGTGTTCTACCTACTTACGCATTACGTGTATGTATATATATATAGATATCTGTCTGTGTACACATACACCGCGTGGTTAACTCTACGTGTGTACGTCGCTTGTGTCGTGTGTCGTGTGCCGTGTGTGCAAGCGGGAGCGTGTCGGTGTGGGTGTGCGCACCTCGACGCGGGACCACCGATAACCGTTCCTCGTCGATTTAAAAAAAACCCGCCCAAAACATGGCGTCAAAGTGGAACCCCTAAAAGTGGAACTCGGCAGGCCCGCGTCCTGGTTCACCACCTTGCACGGAGTGTCGCGTCTATGTGACGCCGTATACGTGGTTGGCGAGTGTTAGTCTGCAGAGACAAGGTATGCGAGGGCGAGTGCGTGTGCTTAACAAGCATGTGGGCTTTGCAGCGACTAACACGTATAAGGGAGACTAGAAATCCCGGCAGCGCCCGATGGGGGCGCCATCTCGCGGCAACGAGGTGAACCGTGTGCCGCGACGTAGCGAGAAAGGGTGTCGTGCACGTCAGGTAGTGGGGGAGCCGCAGCTCGCCAAAGTTTACATTCTCCCGCCTAAATATATATACATATATATTTATACATATACATCTTTCTCTCTCTGTCTCTCTCTTTCTCTCTGACTGTTTCTCCGTCTTTCTCTCTTAGGAGCCAACTTTTGTATCGTCTAGTAACGTCTCATTCTTTCTCTCTTCCTCTCCTCTCGCTATGTCTCTCTCTCTCTCTTTCTATCTCTACCTGTCTGTCTCTCGATTAACGAGCCGAAACGAAGAGAAACGAAAGACGAGCCCGCCAAGGACGAGTCGCCCCGCCGACCACCGGGAGCCGCGGCCGCCACGAGGAGGCCCCTGCGGTGGGGACCGTCCCCACCACGTGACGCCCCCGAGCGCCAATCAGCGCGCTGCCTGCCGCAGCCGCAGTTCTACCAACACCACACCGAACCTTGTCTTTTTTATCTCTCTTTTCTCTATTTCTTGGTGGTTCTTGTCTGTGTATACAGAACGCGATCCGCACCAATCTATCGTTGCACAAGTGTTTTGTGCGCTATGAGGACGACTTCGGCTCATTCTGGATGGTGGACGACGCCGAGTTCGTAAAGCGGCGGCATCTTTCCCGCGGCCGCCCCAGGAAATATGACCCAACCCCATCACCCACTCCACCCCACCTCTCCGCACAGTAAGCACTACCACTTTATAGAATTCTGCTGCTGGCTGACGCGACATTCCGATAAGTGTCCGTCTTTCGCACGGAGCTCATGACGAGTCGCTTCGTCCGGGTCTCCGCGTCGTCGGGTTTTACGTTTCCTTTCATTTCAGTTTCTTTTCTCTCTCTGTCTCCCCTTGGAAGGAAACCGCGAGCCTGCTGCCCGACGTGAGAGGCCGGGGTTCCATTTCTGCACTTTCCCGACTAAATCAATCCTACCTCATCCTGCACAAGGTGGTGAAACGCTTCCGTCCACTTCTAAGACCTAGAAGACCTTCCTACGCGCTCAACCGCACCAAGAAAAGAATTCCATCCAAGCAAAGAAATATTTCTCTAAATGGTACCAAAGAGTACGTATCTTGTCGATTAAAAGAATAATTATTAGACTCGAATAACACCGTTGAAGTAATTATTTCCTTGGTTCGATGAATTTTTTTCTTCTTCTCGCTGTATAATTACACGACATAAATTCCCCATGATACCATCCACCGAAGGCAGCAGGACGTTCCATTGTTAAAAGGGATACTTGCAAAAAAGAAATAATAGGAAGACTTTATGGAAAGTAGATTCTCCCGCGTGAAAGCAAACGCCTGGATCATGAGTCTCTCGAACCCGTTGCTCCTCGTACTTCAACAGTAGTGCCCCGAAAGTACCTCCTGCCTGCGAGATCCTCGACACTCGGCGTAGAATTTCATGACCAGTCCCGGTATTATTCATAACTTGAACTAGCGCTAGTGCCAAAGTCCCTAGACTGGGTCCTAGCTCTAGGGACAAAAGCCCCGTAGTCACGTCCCGGGAAGAACCCGATGCCCCCGGGACCACGCGACCCTGAAGGGCGCCAACGACAGGACGGATTGGTCGTCGATTCCAGGATCCCTGAACCTCCCAGCATTAGCTCGCATGAAGAAAAGAGTCCTTCGCCTCGTAATTAGAGTAACGACCCTTCTACCGCCCTGCTCCTCGAAACACGCTGTGGCTTTTATGGTGCTTATGTCGAGCCGTATGTTGTGTCCAACCGTGAAGAGGGAGTATTCGTGCGAGGGGCGGAAGCGGCGATCTTCAACGTTTCACTTTCTTTTTTCTCCTTCACTTTTTATTCAATTGTCGATAATTCCGGGGAATGTACTTGTCGCGTTATCAGTCAGCGTCCAGAATTCGAGGTAGTCCCGAAAACGCCCGTCTCGTTGCGCGATACGAACTCTCGGGTCTCACCTGGTATGAGTGCGTTCTTGAATGGCTGGGGGTGCGTATGTGCTACTTGCGCATGTGTAAATTGTACGAACTGCGGTAGATAATATTCCTCGGGTGATACGGATGCCACCGACCACTGTCGACGCGACTGAGTCTTCAGGTACCGAGCCAAAGTCATACTAATCGTCAGTTTTTCAACTTGTTACTCTTTTTCAATCTTGTCGTTTAACTATTTCTCTCTAACATTTTTCTAATATTTATGTGTCCAGTTTTACTCCCCTCTCTTTCACCTCCTACTTTTATACCGCCCCTCTCTACCTATTCCGACTTAACTTTAACGGCGCTTGTGGGGGTTTCGTGAACGGCCGAGGTGTTTCGATTTTTATTAACCTTTTTCCTCGCATGCCCAACACTTTGCTGGCAAATCGCCATGATCTCGGCGCTGAAAATGATCCTAGGACGACGTGTCTTAAGAAAGCCATCGCTCTGTGTCTTTCCTCCCGATGTGTTCAAGTAAAGAAACTCGGTCGGGCGCGCGTTGCATAATGTATTTGGCCGCGGAACTCTGCCGAGCTCCTCTTGCGATTGCCAGCTAAGTATCAGTCGTACGGTCCGCCGGATCATAATCTCGGTATGATCCGCGAACCCGTACAAACGCTCGGTCAATATCCCGTGGATTTTCGGAAATTAAAGGAAACTAACCGCAGGTGAGCCCAGGTAAACCAAGGCCGTTTATAAACTCCCCAATCCGCCCGGATCTCGCGTCGCGACGCGTCCTTTGGCCGCAGATCGCGCGCGGCGATTCCAGGCGGAGGCGTCTTTTTTAAAATATAAATTCTCGATATTTTTTATCTAATCTCGCTCTGACATTCCCCACGGTCGTCGGCGTAAAGAGCACCGGGTGGTAGGTAAGGATTTTCGACCTCTTTTTCGCTCTTTTGTCTCTATTTTTTCACTCTCCATCTATACATATTAATATCTATATGTGTAGTATACTTTTACGAATATTCTCCTACTCTCTCTCTCTCTTTCTCTCTGTCTACCTCCACTTTTCTCTCCATGTGCTTTCTCTTTCTCTCTGTCACTTAATCTATTTACCCAGTTATATGTATGTACAGTCTCCGATATGATATCTGTATACAGACTCGATTTGCGATATAATTCCCCCACGTTTTTCTGTCCGTTTATTTATTTATTTTTTTTTGTTTTCCCCCAACCAGTAAAAAAAATGGGAATTTCGCCTATTTCATACTTGACATTCACCCCGATATACGTCATTACGACGTTCGAGCGTCCCTCCTTTCAAGAGATCGCATTTGTCTTGGGAATTTCGACTTGTATTGACTATTCTTTTTGTCAATATCCAGGGGTGTCCCGTCGAAGAGTCCGACGCTGACGCACAGTCCGACCATGTACGGCGATGCTCTCAATGCTAACCTCCAGGTAACTATAACATGCTTTAAGAATACTATTTTACTAAAATATGACTCGACGAAATAAAACATTTCCTGCTTTTCAGGGACTAGAACGTTTACCGGTTGGATTAATTAATTCCTATCTCTGTATATTGCAAAGGGTGCCAAGAGCGTTGGGATGAATGACTCATGAATGTAGCAATTTAAATAATTCGTTTAAGTCTTCCTGCACATTAATCGCTCAGCTCGGAAGTAACTAATCGTCTAATGCAATTTGAGTATTTCCAGGCTGCGCTTGGCGAGTCCAACATGGGATTCTTGAACAATTCAATGTGCACGTCGACCGCGACGAGCCCCGACAAGGAGCACGTGTTACCTCACAACGACTTAATGTAAGTCCTTAAGTTATAAAGTGTCTCATTGACGCGACGAGTCGGATATTTTGTCGTTTAACATAATATTGTAATAATACTAATCCATAAATGAATCGAGTTTAGTCTACGATATCCGACTCGTCGCCCCCTTAGGCTGTTTGCACCTGTACCGGGAAACCCAGCGCTAGCAGCGACTTTTCTGCCGAAAAGAAAGTAACTTTCATTTATTTGCATAATTATCATAGAAAAAAAAAGCGGGGCCGGCAGGTGCAAACGGTGTTAGGGTAGACTTCGACCGAAGGGAAGCGCAACGTGGAGTAGACCCAATTCCCAAGAGACCTAATGCGAGTTTCTGCGCGCGCAGGTCGCCGCTGGACGAACCGACGGTGCACATAAAGCAAGAGGGTCAGAGTCCCGAGGGAGGGAAGCTCTCGAGACTGATAAAACGGGAACTGCTCGAGGCGCCGACGGAACAGGAGGCGGAGGAGGACGCCGTGGACGAGCGAGAGTACCCGGAGAGCCACGGCCAGGACTCGGGGCAGGACGAAGACATCGCGGAGGATCTGTCGATGGCGCCCGACATAATGGCCCCCGAGGACCAGATCGAGGCGTAGTACCACCCCGCGGTTAATTAGAGACACTCCCGTCCCAACTCCATCCAGGAAGCCCCGATCCCGCCCCTCCATCCCCGTCCCCCTAGGCCCCCGGAAAATCTCACCATATCCAACCGCGCTTCGAGCGCGGTCTAAAGACTTCGAGGAAGCGTCTATTAATCCACGGGGCGCGGCGGCCAATCGAATTGGCGATCCACCCGCCCCATCGATCCATATCTTTATCCAAGCAATTGTGAACAACGATGTATCTCCGTTTCGACTTCGTGTATATTTCCTAGTGTTAACGAGGTGCGTTCGCTAGGTGGCGCCTCGCGGCCCGTGGGGCCTCGCGGTTCGCCCCGCGTCCCGAGAGGCGGCGCCACCGGCGGCGGACGACCGTTTCGGCGAGCGCCTCGCACGGTATCTTCCAAGAGAGCTTGTAGCGGGATTCCGTCCACCAAGTTCGACGGATATCGGCGTCGGTAGCCGTGTTATCCCAATGGGCTAACGACGGCGATGGCTATCGACTCGGCGTACGGAATCCTGGGCGGCGGACCGCGCGCTTCCCTCGCGTCTCAGCGCGCGGAGACGTCGACAGCGGTCGCTCGGCCCTCCTCCGGTGGGTGGCGCGGGCTGTCGCGAGAGCCAGAAGATGCTTCGCGAGGTGTACATATATATATACATAAACACACTGTAGATAATCTAGAGGTCGTAAGGCGTAGCAGAGTTTGGTTAAACGAGGTCAGTCCGACGCGGGTCGGCCCGTTCCAAGAGACGCGTCACGGCGGATTTCGATGCGAGCGCGCTCGTAGGCGCGTGAATTTTTTAGGAGAGCTCGGACCATCGAGGATCGTTCGGGACGACGAGCCCTTGTTGAATCTTGTCCAAAGCTCCCATGGAGAGCCTGGTCTCGGGGGAAGCGTGACCGCGTGCGAGCGAGCCGCCGATCGTTCCGCTCCTCCTTCACCGTCGTCTTAGCCTGTATAGAGCCGTAGGAAGTACCTATAAGTAGTTTCATATTCATTCGTACGAAGTAACCCCTAGGATTTGTAAATGACCCTGCGACGCCGACGACGATTTCTCGGACGCACTTCGAGCGGTGTGACGATACGCGACGCGATACAGCCTCTAGACGGTACTCCGTACGCAAAGCTCGACCGGACGGTACGAATTCTATACATAAACTAGAAAAGTCATGTATGAACATACATATATACATATAAGCATATGTATCCCTTCTCTGGTGGAGATACTTTCTCGGAATTTTCCTTTATTCGCCTTTGGCGGCCTCGGAGAGTGGTTCCGAACTCTTTGGAGAACTTCCCCGAGGCCTTCCGAAAGGTGACTGAAGTCCGTTTTGCATATCCGGGGTGCATCAAAGCAATACTTAATAACTTCGGGCTCATTGGCTTACGCGTTCCCGAAAAATCCTCCCACCAGGGTCTCCTCCGTTGCATCCACCGTTGACGTTCGAACCCGAATTGCCGATGTCCTCCGCAAGTTCGTTTCCTCCGTGGTACTACCATTCGTTCCGATCCTCGAAATTAACTCGTTAGGCACCTGCACGAAGTGACTCGTTCACCTGTAAGTCCGTAATCATGAATTTGCATTTAGGGGCGACAGAAAATAATACGTTCCTCCTCGAGGGACACTGAGAGCGAGGATCAGAGATCGGTTTTTAACTTTATGAACCTATCTGTTCCGCCCGACCGGTCGGATTCCGAAGAGATACCCAGGTCTTCGCTTACCCATGTGTAACCGTTACACAATTAACATGTAATTGTGCAAACTTAGCGCAACGTGCACCCGACTCTTGTTACGATGTCCAGGGGAAGAGGGGCAACGCGCGGGGTGAAACAGCTTTTCGTTACTGTGATATTATTATAAAAATGCGGCGCTACATTGTTAGACTGCAACACCGACTCACAGTTAAACGCGTAGCGAATGTGAAAGCTCGGATTTCGCCTGCACTCGACTAGACTCGTGGAGAAAAAGACGCGTTTAGACGCTGTTTGAATTTCTTTTTCTTATCTTTTCTTTTATCGTTTCGAAGCGTACCCTTGACAAATCAGTGCCGACGGCGAGGGACGTGGACGTAGATGAAGAAGCATCTCCAACTACGTCCGCGTCCTTTGGAAAACGGTCTTCTAGGTAGTTTTTAAAACAGGCATGTCTCTGTTCCGCGTTCTCGCGTCGACGCTCCACCGCCATTTTTCCCCTATCACCAGCTCTCCCGCCCCTCTATTTATCTACTAATACTAAAATATTAATGGTATCATTGAGCCATGGCCGACAACACGCCGTGGCGGTAACAAAGACAATGCCGAGAGAATGTCGTCCAAACGGCACTGGCTTTTAGAGACCCTGTAATAAGAAGCGCTTACACGAGACGTCAGCCATGTTTGGCGTTATCCGAAATTCGGCCGAGTCGTTTCGACGATTTAATCGACTTTCTAACTGATATTGCGCACCGAGGCGTACTTCCAAAATACCGGCGAACCTCCGCAACGAGTTCCGAAATAAGCATTCCGTGTTTCGGCGCATTCCGAAAGCATGCATTTGTCGAGTCGACGAGGAGCCGATCGATAGCCATAGGATTAACAAAATTGCCCGCAGGCTTTGAATGCAATCGTTATGATAATTACGTATAAATCTCTGGTAATCAGGCGAGTAATTTAAAATGAAGGTGCAACCCCGACAGGGGATCGATGCCACGAGTCGGCAGGGTTGGCGACACCGACGACACACTTGTTAGAGGGTCTCTTCTTTGATGACGCGACGTGATAACCGCGGTCATCGCGCTGTGTTAACAAAAACCACGACTGATAAGGCATTAATGGAAGAATATTCGAATTGGACGGCTGGTGACATACCAAAGATAGGCTCCGATTGGTCGATGGGATCTCTTCAGGGGTCAGGGGATGCCACTGCCGTTTGGACATGTTTCAAGTATCGTACTACCGCTACTCTAAGTCTATGTACTGTGTATAATGAATTAAGGACTTGATATATAGACTCTTCTGTACATAGTCAAACTGATGAGGCGTTAGGAATTAACGAATACACCATTTACGAACCACGTTCTTTGCAGTATCTGTTGCTCGCGTTCCTCCCTCATCTCTTTCGAGCATGTCCGGTACACCGTCGAGGCATGTCGCAACGAATTTGGTATCCCCCGAAATCCTCCAAACGAAACCTGGATGCCATAACTTCGAATCTGTAGGAATAACGCTGTTAACGCGTATTTTATTTATTTTTTCTTTGAGTTCATTCCGTTATCAGAGCTCCGTCTCGAGGATTCTAAAATTCCAAGATGGCCGCGCCGCGACCGAATTCGAAGCGGCGGTTCTTGCTTTCTTTTTTGAATGTGATACTTGAAATAATATACATTGCTTCTAAATAATCGAGAAGGGACTTGTGTGCCATTTCTTCCAGAGCCCCTCTAGATACGATTTCCGGGTTCGATAACGATCGTTGTCAATTTTTTCATTGCATTTCCCAGCGTGGAATTCTAATTTACGTGCATACGTCCATCCATCTCGCGTTGTCCTAACTTGGCAAGTTCATCTGCATGTACCTTGCCGTGTCACGACAGATCTAAATTACTGACATACTGATCTGCATGTCCTTATCATTGCACTATCGCGAGGAGATGTATGCAACTGCGTACACTCGTTAATGGGCTCCTTTGGGTCGCAGCCACGTCGTAAATATGAGTTTTTTCTTCACTTTTATAACGGCAGTCCTGAAATTAACGCTAATATTAATATCTAAACGCTTTGGCGCGAGTATTAACGTCAATTATTCTAGATGTAAGGTATCTTAGGCCGATGTGACAGTGATAACGCAAGCGCAGACGTTGCAGCTCGGATGCAAACCGTGGTGGGGCGACTCTTCCCCACCACTATTCCTGAACCCGAAGAGAACAACTATATCCCCCAATGACCATTTCATTTGCGCGCGATTCTCTCCTTCGGTAGCACGCGAGTAGTTCCCGATCTGGTGCAAGAACCGCCGTGACGATAAACAAATGTTGTTAAACGAACGGCAGTGGATCGAGGAGAAGAGTGCATGGTGATGCGATGGACGACGAGCATGTGGAACCCTTCATAAATGTAAGCGCTGGGGCAGATACTAAATTAATAGAAAATTAATTATCATAAATAATGAATTAAAAGTTATAGGTAATATCGTGATGAAGGGAATGTCGAAGAGCACCTTGAACGTTGCAGGATGGACGTGAACTCCTTGGTCCCTGCGGCTCTTCAAACTGTGCGACTGGACCTTAGCAACATCCCGGCGGGGTACAATAAAATCTCGGAGAATCTGAGAAAACTGACCCCTCGGGTCATTCAATGCGCCATTTTCTGCGGGGGCTCGCGTTGCAAGTACGAGAATCCGAAATCATGGCTACCGGTCCACATGGCCATTCAGGACGTGTACTCGCATTGGTACGACGAGGGATGAGAGTCCATCTGCCTGGAAGAAAAGATAACGAGGCATTAGTCAACGCTAGTTGGGATTAGGATTAAAAAAAAAGAAAAGGGCCAGCGATTAACGGAATGCCCGATATCCCTATAAATGATTTGTTGACCGGGACCGTGCACTATTAAGAGTAATACTCGATCGATAGCTCGGCAAAGTGCAGACTAACGGAAATGGAACGCTCTGTAAATTGTTAATCGATGGCTCTTCTCGAGAACGGTTTACAAAAGTACTCCGTCGAATCAAGTAAAATGTTATGACAATTGATTTGTCACGGTAATTTTTGCCCGATCGCCTCAGGCTACGACAGTGATTGTGAGAAATTGTACAAGCATTATTACAGGGTAACAGACGACGTCCTCGCGATGGCGCGTCCCAGCACGACGCAAATCGCCAAAAAGGACATAATCACACAATTCCACGGTTGGAGCATCAAGACCATAATAAACCTGCAAACTCCGGGAGAACATGCAAGCTGTGGCGGCCCTCTAGAAGAAAGCGGCTTCACGTACGACCCGAATGACTTCATGAAGAACGGCAGTAAGATCGATCAGTGAATTAATACAGAAAATCGGTAAAGAGAAATCTCACTCGCCTTCTCCTATTAATAAATCTCTAGCCTTTGGAATAAATTTCCCAATTAGCTTTCTAAACGACCCGAACAACTTCATGAGAAGCGGCAGTAGGATCGATCAGTGAATTAATACAAAAATCGGCAAAAAAAATCTCACTCGCCGCTTTCTTCCTATTAATAAATCTCTAGCCTTTGAAATAAATTTCGCAATTAGCTTTATAAATTTACAAACGATCGTACTTGCGTAACCAATTCGCGGATCGAAGAGGCCCGGCGAAACATGCAATGCAGCAAATCGGTAGAGAGGTGAAAAGTAAAATCCTATTTTCGTCCCGAAATATCGAGCGACCTTCTGGGTCGGTCGAATTCCCCTGGAGGGACTTCCTCGGTTCCGAAGGTCCACCTGAGCGCCTCCGAAACCGATTTGCCTGGTCATCTTTCAATATTTTCGGCGTAATCTCGAGGATAAAAACGACCTTTTTCGCTTACAGTATACTATTACAATTTTGCGTGGAAAGACTACGACGAGACCAACGTGGACAAGCTCTTGGACATGGTCAAGGTCGTGGCCTTCGCCGTGCAGGAGGGAAGAGTAGCGATCCACTGTCACGCCGGTAAGATAAAGCAGCCATTTGCGTTATTCCGTAAAACGAAGCTTTTCGCGTGCTATCCGCCTCCTGGGAAATTCGCATTAATCGCGACGCCGATGTCCCTCTAAAACATTCACGCGAGGAAAAAGGCAAATAAACGAGTAACTTAATGGCGGCGTTCTCCGATAGATGAAGATAGCGAAGGCGTGAGCTTTGAAAAATTGCATTTTCAAGCTCCTACAAGTCCTCCACTTTTTATAAATATCCTACCCAACGTCGTGTTGTGAAGATAACATTTTCTATAAATCGGTATCAATAGAAACAGGGTTTACGATATTCCTCCTAGCTGGATAGCCGAATTAGGACGGTGCCTCTAATGGAACCTTTACCTTATATCCCGCATTACGGTTCGATCAAACAATACAACTCGGGGAACGGTAATATCTTGAATGGCCGGAAATGGGCACTAACGACGCGTACTAGACACGCAATAATTATGTCTAATTCCCTTCCGATGGAATATTCACTTGTCTTCGAATCGCATGTCGATTTTACAGATTAAGCCACGCACATACTTGGTACGAAGCACCGTAGACATCAGCTTGTAATCTGCGGTCATTTTTCACGGTACTTTTCTATCCGTAATCCCGTCCGTGTGGTTTAATTGAAGCAAAACTATGTAAGGCCCTGACTATTGCTCGAGAGCGCGTTCGGGGATCGATCGTGCACCCGGAAGTCGGAAATGGCCTTGAAATTAGGACTCTGTACACATTGGAGACCACAATTGGGGGCCACTTTACACTTTACCCTCCTTACATGCAATTTGTTACGTCGATATCGATTCCTCGGGCTAAAATAAGAACCCAGAGGAGGCCCTTCGCTCCGACCTCCAGAAGATGCTACGATCCGATCGAGCTCCCAGACTCCGACCCGGCTTTCAATCTCGTTTCTTTCTCTCTTCAGGTTTGGGCAGAACGGGCGTATTAATTGCATGCTATCTGGTGTACAGTCTCAGGGTGAGAGCAAGCGACGCGATTAGATTCGTACGCATGAAGAGGCCGTGTGCGATCCAAACCCGGGGCCAGATTGCATGCATCCAAGAGTTCGAGCACTTCATTCTTCCTCAGATGATAGTTTTCCCCATTAACGGAGCTCCAGGAAACGCAAAGCCTTCCAGCCTCCGGTCTCATCTCAGGAAGCAGCAAAACGTCCTCCACGGGTACGAGCAAAGGACCTTTAAGCACATCCCGAAGGTTCGTTTCCTGAAAAAGAATCGGCTTTCAGGACGACTGTATCTTGAAATTCTTCATCGCAGATCGTCTTCACAATCTGCGAGCGGATTCTGCAGCTGTGCGACAGCCAGAACGACAATTCGCCGGCTGAGATCAAATTCGCCGTGTCTAATGTACCTTTTACGCAGAAATTCATATCGCACGTGCTAGGATCCTTCCGTGATAACGGTACGAAGCTGCGACACTCTTACTCCTGGGCGGAGTCCTTCACGGACGCGTCTTTCGACGGTTCTGGTGAGGATCATCGTTGTGCTCCTGAGAAATATCTGAATAAAAATTATAGTTTCTTTAAAAACCCTTTCTTTCGCTTTTCCGTAGCCTCGATGACCAATTCCAGAGGCAGCAGCCAAGGATCTACATTAGATACTTCCGAAACGATGGGAACGTTCACCGACGTGTCCTGCACCTCTTCGGACGCCCCGTCCTGCTCCTCCACTTATTCAGGTAACTTCGTGGACACTTTGATGTTATGCCTCGAGAAATGTCGAGCGGTCCTGGGTATTTATATTCCCCGACCTCGTTACCTTGAACTGAACGGAGCGGTAGTTAATATAGTGCAAGCAGGAGGGCATAACAAGCGTGGTAATGAACCATTACTATCGCCTCGCGTGACTAGCTCAGACTCACCCCCCAGAATTTCCTATCAGCCTTCGCTACATAAATCATCGATCATTTTGCTGATCATTTCTAATGGAAACTTCTTTCAGCACTGGACGACATTTGCGTGGACGATGTCCTGGGCGATGGCATCCAAGATCAAGATCTCTTCGAGAACGATTGCTACAAGGAGATTCAATCGCAGATGAACCTGAAGGCAGCTGCTCGGCACGAAATGTTCCATGTTGCTGAGACCGACGAGGTTATGAGAGCTTTCCTTTGTAGTCATAGGTTCTTGTCGGAAGAGAGGAAGAAACAACTCCTGGGTTATCAGGTATACCGACGTAAGAGATTCAACCTCGGATGCAAATATTGCATTCCTGGGGCATATAGCTTAATATCGTATGTTTAACAGGTGGATCTAAATACTCGCAGCACTGCGTGGCAACGGCTTGAACTTGAGACGGACTTACATGTTCTGTCGAATCTGCTTTTGGAGTGGCTCGAGACATTGAAACGACCAGTTTTGGAGCTTGACGATCTGAGCAATATCGTCGTTTGGGGCTCTAGGCCGCAGCAGTGCTTTCAGAAACTGGAACATTGTAATCGATATTTACTTGAGTATCTGTTACGATTCCTTTCCCGCCTAAGGCCAATGACGAACGAAAGTCAAGGCCTCCTTGTTAAGAGGCTCATGGCTGCACTTACCCAGCAAAGAGTCTGGGTTAACAAGACCTTATGTCCGGAAGGTAAATCAAGGGGATCCCTAATTTTGAGCAGTTGGTGTAAACCTAAAACAGATGACAGCTGTATAGTGGTATAATTTCAGATAAAAACTTCCAAAGGCTGCGGAACGGGACAGCGGGTAAATTGAACGAGTTCTTCGTTAGAGTACTGCACCTGATTGAGGAAATTAACACCCAGGAATTTTATAAATCATTCTGGACTGTGAGCTGAACAAGACCCGAAAACTTCAATACCTTCTTACCGTAGGGATAAATGTATCGCTCCGTTAGAATTTTTGTATAGAATTCTCAACTTACAAGACAGTAATAAAAAAAAAATCCGTAAATACGTCCCGACTGTATTGACACAATCTAATATTAAATTGACCTTGTATACATTACAGTCTTAAAAAGAATTATATTAAATGATTAAATTAAATAAAACTTAGACAAACGAACACGTGTAAAACTTAGGTTCGTGTCTGAGGTATGGATTTAGTTCGCAGAGTGGCGCCACGATTGCTTCGATTAAAAACCTAGCGTCACAGATAGATCCGAATGTAACTGCATCCATTTTGTCTTTCAGGTTAAGAACAGAGATGACTCTGGTTAAAAAATTATATTTGGATGGATCTAACGGAATCACCCAATGAGTGAGCCGATCTGATAATGCATTATTATAGCCAGTCTCAGATGGCGCAACTGCAAAATGAATGTCCGATATGTGGCGGTAAACGTATCTCGTCGATTTTCTGTAGAGTTTATCCGTGGCCTTAAGTTGCAAGATGATGGATCGCTGGTTTTAGATATAACTCCGTTGTGCAGATTATTCGGATAGCCTGTTAAGAATTGTAGCGGCGTCGCCGTAGAAAGGTGCCAAACCGAAAATGTCCAACTTTGACGAGAATCCATTTGGCGAGCCAGGCCTGAACGATCCTTTCTCGGTAAGCGATGATCCACTGACAGCCACATCTTTCTACCTGCAAACATGTTCTTCGACACTCGCATGCTGTAGCTGTCAAACTTGTCATAATTCTGGCACGATGAGTCACTGCTCCTCACCGATAACCTAGGAATTAACAGATTTTTTTAACCACCTGAAAGACATCGACATTTATCAAACTGCAACACTTGTTAGTTATCACTTTATTTTTTATTTTCAGAGCGGGATAAGTTCAAGCATGTATCATCGCTTGTCACCTTAAACGCATTATGTTGAAATCGTGCATGTGTATTTTATTGCTTTTTGATTACATTCCTCAATAATGTCCACTCTTACATCGAAGCTGCCTTTGAAGTTGTAAATGTCGTTAGCTTATATGGCATCTACATATCGAAGAGATAAGAATTAATGCATTCTGAGAATATTTATAACTTCCACGGTACAGATACCTAACTGTAGATTGAACATTAGAATTAAAATATCCAAGATTTAATGACCGCACGGAAAAGAAACGTAACAAATATCTGTAGACTAACCAGCATTAAAGACTAGCAGATGGTGCTTTTAAATATACAAAAATAATGGAAAATTGTGATTTCAGGATCCTGCTATAAAACGGGCTGTTAGGTCAAATCTTACTAACAGGGGCATCGAAGATTACAACCCCTTTGCAGAACAAAATCCGCAACAAGGGACCACGCAAGTTCGAGGTGCTTCAAACCCTCCTATTTATAGTTCAGTGTCCGCTGCACAGCAACCCGCTACCCTCCAACCTAGCAGTCAGGAACCACCACCGCCGTACAGTCGCAGTGCTCAGCAGTCGGTTCCAGAGACGTTCAGCCCAACAGACAATTCCAGAGATGTATATTATTTTTTCAAGAACCAATAAGCTAAATAAATGCAAAAAAAATGTTCACGATAATATCTAACTTTCTGCCCTACAGACTCGTGCTGGAAATTCAGAACAGAGGCCACCGAATGAAGAATGGAGAGCAAGGAGAGAAGAACCTTCCAGGAGTTCATCCTATATACGTATGTATCATAACAATATGTAACTAAAAATTATAGTAAACTGTATTGTACAAGTGTTACTATATTGTAACACTTGCATGCATTGTGTGCAACGATCTCAAAATTTTCAAATTTCAGCAAGTAGGAACAACTGGCCGCCGCTACCTGAGAAGTGCTGCTTTCAACCTTGCTTTCAACAGGACATTGATATCGAGATTCCTCCGGACTTTCAGAAAATCGTCCGACAGCTCTATTATCTATGGATGTGTGAGTTCTAAAGATGGACGTTAACTGTAAGTCAAGATCGGTTCAAGAATCTTTATTAAAATATTGTTAATTGCAGTCCATGGCTGTGTGCTCGTCTTGAACATTGTTGGTGGATTTGCCCTGATACTCACTGGGGAGAATTACTCAACATTCGGATTAGGTATTCTCTACCTCCTTCTTTTCACCCCTTTCTCGTTCCTCTGCTGGTTCAGACCTGCATATAAGGCTTTCAGGTACGTCCACGAAATTAAATCCTTCTAATCTAAGACCAAAGAAAAAATATCTCACTTTCTAATTTACATTTTCAGAAGCGACAGTTCGTTCAACTTCATGGTCTTTTTCTTTGTCTTCTTCTTTCAACTCATCGTGACAATCATCCAAGCTATTGGCATTCCTGGTTCTGGAACTTGGTAATAATATCACTTTATTACGATCCCGAAGAGAACATATCTCATTTTGTTTCTCTAATGTTACAGCGGAATCATAACAGCTATTGGAGCATTCGGTCATACTCCGGGAAGCATAATTGTTGGCACTCTTGTACTCTTGATTGCTCTCTGCTTCGGCATCGCAGCAGGTGGGGACCTTCTCCTACTGACTAAGGTGCGTTAATAATTTGCCAGTTATATATTTTTAATAAGCACTCCAATTAGCTCCTTTTTTCCACGGATTATAAAACTATTATAAATCACCAGTGAATTTATTTTCAGATTCACCGTATTTATCGCAGCTCAGACGCCAGCGTTTCCAAAGCCCAGCAAGAGTTTGCCTCAACATTCTTACGAAACGAGTATGTACAGAATGCAGCGAGCAATGTTGCAGCCACTGCTGTTCGCAATCAAATGGCTAATGCTGCAAACCAACCGCGCTACTAAAAGACATTTCCGGTCAGTCCACAGAATGTGTAAATCGCAACAATTCGCCTTTACATTATCAATGAGACCGGTATAGATCTCTCCAATGAATAAAACGCGCATTACGGCGTCTGCAAAAGTTAATAAAATCTAGGCTTAACGAGTTATCTTGACACAGAAAATTGGTTTTCTGCATGACGAGACATCTTGGTACAGGGAATTGGTTTTCTGCATGACAAGACATTTTGGTATAGTTTCAATATAGTTGGTCTCGCACATTCATTCCGGTTGACTCCAAAGTCCAATACTATAGATTCCAACAATCTTAACGAGAGTTATGAAGGGTATTTTGAAATAGTAGGGAAGTACCTACTTGTACAAGTGTTGTCGATGCATGATTTCTTGAGCTCGGAAAAAGTTTAAGCGAGTTCGGGACGCACATTTACGTCCAGAGATGTATAATTATTGCAAAAAGAGCTCTAACATTAGATAAACTTATAAACGAGGAACATTCTGATAACGAGATATGGACAATGTCTTTATCGACAAGGCATTTTCCTTCGCACTTAGCCATATCGTTTACGTCCGTTCATTGTGTCCTGTAGCATTTAATTATCAAGCCCACTTAATGACACTTTTCGTGCGCTTAAACAATTTATTATACTTTGAAGTAACTAATTGCTAAAAAAAAAAAGAACAGATCCTTGTTCCCTTTCAAGTATTATACTGCTTCGAAAAATATCATTTACATGAAATAATTTTCCACCACTTATTTTTAAAGCAGCACAGAATTAATTACAAGTTCACGGTAATTTATAATCGGAGTGTGTCTTCGAATGGACGTGGGACGGACGTGCATGATTTAGAAACATTTAAGAAATCAAAATGCGATGGTTGAACATTTTCTTAAGCGTCGCTCTAATGTCAACGTATTTGTTCCTTAATATTATTGTCCGTTTTCCACCCGTAATTGTGCTCTGACAAGTTTTTAAATTTTAATTAACGAGATAGCGCACCGTCTTGCTTAGGCAGGTTATAGTATTCTATTTGAGAATTAATAAAGGACGGCGTATTTTTAAAATACATAATTTTTCACTGTATATAACTATGTGCGAGAGTGCAGTGAAAGAATGACGAATCGCTTCGGATATCTTTCACCCAAAGAGGAAGATCTTAGGGAATAAATGTGTTTAAAGTTGAGATCACCAGTTGAACCGAAATTATTACGCCGACCCAGGCTTATTATTATTTTCATACGAATAATTTATTTATAGAAAAAAACAAACCACAAGGAGTTATCCGACTACATTTGCCGGTTTCAAACATCCGAACGTACAACTGCTGTTTACCTTGCCCTTAATCGTTTCTAAGATCTACTTAAATAACAAAACATCCAAACCGAAGAAACGACCGTACTGTAAAGTGGCTTCTTTTGAGATTTATTTTCCTCTTAAACGACATCTAACAGGTTAAAAACAGTTCAAAAGCGTGTTCCATTCACATGTATATACAAAGTGGGCCATTCATTTGATTCATTGTAATTTTTAATTGTCGAATAAAGGACGTTCAAGGCAAAGCTCCCGAAAATAGCGTCCCGTGAGTCGAGGAAAAAGAGAGCTAAGAAGATTCGCATTTTTTTTTCAACGAAGGCTGCGGTCACTTATAATAAAATCTACCGTCTTCGTGACAACGGCCAAACAGCATTCGCAGAAAACGCAACGAGTCTGAAATTAACTCCATCTCTTTCCCAGATAAGAAACGCTCTTTTCGTCCGATGCTTTAGACTACTAGACACGTTAGTAAAAGTATTTCAATGTACCTGTTCGCAACGTATATAGGCTGCTGACATACCCCTAGGTACTCATGTTTGTAGAACCGTGTCAGGCTCGCAAAGATTACGAACTGGACGGCTCATTTGGCACGCAGTGGTCCTTGGAGAAGTGATCCTCTCCACGTAATCCTGTCGAATACAAAAGTCAAGCCTGGACCGAGCCACCTATTATAACTGTTCGACGATGTCATGATCGTTCTTAAAAGAAGGCTTCAGTCCTATGCCGATATTGTCCTTCTGAGGATGTCTGGACCGCTGTAATTCTTTAGCAAAATAACTTATGGTCGTTTTGAGACCCTCCGCTAAAGGAACCTTCGGCTCCCAGTTTAAGTATTTCTTTGCCCGACTGATGTCCGGTCTCCTCCGTTGAGGATCATCCTCTACTGCATTGAGTTCGACAACCTTGCTACTTCCACCGACCAAGTCTTTTATTATCAGCGCGAACTCTGGAATGGAGTGGTTAAATGAAGAAGATTATAAAAGTGAGGTTATATAATTTATTACCACCTCGTACGAAGGTAATGCTTTCAAAAAATTCACCTTTTATTGTATGCTCGACAGGATTGCCAATGTTGATAGGTTGAGTGTAATTGGAAGCCATTAGAGCAACGAGGCCATCTACCAAGTCCGACACATACTGGAAAGATCTAGTTTGCTTTCCATTTCCATATATCGTGATCGAGTCATTCTGCAGAGCTTGGAGAATGAAGTTTGATACTACACGACCATCATCCATGTGCATTCTTGGGCCGAAGGTATTGAAGATGCGAGCTACACGCACGGAGACTCCTTCCTGCCTCATATAAGCATAACTCAAGGTTTCCGCTACTCGCTTGCCCTCGTCGTAACATGCTCTGGGTCCTAACAAAATATTGTTTGAAAAGAAAACTCTATGATTTATAAAATGGATTGCAGCTTAGAGTACATACCAATAGGATTTACGTGCCCCCAGTACGTTTCAGTTTGTGGATGCTCATCAGGATCTCCATAAACTTCTGAAGTACTTGCTATTAAAACGCGAGCACCGACCCTCTTAGCAAGACCTAATCACATAAACAATTTAATTAATTTTTTTCTAATTCATTAAGAAAAATAAAAAATGTATAGTTCCATGGAGGCTTACCAAGCATGTTTATAGTGCCTAATGTATTGGTTTTAATAGTCTTCACAGGATTCTGCATGTAATGAGGTGGACTAGCAGGACTGGCAAGGTGGTAAATTTCATCGACCTCGAGGTACAATGGTCTAACAATGTCGTGATGCACCAATTCAAAATTTTCATGGCCAACCCAGTGTTCTACGTTTCTCTTTCTTCCAGTGAAGAAATTGTCGGTCACTATAACTTCATGACCAGCAATCATTAACCTGTCCACGAGATGGGACCCTACAAACCCTGCCCCACCTGTTACAAGAATACGTTTTCGATCCTTATAATTCAATGACTTCACAAGCGGAAAATTCTTCTGTGCTCGATTCTCTATTTTGGCCTCGAGGCTTTCCAATTTACTTTCTAACTCGCGGATGCGATTTTTTGCTTCCTGCAAATCATTGACCTCCTCGCCAGGAATTTCATTCTCCCTCTCGAGCTTTTCCTCAAGCTTTGCAACTCGGAGTCTATCATGACGGAAGGTTCGTTCTCCTTCCATGTTTACCCAACTCTTGTAGAAGCATAAAACTAATAAAATATGACGCATTAGAAACTGAATTAAAACTGGAGAATCATTATACATTTAATTTGCATTTAATATATGGGTACGTAACAGGTTTTGGTTTTCACTTGATTTACTTATATCGATGACATTCCATTAGTCGGTTATAAAAGGAAAGATTATATAACTAACTTTTTCTTTTTAAAAACTTTGTTTGGATATAAATAACAGATTTAAATGTGACCTTAATTTTTCTACACCTGAGAAGACTACAATTTACAGGGTCCTCACCCAAGGTTATGCAGAGCACAAGGAAAAGGATTTGCTTCATTTTCCGCTGAGTAAGGACCATTGTCCTCCAAAATTCACATTTCTCAGACCACAAAGCTCATCTCTCCCGCTCGACCATAGTTCCGCGCGTCGCTGCAAAACTTCCGCTCACCTCACTCTTCAAAAGCGCTCATAGACAGTCGACCTGCAGGTTTACCGAGACATAACCTTGCCTTCGGTGGAAAAACCTGGAAGGAGTCCATACGGGGAGCGTGGGAGGGAGAAAGATCCACTTCGACCTGATTCAGACTGGGCGACAAACGTTGTGCAGAATGCGACAACCAATGATACCGTTGAATTTTTCTGATCTAACGGAAAGTAGGAAAATACGCGTAGCTCATTGGTTGACGCTTCCTGCTCGTTGCTGTCGCTCCCAATTTGAATCGGGCCTAAATCCATGCGAAATCTTTTACATGTTCAATTAATTACAGCTAGGTGACAGGAATCCTCGATAGATGAAGAATATGGAGTAAGTGTGTTCGCTACACTGAAATATCTGCTCTCTGTTCAGAATTTCTCATCTAGTTTAATCTACTCTGATTAAAAGATTGTCCAATCAGAATTGCCGGTCTAGAAGAATCGTTTTCCCATTGGCTCTTTCCCTTGTATCGGCAGTAACTAAACTGAAGTACGAACAACGTGTAAACGAGGAGCCAAATTCGAGCAGTCAATGCAGAAATCCAATATGGTGTCCACCGTTCAGCAGTTTACGTCGGATGTCCGTATTTTGAGATAAAATTAACCCGAGGGAGGCTAAGAACTACCAGTAATTATGAAAATTCGATTGAAACGTTCGTGCTACATTTAGGAACTTTATGCCACCCCGACACGTCGATTCGGTCATCCCGTCAGAGTCAGTGTCAAGGAGACGGTGAAAAAGAGCCCTTGTGCCTCACTGTCTATTCCGTTGTGTTTTAGCACTATAAAGGAGTGAGGAAACGAGAGGATGGAAAATGTTAAAGCAGAAAGCGTGGAGGAAGTAACCGAGCTGGAG
This sequence comes from Orussus abietinus, assembly GCF_000612105.2. Lineage (NCBI taxonomy): Eukaryota > Metazoa > Arthropoda > Insecta > Hymenoptera > Orussidae > Orussus > Orussus abietinus. The sequence continues at coordinate 806,041 of NW_019394258.1, forward strand.
GCAACGAAGGGTAAAGTCAAAGGTAAAAAGGATAATGTCGTCTCTGACCTCGACACTGAAGACATTAAGTCTCGATCCGGCCTGCAGACTGCGGAGTCTTGTAGTGAATCACAATCTAACGGGTTACACCAGGTCAATGGTGTTTGTGACTCGCCTAAAAGGAGTGACGAATCGGCTCAGGAACCTAAGAACGTGGAAACTAGTCATTCAAGTACACTCGGTAAGTTGTACCTGATCTTTATGATTTGCAGCTCCTGATTTTTATTCGACGGTTTACTACCCAGAAATACCAAACCTTGAAGTGACTTTGATCCGTTTTTAAATTATCACGTGACATTATAATAGAACTTGTACTGAAGTGCGTTTATAGAATTGAACGTTCAAGAATACCCGTTACTTAAAGTGCGTCCTTATTTTAGAGAAAACCGAGGCAAATTCTACAGTGACTAAAGACAGTGACATCAAATATGTTAGCTACTCGAGTGAATTGCAAATGCCAGATATTATGAGATTAATTCAGAAGGACCTAAGTGAACCATATTCTATTTACACTTATAGATATTTTATTCACAACTGGCCGAAACTGTGTTTCTTGGTAAGTTACTGAGAATATAAAACTGAATTTTTGGTATCTGACTTTAGATTATGTTTATCAGTATAAACTTCATATTTCTAACATAAAAATTTTGCTTTATCAAAGTGGGACTGATTTTTAATAATAATGTTATTCATAAACATTTGTTCTCAAAGGCAATGCATGAAGAACAATGTGTGGGTGCTATTGTCTGCAAGTTGGATGTCCATCGGAAGGTGATAAGGCGCGGATATATCGCTATGTTAGCAGTAGATGTAAAATATCGAAAACGCAAGATTGGCTCTAACCTTGTTAGACGAGCTATACGGGCAATGGTAGAAGACAATGCGGATGAAGTTGTTCTGGAAACAGAAATTACTAATCGACCAGCATTACAACTATATGAAAATCTTGGATTTGTGCGCGATAAAAGACTGTTTCGTTACTATTTAAATGGTGTTGATGCACTTCGATTGAAACTCTGGCTTAGATGAAATTCATCTACGTGTTTATGCCAATAGGATTTAAATAATTACAGTATCGAATAAATACCATCTTTATTCGATCCTGGCAACTGTGTAACTTCAGCTCGGTTACCTCTTATGCACCGGAGACAAGTGGTTACCTCCAAGATGTGCAACTTTATACATTGTGACAATGATTTAACCACATAGAAAAATTGGTTAGTCAATCATCGAGATTAAGGGATGGTCTCGCAATGTGCCGTAATTAAATTCAGTTGACTTGTGTCATCATGTGCATATTTTGCATCTAAATTTCATCTACTGTTTTGAATTGGAAAATCATTTTAAAACTGATTTTAGTTTTTACCCACTGCCTAGTGTGTGGAAGAATGTTTGCAATTAAAAATTTCATGACATTAATAGTACATTCAGGAAACGATTTGCTTACAAGTGTTTAACACACTAAAGTGATATAATGTGACAAAATCGAGACTGTGACTTGCATACCGATAATAGTCAATGTGTCTTTCCTGCGACATACAGAAGTGCACGGATGCAAAATTTAATGCAATGGAAAAAATCTGTAGCATTATTTTCCTATATTGTAAGTGAAGAATGTGCTTTCAATACCAATATATTCAACACTTTTTACAAATCTAAGTTTAAAAAATTATACAGTACTTCGTTTAGTACTGAATATTATTTATTAAAAATGCTACACAAGTTTGTTTCTTCTTTTTTTTTTAACATCACATCCATTGCAGTAAATATAGTATGCGTATTGATAAACATTCTGTAAATGAAAATTGAAAAAGTTATCAGCCGATGATGTCAGATAAAAAAAAAAAATGTTGAAATAAAGTGATATAAGGATTGTCTAATATTTATATATTATGCGAGATAATAAGAAAGTCACATTTATCATTGCGGGTTTCGATGCAAATGAGCTGTTCACAATACTATCTACATGCTACACCTTTGTATAAAATAAAAGCAAATAGATTATAATGTAACTATAAAAATGTAAAAAATGTTAATAAAAATGCGTCAATGTTTTTACATGTAGGCATATTTTAATTTTTAATATTTTGTTAACACTGTAGAATTTTATTAATGCATTTAACATGGAATTCAGATCACATGTAAATATACTTCCAAAAGCAAATACTTGATGTACTTTCATTATAATTTTTTACATAATGTGCTTATGGGATAGAATTTTTTGTGCTTTATATTTGGAAATTTAAACCTGTGGACATGAAACCGAGAGCATGATTCATAGCGACAAGCTGAAACGGATTTCTCATATACTAGAAACCCTCATAATTAAACATTCATAATTGCTTGGAGTTTTAATATTAGCTCCATCGGAAGCATTAGAAGCAGCGGAAATTTTGTTACACATGTGTAGTTAGGTTTATGCGCACGCACATAGCATCATGCCATGTTCCCGTGATGACCATTGATGACCATTAACAGACAGTAGCTTGGTATAACCAACTATAATCAACAATGAAAAACCATCGAAAAACCAATTAGAATTGTAAAAAGTGACGCACGTAATCAAGAAAAGTTCTGACCAGAGATGTGGGTGATTGCTTACGGGCAGAGTCGCGCGATTGCATCCTGTGCTGCCCTCTGGTTTCGTACGTTAGCTTTCACCGTTTTTTGCCCCCCATTTACGGGTAAAATAAATAAGGTAAGTGAAGGGTAAAATCAAAGAGTGTTCTTCCCTTACCATCAAAAGCGAGCAGTGTCGGTAAGCGTAGGTAAGCCACCACCGTCAACTGCCACATGGTATTACCATCACGAGTACGTGAGCCGCCAACGGCAACTGGTAGATGGCACCGCCATCGGAAGTGCACGTGCCCCTACCTAAAATTCGTTGCGCCGCCCTTGGGAGCAAAAAATGGTGAATGGTAACGTACGAAACCAGAGGGCAGCACAGGATGCGATCGCGCGAACCTGCCCGTGAGCAATCTCCCATTTCATCTCTGTTCACTCATCCAGTTAGTATATACATTAGTTCCAGAATTTTAAATTTTGGCTTATCTAACGATGCGAGCGCTACTTGTGGATAATGAGGGAACTCCAATCTTACGTGACCAAAACATTTTTTACCGATGTGAATTACGTCAAATGCTTGTAATTTTGCAATTAAAGTAAGGAAAGCGAAACAATACTCCGCCCATGATATAGAAAATATGATGTTTTTAACGTGATAAACACTAGCAGACGATAATTTTTAGTTGCAAAATTTCATTGAGTAATCGCTCTCAGCACTAGATCAGAAAAAAATTTGAATATCTTGGACTCCTTATATTACTTCGTGCTGACAACCTGACTTTTTGCTTTGAGACAGGTCCGTTACTTCCTGGACGACGGGATGACCTTGTAAAGCCAGTTATTACTTAAAACATTAAAAATAAATGGTTAAAATAAAAGGTAGTCCGATAGTATGTATTAAGAATTTTAATAATTAATATTGTCGGATATATAATACATAATATTAATTGAGACAGTATGGACACAACGTATAATTGGCGTGGTAAGGTGACAAAGAGCTTCTCCCAATTAACTGGGACAACTGGGGAGGTAGTTATTTTTCCCCACAGGACGAGGATTTACAAGGAGGTCATTGTTTCGCTTGTTGCTAGTCTCTATATCTTTCTCGCGTTTCAACCGACGTCCATTTCGTTTCCACCACTATCACCACCTTATTCCTCATTCTTGCCACCTTCGTTACAATAATATACTATTTAGTCTAATCCCTGATATATAACATGAACTCCGTTCACAATCGTAAAAAAGGATTGTGAGACGAAAATATATAAGTCGGACCGTCCCATCCAAAAGATTCATGTTTTTGCTCTTTATGGTTTATCATAATTTAATTCTTAATTAATTATCGCTCCTCTATTTTCCCTCTTCCTCGTTAGCGACCTTTTCCTCTTAGTATCTTTTGGTTTGCTGGTATTATCGTTTTACTTACTTTGTACACCCATTCTACGCAATACGCTATTGCTCAATAAATATTCGATAAATATATCATTGTATTTCATATAATATATGTATATCGTCGTAATCACTGTGTTATCATAGTAACGGTAATAATAATCACCCTATTATTAATATTATTATTGTTGTTCTTACGTCTTTCGTGCCGCGAATTTAACGTCTCAACGGTTTGTTTCCGCGTGCACGCTTTTTACCTCGTTTCCGTTATACGCCTAGGTATTTTCCGGTACTGTTTTATTAACAATATAATATCATTAACTGCAGCATGTACATTATAGTATTCTTTGTATGTGTCGTTCTTTATATCCTGAATACATGTTTCGTCCTCGTGCCTATCTTACCTATTACATTAGTTTAGGTATTTTTTTCTATTCGTTGTTTCGTGCTCCACCATTAGTTGCTTACGTATGAATTATCCCCTTTCTATCTGAAGTAGAACACTATATTTAGTGGGAGTCTAAAAAAGATCTTTCACGGAATACACTTTTCTACAGATTCGGTAAAGCCCTTCAAGTACTCCACTGTTATTGCGATTATAATATTGCTTCTACGAAAATATTAAACTTCGAGGGCTGACATTATGGAATCCAGAATATATTCAGGATGTTCCCTTTCGCTCTCAACGCCGACTATAGCCGGCATCCACGTAACGACCACCAAGGACCAACGCCGGCTATAGTGGGTATCTGTTACCGTGAATGACCGAAATTGGAGAATGTCGACTTTCACCGGTGAATGTCAACAGATACCAAATACGTCGGTGAAAGATCGAATATTTCATTACATTGTTGTACATTCGGACCCTCTCCAGTGTGTGTCGACAATCACACACCGGTGAATGTCAACATTTAGGTCAGTCAGAAATAAGGGTATTTAGCAAATATTTCGGACATACACTAAGCGACTATGTGAATGTTGACATTCACCGGTGAAAGCCGACATTCTCCAGATTTCGGTGTTTCACCGTAACATATCTACAAAACAACACCTAGAGATGAGCCAGCTTTAACCCCGCGGTAGCGAAGGGGTTAATCTTCTTGGAGAAATACAATAAAATATTATATTCCAAACGTTCCGTTCCCACTTTGGCCCTGACTATTATTTACTGGATCATTAATGGTTATACTTGGCCAATGAGAAAGTGACCAGCGGTGTGAAAATTTCATTTTAATTATTTTAAATTAATCAATGAACGAATCGATGATCACTAGATCGGACAAAAAGTCCAGAGGTCTTGGACCCCTGAAGTGGGGACGATTTCGATAGATGGCGCTGTATCTCCTTATACTACTTCGTGGTTTTCTTTTATACCTCGTATTCTCTAATGCTCGAAAGGATTTAATTTATATTAATTAGGGTTAGGTTAAATTAATTATTCGAATCCGGTCGCGTGGCGGCCGGTCAGCAGATCACTGCGGCAATACACGAATCTTTAAATGTATGTTCAAGGTGGAGTAACAAACGCATGCGCACCCGTTACTTATTTAGTATCGCTCCCCGTGTCTAGTGGCGCTAGTGTACCTTGACTTCGTCGAAGCCCTCTTCTTACGTATAGAACAAATAGGCTGGACAGGATATCAGCTATCCAGTATATAGTATATAGATCAGTGTATTGCAGGCGGTAGAATTTGAAAAATACCGAGCGCTAACTAAAGATGGCGCTGATATCCACAGCTCGTTACATGCATGCCGGTTATAGTCCGCATTGATATTTAAAGGGTTAATTACTATAAAAATCTTATATATTAGTACATGTTCTATACTTTCAATCTCTGACTTGTTATTTTAATACACAGCGCAGTGGTACGATTCAGGAAACTCGATTCCTAAGTCGTGCCTGTTGTAGACTGTTCGAAATATCTCGTTTATATCCCATCATATTCAATTTCGAAACTCGACCCATAAAAATATGCCTAGATGTCGATGCAAATGCATACGAGATTTTATTTCACGGTTGAGAACTGATAAAAAGTAAATATGAAAGCAGTCCCAGATAGAAATTCAGGATCGTCGTATGATGAGGAATATCGATTTACAAACAATTTTCAGACCATTTGCTGCATGAAATGTCTGCAATATGTGTACGCATATTACACAATAAGTTTTGAAGAAAAATTTTGTCACATCTTGGATCAAATATCAGCTACAGAGGCTGCAATTGTTTGTCAGCGATAAGTGAGATCAATTTAGCTGTACGTATGCGGACAAACATTGAGATATTGCATGTACTTAACTTTCTTTCATATTTAAGTATTTTTGTTTGGTCGTTGTGTACAGATATGAGTTCCAAATGAGCGACACACTCATGACTCGTTTCATGACCCTTTACGAGGCAAATTTCATGCTAATTTTCCATCACTTGTCTATCTGATGTGGGACGATATAGGCAACTCTTCCCTATGTACCCCCTTAAATAAATTAAATAATTCTATTTAGTGAAGAAAATTACTTCAACCAACAACTTGCAAAGCTTGTTGCCGATATCTAACGTTGCGTTGCTTAGCCATTGATTAAGATCTGGATAGAGGTATTTCGCGCAATTTAAAGAAATCAAAATCATTCTACAAACGGATACTTCTAATCATCTAATACTCATGTGTACAAGTAAATCAGGTAACACAATAATAGATTTATATAGGTACTTTAAATCATGAGAGATTATTCCTTCCAATGTCGCGGCGCCTCGGAGAGAAATGAATGAAGAAAATAACATGATAAGATGACGAGCAACCATTTTGTTAACGAAATCCTGCGTTGTAGCTATTCACATCCAAATGAAATTGGTTTCGTTAGTCTAGATATGATTAACTGCCCTGAAACCTGGAGTTAATATTTCTTTCAACCTCCAGTTAATTATTGGGTCATTGAATTAATTTTTTAACACCTCGATGAGTTAATCTTAGAATGAGCTTCTTTATTAAACAACAAATATGTAATTTACAATATAGTCACTATTAGGATCTATGGTAGATCTTAATATATTACTATACCTAAATTAATTATGTTGTTTAATAAAGAAGGAATTGCCTAGATTTGACTTATGCAAGTGTGAAAAAAATTCAACGACCCAATAGTTATTGTGAAATTGACAATGGTATAAATTGGTTACTTATTCTATAGTGTTATGGCTTACCAAATTTACTTGTTGCGCCCTCGGCATGAAAAACGATTTTATACCACTTTTAGACAAAACTAGCGCGTTTAGAGGGAAACAGATTTTCAATTGAAATGTAAGAAAAACATTAAACATTATCGGCACTCCCACGAATTATAGAGTTCTTATTCTCGAGTCGTCCAGCATTGACTAGTATTCTCTGTCTCGACTAGTTTATCTTACTCATTAAGCGGGGGTGGTCCGGGGTTGACAATGACGAATTGGCGTGACACGCATCAAATTTAGACCTTTACTCATACCTCGCTTTTATGGATAAATGATATCTTTTAATTGTTCAAAGACTACGGGTAAAAAACACCTTACTCCTCCTGCGCTGTTAAGAGGTTTGAAAACGTCGGTTTTACTTTTTTCTTTTTCCCGTTCAAACGCTAGTTTTCAGTCGTGGCAATATTATATAAATGGTTTTAGAACAAACCACTTTTAACTATACTCGGGAAAATATAATTTTCAGAAACTTTAAAAACTGCTTCTTTTTCAAAACCTCATTTTAAAATTGAAAGAGTGCTCATCATATAAAAGTCTAACGGCAATTCTCTGCCAAAATTATACCCTAGTAGCGCAAAATATTTGTCTCGTATTTTGTATATATTTCACGAGTACATAATAAACGTTTTAAGAATATTTAAAATTGAGATCACACGTTTGGCTCCCACAATGAAATAGCAGAACGAAAATATTGAACAGATTTGTATCTTCTTTCGATACCACGTGAAATCTTCAATGATAATTGTAAAGTAAATGATGTATTTTTATTATGTTTATAAATTAAACAATGTAATTTGGATAAGTGTTTGTAAACTATTAAACAGAATGTGTCATCGACATTTTTATCAAATATTTTAGATATATTCGAATGAAATCTACAAGACATCTTCAAAAATCTGTCGCTTGAGATATTTAACAACGAAAAAATATTTACAAATCATTCTGTGATAGCAGGTTCTTTTGGGATCAAATTTATCGCTCTTGGTTAAAGGTGTTAGTAGGTTGTGAAATGCGTTTTAATTGAAATGAGAGTAAAAGACAATGAAAATATATAGAAAATAATTACGGGACTGTTTTATAGTGCCGATTTTTTAATTAAATGTATTAGGTTGAGGTTGATAAGTGCCCGTCGTTGTTAACGTAACATAACATAATTAAAATGGCGGGAACCTGTTCCTCAACCTAATAGGTTGAAAAGAAGGTATGACAGGTTGAAATGAAGGTATGAAGATAGGTTGAAAAGGAGGATGGTGGATCTTAACAGCGCTCGGATTTTAATCTAATTTCTTCATCTAAATATGTTTATCTTATCTAAAAGCATTACGAAGTGAGGTATGAACAAGGGCTTTATAGTCCAGGAAATCTAGCATTTCACTACAAAGTAGTCAAGGCAAGACATTTCTATTAGCAAACTGCTTCCTTTTAACACGAGAAATAAATAGAAAGGAGTCCCCACGCATAAGATGCCAGGAGAATTTTTTACAGGAGGTTAAAGGGCACGAATATCGTTCTTTTTTTTTTGCGAACACATAAAAACACATGCACCTACAGAAAAATACCTGGAATAAAAGTTGAAGAGTACTAAATTTTCCATAGGAAGGTTTTTCCTCGATTCATAAACTTCATAAGGTCAATTGCTACGGCGGAAAGTTAAATGGAAGTACAGGCTAACATCTCATCGGACAAGACAACGGGGAGAAAAAATCTGTTAAAATTACAGAAAAATCTGTATTAACCCGTTAATGGGACAGTTCTTAACCGTATCGTGAATAATAATTTCCAACGGACAGGCTTCTGAAACTTTAAGGCTTCCATTTGTCTCCTTGCAGGTGTTTAGGTAAACGGAACTTCGGTACCTCGATCCGAGCGGGTGATTTTCTTTTAGCTTTCCGCCCTATCTATCGTTATAGAGTTTACAATAAAACCAAAGGCAACCTTTTAAAGAAAATAGAGCTCTGAAATTTTTATTCGAAAGATTTTTCCGCAGGTGGCCTTGTTTTTAAATTTTCGCGCCGAAGTAATTTAAGCGACCTTGATATCCCGTAAAAAATTCCACTCGAACGCTATGAATTTTTTACGAACTTTTTTAACTAATTTCCTATGTTAAATAGAAGCGATTCGTGGAGGGAAATGTCTTGCCTTAATTGCTTTAAAATCTCGCCATTTTCGTGTCGATTTTTCCAAAACTATCAGTAACGCATTCGACCGCGTTGGCAGACTACCTCGAAATACTCTCGACTATCTTATATAGAAAAAACTTCCGTACCCCCGAAATTGTCGAGAGAGCTAATTTCGATTTAAAATGTACGAATAACATTTAATGCACTTTCGGTTCAAGGCAGCTTGAGATGCTATACAGAAATTTTCAGATATAACAGCGCGCGCGTCCTCCTGTCTCTGCACGTGATTGCTAAAACTTATTAATCACTAATCTACGATTTCTTACATGCAGGAAACTTTCAGGGGTAAATATATAAGCTCAATTATAATTCGGGAGAGCCCAAATAGCTGGAGTTTTGTCTTCGTAACATCATACGCGAATAGCTTTGATGTTCTTAACTGAATTTAAGACAGTTACTGTATGGCCAAATTATAAGTGCCTGCATTATTGTATTACAACAACAATTTATATGTTGCAAAGTATACCAGACCAGGCCACAGAGAAGTTCGACCCAAATTGAACCGAACTTTCTGGCCCGCAATTTTCATTTCCAAATAGTTCATTTAACAGTTATTCATGTCCACTTTCAGATTTACCCGTGGTTGTAATTGACCTTAACAAACGGTTAAGCCTCTCAAAAACTACATCTAAGCTATTCAATTGTTAGTATACTGCTTAATGGGTTTATCTACTCTGTGGTCTGTGATTTCGGTATCAGTAATCGACAATTTATTAAGTTTTGTATACACAGGATTCCTCTGTTCACCGTAAAAGTTAATTCTTACATTGAGGCAAGACCGGGTTTGGAAGAATGGCATCGACTTGAGAAATATTGTTTAATTGGAAAGAAAAATTACTTATGTCATCAGGTGCGTATGTTGCCCGAAAACGGGAACTATTAGATCTACATACAGTCAACTAAATTATTCTTTTATAAAGAAGTACTTGAACGGTCGAAGGGAAGTAACCGTACATTCTGTTTTTTTTTTCATACCTCTTGTACACTACTTTGTCGTCATTAATGTCGAAGTCGAAAATGGATACCACATTCGTCAAAGCATGCCAGATAAACTGCTTCAATTAAAGTCTTAGAGTAACCCGGAGGTTTTGAAATTTGATACAAAGACTTTTAAGATCCGCTTTAGCATTAAGGATTTTTTGTATTGAAAACCATGCTAATTATTTAAATGTAGACCATTACGAAATATAGCAGGGCACTTTTGCCCCTATAATAAAGGTCCCGCTAATTTACTTGAACAGAATTTGTGTTAGGTTGTCCAGAGAGTTGTTGCAGTTTTGTTGCTCAAAATTTGATTCATTGTTGTCAAATAATATTGCTTTTGCCTTTATGTCCATGTTATGTCCCACCTTAAAGCGCAGACTTTTCTCAGACTCTACATTTTGACAACGGTAACTGTGTTTTAAAAGTCAATTTCTTCTTTACTTATACTGTTTAATTAAAAAACAGAATAAAAGGAAAATTGGAGGAATTCCTTGCACGAGTTAAAAGTGGCTTTAAAAGAACTCTCGCAAAATCAACGATGCATTTCATCCAAGAATCGATAACTAACGCAGAGTGCACTTGGGGTTCAAATATTTCGTGGCGGAAACAATAACCTTAAAGCTTAACAGTGTCTGGACGCTCTGTGGCCATTAACGACCACCATTTAAAGGTGTTATTATGTTTAAATGAATTGTTATGAAAATCTTGAGTACAACGGAGACATTAAGAAAAATAGCCTATTTTGCAAATACAGCATCAAATCGTGAACAGCAAAGACGGCAATCTCGACAACCTAACAAGATAGAAATGCGTAAAAGTACATTATTGCAAAGAAGATATGAGTAAACATGTACTAAATGTAAGAGTTCCGGCCATGCCCCAATGTTAAGAGGGAACCTCAAACAAAAACGAAACGCGAAACGACTAAAAGAGGAGAAAGTGTGAGTTCCACAGTCCCGGACCACCCAAATCGCCTCATGTCCTATCATTAAATACAATTACTATCGATTAATGCACTAAAGCCTTCAAGTCACTTGTAACTATCTTATTTATTCTAATTGGCATCGAAAATGTTCGCATAATTCGTAACTACATTATAATAGATTACTTTACTATTACAGTTCCCAGACCTGTCGGTTGCACAGGAACCAAAATGAGACGGACCGACGACTGATGAGTCGTTAAAGCCAGATTAAAAGTTGCGAAAAATTGCATTTAGCATAAACCATTCCCACATGAAAATTGCACAGTTCCTACGTAAATCAAGTAACTATTTAAAAAGAACGCTTAGCAACTAAATATTACATTAAACAATTTTTAAACAATGTTTGCACGATAATTCTTCATCGTATGTCCTCGTGTTACTGCGCGTATCCGTAACATCGAATCATATCCCTCAGCGCCTTTAACTTATATTTACATTGTTCCTTTTATAGATTTTAATATCATAGTAGAATCTCTATAGTCATACTAATTGTGGCAATAGTTACATCAACAATAGTCGATGAATTTATTATTATTATTATTGTTATTTTATTGTTATTATTATTAGCAGTGGTAGTAGTAGTAGTAGTAATATTATTATTATTAGTAGTAGTAGTAGTAGTAGTAGTAGTAGTAGTAGTAGTAGTAGTAGTAGTAGTAGTAGTAGTAGTAGTAGTAGTAGTAGTAGTAGTAGTAGTAGTTGTGGTAGTAGTAGTAGTAGTAGTAGTAGCAGCAGCAGTAGTGTTAATAATAGTAGTATTATAGATGTGATAGAATTTGTAATAACAATACTAGTAGCAGCAAAAGCAACGATGGTGGTGGTAGCAGTAAAGCAGTTGTATTAGTAGTAGCAGTAGTAGTTGTAGTAGTAGTAGTAGTAGAAGCAGTAGTACTAATAGTAGTAGTAGTAATAGTAATAGTAGTGGTAGTGGTGGTGGTGGTGGTGGTGGTGGTGGTAGTGATGGTAGTAGTAGTAGTAGTAGCAGTAGTAGTAGTCATGGTGGTAGTAATAATAATAGTAGTAGTAGTAGCAGTAATAGTAGTAGCAATAGTAATAGTAGTGGTGGTGGTAGTAATAATAATAATAGATAGTAGTAGTAGTAGTAGTAGTAGTAGTAGTAGTAGTAGTAGTAGTAGTAGTAGTAGTAGTAGTAGTAGTAGTAGTAGTAGTAGTAGTAGATGTAGTAGTAGTAGTAGTGGTAGTAGTAGTAGTAGTAGTAGTAGTAGTAGTAGTAGTAGTCGTAGCAGTAATAATAGTGATCGTAGCGGTAATAGTAATAGGTATGGTATTAGAGTAATAGAAGTACTAGCAGTTACGGTATCGATGGTAGGAATAATAGTGTACTGTACACGTGCGACCTCGCTTGTCTAGGAGATTAATTATACGTTTTCCAACATTCGCTTACACTGTACGTCTCCATTTAGAGTATGACACTGCGGATGTAAATAGTAACTAGTAACTTCCTTTATCGCACCGTTGAGTTATAACTAAGTAGCGAAATGTGCACACGCGTAACGAAACTCTTTCCTTTCTTTCAGCTTTCCGTAGATCTCATGTTCCCCGGGACAATCGTGAGAACAGAAGTTTCGAAAAGAAATTACAGTTCTGCCTCGTCGATCGACTCATTCGTGCCTCTATCGTTGGTACTTTATAAACTAGTTTTCTACTACAGACGTTGCCTTAAAACGATCGAGTTTGCTTTCGTTTTCTGTCCCCTTTACGTAATAAGAAATGTATAGCTTGAACATTCTTAGCACGATTCGCCGCGATACAATGAATGCGTTTTTGTGCACGGAAGTTCGGTCGCACGCTTACCGAGGAAACGTCAAAGCGTTTTTTAAACGTTTGAAATGGTAATAAAATATATTCTTTCTCCACTTAACGTAGCAACCATGGAAGAAGCTCTATTCTGCAAGGGCAAACTGTGGAGAAGTAACCGCAACGCACTTCCGTTAAAGTAAGTCCATTCATTCCAATCGCTCTCACGTGTTCAAGTGTATATATTTAATAATCAACTTTTTTTAGTTAATTCCGAAAGATCAATTTTTTCGATCACACGCGACGAAACGATTCATTTAATGACACACATTGCAAGATGAGGACGTATTGCTCGAAGTTGGCTCACTTCCCCTAATAAAATGGCCTACAAATGTTCGTTATTGTATCGTTATAAATTCACGTGATAACTGTACTAATGTACAAATTGAGCGTTCACTTTCTCTGTAAATAGATACTCGTATAGTATACACTGTGCGTTCTGCTGTCATTTAGTCAGTACTGGTGGCAACAACGTGTCTCCATTTACTTACATATAACGGAATAAAAATATATAGCACTCGTGATTAGTTTTTAATGCACTCGATAAATTAGGCGTTTTCGGTCCAACTGAAAATACAATTGGCAACAACAACATAGGAGATCGGCAAGTGTACGAACACAGTCAAGGAAAAGAAAAACTATTATGTCGATTATTTTAGTCGTTGTTAGTTTATAAATCAAAAGTGATTCTACCTAACGACTGCGGTACTCGAGAAAAGCCTATTAAACCAAACATGAAATAGGAAATTGTATATTCATATCTATCGCCCGTAAAAAATTCATCATCACAATTACTTATTGTTCCGCGGCTCATTACATTGGATTTCATTTCGTCGTTTGCTTTTTGACTGGGGAAAACAGTAGAATTCTTTTCACTTATTGCTCGCCGTATTCAGTGGTGAGAGAATATTTACACTTGCACATACAGACCTGAAAGAAAAGAAAAGAAAAGAAATGAAAACTCGAGAATTCCTAATTCCCTATTTCATCGACAAGTATTAGGTGTATCAATCGACAGGTGAAAACCTCTTATTATAGGGGTGCAGAAGGAACAAACGGAAAGCTAATTCTGTGTTTGCGTAGTAACGCGCTGATACTTTTTTTTTTTCTCACGTCACCCTCGAAGGGATCCAACGGGCCAGGCGACATTTTTTCCGCCACTAAGAGCCACGAGGAAGCACTCTTAGACAGGCAGGACAATCTTTGGTATTTCTTTAACATGTCCAAGTTTTCTTTTTCTTCTTTCACTCCATCTTAACGCACTTTAGTGCATGCGTTTATAATATTCACATAGCGCGGTTCGACGTGCTCGTCGTAATCTCTTTTTAAATCCTGTCCGCGTTTACACTTATCCGTTCGTTCGTGGCTGCCTTATCATCCAATTAACGATGCATAATAATCCGTGTTCATCGGTAATCGTTACTTCGTTTCTATCTAGCAGCCTTTGATGACTAGTCCGTACTAGTCAGCACTAGTATTAGCCCTAGTCTGAGCATTAGGCATTCATTAGGGAAAATCGCTAACTAATAATTAGGGTGGGATCACTTCATCGAATGAGCATCTACTCGCAGTCCCTTTATCGACCGATAAAGTTCCGGAAGAATATGATCTACCAACCACCACGATTTGGCCGCTCGTGGATAATAATTCATCAACGACGTACGTACGTGGGAACGCGTCTTTGTACGGTCAGCCCTTTCGGTGCTTCTCTTACGTATCGACAACAGCGATATATAGTAGTTAAGTTATCAAACAATAGTCGGAACGAGCGCTTCTATCCGCTGTAGTTGCAAGCCGAACTCGTGGATCGTTCCAGTAAGTGTATAGCGTCGATCTAAATATAACCTCGGTACTTTATTACCTTGCTAAAATGAAATGTATCAAAATAGTGATAATCTAAAGGCACCAATTTTGTAACAACAATTACAAAGAAAAGACAATCTACAGCTGGGAACGATCGATTACGGTCCGAGTCGAGACCAGAATCGAAACACGGTGGCAAAGCGAACCTCTCGTATTCGTTAACGTCCATTGCTCGTGTTATCACCAAATTAAAATGAAGGGGCGAGCCAACGAAAGGAAAAACAGGTGGATGGTGATACGTCCTTACCTACATTAGCCTAAAATGGAACGAGAAACCTTAGGCTAAAACGCGCACTGCTAACACCCAGATTTCCAAGTCGTCAAGGTACTTGCTTAAGCGTAATATAAGTAAGGACTTGGGTAGACAGGAGCTCGATGAACGAACGAGTCTTGAAGGACTCAACGTAGGATAAAGATATGGCTTCCAGGGTCACGGCGGAGACTTCGGTCTTCCTGTCTTATCTTGCATCACTTGCTGTTGTTGCTGCTGTTGCTGTTGGTGCTGTTGGTGATGATGGTGATGATGAGATGCGTGATCCGTGTTTACGCCAAGCTCTGTCCCTATTATTCCTCCGTTTCCGCTCTTGTCGACAACGTTGCTCGGGTGAACCGGGTGGAAATATCGTTCTGAAAAGTAGATACTCCGTTCGAATACTTCTACAGGATGAATCTCAGGAAAGGTCCAAAATCGGTAGAACTTTGCCAATGGGGAGATATGCCCTTTTGTCCAATTAGGCGAGCTATGGTATATATGGTATATATATGAGCTATGGTATACATGGTATATATATCAGGAGGGACGAGGGGAGCAATCCCGATCACAAATTCAACAATGATCTCTATACCAGAGTGCTAACTGCTAGTAACCCAGGTGACAGAGTACGCGATATTCTCGATAGAATCTGCGTATTAATTAATTCGACGATCGACTGGATCCGGATCCTACAAATCCCGGATTTAGGAGGGTGGCGAAGACCTGGTAGACGCTATCACCGTGTTAACCAGGATCCTATTCTTGCATTTTACATTTCTCGGTAAAACGCTAAACCGTTCGGATAGGTGCTCACCTTCGTCCATAGCGGAGGGCGGTTCACTCGTAGTCCCTGCGATGATTGGAGCAATCATGTTGTAGTCATCTTCGAGATTAATGAAGGGTGCAGTATTCCAACGGGGCGGGACATTCGGAACCGATCTCTGCGTAGCTACTGGCCTCGTCACCGAAACCGGTGACGAAAAGAGAGAAAGATTCGTCGGAGAGATCACCCCCGACATGGAGCCGATGGTGGGGTATGTGAAGATTTGCTGTTGTACCAAGACATTTGACCATCTTAATTTCCTTCCTATTTAGATTATTATCTTACTACTGCTAGATCTGAATATGTGTCCGATGTCGACAAAAGTCGAACTGGAAAAATTCAATAATCCCCCCCGCTTTTCCCCAGCTCGCTGTTCATATCACCTTAACACGTTGACTACCACGCGCATTTTATTTAACTGATATGTCACCCGATTGTGGGGCACGTGGCAGTCCACGTGGTAAGACAAAATCGACCCATCGTAAAATCGAACTGACCTGTCCAGGCTGCGAGTGGAAGTGAGCGAACGTGTACTCCCTGCTGGTGTGGGGCGCCGTGACAAGTATCCTCGCAGGACTCTTCCTGCCGGAAGGATCGACCGAAGTCTGACACGCGAGGCCCACGGCAGCAGCGGCAGCAGCCATTTGATCCTGGTTGGGCCCAAGTTCCGAAGGGTCGTTTGGCGAGGTCGAGGATGTAGGCGGTGAATTCGCCCCCGTCGATCTGATGATGGCCACCGGCCTCGCCATCGGTGCTGGGGGCGGAGGAGGCAACATCGAGCTCGGGTAATACTGTGAGAACTTTTGAACACCGGTGCGCGGTCCCGCGAGCTGCGCCTGGAAATTGATCATCGATCGATTACCGCGGGATCCACCCAGGATCGGCATATAATTCGCTTAAACCTTTACGCTTCGCGCTAATGCAAAAGGAAACTCGATAGAATTCCACCCCGAGTACAGGAACGAAAAAGTGGAGGAGTCGATCCATTAACGGCGCTCATCCCTCCAGGGATTTTTCAGGGCCTCGCCGGGCCAACGATTTCTTAAGGTGAAGTGAAACCCCCTTCAAATCAGTCGGTTCGAATACAACACTTTTTTTTTAATTGTCTATTACGTGCCACGTTACTCTATACTTCTCAAGGGAGGAAAGTAGTCACTTTCCCCTACTATTCACTATTCTAGATACCCCACATTTTAACCAAGCAATAGGCTTCTAGGAGACGTCGGAATTCGTCGGTACAACTCTTAAACGAGGATTAACTTTTGACCGAGGTTAGTGGAACCGGTCATAAGGGATATAAATATTATTTTATAGAGTAGCTGCGGAACCTTTCTTCCAAATGCTATTGCACGTATACCTAATTCTTGATATACTTTAGAATTCACTTAAAAGCTCCGCGTTGCACGGAGGTATAAATAAGGTATCACTTAATCCGATGTGATCGGTTAATTTCTTAACTTAAACTGATACGTTAGCGTCTTCTTTCTACTTTTATTCCGATATTTTCTACTTTGGCAGTCTTTAACCAAGCAGTAGCTGTCCATTTTTTTTTTTAATTAATCGCGAATCTATTTCGCTGTATATTTAAATTATAATTATTAGGGGGTATTCGAAATTCTTAGCTCTTGGTCCACGATGGTGCCGATATCCTGTCAACCTGGGTGAAGTTGGCAACTAGCGGTCCGTACTTTTATAGTCAAAGAACATTGGAAACGTCATACGAGTCAAAGCTTCCTCCTCGCATCTGTCACGTGAGGTACTTTTTGTAACCATCCAGGGAATGTTTCATTCGAATTGACGTATTAAATTGAGAAATCGTGAAGTCCAGGGGCACAACCTCGGCAGAGGGTACAAAGATTTATCAAAAAGCACAAGTACAGAAGTGCGAGAAAGGTGTTGCGCGAAGTGCGCATGCCCAACGGTACATAAAAATAACTTTCCTTTCCCACTCAAGAATTTGCCATTTTGCGTACGCGGTGCATGCGTTAAAAATCAAACATTCCGTGCATATGGTACAAAATCACCTTCTTGGTGTGAATGTTGGGTATTGGAACCAGTCTTGACGGTTGACTAGGTTCAATCCATATGCTCCTCTGCTTATGCCCGGTTCCACCGCCCTCGGTCAAAAAGCTAATCCTCGGTTACAACGAGTCGTACGTTCCACCACATTTTAACGACAGGTTAATTTCCATTAACCGCCGTTTAGATTAACCAGCCAAATTCGATCTTTTAGCTTCGGTTAATTGAACTTCGACCTAAAAACTGCACAAACGTGAGGAAAACATAGATTAGATTAAGTATGTATTAACATCTTTTTATGACGAATCGGACGATGGCGTTTTTGATTCTATTTACAATTTCTTAATGATCGAAGTACGTTTGAAAATATTTTATATTAATTCTTAATCGAAGAACTTTACTTCTTGAGGCAAGGTGTATACGATGTATACGATTAGTTAATCACGCTCTGAATAAATGTGGTGGAACATTTACGTTTTTAACCCATGATTAACTTGGACGTTAACTTTAACCAATGGTTAGGTAATCGATGATTTAACCGAGATTGGTGGAATCGGGCATTAGGGTTGCCGTCTCTTTTAATTTATCAATGGTTGTGCTTTTGTACAAAAAATTCTACCTTTTGCTCAACGTTACTAAAAACTTTTCTCGAGTTAGTTTCGACAGCACCGATAGATGGCGAGGCTTTCTCGCAAATGATGCGGAACGTTTGTTTGCATATAAAACATCCCAGCGTCAGAGATGGCGACATCTTCATCCCTACCTGACGCTAATACATGCGAAAATACCGACAAGTCGAGAATAATCATTTTAATAAACGCCAGTAATTACAGAAAAACATTTCTTGAAAAAGATTTAATGATTACCGGAACTGTTCATAATAGTTAATCATCCTATCTAGGCATGTGAAATATACGATGATATATCAGTTATGTTAACAATAACGAAGTGAAATTTTTACTATATAAATAGTATAAAGTTTAGTTATTTTTCCTAGAATAGAGTCGTAAACGTAAAATAATTAATTTTACTGCTCCCAATAGGTAAAAAGTATATATAAATATATAGCAACCGCTCCTAGATTTCCTAGTTCGGAAAAAAAGTTAAGTTTACTATAAAAAGCATCCGAGTAGTTTTGGAACAATGAAAACTGATTAAAAAATAGTTAATTCGACTAGATTTTTCTGTCATGGTGTACTGCCCGATACACAATGCACTTGGGAAATTATCGTGTCCAGTATTGTCTAGAATGTTATATCAGTTGGCGATGCATGAATAGAAAAATATTCAAATGGAAGATAGAATTACGATACGATATAAGGGCATCACAGTAGTCTGTACACATTGAATAACGACAGGTCGAAAAGAATAAATGACGCGAGGACGAAAGCGGTAAGTCCCGCGGCAATGTGGTCGCTACCAAGTCAAGATCTAATGAACATCAGTTTTCGTATAGGGAGGATTAAGTCAACAGTTAAGACTTTTTACTGGTTACGGGACGTACTAAAATTTGAAGGCAGCGACTGCACCTTGGCGGACTTGACGAATCCGACAACTACCTGAGGCAATTGCTGAGTGTTCTCGGCCTCCTGGCAGACGAACGTCACGAAATCTGAGAGGGTGTCGTGTCCGTTCTCAGGATACTTAACTACCCCCGTGGAACCAGGGTGCTCGGGTTGGTAATACGCGAGGCTGGATAGACCCTGACCGGAACCTCCGGCCAGGCCCTCATGCGGCGAATGTAACCCTGAAACATGTTTCAAATTCGTCATCATTGATATCACATTCCGCGACCAGCCTAAACCACCCCCTTAAGAGAAACTAAATTAACGAGATAGAAAAAAAAAAAGAAGAAGAAGAAGAACGATGGACAACCCCCTGATCTATATACCAATTGGATAGCGGATATCTATTTCTTCTATACTGATAGGGCTTCGACGAATTCAAGGCACCCCTAAACAGCGCCACTAAATAAGTAACTGGTGCGCATGTGCAAAAGCTTTGAACCACCGATCCGTCAATCGTGGCAAGAGCAAACGTTTAATTGTCAATTCGATATGTCACGCCATTTTGTAAGGTATCAGCTATCCAGCTAGTATAAAGGATCAGTGGGACAACCGAATAGTGACGAAGTCAGGAGGACACGGTCCATTTCGGAATCTTATTTATCGGAGACCAGGCGAAGGAGTGACAGCGAACATATGATACTTTTAAGACAAGTAATCGGATGTGTTGTAACGAAATTTTTCTGCACTGTGGTTTACAACTCGTCAGACAAAATAGCAGTTTTACCTGATATCAATGTCATCACTAATTGTATCGTATTCTCTGGACCTAAGGACGTTGAATTTACCCGATTTAAAATATATCTTCCTGCAAAATTTCTTGGGTAAGGAATTCTTTCGAATGGAAACTGTGAATTACGGTCAAACCTTGAGTTATGAAGCGTTTAATTTTTTTTAGTCCCTCGTGAGAAGTTTTCGGTAGGGTAAAACTTGGGTAAAACAAGTGCGGGAAAGTTAGAGCATAAATATAACAGGGGGTGGTTACGGTGGTACGAACTTGACAAACTATGGTGGCGAATATATTAAATATGTAACGATGCACTCCAAGCGTGAGGCTGGCTGGTTGAAATGTATATTTATATGTACAGCGGGAGTCTTACGGAAGGTACAAAATTGAAAGGACTTAACCGATGCGAAGACGTGCTTATTCGAACAATGAGACGAATTGTCATACGGATGGGGATGGGGAAGGAATGCTCGATCACAAATTCGACAGTCTGTCACGATACATCCCAGGCAGCTCATTGACGTCAATATGACGTCATAGTCTCGTCAAAACGTATGCCATAAAGCCCGTTACCATGACGTCCTGACGAAGTCAAACTGACGTTACCATGTCAGAGTCCAAAGATGTCAAAGCATTATGTCAACATGACTGATCGAGAGCGACCAAATGATGACTACAATGGGGAATAATAATTATTCAATGTTAGGTCCATATCCTTTATCATCTACATATCGCCAAGTATTATGATCCATAATTAATAACTAAATCAAATAAAACGAGAACAGAAATATAAAATAGAAAAGTATTCAGATGTTGCTTTTATTATTTTTCAGCGTTCCATGACTTAAAGAAATATTTCCATATCCACATATTTACATATTTGGGCTTTACATATGTACAAGAATGGAAGCAAACTTAATTGACCGAAGTTGAATGGAAACGGTATTTTTCAAGCTTAAGTAGAAATGAACGAAAATTAAATATATATAATCACAAATACGTGGATAAAAGGAGACTCCAAGACGTTCTAGTGACCTCATAAAATGTAATGTCGTCATGACGTCATATTTTGAACACGTGACGTCGCGCACAAATAGTTAAAAAAACGTCATTGCGACGACACTAAGCTATCTGGGGAGCACTACTGACTGTAATTTGCAATTCATTAAAGAATGGGCAGGATTTCGCAATAACCGAGTCCCACCGATTTCAGACCTTTCATAAGACTCTCCCCATACATATACGTATACAAATACATGTACGTGTATGCATATGTTTGTGTACGTGCGCGTGCATGTGCGCGCGCGCGTGCGTAGGACATGTACGCAAACGCGAAGGCACACTCGCATACATATATACATCTTTCACGTATATGGTGGACTTACATAGAATATTTGTCCGTACATACACGTGTGTATGTATACTCGAATTTACGTATACGGTGCAACGACAAACATCGAACAGCAAATGTAAACAACGATTAAACAACACATCAAAAACATCAAAATAACAACATCAACATCAACAATGATTAATAGTGAACAACAACACCAACATCGCAACAACAATAGAAGAGGTAATAGTACACGTTACGGAGCATAAACGGTCAATCAAGGTTAGGAAATCAATTAATCAATTAATTTAATTAATCCATCCAGCATACGACATACCCAGAGCATTGGCCATGTACAGTGAGTGAGGTAGATACTTAGTCATAAGTGTGCACGTTGCACAGCTTCGAATCAGTCGTCTTTACGTTATCTTTGCAAACTTTCACGTTTATGATAAAATGAGGAAAACATGAACACCAGGAAGATATCACAAATCCGATGACGGTTGAAATGTGTTTAATGCTTGAAATCTGTACGTCATTAGGGTTTCATCTAATTAATGTTACTTAAGGTGAAGCGAAACACGCTGAGAAATTTCATCGACGTCGATAAAGAAGATTTTTGGTAAATGTTACGTTTAGGGGACCCATGGTACGATGGCTTTGACATATATTGTTTATTGTTATAAGACTCGCGTACGACGCCATTTTGGTTCTGGTCTTGGCTGAGTAACAAATTTTGTTTCGAGAATTCAAATTTTCAAAGTGTTAGGATAATTTTTAGGTGCTCGCGATTGATGTGTCAAGGTTTGAGACAGTCGATCCAATATCTTTATAAAGATGTGTCTTATTCGAATCGACTTGTTTGGGGGTTTCGCTTCACCTTAAATATTGTTTGTACACCTGATTGAATGTTAATACATCGTATGTATTAATTATTGAGAATTTGATCGCATCGATCTACTCTGGCGAAAGTGTCAAAAAGCTGATCGAAACTTCAGAAATGTAATTTGTATTTCGGGATTATTGATCCTTAGATTGGGTAGACATTTGTTGCCAAAGTAACGAGAGTCTAATTGTTATGTGCGGTTCTGAGAGTCAGTCTTCAAGTGTACAAAGTTGACACCTAGACAAATCATCGTGCATCGAGGGGTAAGAGAGAAAATTTAACTCTGAATTTGAGTAAACGTACTTTTGTTCGAAAGATCTGTTCCCACTTCCGGAAAATGTGAAATATTGCTGGGAAAACGTAGAATATTTAATGACATTGAAAGTTTACTTTATATGTGTTTAAAAGTTTCAAATGCCGCGTCAAATTATTCCTTCATGTTAATGAGGTATTCTTATACTTTATTTATTATTACTGGAAAAAGTTACGATACTCAGTGACAACGTTCAAACGTTAGAACTTTTCTTTAAACATGTATAGATTTCGCTAGTGCTTTCTTCGTTGTCCAACTTTTTTTTATTCATTTAATTTTTCTTACCGAACCCTGTATTTTAAAATATAATATTGAGATACAACAAAGTTGAAGGTAATACTTTATATCAGCTTTTTCACCACTTTTGCCAGCGGATCTTCCAATGAAATGTATTTCGCTAGAAGAATACTTCCAGTCTCGGAGAGTATTTCATATGGAATGAGTCGAAGCTGTGTTTCATTCTTCAATGAAAAATACGCGAACAGGTGGGTGTAACACGGTAGGCAGACAGACAGACAGATATAGACAGATAGACGCTGGGACAGACAGATAGCGACAATTAGCTTACCGGGTAAACGATTGTGCGAACGATTAAATGGGCCCAAAGGGCGCCATCCATCCGTCTGTCTGTCGGTTCCCTAAACCCACGTTATACTATTTTTTTCTTTTGGATCGTGTTTGGTTGTCCAGAAAGTAATTTGCCATTTTTCCTCATCAAGATGATCCATTCTACATATATAAAACGTCGATATATCTATAAAACTATTCTCAAAATTGAGTGCACTGAATTATTCGGAACTCGAGCACGTGATTATAGGAACCCCAATGAAGAACGTGATGCTCGTGAAATTTAATTTTTCGAACAAAACTTTTTTTTATCTATCTCAAACGACATATACCAAGAATACATATTTTTTTTAATGAAATTTCATGAGTACCACGTTGTACTTTAGACCCCTCATAATCACGCGCGGAAGTTTTAAATGATTCGGTGCCCTCGGTTTGGAGAAAAGTTGTATATATATTTTGACGTTTTGATACTTATAGAATTGCCTTTTTATGACATCTTAAGAAGTGATGCTTTGTTTTCAAATAAAGTGGTTTTACCTTTATGCTTGGGTCGTGTACCATTTTAAGGTGCAGATTACATTTTCTACATTTTGATAACAGTGATTGTGTTTTATAGATTAATTTCTGTTGTGCATGGACTATTTCATTGAAAACGGGAAAGAATCAATTTCGGGCGGTTTTATTGTTCCAGTTAAAAATAGGCCTCAAGACAGCTATAGTGGCTCACAATATCAACAATGTATTTAGCCCAAGAATCGTTAACTAATGCAGAAGGCAGTCTGGCTGCAACAGTTCCGCGACTGAGATGAGAGCCTTGAAGTTCTGGACAACCATTTTCACAATGAAAAAAGCGATTAATATTTAAAACACATTTATGGTCATCAAAATGTAGACCGAAGTCTGCTCTTTAAAATGGCACATAATATGGACATAAAGTATAATGCAACTTTCTTTGAAAACAAAGCATCAAACGTCAAGGTGATGTGAAAGTAGCTCCAAAGAGGTCTCGTTCATGAAACTTTTAACCGAACTGGGTCCAGTGAATCGTTTCAAACATTACTATGTAAACATAAAAATGTGTTTATAGATATTTAAAAAATTCTTTATAAAAATTGAAATTCCATAGGAGTCAGGACCTTTGTTATAGCCTCCGTGTTCACGTAGTAAAGTTTGAATTTGCGGTACCCCCATTTCGGAGAGAATTTTCAGAAACGATGGACCCCTCGGATACCACTTTCACATTTCCTTAAACAACGAAAAGCGCAATAACTTTCTGGACAACCTAACACTTCTACGCCATCTTATACAGGCTATCGCCACTGAAAAGTTTGATGATTCCTTGACAGGGGAATCCAGTTTGATCGGGCCGATCAACAATGGACAGATCAGTCGGACGGACGGCCCCGCCTGGGCCGAAAAATACTAATGTGCAACGTGATCATAGACCTTTCGGTATAATACACATAAATTGAAACGTGTAGTTGCTATGTCTACACAGTTACAGGGCATAATGGCACATATCGTATTATTCGTTCTACTGCTTTCTCCAGCATATATGTGAAAGGGATGCGTGAAAGTAACGAATATATACGAGATCGAAGTATGTGCAGATAGGACTACGACGTAGTAACAGATTTGTTATTCAACAGCGTACTTTGACGAGGAGGTAGGCCATATCGGTGGATTTTCCTTGTCCTTTATTAGAAGACTTGCTGCTTTACAAAGTCCCAATCAGATCCGTCGGTACATTCTGTAACGCGTATCGATAAATGTCGCTATTGAATGTTCGGTTAGATTTTCCTGTAGAAAAAGACTGCACGTATATTTCTTAGGGTTCAACTTTATACTTTCATGACCGAAAGAGGTTGGTTCAAAAGACGGTTATCGTCTGTACACATTGAGCTCGATATTCCTATTATGCATGTTACGGTCGTATATCCCGGTCTACAGATCGCTATGGTGGGGGGATGAGCAGCCTTTGTAGATCATTTTTGGGAAACCTTTGACTACCGGAATCGTAGCGATCGACCTATGTACCGAAATAGAGCGCAAGATTTTGGCTACCCTACGATCGGTCCAGATCAGACCTGATCCGATCGAGGTCGAGTCCGAATTCGCTTTATAGTACACTGGGAGACATCAATGCCCCTCCATCCTGCACAGGCGATGTCGTATCTGCAAGGGAGGCATTCATGTCCGCCATCGTACGTACTAAATACGTGGGATTAGAACAGCTCTTACGGCTCTTCTTGCATCCCTTGCGACACATCTATTTTCAAATTTAAAGACACCTTTGTCAAACGACGCGACGCCTTGCTTCCGATAATTCTTGGATCCTGTTTCATTTCGACAATTTCATTCGTTTATAAATATTTATATTCTTTGCATGTCATTCATGTAGTTCTAAAAGTTAATTGTTCCTGGCAATTTTGTAACCAGAGTTTAATTCTACATACGTCCAAAATCCAAGGGAACCATTCTTTCCTGGAGGTAACATTGAAAACAAATCGCCGTTTCTTAAATAAAGAGGTTTAATGTCAAATTGTATCCAATCAATGAATCGTAACATTAAAGTGTTTATAATGCAGTTTCTTAAAATTCCTGATAATCCTGTTAATGGTAAACTTAAATTATAGGTACTCAATCGGACACGATTGAAATAAAAAGCTACGTTGCATCTATTGGAAAGAATTACCACCACGTCGGCTGGCGAATCGTAACATTAAAGTGTTTATAATGCAGTTTCTTAAAATTCCTGATAATCCTGTTAATGGTAAACTTAAGTTATAGGTACTCAATCGGACACGATTGAGATAAAAAGCTACGTTGCATCTATTGGAAAGAATTACCACCACTTCGGCTGGCGGATTTCGGTCACAACTTCTCCCTTCTGATGCACTCCGACCGTCCAGAAACGAGACTGTAATCCACTCGCTTTGGGGTTTGACGTTGACAGTAGGAGGACTTCTTCTGGTTCCCCAGATCTTGTCACCGTGGCACTCGGCACAAACCAAATCAGTTGGCACGGTCACCACCGTATGCACAAATCGCTCACAAATGAACCCGAAAGGTCCCAAGATTCACTCCACGTCCGAGCGGCACAGGTGAGATATCTGCACTTAAGATCCCGATCAAGAAACTCCAGGCAGGACTCCTGGGCCGATTGAAAATAGGTCCTCGGTGAAATCGAAAGCGCTTAGGTAGTTATCGTTCGTCGCATTTACTCGATGCAGTTATAACGAAGCCAATCGCGTGGTGGTTCAGCAAAGCTGCTCGCAGTGTCCCTTAAGGACCACTAGGAGAACCTGCACACGATGAGGAGTTACATTAGCATTCCCGACCTTCTTTAGGTTATCAACAGAATTTAAAGTGAAATTCATCAAATTGAGCTGCCGATCCCCTCTAAACGGCAAGTTACGACTTCCGAGCTGTCTACTCGATCCTGCTCGAAGGACAAAAATGTTCCGACAACTCTTGAGGGGCAAAGGGTGGGCCTTTCGAGAAAATAAGGAGATGTTAGATATTCAGAAGAAGCCGATGGTAACCGATTACGAATCCATTTATTGTATCCCGCAAGACATTTCCTATCAAGAAAGGCGAGAAGAACTCCTAGCGGATATCCAACCAGATTGAAAACGCATTAGAATTCCATAATCGATGCCCAGCCTCGTTTTGTTATATTTCCGCCTGGTGCTACCCAGGCACGTGGCTTATGGCTTTTAGTGCCATCGTCTCATGTTGTATCAGGTGTTAGCCGTGCTACAACTACGTTATTCTCCCTCTTGATCACGTTACAAATAAATTGTTCAGTCGCGTGAAAGCTCAAAGACTCGATCTTTGAAACCCCTTGTACGCCATAAAAACCCAAAACCTATCGACTCCACCTAAGAGGCTAACATAGGCGTTCGAGTTGCCCACTTCCTCCTTCTTAAATCACACCCTGGTTTCGAATAATTCTCTCTATAAGTACTTAAACCAATCGGAGTAATCTTGAAATTCCCTCGGTCGTCCCGTAACCCTCTACTCCTTAATTAATCGAGCTGAAAGGAGAAAGTGCAAATTTCTTTGTGAACTTCGGATAAATGAAAAACCTAGGGAGAATTTTGTACGTTGTACAAAGGACACACAGCACACTTTCGAATTGACACTGGCCAGAAAGCACGAATGTTGAAAGGTGTATAGGCTTCCATTCGGATTCGTTAAATCACGTTTTGGATCTAAGCACGGTTAGTGAGTACGGATACTGAACTGATATGGGATGGACCGTTCGACAAATGCAGAGAAATTGACCTTTATCTTAAAATCATTCCAGTGACTTTGCAAGTGAAGTTCGGCTTATGGAGATAGGCTTCATGAGACACCATTGCTCCCGGGAGATGCACTTCTTTGTTGGAGCGACTCGAAATACGATAAACGACGATTAGTTACTTCGCAGCAAACATGTGAACATTTATCATCAGCCCTACTCAGTTCAGAGGGAGTCGACGTTAAAAAGTTTAACATGCTAGCCGTTCTGATCTTTCATTTTTATTTTTTATATGTTTTTTTTTTTAAAGTAGAGAAGTCAATTATAGAGGAGGCGCAATGTATCGCCTGGAGAGCATGGAAGGTAATGTAGTATAATCAATGCATGCATCCTAAAGTGTCCATGCTCTTGTTACACTTACCACCAGAAAAGGAATGTTGGGACCTCTTGAGCCAATAGTGCTTCCACAACAGAGTGGTCCTGGATGTGGCATGTTACACCAGGGATTCTTGCGGTTAGTGCACCTACGCGAAGCCGAACTTGCTGGAAGGATTCTTTACAGGAGAGCGAAGAAAACAACGGAGGAACCTGATCTTACAGTCTCGTCTTCGAGCCAGAAATTTGGCGAAACACGAATCCTAATTTTGCCACCGAATTGAAACCCATTTCAAGTCCGAGGTCCCAGCCTCCGTATGCAAATATTGCTTGGCCACCCCACAAGTTTACAGCAGAACTTCTGTTCTTTTTAAGCGCACCGCTACGGATACAGGGTCTATTGGCAAGGTTACATTTACCGTTCTGTGTGGTCAATTTCATTATTTGTGTGGTTTCACTTAGCACAGCATTTTAACCCTGTCGCTATCGTAATTGTAACCAAATTATCTTTTATATGTTGCGCGTTCCTCTGGCACTTCTGTGCATTCAGAAGTCATCCTAAGTAGAACGGTGTCGTTATTGTGACGTCGTATTTTGATTATGATTTGTCTGCCATATGTCCAACTTATGACGTCGTTACGTTTTGTAACGTCAACGGAACGTTCTAAACATGACGTGGGTTTGACGTGCTTTTTCCTCATACGTTTATGATTGCCTATTTAATATGCATTGGTTCCAACTTATGCTAAAAAAAACTATTGTTTCCATTCAATGCGTCCTTAAACCATTTTTAGTAATCGGTTTACTTTGCCCTAATCCCTTTCTTACATCCCTTTGAACCTAGACTCTGTCTAGTTATTTTCTACGTCCAGCTGTATTGTACGTGTCTAATTGAGTTAAAAATACTACTGGGTCAAGAAGAACAATCTATGCGACTTATGGGAGAATGCCGTTGACAAGAATTGTAACAAACGGTTTTGAATGTCCGCAGGAGAGCTTTTCATTTAAACGACCACTGAAAATACAAGAAACTTCGGAAGGTCGACGGCACTGAAGTTGTTGGATCGAGATACCGAATAAGACGGCATGCATTGGGAACGATTGAAAAATGAAGAAGACAAAAGTGCCACACGGACCAATTAACGAGTACACCGTAGACAGGAAAGGAAGAAGATTTTCTTATTAAAGAATCCTAAACGACACCCTGAAACATCGGGTGAATCCAAAACAGAAAACATTATGAAAACATTATGGCTGAAGAATAATGTTACCGTTTCGGGCGTCTATTGCGTATCTTTGACGAGGATGCTCCCTTCTCACATTTTCATCTCAAATGAGTTTATGCCCTCGATTATGTATCCCCCCGAGTGAAAGAGCGAAATTTCTAAATTGAACGTTTACGGGAGACTATGCTTGAAAACGACTTGAATTAATAATACTTCATACGGTACATAATAACAAAATGAAAATGAACGACATAAAATAACACCGTTAACATCTTGTGACGTACTAAAATATAAAGTAAGCCTAATGTTAATAACAATCATGACTTAACATTACTGTTGGGCAACGGATTTTCTAAAACGGTCAAGAAATCAGAAATATTTCGAGGTGCTCTCCTCGCAATCCACATTATCCCATCCTTCCCCAATTCGCTAATAAATATTATTAATATGGCTGCGTAGACCACGCGATTTTATGTAATAAAGTTATAAACCGAGGAGTGTCGTCACGTTAATCAAATATTTGGTTGTTCATACAACCGTGTATTATTAAACGGTTGAACCAACCGAAAATTCATTCATTGATTGATGAAATAGTTTTCTGCCTGTATGAACTAATAGCATCAGGGATTCATCTTGAGACGTAATCAGAATGGGCATACGTGTATTGTATCAAGCACGAAGTAGTATGAAGAGATGCAACGCAATGTATTGAAATCGTCACCACTTTGGGGGTCCAAGATCTTCAGATGTTTTTTCGATCTAGGGCCGAGAGAAATTTGGCAACGAAAAATGATCGCCTGCGAGCGGTTCCGTCAGTCTTTATCACGTCAGAAACATATTCTGTATATCATATGCAGATTATCGTTTCGCATTGCGTACCTTAATAACAAAATTAAAAGCATTTCAGGTCATTGACATCGGTTGGAAATATTTTCATTACGTAGGATTGGAATTCCCCCATTTTCCACAAGTTGCGCTCACATCATTAGATCAGCAAAAGTCTGAAGATCTTGGGACCCGTTTCTGGGGCCACTTTTTGCGCGTTATGTTTTTTTATACTACTTCATGGCATTGAGACATAAGTTCATTCCTCGTTTTTTTTTTTTAACGAAACAAATGAAAGGAAAATAAAACCCAAACGTATGCCCCAATTCAATGTCTGAAGTCAATTCTGATACGCAAAACATCTCCGTCGATTTTCAGGTTCAGGTGAAAGAGTTTGTTATCATTTGGGATCAGAGATCATTTATTTACATGATTGCCTAAGTGAGCTCAAAGTGGGTGTATCGCACACTGGACATCGAAAGACGCTTGTTAATGGTGCTCATCACCGAAGCAAGAACGGCGACTTCAATCGCCAGGATTGAGTTCAGGAGAAAATTACCAAATTGCTCTTCCTCGTTCGAAAGAGTCAAAGGTAACTCGAGATGTTTAAGGTGATATGAAAGGGTCATTCTATATATACATATATAACTTATCTCCACCCTGGATGCACCGAATCATTTGAAACTTCAGCCTGTGATTATGAAGGCTCTAAGGAAGGACGCGGTACTCATAAAATCGCATTTTTTATTAAAAACATTTATATTTATCCCAGTTTAGAACCAAGAATACATATTTTTCTTGAAAACGAAATTTCATTGGCACCGCGTGCATCCTTAGAATCTCCATAATCACGTGCCGAAGTTGAAAATAATTCGGTGCACCCACTTTGGAAATAAGTTTTATCAATATTTTGACGTTTTATATATGTAGAATGACGCTTTCGGAGATACAAATAATACAATTATGGCTTTACACGGTCATCGTCCTATTCGATATAGTTCTCACCCCGTTACCTCCACTTCTTCATTTTGTCAGGCAAAAGCGTTTTTGCTTGTGACTTCGGCCAGGTATGGACCAATTCTTTGACGTGTCCCTCTGATCTCTCTGCATGACCTGATCCTGCAACTCTTGGCATCATTAGCAGATTGATAGGAGATTGATTTCAGTTCTTATGGCTCATGTCTAGGTGCACCACGTGCCCTTGCGAGAGCTGCTCTGGGACAGTTCTTGCCATAGTGTACACCAGGGTTGGGTAATTTCACGATTTTCGAGGTTTTTGACGTACATTACGTAAATCAAGTAGTTTACCGTAGGAAACGTAGAAAACCAGGAGAAAACGTATCAAATATGGCGGACAAGACAGACGTAAGGCATGCGGTATCCGCTAGGTTCTAAACATCCATCTTGTCCATTTGTTTCACCCATAATTTACTTTTTGGTCTTCCACCTTTATACACTTTGATACAAATATTGGTTACAAATCTTACGACTTCAAATGGCCGTTATCAGCCGTTATAAACAAACGTCAAATGCACATATATGCATACATTTCAAGTTTCCAAAGCTGATTTCGAATGTGCGCGGATTTGTGGATGCATAAAGCGCAATTCCCTTAATAACTGTATCCTTCCCTTAATAGCGTAGAAAACTAGGGATGTATTATACGTTGTAATATACGTGTAGAAAACCACGTATATTACTTGACGTATTATACTTACACAACCCTGGTGTACACGATATTCGAAGCGAAGTTGCGCAAGAATTTGCACTCCTCCGCAAGCTCGTGTACACGTCTGCTTGCAGAAATTGAAGTTGCGCAAGTCGATATTGAACCACTCCCGAAATTCTTGCTGAACATTTATTACGAGTGAATACGCAAATACAATTTGCTCTAGCAAACAGTGTGGCGAGTTACTTGCACGTGGACACGAGCCATTACATCCCCCATACTGAATTGTTGTCTCCGATTATATTGTTATTGGACCCTTGCAGGACGCTTTGAGAACGTGAAGATTTGGAAATGACGAGGTTAAAGAAGCGGTCCATTCTTGGCTGAAGGCCCAATCAAAGACGTCTTCATCTGGTGGAACGAAGAAGTTGATGCAACGGGGTGAAAATTGTATTAAACAGGAGAGTGATTACGGTGAAAATAGGCACATCATTCGTTTCTCTAAATTTCTTGAAACATTTAGTTCGCCGTTATTTCTTTCAAATGCCCTCGTATATTGTTGCACCTTTAATATAAAAATGTCTGTTTATCGAATATCGCCTCGGTATAGACACACGATTCTTTGCCTTTAATAAGGAACACTTCATCGATTCGATCAGGTACAGAATGCAATCGCATTATTTCCTCGGCTTTACAATATTTACAAATCCCGGAAGGAATGAACGGAAGCATCCTTACGACGATAGGTCGTAGTCGAACAGTTATAGGTGACTAATTCTTCAATTAATCGCCCCAATTAATCGGTAAGGATACGTCATGCAATAATAAGTCGGTTACAATGGGTGATTCGGCTGTTGTGAGCGCATCGATCAATCGATCAGCCGACCAATATTTCATCGACTCGATGTGGCAGTGGGGAGCATTTGGGCAAAAAGAGATACACAATGGGCTCAGAGATAATCGATGTTAAATGTTTGTTAGTCAGCTTGCATTCCTAGTTACCGTAATTTGGGGGTCCTTGGACACCCCGGCATAACTTGGTTGCACTTGGCATTTTTAACGTTTATTTTGTTCTCCTCTAGTTTCTTGGGCTATGTGTTATTAGGTGTGTTTGGGTTCGCTGCGTTTTCACACATAGTGTACAATAACGGACACAAATGCCTTCCCATGAGTCACACGTAAATATAAGAATGGTCAGGAAAACCACAATTGTGGTAATCGTAGCCTTATTGCAAGGCAACATACTGGACAACTTTCGGAGGAGGTTACAGTAACCATCGTGATATGGTAAAAAGAACATAGTAACTGTTACTTCACAGTCGATGTAACTAAATTGATCTACTTTTCATTGTAACTTAAACGTTAAGAACAGTAACGGGTCATATACAGGTATGCAAACGAGCTGTTTGTATCGCCTACAAGAAATCTGGCCATCTGGCGGCCCGTGTCGAAACTAATGGGGCGAAATCATTGCTTCTACATCTTCCAACGAGAGTCAACAATGTTTAGAAGGTAACTTAACTATTCCAAAATGGTTAAAGACTTGACTAGAAATACTGTTACCGTTAATACAAAATTTGTACAAAAGCCAGGCAGATGCTGAACTATTAAAAGATAGTTGCAGCTTCCAAATTTATAGTAAGTCAAGCGATAAATTACGTTCCTTTTAAAAAATATGCCTTTGACAGGGTCAATTGTTCAGTTTAGCGGCTCTTTTTCTCTCGGAGTAAAGTAAATTGTATTGCAATCGGTTACACACGTGCAGAGAGTACAACGAACCCAAACAAACCTGTTGTTTCTATGTTTGTCCCTGTGTCGGATAATTGTTGAATAAAAATCGCGAGGAAGAGGATGAAGAGATTTCGTATTATATTGCTACTTCAGGAACGAGAATTTGAAAAAGCCGTAGGAACCGATCGAACTGAAATGCCAAAAGTTGGCAAGAGGAACATCAAACACCTCGGAAATCTCATTCGTGGAAAAAATTCTGAGCCTGGTAGATATTCGAAATTTTTTGTCCATATAATTAAAAACAGAAGTTTCTGGAGTAAACTGAGTACTTCCAATCCCTGGGTAGCTTGGTCACTTTATTATAGTTTTCGTTTTCAATTGCACACTTAACGTTTTTGCACGTGTCAGATTTAGCATGCTGATTTAGCATGATAATTCGATACCTTTTTTAAGTTTGCAATATTGGGTATTGTCGGAATGATTGAAAAAAAGTGCGTAAAAGGTGTCCAAGTAGCCCCAGTTTACGATACGTAACCGGGAGTTCATTTAATGCCAAGTTAAGCAGAGCACAAACAAGTAAAAAAATGAAAGTTAAGTTAGTCTATAGCATAGACTGGTTAACATTCGCGGGTCTTTTATACTGTTAGAGAACTCTCGGAACGCGTTTTGCATCGTTCTTTTCTATCATAATGTAATGTCATGTTTTTACTGATTGCTTTGGTGCAATTCGCCCCATTCCCTAGTAGCACAGAATTATTTCTAAATATTTTATTGTAATCTTTGCTACATGTCTCAAGCGATACATTTTATTAGGACGTCTTGTAAATTTCTTTTGGAAACCACACTGACATATTTAGTGTTAATAATTTATAAACATATATCAAAATTATATTTTTTTATTTTTTGGCTCCTAATAGAAATACATTTTTAATGTACGATAATGTAATAATATTTGTTAAATATATAGATAATATAAGACAAATATTTTGTGCCACTAGGGATTGTCACATCATTTAAACGTGTTTTTGTCGTACATTTAATAACGTTCCTCTTTGACAAGATGTCTTCTTTAAGAGTCTCATTGATTGCATATGTCACCCTATGAATCATTGTCCTTCGTTAGGAGACAAAATTGTTTTCACTTTACTTTTTCACAATTAATATTTTGTGAGAAGTTCCGAAAGGGAGTCTCGGAGAGTTTGTTGCCGATAATAATTTTATTGAACCTTTTTAAAACTCCTAAGTTGGTAAACACCAAATGCAAGACCTTCAAAGATGATAATTCTAGATAGAATCGCGAATACCTGCACAAATAGGGTGAAATTAAATTTCGGAACAATACAGGGTAACACTAAACGTTGGGGTGATGTGAAAGGCCCTGAGAAATTAAACCGACGTTGGTAAAAGGGTTCTTTTATTTTCTAGAACTCATGATTTTTTAAACTCTAATCCAACAGCAACATTCGTTGCAACTAAATTTTGGGTCCAAAGACACTTACAGAGCACACGTCGCTCCCGAGATATCCTAGAATTTCCCTGCACGCATTTATGAAATTTCTCTCATTATTTCCCGCATGATTTATTTAATGTTCAACTACTATACTGAAGTTAATGCAACGGTCCGAAAAATGTATCAACAGGGAGAGAAATTACGTAGAAAAATGACATATTTTTCGTTTCTCTACCCTGAGAGAAAAAAGGCTGGTAAACTGTACAATTTGACCCTGTTAAAGCCATTTTTGTTATAGGAACGCAATTTATCGTTTGATTTACTACAAATCGGTAGCTTCAACTATTTTTCAATAGTTGAGCATCCTCCTGGCTCTGGTATGAATTTTGTAGTAACCGTAACAATATTAACAGTAAAGGTTTTCACCATTTTATAATAATTAGGTTAGCTTTTAAATATCTTCAAGACTCGTTGGAAGATGTCATTTACTCTACTTTTAGTAACCGATACAATATTACTCGTACAACCGTTTAACTAACCTGAACTTGCAGCGGAATGGCGAACCACGCTACAAATTCAGGAACGCCACTTTCAGAATTCACCGAGAAAACGAATTATTAGATCGAGAAGAAATATGTTTGAGCGAAACATATTTTTTCTATACGATACAGTCGAACAGGTATATACTTCATTCAAAGATATTCCTCAATTGACCATGTTTGTTTTATGTAATCAAACATTCTTTTCAAATATTAAGAAATATCAAGAGGAATATTTCATTGAAGACGGCCATAAGATTTTTCTAGAAGAAGCATATGAAACTTTCGGAATGGTCATCAAGGAATTATTACAAAATTGGCATAAGGCAGATTGTACTCATAACAAAGAGAATACAACTATCCATTCAAAATGATGAGTCGAAAAAACTGTTTATAAAGGATTGTAACGATACCAAAGCTTTCTACGTACGACTCATATCCCGTTTAGGTCGTGCTTTCTCCTAGACTCCCTTTCTGTTTGCATCAAATCGACTGAAATCTCGGTTATTCGTATTATTTGGTACAATTAATCTCTATATAGTGACGAGTCACCGCGTAATCTATGGTTCGTTATGGCATGTTTCAACGATAGGCGATTGGACATACCCGTTTGAGAGTGAGGAGAGTCCATACCACGATGACTATCTTCTGGCCTGAGAATCGGGGAGAAAGTTGGCGCACTCGATACCGAAACCGTCGGAGCCTTTTCAGTCTTATCATTTCGTATTAGCTGATGCACCGGTGGTGGACCTATGTAATAACACCATTTCATTAATAAATGCTACTAACAATAACTCCTACCGATTAACCTTTAAGGTGATGTGAAAGTGGCGACAAAAAGGTCTCGTTTATGAAACTTTTGTCCATACACCGGGTATCGAATCGTTTAAAAATTGACAATGTGAATGTGGAGGCCTTAAGGGAGGTCCTGACCCCCAGAAAATTTCAATTTTCTAGAAAGTTGTTTACAGGTATTTTCAAAATTGTTTATCAAAAATGAAATTTCACGAGGGTCAGGACCTTTCTTATGGCCTCCATGTTCCGGTCGTGAAGTTAGAAACGATTTGGTACTCCCGTTCGTAGAAAGGTTTCATGAACGATTGACTTTTCAGGTGCCACTTTCATATCCCCTTAACGACGGATATATGGTCTCGCACACCAAGCCGAAACTGGCCATACACAGGAAGTCCACACTGAGAGAAAAATCTAGTTAAATTAAATCTTTTTTAATTAGTTTTCATCGTTCAGAAGGGACTAGGATACTGTTTATAGTGAAATCTCAATTTTTTATGAACTGAGAAATTTAGTAACGGTTACTATATTTTTTTGCCTTCTGGGAGGAGTAAAATGAACTATTCTACATTTCCTATAATTTCCTACGTAGAATAACATAACTTTTTGCTATTTATATAGGTAAATTTCACTTTATTATTGCTAACGTAACTGACATATCATCGTATATTTTACATGCCTATATGATATTATTAACTGTTGCGAATAGTTCCGTTGGTCATAAAACCGTTTTTCATAAATAATTTGTTGTAATTATTGGCGTTTATTAAACTTATTATGTTTGATTGATTGACATTTTCGCATATTTTAGCGTCAGTTAAGGAAGGAGAAGTAGCTTATATGCAAACAAGCGAGACATATCATTTGCGAGAAAGCGTCGCCATCTATCGGTGCCGTCGAAACTAACTCAAACAAAATTTTTAGTAACGTTCGGTACAAATAGGAAGTTGATTTAACCAAACCATAATGTCAAATGGTTGTACCAGTAATATTGTTACAGATACTAAAAGTAGACGAAATAACATCTTCGGACGAGAGCTGACAGTATTTAAAAAGTGACCTAACTATTCTACAATGGTAAAGAACTTTGCTCAGCTATTACTAAATAGTTACAGCTCCCAACTTATAGTAAACCAAACGATAAATTGCGTTCCTTTAACAAAAATGGCTTTAACAGGGTTAAATTATATAGTTTATCATCTGTTTTTCTCTCAGTGCAGGGACGTCAATATAACGTCACAATCTGGTCAAAACTGACGTCATAAGTCAGGTTATTATGACGTCCAGGTGACTTAAACTAACACCGTTGTGTTGCAACCCTATGACGGAAATATGACTATATCAACAGCCACCGAAAATGACTACAATAAGGAATAACGATTACGTTACTTTAATTATTTATTCAGCATTCTATGACTCACGAAAGAAATACTTCTGCACCTTCATATATATGCATTTGCACTTTACAAGTGAATAAACACAAGTAAACCGATTATTAGTCATTGGTGAAGGACGCATTGAATGGAAACAATTTTTTAAGCTTAAATTGAGACAAATGAAAATGAACGATTCCCAAATATATGAATACAAAGAACCGTCAAATTATCCCCACATTCAAGACGTACTATCGACCTGATAAGATATAACGTCATCGCGACGTCATAATTTGAATATTGGTCGCAAATAATGACCAAAAATGTGCGTCGTTACGACCCCGAGTATTCCCCATCCTACTTTCTACCCATACTTTTCCCCCATAATTCTTATCAAGGGGGTTGAATACTCTGACGACCGAAAAATAACAACGGAAGTTAACCCGCCATTAAAATACGGTGGAAGGTCCAACTCGGAGTAACCGAGGATTAGCTTTTTAACATTGGCGGAATCGGGCATTAATCGTTCAGTTCAAAAGTTATTTCCCTCATTATTCGTATTGCTGCCCTGAGATTGCTTCTGTATGGGGAGAAACTTTGCAATATTGGGTCATTACAAATGATTCATCGGGTCTTGAAGTTCTTTAACTTGAACCCAAAAATTGTACCCTCCGCAACTGAAGTAATTTGAAAACGACGTCGAATCTCCCTAAAGAAGACAGCAGTTTTCTAGGAACGGCAACTGATAATTCTTTCCTGCGTAATCCTCAACTCTTCCATCTAAAATGAAGAAGTTTAACGTGAACCGCGAGGGCATTCCACGAATTCTTTTTCTTTATTGGTACTTCTTATGCTGAAACGAAGCGAGTCGTAGAAAAAGGAGGGCCTCGCTTTAATTACTTTCCTATCGGGTCATTTTCGGGTGTACTTTTCTTCGACTTATAGGAGCTGACGAGAATGGCGGGATATCCAGTATTTGACTTACTGAAGCTAGCCGTCGGTTGGGCGTGATCCGTGGCCGCGGCAGCCGATGGAGGGGTGTAGCTGCTGCAGTAGTATGGTGGATGCTCTATTTTGATCGCGTTTATTTGAGGCTGCATGTCGCTGAGGTCATGCAGTATGGACGCTGAAACCAGACACACAAACGGTTACGCACTTTCCTTCGGTACTTAGTCGCTTCGTACCTTCGTGGACTGTATCGTTTAAGACTCCCATAAGTTTATAAAGAAATATTTCATACGTTATCCTACACCGACAGATAAGGAGTTTGTCAACCGAACTATTTGACCCTATTAAAGCCACTTCTTGTTAAAGGAACGCAACTTATAGTTTGATTTACTGATTTACTATAAACTGGAAGCTGCAACTAGTTTTTAATGGTTCAGCATCCTCCTGGCTTTAGTACGAGTTTCTGTAGCAATGGTCACAGGGTTTATAGTAAAGTTTCTCTTTTACCATTTTTCGAATAATTAGGTTACCTTTTAAATACTTTCACCTCTCCTTGCAAGACATCGTTATTTACTCTACTTTTAGTACCTGCAACAATATCACTGGTACAACCATTTAACGTTACGGCTCGGTTAAATCAACTTGCAATTTTTACCGAACGTTCCTAGAAACTTCGTTTAAGTTAGTTCCGACGACACCGACAGATGGCGATGCTTTCTTGCAAAGGATCCGGATCGCTTGTTTGCATATCAGATCCTACTCCATCTTTAACTAACGTTAAGACATGCGAGAACGTCAACCGGTCAAGCATAAGTTTAAGAAACGTCAATAATTACAAAAGATTATTTTTGGAAAGGATTTAATGATTTACAGAACTATTCGCAACAGTTAATAATACTATCTGGGCATGTAAAATATACGACGATACATCAGGTACGGTAACGATAAAGTGAAATTTTACTATACAAACGGTAAGAAGTTTTCTTATTTTCCTTAGGGAAGTATAGTAAACGTAGAATGGTTCATTTTACTCCTCCCAAAAGGTAGAAAAATATAGTAACCGTTTCTATATTTCCTAGTTCAGGAAAAAAATGTTAATTTAACTATAAAATGTATCCGAGTCCTTCTTGAACTATCATAACCAGTTAAAAAAAGAATTAATTTAAGTTGTCTCTCAGTGCGTTCAAAATCGATTTCACTTAAATAAGCATGAAAACCCTACCCTGGGGGTTTAGCGAGAGGGATATATGGGATCGTTTACCCCTTCAAAATGGCCCGACAGAAGAAACCCTATGGGCATTTTGATATGGATCCCAGGGGGAACGGTTTCCCGTAGGTTGCATTCAAATCGGTTGGGTGCTTTTATATGAAACTGCCAAAACAGCCACTTGCAGGGTTGGATTTGGAGGGTAATTTCATCCCTTAAAACTCTTTTCTAGCAGATATAAAACAATAGGTGTCGCTTAGAATTGTAGGAACTACAAAATACGGAAAGTAGAAGAAAATCGGAGGGGGACGCCAAAGCACTTTTCCTTGAAAGAAATAATTAACGTTGAACGTTTCTCTACTATTCGAGTTAAGTTAAATACATTGAATCCTCCTCTCGGGTAATATGAATTTTGTTAAATAAAACGTTATGTAAAAATAATACTACACGATTGCTCAAAGGTAAGAGAGCATGATCGTACCTTTTGAAAGCATCCAGAGCTCCTTCGAACTGAAGACACCGGTCGCGAGTATCGTATCGTTGCAGACGACGCCGTTGTACAGTTCGTGGTACCCTGCACCTGGGGAAAAAGCCAATGGATAATGTTCATTTGGAGTCTGATTGGCAATTCCCCTTTTGGCCCAAGACCGTCCGAAGGTTTCATGGAACGCCGTTTACCAAATGTCTTTTTAACTTCGAATCGACAGAGAATTTTCCTGGCCATGCACATTCGCTAGTCGAATTACAATTGACCGGAATAGCAACAACGCGTGTCCTTTAAAGAGGCGTAAACGTATGCTCTTGTGACGAACAATCGTACATATTATTAATAGACTTGTTACGATATTAGTAAGTTTATCGATAACGGTCAGTAAATGATACAGTAATTATTAGTATTTCCACCCAGAGGCAAGAACGAATTAGCGAAAGTGAATAAGTAACGGCAATATAAGTGTTATTCTGAATTTTAAATCCTTAAAGTAGGAGAATTTATATCAATGTTAGAGTTGACATAATTGTTAAAACAACCATGTTTAATCCATGAGCTACGTTTAGACATACGGATGATTTATTTCAGGGACCTGTAACGTTCGTCAACTTGTAATCCGTGAATTCATATAGTAGAACTTCGCGTCAAATATATATATAAAATTGATTATTAATGCGAATCCTGGATGCACAGGATAATAAATCTGTAACAAGGTTGAGTGGGAGGCAGGAGGGGAGACCGAGGTCAATTGTAATATTTCTTTTAAAAAATGAAATTTCATAAGCACCGTGTTCTTCCTTAGGGCCTTTGTAACCTCGTGCTGGAGTTTCAAATGATTCGTCGCACTCAGTTTGGGAAAAAGTTTTATAAATATTTTTGCGTTTTATATGTTTCGAATGACCCTTTTATCCCACTTTAAGAAGATTGGGGTTTGTCCGAAGAATAAGCATAAAAAGCTTTTCCCTATCTTCCGGAATGCAACCTAATGATAAAAAATAGAAACGCACCGTTAAGCAACACTTACCGGAAACATCAGGTTATCCCAAAAGTAATGTCGTTTTTTTAATACTCTATTTATTCAGATGTCTTAGATATTCTAGTAATTTTTTACCGTAAATTTAAGGACTTGGATACTATTTATAGTAAAATTATCTGTTCCGCCGTTCCGTTGGTTGTACTAGTAATATTGTTGCAGTTACTAAAAGTAGGGTTAACAACATCTTGCAACGAGAGTTGACAATATTTAAAAGGTAACCTAACTATTCCAAAATGGTAAAAACCTTTACTATAAACATTGTTACCGTTCCTACGAAATTCGTACAAAACCCAGGAGGACGCTCAACTAATAAAAAATAGCTGCAGCTCCCAATTTATAGTAAATGGAACGATAAATTTTCCTTTAAGAAAAAAGGCTTTGAGAGAGACAAATTGTTCAGTTTACCAGCTCGTTTTCTTGCATTTAAATATTAGCGGTCGGCATTAGAGTGGTGACGGCGATTCTCATTTCGGAGGGAGGGCGAACCGTTGGAAATCCGCGGCGTCTACCCTTGTTTGATCGCTCTAGCGGGCCTGCTCGTTAATTTAAAATTTCATTTATCCCCGAGGAACAACTCAAAATTTCGGGCGGCAGTCCTCCTCGGAGGCGGATTCTCTAAAAACTTGAAGCGTCAAACGCAATATTCGCGAAAGACTGAAAACGGTTCTCTCGAACGGACAGCCGCCAGGGCCAGCTAACCCTAGGCGCATGCGCAAAGGCTCGGAGATGGCGGCGTAAAGGCAACGCAGCGCATCGCATTTGAAAGATCCGTTTGAAAAATAAAGGACAAAAAGAGCAGCTACGGTTGTTAGATAGCAGAGCGAATGGAGGAGGGAAACCGTGGAACATGCTTCCAAGGCTAATTCCACGCATACACCTATGGTATTTTAGAAAGCACGGCGAACAGAATATACTATTTTTCTCCGCAGTTCCTATCGGAACGTGGTAGTTTTTAAATTAATTTACTTTTAATTAAAAAGCAATCAGACGGTAGGTGCACGTCTTTCAAGGAGCCTGGGAACTCGGGGCACGCGGTATTTTTCTGTGACAGGTAAACCATTAGGAGAGAGGATGAAACGCCAGGTAGGCGATGGCCGAAGGCCGGAGTTATTTATCGTTAAAACATTAGAAGCGAAAGAGAAAGAGAGAGGAGAGGACCAATCGAGCATAGAGGTGTAGCAAGAGCAACCAGCAACATTTCTGCAAGAATACCTAAACAGGTGACCCCGGACGAAGTCGAGGGAACGGAAGGAGGGGTTCTAGATATCAACCTACTCTGAGCCCATAAAGTTTATAAAAATAGAGGAGAAATTACTAAAGTATGTATCGCGAAGTGGCAGAATTCTGCCGTCACAATCCGGGACGGAGCAATGCCAAGGAGCACCGAATTTGTTATTTAACTCTATTTCAGCGTCGGTCGGCAGCACTCGGCGGCATCCTCTTCGATCAACTGGATGTAAGTAATAGTTGTAACAAGTCTACCGCATTTTATGTCATACATTGGGTAATTGCGACCGGGAGACTGGATCGAGGAGGCCTATTTGGTGGGGGTTTTGCTCAGTACTGTTAATTGCTTGATGCTTAACAGTCTCTTAGTGGCCTATCGGCATCAGCGGAAGGGGTTTTCCACAATTCGGTGGTCCTGCCGGCTCTCGAAGCTCATTGTTAAGGATACTCCGAGTGCCACCAGTGCCGTTTTATGCATACTCCAGCAAGATCTTTTCCGCCGTCCTGTATCGTTCCATTGACGCCCCGTTGCCATCTTACTTTTTGGTTTTCTGCCAAGGGGGGATTCACTCACGAAATCGTGGATTTTAATACTTGAAATCATGTGCCAATCGATTCAAGCACGCTCTAGATCAGTGGTTCTTAACCTTTTTGACGTCATGGAGATAATGGAGATTTTATATTTAATTAAATTACCGAGTGGTTTATGTTTTACACCTGTTCTAAACTTAAGGCTGATACCGACACTACTTTTGGAATGACCTGATAACGTGGGAGTCATTAGAAAGATGATATTTTGTAATTGGTTTATCAATGATTTTCACCATATTGCCGTCACTTACGAACCGATTCCTGTACATTAATTAAATATTCATGTACTAAGTTAAGCCATGGATAATACACTTATATAATTTAACTGTTTATTTTAGACTCACTTCGTCCCCGATAAAATTATGCTCTTCGGCTCGGAAATCATATTCGAAAAGTGTAAGTTTTCTTATTAACGAACAATCTAGATATTTTAAGTTACTATGTAAACATCAATATACATATATAGAAAATATTAATTTTCTGCATACGGTTACGATTCTTGTCGCCAAAAAAGTAGTAATACGACCTTAAGTGATATTACGAATGTAAAAAAGTCATTTGAGATATTTAGACGTATCCCTTATGAAATCGATATCTTTTGTTACTTCTATTTGATTCTTAGGATAAATAAAGGCAGGACAGGCATCTTAGAGTGTACAAAGCATTTCAAGTCGTACCTTTACGCCGTCTCTCCTCGTCCTTGCTCGAGTTGCAGATACCATTTAGAACCTCTGCAAATGAAAAAGTTTTAACTCTATGACGTCTGGTGAACTAGCATAAGATAGAAATCGCTTGGGGAAAAGTGAAAGTAATTACATTTTTATATGCCCTCTTTGAAAGACTTCAAAGCTGCGCGTAAGTATCAGAGAATCGTTACTTTTAGTTCTACATATGGTTTGGCGTCGCAACTCTGATAATACCGAAACGCGCACAAGTCTCTGATACTCGAATTGCAGGAGGGGTCATAAAAGGTATCGCCGTTTCTTTCTTCTGCACTCTGTTAAGAAACTTTGTTGACGGTCAGAATAAAATCTCAAATATGACTTTGGAAGAAAATCGTTCATTAAAGTACTTATTCTCTAGACCGTACTCGGTTAAATGCGTAAAGATGGAGACAAACGCAGATAGGAAACGAAGGGGAACGGAAAAACCTCCGAGATCGAGTCTCTCTACTGAAGTTCCGTAATACAGAAACATAGTGAAATGCACCCTCTATCATGCGGTGGACCAGCAATGACCCCACATTCCCTCTGAACTGTAGGGTAGTCACGAGCCCCTCGTCTGTATTAAAAGAAAGGTGCATAATACAACTCGTTGACTCCCAAGAGCAGATAAGAAGGAGAGAAAATTATCCCGATTTTAAGGGAGGACCCGAATGATCAAAGCCCTTGGATGGGCCGCGTGTCTGGGCCACACGAAAGTCGGAAAGTTGTCCGAACGATGCAGAAAAGACCCTTCGGAGATCCCTAATCTTGTTCAAAAGGTCCAGGAAGGATGTTCAACCTCTCCGACAGGGCAAGGTTGGGTGCTCCCATGATTCGCCCGGGCGATCTGGGCAACACCCAAGGGCCCTGAATCGAGGCTCCGGTAGGAGAAGTCGAGGCAGGGCACCAGTCGTTGTCGCTGATCGAATGCGG
The DNA here is from genome assembly GCF_000612105.2 of Orussus abietinus. NCBI lineage: Eukaryota > Metazoa > Arthropoda > Insecta > Hymenoptera > Orussidae > Orussus > Orussus abietinus. The sequence continues at coordinate 850,938 of NW_019394258.1, forward strand.
CCAATGAGATCTGCCGACTCAAAGGAAGGAAGCCCACCCAGCTCATGGGCCTGGAGTCGCCACTTGCTTCTTGGGGCCCGGAATCGAAAGCGGTGGTCGGGGCGGTGCTGCTGGACACGGACCAATGAGAGCCGCGTTCCCTGACCAACCGATTCGAGTCGTGGATCCTGCCACGAGACCCCGACATCTTGAAGGGGTACCCCAAAGACCCGTCTGGACTTAAGATATTTTTTACACCGTTATTGGACACATCAGCTGTGCCATCCCTTTTCATCGAACGCAGTTCGTGGCAGATCTCGTTTTCGAGATCCTGAGGATATTTATACTTCAACTTGGGTTATTCATGTTTAAGAAGCCGATATGAAACTCGTGACATAAATGTATATATGTATCTCTACGATTTCGAAGGCAAAACTCCTCGTTAACTGTGTGTCTAACATGAAAGGATGCCACAGCTGATGTGCTGTGATGTGGCAAAATTTCTGCAATCACAATAGGGTTTGAGGCCGGAGCTTCCCGGTAGCTACCGTTGCCGTTCCCGTTGTTACTTCGTACCAGCGCAGCAGTGCCATTTTCATTTCGAATGTCTTGCCATTTCTCGTTTCGTATGGTCTCATAACTGCTCGGTGAGTCGTCACCACCAGTTTTGCTATTATATCGCTATCCATCGTGGTTATCAGTTGTCTCGTGATGCCCGGCAGATGTTAGGAAGTATAGGAAGCTCAATAGGAACTTCTTGCCACTCGCTAGGTTGAACTAATGTTCATCCAGTGTTCATCTAATCTGTGTGCGACGGGGATTCATTCATTATATTGATATCCAAGTTAGATAGGAAAATCACGTTTGACGCTAGGGAAAGTACCAATTCCTTGCATTGGGCAGGGACCACCCTTTCGCGCTTGATCTATAGATTCTTCCATCCTTGGCGTGGGGCAGAACGCATCTTCGCATGATGATCACAAAAGAAATTGCAAGGCTACCGCTGGGACATCCGGTGAACTATTTTTCCTTTCGACTGGTCTTGAGCATCCTCGTGGTGGGATATATTAATTTGCACTTCGGAGTGCCTGCCACCCAAAAGTATCGCATATCTCGCGAGAGTCCCTCTTTTTGACTTTGTCGCGTTTTTTATCACCTCCAGTTCAATCGCCCAGTTCAGGGGGAAGAATTAGGGCAGAGATTCTCTTCGCCACAGACCCGGCTGAACACCAAGCTCTTAATGCACTTATTGGACACGTCAGCTGACATCCCATCGCATTGGATACATTCCATGGTCAGTCTCACTTTCGAAATATTAGGAACAATTGTGACCATAATTATGAAAGTGGTCTAAGTCAAAATTTAAAAAAAAATGAGTTTATCAGTTATTTCACGCCATATTATTTCAAACGAAATTAATTCAATGTAATTTCGAAACAAAAAATATATGACTTAGACCACTTTCATAATTATGGGCACATTTATGCTTTCGGTATGGTTACTAACGATCATGAGGTCAGAATCCTACAGAACCTGTCGCATAACCGCGTCTAATCTTAGGATCCGAAGAGTAAGACCTGGATTTGCAATTAGGATTATTTCTAAAACTTGATTTAGTACCCCAAACGACACGTAGGAAACCGGCACGCCATCCTATTTTTTTCTATATAATCTATTTTTTAAAGTACGTTGAATGATTCGGTTCGACAATTTCAATTTCTTTTTCACATTTCACGTATGAGGAATTACATTGATTAAAATCGTTTCCCTATTACACGTGTGCGTTCGTATGTACTTAAATTCTTGAAGCAACTTGCGTACGTGCATATTACGTTCGTTAATTTCTCCAAAAGACAGTTCGATAGAATTCGGGATCGACGAGTTCGATCGCTCGAATTTGAAGGAAATGTGCATTAAGGAAATCGTAACACCCTCTTAGTCTAGGTCTATTGTTCATGAAAGTGTGATATCATACCGTGACTAGTGATGAAGTTGGCGAGGTAGAGATCAAGTTCCCGGACGGAGACGTTGATGTGATAGGGATTGACACACAGGCCAGGCTGGGCACATTCCGCCGTCTTTTCCAGCCGTTCCCCATCCGTCGACTCCAAAGGAATAGCCTTGAAGAGGATCACCATTACGAGATCCAATCTCCATACCTTAAACATTGATCGACATCGTCATCTGCAGTTATCTACTAGTTCCCCTATAAATTCTAATGAATTTATTCAAGGACGTGTTGCCAATGCCACTTAGGGCGAGTGTCCGTAATCAGGGAGAATTCCAACATAGAGAATGGTCCGATGCATGTAAGAGTCCCCGGCAAGAGCGATGGATGTTTCAATTGGGATAAAATGAAAATTACAAAAGGTACTCCGTTGCTCATCGTTTTATTTTCAGACACGCCCGATAGCATATCGTACATGATATACAAAATCATTTAAATAACGAGACGACCACTTCCTCGGTGTTCGTGAGTCCGCATCTCTTGAAATGCCAATGGCGAGTCCTTCCTCTCGTACCGCTTCCACCAGCATTGCACAAAACCAACAGCCACGACTGTTCCGCCCTGCCCGAGATCACGATAGCGACGTTTCCCTAGGTTAATCATCACCAGGCATGGCCATATCTCCCTCTTGGGAATTTTGGCTAATCCCTCGGTTAAGCGAATCCTCGGGTTTTCCAAGCAACCCAGCAATAATATTCGGGTAGTATTCATCACGTCGGCAACAGGTGCCATGGGCCGCCAGAAGCCGAGGTCCCAAAAGGCGTCGGTTACAAGGTTAGGTCCCTCCTGGTCCAGCGAATTGGTGCGGACCTCTCGTTGCTGGTCGTCGTCGGCATGATGGCCCGCGACGAGGGGTCATAGGAGACCATGGCCTCGTTCTGCGAGTAAGTCATGCTACGGAAGAAGGCCGCGGAGCGGGACCGGGAGATGGTCGGCGTCCTCCGGAAGACCCGCGGAGGAACCGCCACCCCCGCCATCGCCTTTAGCAGCATCGGACACCGAAATCTAGCATATTCTGGTAGTATTCATCGCGTCGGTTACAAGGTTAGGTCCCTCCTGGTCCAGCGAATTGGTGCGGACCTCTCGTTGCTGGTCGTCGTCGACATGGTGGCCCGCGACGAGGGGTCATAGGAGACCATGGCCTCCTTCTGCGAGTAAGTCATGCTACGGAAGAAGGCCGCGGAGCGGGACCGGGAGATGGTCGGCGTCCTCCGGAAGACCCGCGAAGGAACCGCCACCCCCGCCATCGCCTTAAGTAGCATCGGACACCGAAATCTAGCATAACAAAACTCGCAACAGGAAGAAAGAGTATGGCATTCGACATATTTATTCAAATGGGGTAAGGCTCTCATAGAGACCGTAGGAAATATGAAGCTCATATCGGTAAAAATATTCTTATCTCGCTTATAAGGTATTTGGATACTGTCCACCGAGGCTTATCTCAAAATATCTTGATTCCGCTTCTTGTTCCTTCACGCATATCGTACCATTATTTATTACTTTACGGTATATCCACTAGTTTCTTGAGGTAATATTGTTTCTGTATTAAAGCAGAACATGCAGTGCATTAATTTGAAAGGTTACAAATAAATGTTTCAATTGAATATTTACCATTTATACTGAAACAAAATTATGTTTGGACCCACTTCCTCATCTGGCTCCCCGAGTTAATGAACTCTTCGGCTTCTATTTCACCGTATCTGAAATTATAGACAAGGACAATTAAAATGCAATCCATTATTTACAATTAATTAGAGGACCTGTTTTTCTACTTCTGCGTAATATCTTCAAAGGAAAATGTGTATATAATTGAGAATGATTTTAAATAGCGTAAATCATAGAAATAAAATGCAGTAATTACGCAGGATTTACTACAAAATGCATACGATACTTCGAAGCATTGACAATCCTGTCATAGATCTCAGCTTCGTAGCGCATTCCTCAAAATAGCAATATTTCCTGTAATACACATACTATGACGTCGTAATTGATGTTTTAAAGGTTCCACGTCTGTTTCACAGCAAATGCTATGTTTTACTTACATTATCCGTATAGTTGAAATTCTGCAATAATACCCCCGCGCGCCCGCTCGTATGACACGTCTTTCCTTCTTAATATAATCTAGAAGTAGCGAAACAGATGTAACAATTAATGGATTGTATTTTAATCATACTTGTCCATTATTTTAAATATAATCGATCAGGAACCCGACAAGGAGCCCAAGGGGAGCTCTGGGAGAAAGGGTGTTCTTGCCAAATTCTGTTATCGACTGAAACAGGAAAGCAAATGTATACATATATAAATATTAAAACTGCCTAATTGCTACTCGGACAAACACACGGTCATGCGCAAATACATAGATCCACACATAAAGCAAATATGCATATTCACATTTCGGGTGTAATTTTATACTTCAAATCCACATTCTACAAGGCATGCCTTAGTATATCAGTAATTTCTTTTTTTTTTTCGACAAATTATTGTAAGCAGAGCAATGATAAGGAATGGTACCATATGCGTGAAGAAACGAGGGGTAGAATCATACTTGGCAATGTAGCCCTCGTGAACGATACATAAAACCTGAAAGTTCAAGTTCAGATATATAATATTGATCACGAACCTCACACTTGTTCCGGTGAGCTTCTTATCACTACTTTCACCTAATTATATTCTTGACACATCGATCAGTTTCACATATTGGACACTTCGAAATTTCACCCGTTCAAAGCTGCCGAAATGAAAATATGGTCTTAAGTGAATAAATTCCATTACATTGAGGTAACTTGGAGTCATTAACGTTTGACTTCAAATTGGATAAAGCGTTACCTAGCTGTAATCGGAGCAAATAAGAAATGCACTTAAAATTAACATACGATCCTCTGTTAGGACTTGTAATCAAGATGTTTACTAAGTGTCAGTATTGAGAGCTTAATGCTAATTAGGTCATAATTTAAGGACAATCGATAAATGCTACATGTTCGCAAAGTTCGTTATGAACAATGTTGAACATGGTATGACGGGCTAGAAATGTCTTTGCGTTACTAGGGAAACTCGTTAGAAAAATTAGGACTTTTTTATTACTTGTAGACTCTTGAAATCTGTCACCCCCTGCAAAGAATTAGAAATAGGATCTGTACGATACACGAACGTATACAGAAAGGTTAACAGATCGGCCAGGCTGAAAACCACAGCGCTGAACTGTTTGCACCTGCACCGGCAAAACTGGCACCGGCACCGGCAAAACTTGCGCCGGCACCGGCAAAACTGGCGCCGGTGCCGGCGCCGACGCCGGCTCCGGTTTTACTGGTGCGGGTGCAAACGACCTCAGGGTTAATCTATTCTGTCGATTTCGTGATCGAACGTGTAGAATTCCTCTGGGAAATCAGCAGAATGACTGCCGCTCACCTGACGACTATCTCACCACAGTATTTGTATATCAGCTCCTTACGTATGATTAGTCGGCACCAACAAAATATCCCGGGGTCATTGGGCCATTATTGGAGATGTTTTATTGCGGGATAATAAGGAGTTTACCAGATAATTCCTGGTGAGAGTGGTTACATTGGCCACCGACCAATAAAGGAAGAAAGGAAAAAGATCGTCCAAGACTGATCCAAAGAAGAGCGTTACGCGGACAAAGAACGGACGGAATAGTTTCGAGAAAAGGAGACGGTCGTTTCTGCGCAATACTAATGAAAACTAGGCCTTCCTCTGGTGTCTATTTGTACTTGTTTTAGTATTTAGGCCTGATGAGTTAAGGAACATCGGCCCACTGGCCGACAATGAACACCGGTCATTTCCGAAAGCCTCCACACGTTAATAAAAAATGATTACTTATTGGAAATCGCTCCCATACAAGCACGCATCTATTCTTTATCTTTGAATCGAGCATTTCATCGATCTAATCAGTTCAGTAATGTGTCCCCAGTCATTGTCCTAGCGAGGTCCTGCTAATTGCTGTAACGTGCGCACCCTTAAAATAATAGCTATGTAAACAATGTTTATATGCTGCTTGTTTCGAAGAATGTATATTCACCACGATATGATATTACCCCCCAAGTACCCTATGTTACAGTTACATAATTCTGGAATAACATGATATATAACGGATGTTATTCAAAAGATACATTAATATCGTATAACGTCGAATTATTACCGCTCGGTAACATTGTTACAAACTTGTTAGAACGGCAGTTCCATAATATTAACATAGTTTATAACATGTTACCGATATGTTACGTGTACGTTACATTATTCGTTTTATCCCAGTGTTATATAGCTGCGGAGAAAATAGTAATTCAAATCTTATTTATTATATGTATGTTACGTAACATGTTACATTATTGTTACGTAATCGTGTTTGGCGGGTGACGATGTAACTTTTGTAGAGATTCAGTGAGAAATTGCAAATGTAAAAAGAACACACCTTGTCTGCCTGACGTAGGCAATCAATGCGACGCATTTTGCCCTTCTGATCAGGATTACTGAGGACACACATGGCCGGCCTTTTCCCAGTTATACTCAGAACGAAGTCCTCTCGGTATTCTTGCGTGATATCTTTTCGTAGTTTCCCCAGAAGCCGCGAAGCCCATTTCTGCTTGACTTCCAGCTTTTCGTTCTGCGAATGATAACAGGAATAAAAACTCATTAGGATTGTAAGGGTAGTACTATTACTATTAATGCAATCAACGTTTACGAACTCAACGTAATTTATAAAAATTTACAGGGCGGTTACATTCTCGCAAGAGAATGATCTTTTTTATCCGAAATTCAACCTGCAAATGCGAAGCAAACACGTTCTAAGATGAAATAAAATCCGCCTCAAATAAATCGATTCGAACACGATACTTTCTCTGGTGGTTATTATTCCCACCTGGCTGAAACTATAGCACATGATACGTCTCGTCAGTTATCCGTTTTGCAAGATTTAAGGTGAAGTAAAACACCTCGAGGAACTTGATCGACGTCGATAAAGATTTTTCTAAATGCCTACGTTGTCGACGTTCGTTTTTATATCGACAGCTGTGTCGAATTAAATTGGATATTGTACCAAATGCCATACTCCACCTGTCGTTTTCGTATAATAAATATCAAGAAATCGAAGTAAAACTCCAGAAATCCCCTGGATTCATGCTTTCTGGGGCCCTAATTTACTGCAGAGGGACCCCCTGCGCCATCTGTGACTTCCAGGTCAATTAAATGTTCACTCCGAGACCTCGTATTCCCATCGTTTTAGCATAGAAGCGCATAAGACACTTTTCTTGCCTTTGTCCCGCTCAAATGCGAGTTTATCGATTACCAGAGTGTTCTAAATTGCCGTAAAATTGTCCTGACACTTTTGATTCTCATATCAGAGCCTTCAATAATTGTACATTGATCGAAATATGAGAGCTCAACGCCATTTTGGTTCTTGTCTGGGCTAAATTAAAAAATTTCTTTTGAAAGATCCAAATTTTGAATGTGTCGGGACAATTCTTAGATGATATAAGTTGCGGACAGTTTGGTCCAATACCCTTGAAAAAAAAAGTGTTGTATTCGAATCGACCGATTTGAGGAGGGTTTCACTTCGCCTTAACGCGACAAGGTTTTCGATCATTGGTCGTGATCATCGGCGACGTAGATAACACGATGAGTTCAGGTTGTATTTCCGAGGTGCGAGGAATCTCGTAAGCGAAATTCGAAATCCGGGAGTTTCGCGTGTCCCAGAGCACGACGGGTCAGAACGGGGAGAGCAGCAACGACCTCAACCAGCGTTGAAAACATATGCAACGCACGCGAATGGCCCTCGTACCTGTAGAATAGCAAACGCGGTGCATAAGCTGCCTGGGAAATGCACTGAAAGTGCGTGGAATGCATCGGACCGGGTCCGCTGCAACTCTCCGATCTATTCCGTCTAGAGGGAATGCACTCCCCTCGTATGCATTCGAATGAGTGCGTGCACGCTGGTGTCACCCAGCGTCGGTCCGCCACGTTACGGGTGGACGCATCTTGGAATACTTACTGTGCACCGTGCGGTATAAGTCCGATCGAGCACCCTGAATGTCAATTGCAGAGGAGCGGCTCTCTACTTCGCGCATCGATTTATTTCTTCGCGTCACGGTAATAAACCCAAGAAACGCGAATAATGTGTACTCGTTCGAAAAACATCGGAACTGTTCGTTCTGAGTTCTTAAGGTGAAGTGAAACCCCCTTCAAATCAGTCGATTCGAATACAACACTTTTCTTTTAAGGGTATTAGACTGAACTGTCCGAAACTTTGACACGTCACTCCTGATCATCTAAGAATTGTCCTGACACATTCGAAATTTGGATTTTTGGAAAAAATTTTTTAACTCGGCCCAGACCAGTACCAAAATGGCGTCAAGCTCTCATATTTCGATCGATATGCAATTATCGAAGGCTCTGATATGAGAAACCAATGGGTCAGGATCATTTTATGACTATTAAGAACACTCTGGTAATCGATAAACTCGCATTTGAACGGGATAAAGGCAAAAAAAGTGTTGTATGCGCTTCTATGCTAAAACGATGGGAATACGAGGTCTCGGAGTGAAAATTTAATTGACCTGGAAATCACAGATGGCGCAGGGGGTCCCTCTGCAGTCAATTAGGGCCCCAGAAAGCACGAATCCAGAGGATTTCTGGAGTTTTACTTCGATTTCTTGATATTTATTGTACGAAAACGACAGGTGGAGTATGCCATTTGGTACAATATCCAATATAATTCGACACAGCTGTCAATATAAAAACGAACGTCGGCAACATAGGCATTTAGAAAAATCATCTTTATCGACGTCGATCAAGTTCCTCGACGTGTTTCACTTTACTTTAAGGTGATATGAAAGAGTCAGCCTACAGCCTAGGAGCGCAAAATAATTTATAAATAATTCCTGACAATCTTTGCTAAATGTCTCAAATATTTGTTGAAAGTCTCAATGAAATATTTTGTTTTAATAATTTATCAGTGTATAATAAGAATACGTTTTTTACTTAAGGATTATTATCGGACCCCCCATTTGGTATCAGAAAACACTCTCTTAAACTTATACCAATCGAAGTAATGTAGACATTTTCAAAAGTCAACAATCAATTTCACCTTGAAGTTGACATTTGCGCCAATTTTTCTTGTCACATTCGTGATCAGCGGGGGAAAGTACACGAATGTATGAAGTATCTAATTAATCGCAGGTACGCGCTTCTAAACTTTATCCCTATTTTTTAGGGCTAACGTGGAAAGACGAATTTTAAGGGAAACAATGGGTAAGATAATAGGGAAACCGTGATGAGCTTTACTTTCACTTCTGAAAAAGACTTCCTAATCAATCCGTGCACTCCCGTACCGGACGAACTTCGTTTAACTTGAAACCATTAAGTTAACGATTAGAGATAGCGAAATCCCTCGTACAACTCCAACTGTCGTTTATCTCAAACCTATGCTTCCCTCCATACCCAATTCCTTATCATAGGGTGAAGGGAGACACGTCGAGAAACTTCATCGACGTCGGTAAAAAAGATTCTGGTAAATACCTACGGTACCGACGTTCGTATATCTATCGACAGCTGTGTCGAATTGTATCAGGTATTACACTAAATGGCATACTCCAAATATAGTTATAAATATAATTATAAAGAAATCCATGTATAACTCGAGTAATCCCCTGGATTCATGGTTTCTCATGCCCCAATTGACTGCAGAATTTAAAAAGATAAATAAAGCTTAAAAATATCTCCGAACGCATCTTAACCCTTTGCGCGCTATGAACCCGTAAGTGCGTCCGACGTTTGGTCCAATATTGCTCGCACGCTCTGACGAAATTCGCCCAAACGCCAAAAGGGCTTAGCACTCAAAGGGTTAAAGAAATTGAAGTTTCATGAGTTTCGTGAGTAAATATAATTATAAAGAAATCCAGGTACAAATCCAGTAATCCCCTGAATTCATGGTTTCTCGTGCCCCAATTGACTGCAGAATCTAAAAAGATAAATAAATCTTGAAAATATCTCCGAACGCATCTTAACCCTTTGCGCGCTATGAACCCGTAAGTGCGTCCGACGTTTGGTCCAATATTGCTCGCACGCTCTGACGAAATTCGCCCAAAAGGGCTTAGCGCTCAAAGGGTTAAAGAAATTCAAGTTTCATGAGTTTCGGGATCTTCCTTCTACCCTCTGCATCCATCTCGTAAGGCTTGAATCGACTCGGTAGCCCCAGTTTGGAGAAAGATTTTAAGAACTCTTCGCCGCCACTTTTCCACCCCCTTAACGTAATTATATACAACTCCGCTGCCTGGAGAGCAGGTGCCAAGATCGGTCCAGCAACCCGAGAGACAAAGTCCGCGGATATTCGAGGAGAAAATCGAAGAGCGTGCGGAACAAGAGTCCTCGGTACGATTATCGGAACGCGGAAGACCTAGCCGGTACAGTCTATTTCCGTTTTCCCTGGTCCTCTCTCGTTCCACCGTCGACGCCGCCTCCTTCCTCCCGGTGGGGGCCGGGAGGGTCGCGCCGCCATTGGTCGGATCTTCGAACGTCCTAGTTCCCCCCCGCGAATCCGTAGCTGCCGATCGAGCGGGTCGATCGCGCCGAGTAGCGCCGGCTGCGGCTCGGACGCATCGGTCGTCGCTATTTCCGAAATATCCGCTGAAAAGACGTGACGAGCGCGAGTCGCGCAGCGCTCTAATAGCTACCGCGGTGTTCCGCCGCCCGGGCGCTGACGCTGGATACTAAACGCGAACGCAAAACGTGGACACAACAGCTGCGCCGATTTATTTTGGATTTCGTATAGCTCTCTCGCGACACCGTCGGGAATACTCGCGCACCCGATCGCTCCTATGCTTCCTCGCATTATACGGCCAGCTCCTTTCGAGGAGGACCCCGAGAGAAAAAAAACAAAAAAACAAACAAAAAAGTTGACCCGATGTTATTAAACCGATGAGAAATTTAACCCTTTCAGTGCCTCGTTTTACAAGTGCTAACGACTTCGGTCGGCACTAAAAGGGTCAATCGATGTGGATAGACTCATCAGAAAAATTCCTCTATCTCATTTTGGTGGTAATGCCATTTTCAATACTCGCGTGGCAACGTTGAAAGTTGATTTAACCAAACCGCAACGTTAAACGGTGGTATTGGTAATATTGTTGGAGCTACTAAAAGTAGAGTATAACATCTTGCAACGAGCGTTGAGAATATTTAACAGGTAATCTTGTTACAAAATGGTAAAAATAGAAACTTAATTATGTGACCGTTCCGACAAAAACTCGTACCAAAGCCAGGAGGGATGGTTAAGTATTAAAAGGTAGTTGCAGCTAACAATTTGTAGTAAATCAAACGATTAATTGCGGTCTTTTAAGAAAACTGGCTTTAAGGGGATGTGAAAGTGGCATCCGAAAGCTCAATCGTTCATAAAACTTTTCGTAGAACTGGGTGTCTCAAATCGTTTCATACTTTGAAACGTGAATATAGAGACCTTAAGGTAGGTCCTGAAACTCGCGAAAGTTCATTTTTTAAAAACTATTTTTAAAATACCTATAAACAAATTTGAAAAGAATTGAAATTTCATGAGTTTCAAGACCTTCTTTATAGTCTTCCTATTCACATTGTAACGTTTCAAACTATTCGGTAAGCCGAGTTGGGAGAAAAGTTTTATAAACATAACCTTTTCAATGCCACTTTCACATCACCTCAACAGGGTCTAATTGTTCGGTTTGCCAGGTCTTTTCCTTTCAGGGTGGATTCGTGAAATCTAATCGTCATCGGTAAAAACCACCTTTCACCCCACCATAAAACGTTTGTTTGATCAACACGTGCTTCTAATTCTCCAGCAGAACCTCCTCCCGTTTTCATCTTCCTCGCTTGTTCGTTTAAAATCCTCTTTTCTTCCTTCCTTGTATTCCTACGTAGCCCTCGGCATCTTCCTTCAACTCCCGTCTTATGCTCGTAGCTGCCGGCTCTGCTCCCTAGAGATCTTGCGTCGCTCGGGGCTATTTTCAAGCGCAGGAAATAAAGAGCAGACTGCATTTTTAGCCTAACAGCGACGGTCAACTAATTTTCGTCCTATGGTACGATTCAAGGAGTTATTTAAGGAACATCTTCAGCGGCGGTGCTAACGCTACGATAGTGTGCTGTGGTAATTACTTCACCACTACGGAGTGTCGCAATATTCTGCAGAAACAGAACTGCTACCCTGTACTCCTGGGGTCGAAACGAGTCGATTGAACCAGACATACCCATACGGAGTATCCCAAATATAATGCATACGCACTTTGCGTAATTAAAAATTTAAGATTTATTCATTTTATACGCTTCGACGCTAAGGCGATAGTAACGCGAGGTCTCGGAGATGAACTTTAGTTGCCACTGAAATCATAGATGGCGCAGGGTAGCCCTCTGCAGTCAATCAGGGCATCAAAAACCATGAATTCAGGGGGTTTATGGAGTTTTACTTCGGTCTCTTTATAAATATTGTAAGGAAACGACATATGGAGTATGTCATTTAGCACAATACCCAACATAATTCGGCACAGCTGTCAATATTAATACAAACATCGGCAACAAGTAGATATTTAGAAGACTCTTTTTTACCGGCATCGACCAAATTTCTCGACATGTTTCGCTTCACCTTAAGCGTACATTTGAAAACTTTGAAGGGCTGTTTTTTCCCCCTAAATGTATATTTGGACAGCTATGAAGAACATGTATGACTTACTTTTTGTTACTCTATAACATATTTTAAGGTGATATGAAAGGATCATTCTATATCTGTAAAACGTAAAAGTATTTATAAAACTCTCCTCCAAACTGGATGCACAGAATCGATGGAAACATCAGCAGGTGATTATGGAGGCCTTAAGGAAGTGGTGCTCATAAAATTTCATTAAAAAAAAAAAGATGTATTCTTGGTTCTAGTCTGGGATAAATAAGAAAATGTATTGAAAATGAAATTTCATGAGCACCACGTTCTTTCTTAGGGCCTCCATAATCACATACTGAAGTTTCCAACGATTCGATGCATCCACTGGAGAAAAGTTCCATGAACGAGAACTCTTTGACGGGACTTTCAGATCACCTTAAAAGGAATAAAAATTATAAGGGGACATTTGCCTAATCGCCCTCGGTAGAAGTAAAGAAAAGAAGAGTATTTCAAGTATATGGACGTATTAAAGAACTGACCTGGAGTTCCTCCTTGCATTGACGTTCCTCCTCGAGACTCATCCGTTTCTCGTGTTTCTTGTAGTAACGCCTTTTTGCAGCTTGTAGGTTGAACCACGTGTACGAGAAAGACTTCACGAATGGTAGAAGAGCCTCAATGAATGGATGAAATTCATCCTGAAATCAAAAGTGCATTTTATTTATCTAGCTTTGCAGGTTTCATCTGAATCCCTGACTTTGAACAATGGCGGACATGAATGCTTGTCGATCGTACGCCATATCCGTACATTTCATGTTCGCCATGGATCTTTTTCATTGTTGGCACCATGGAAACCTATCGGATACGTTTGTACGTCAATGGCATTATCTTCTGGCATGAATTTCGCCTAGATTTCTGTGTCATTATAAACACAGGTGATTGTTAACTTAGTTTGTAGTAGGGATGACCGGGGTCAATTGTAACAATTTCTACATTTTTAATTCTGTAATTGAGGGAAACAGATTTTTCACTATTGAACTGGGTACATACATTAACCGAATCTTCCATTAAAAGGTAGATTAGGTTTTATCGCTTTAAAAATTCATGAAATAGTGGCAATTTATATTTCCTTTAGAGGGGATTACGTATCTCCAGTCGTCGGAAAAATCAATACTTTTGAGGAATCTTTTATTAAGGTGTTAGTGATTAAAAGAACCATTAGAAGACATTAGGTATGTTTAATGGATTCATTAAGGTTACAAATTTCTTGTTTTTGTTCAAATTAAATTCGACGACACCGATAGATGGCGAAGCTTTCTCGCAAATATAGCGGATTGCTCGTTTACATATAAGATCCTACTACATCCCTACCTGACTCTAAGACATGCAAGAATATAAACAGGTCAAATATAACAAGTTTAATAAACGTCAATAATTACAACGAATTATGTTTGAAAAAGATTTAATTATTAACGGGACTATTCACGACAGTTAACAATACCATATGGGCATGTAAAATATACGATGATATATCAGCTACATTAACAATAATAATGTGAAATATTACGGTATAAATTGTAAAAAGTTGTCTTATTCTTGCTAGGAAAGTATAGTAAACGTAGAATAGTTGATTTTACTCCCCCCAAAAGGTAAAAGAATACAGAAACCCTTTCTGGATCTCTTAGTTCAGAAAAAAAGAGTTACCTTTACGATAAAAAGTAGTCCTTTTTGAACTATGATATCTAGGTAGAAAATAGTTCATTTAACTCTCAGCGCATATTCACGTGGTAAAATTAGAAACGAATCGATAAACCCAATTCGGTGAATACTTTCACGATTTGGCCTGTTTGTTGTGGACTGACCCTTTCATATCACCTTAAGGTGAAGTGAAACCCCCTTCAAGTCAGTCGATTCGAATACAACACTGTTTTTTAATGGTATTACACCAAACTGTCCGAAACTTTGACACGTCACTCCTGATCATCTAAGAATTGTCCTGACAGATTCAAAATTTGGATTTTTGGAAAAAATGTTTTAACTCAGCCCAGACCGGAACCAAAATGGCGTCGAGCTCTCATATTTCGATCAATATACAAATATCGAAGGCTCTGATATGAGAGACGAAAGGGTCAGGACAATTTTACAACAATTTAGAACACTCTGGTAATCGATAAACTCGCATTTGAACGTGATAAAGGCAAAAAAAGTGTTGTATGCGTTTCTATGCCAAAACGATGGGAATACGAGATCTCGGAGTGAAAATTTAATTGACCTGGAAATCACAGATGGCGCAGGGGGTCCCTCTGCAGTCAATTAGGGCCCCAGAAAGCACGAATCCAGGGGATTTCTGGAGTTTTACTTGGATTTCTTGATATTTATTATACGAAAACGACAGGTGGAGTATGCCATTTGGTACAATATCCAATTTAATTCGACACAGCTGTCGATATAAAAACGAACGTCGTCAACGTAGGCATTTAGAAAAATCTTCTTTACCGACGTCGATCAAGTTCCTCGAGGTGTTTCACTTCACCTTAAACGTCATTCATTCTCTCTCGGAACTCGTATAAGCAAACTTAAGGTGAAGACTAACCATCGAGTATCCGCAAGGACTGCGGCCGCTGTGCCACTCGGCCGTCAGTCTATCCTTCCGAACTTCGGGCTGTCAAAAGCACCGATGCTCGCGACAGTCCTGATGCTCGCGGCACTTCTCCGTCCCTTTCTCCCTAGATGATCGTCGCCTCATCTGATTGGCTACCCGATTCCGATGGCACAATTCACCCCACACCCCCGTCGTCCACCCAACGCACTTCCGCACTTCTTTAACGCATCTTCCTCGAAATTGCACTTTTCTTCCCAATTATATCCCTATTCGTTGCAACCAAGGATCTACAAGGATGAGTTAAGGGGATGCGAAAGTGGCACCAGAGAGGTCTCGTTTATGAGATCTATCTCCGAACTAGGTGTACCGAATTTTTTCAGACTTCATAAGGCGAACGTGAAGGCTTTAAGGTAGGTCCTGACCCCCATGAAATTTCAATTCTTTTTTCAATTTCTTTGTAGATATTTCCATGGTTTCTTTTAATAAAAAAGGAAGTTTCATGGATATCGAAACCTTCTTTGGAGCCTCCACATTCACGTTGTCATTTTTTAAACGATTTGGTATACCCGGTTCAGAGAAAAGTTTAGCGAACGATCTACCCCTCGGATGCCACTAGGATATCTCTTTAAGGTGAAGTGGAACCCCCTCGAATCAGTCGATTCGAATAAGACACTTTTTTTAAGGGTATTGTTCCGAACCGTCCTAACATTTGCTACAAGACTCGTGAGCAGATAAAAATTATCTCGACACATTCGAAATTGGGATTTTCAAAGAAAAAGTTTTCACTCTGCCTAGACCAGAACCAAAATGGCGATTAAAGAGCACAGTTTGCGATTAAAAAAGAAATTCTCATCTCAAATCGTGATAAATCGTTTACTTTCTTCGAAATTTAAAAGTTTGCCCGCATAAACTATAACGATTACGTGACATTAGAAGATTCTCCTTGAATTTTCCAAATCCAACCGTTTTTAAGAAAAGAAATCGTGTAAACCACGAGACGGCGTATTCTTATGCAGGGTTCTAAACGTCATCTACAAGTTTAAGGCCGGAAAAAGAATCATTGAGAAAGATATTTTTAATAAACCCATTAAACACAGCAATTGCCTTTTAATCATTAACACCTTTAACTCTAGGGCTACCAAACTCGTCAAGTTGACTGGATTCAGAAGACCCACCGAAGACAATAAAGATCCGCCGGTAGTTCAGGTATTGAAAGAATTCCTCAAAACCATGAATATTTCTGACCGCTGGAAATATGTAACCCCCTAAACTGACAACTATCGGATACACTGAATTGTTAATTCTTGGTATACGATGGGCGCTGAAATCTTGGCAACCTCTGTGAAGTTGGCAGCTAGCAGTCCATACTTTTGGAGTCAAAGATCTGCCCGCGCCCTTTCATCATTAGTCGACTTCATTTCAATGTTACCGCTACGTTCGAGTGAATGAAACATCGTGTGTCTTGTGGATTTAGTCACCCTGAGAGAAAGAAAAAACTGATAAACCGGACAATTAGCCCCTGTCGAAGCCACATTCGTTAGAGGAACACAATTTATCGTTTGACCATAAATTAGCAGCTGCAACTACTTTTTAATAGTTGAGCATCCTCCTGCTTTTTCTACGAATCTTCTACGACAACAGTACTTTCAGTCAAGTTTTTTACCACTTTGGAATAATTAGCTTACCCTTTAAATATTGTCAACGCTCATGGCAATATGTTATTATAATTTAATTTTAGTAACTGCCACAATATTACTAATACAACCGTTTAACATTGCGGCCTGGTTAAATCAACTTTTACTGGACGTTGCGACAAAACTTTGCTCAAATTAGTTTCGACAGCGCCGATTGATTGCGAAGCTTTCTTGCAAATGATACGGATCGCTTGTTTGTAGATTTATAACCGCCTGAATCTTTGTTCTTATGTTTCTTCTACTCTACGTCATTTAAAAAGGTTTCTTCAAGTATATGTCGTTCGCGGTTAAGCCGTATAAGACGTCGCCATCTGACGGCAATACTTACCATACGCCGTACTTTTTCTTCTCACACACGAATTCAAGGGTAAGATTCAAATAAGAGTCCATGTAGTAAAGACCCTGCGATGTCGATGAGTGCTGTCACGGGTCAAATAGTGTGCTAAAACACTGATCCTGCAACGTTAACAACATTGTTGTATGGAACCAACACGAAACTATCGTTTAACCATTCGATCGTTTCACCGTTTGCTTGTTTTGCCGGAGCACGATACTTAAACGCTAATTTATTTGGTTACTGTTAGTTTCCCCTAAATTATACTCTTTTTAATTAACATTCCCGTTTGC
Organism: Orussus abietinus; assembly: GCF_000612105.2. NCBI lineage: Eukaryota > Metazoa > Arthropoda > Insecta > Hymenoptera > Orussidae > Orussus > Orussus abietinus. The sequence goes on from NW_019394258.1 coordinate 868,469, forward strand.
ACGGAGAAGAATGTATGATTAGAATTTTCTGACTTTCGGGAAATCCTTTCCATATCGTATGGTAACCCGGGGAAACGTGCCATTTTTTAACAATATTTCCTTATAAACGGTTTCAGTCATTACTGTGCTCGTTTAGTAACTTCTTAACGTAGATCGGTATGTATTAGGAATCTATCGAAAATCTTAATAAGAATACTGAACGGTATACCCTGAAAAAACGACTTGTTTGACAGAAAACAAATACGTTTGAGTGAAATGTATTTTGTTCTTTGTTACGCAGTAGAACAGATATATTTCATTCCGACATATTTCTCGATTCACCCTATTTGTTTGATGCTATCAAATGATTTGCTTCATTTGAATTCACCCTCGAATGTCGTGGTCTTAAGGTGATATGAAAGAGTCAGCCGTTTTCGATGTTTACACGTTTTCGATGTTTCACGTCTCTTGCGGGATTAAAATCGAAAATGAAGAGCTTTAGGACCTAGCTTGAACAATTTAGAATACCGTAGAAATGGAATATTACCGAGTGAGATGGGAAAATATGGAAAATACTTTCACCAACGATTGCAAGAGAATGGTTTGTTCCGTGGCTAATTCCTGTTTTCAGAGTAAGAATTTAGTTCCGGCTAAACGTCACAGATGGCGACGTTGGTCCGTTAGAATATCAAAGATCTTGAATCCACGGATTTTCGACAGTTTTACTTCGATCTCTATAATTATTTTACCGAAATGACATATGGAATGCTTCATTTTATATAATTCCCAACGTAGAGTGTACCGAGCTTCGACGTAAATATAAATGTCGGTAACAAGAGACTATAAGTGTCATTACATCGGAATGTAAACGGTTAAATTGCAAATATGGTGAGAATAATTTACAGCAATCATTCTAAGAATAATTGTTAGGTTACAGTTCTTTACTCTTTTCAACCGATTGCACGCAATGGGCCATACACTTCACACCTTTTGTAGAATTCGGATTGTTGCCCGCGGAAACAATATGGTCCCTCAAAGGAGGGAAAAAGTTATAATAACGGCACGTTCTTAAATTGGCCGGACATCCGAGCTCCTTTGCCTCCGTTAATAGAAAATCACTCCGTCTCTTACAATGTTCGTTTAAATGAAACATATTATATATTGAATTCAAACGAAGCAAATCATTCGATTACATCAAAGAAATATGGTCAATCGGCAAATATGTTTCAATGAAATATCCACCGTTCCACTGTATAACAAAGGAAACCTAAGTTTCATCCAAACATGCTCGTTACCAATGAAAGAAATCGTTTTCTCGGGGTAACCGTCTGGTAAGTATCCAGTCCCAAGTTGGGAGAAAAGTGCAAAGAATCAAGGGCACTCCACTTAGGATGAAATTCAGGATCGCGTTAGTTAGCCCTACACCTTCCGAATTTAGGAAAAATTTTCCACCCACCAACACTTTCCCGTATATACGGAACCGGGTCCAACGTACGGAGGAAAGAGGAAATTTCTGCCACAACGTTCGAGTTGGCGGCCCCAACAGCGCCCGAACACAGAACCGCGACTAATTAGATTCCGATCGAACCGAAGAGAGAAATCGGGAGGAGTACTTCGGTCCATTTAACGGGCCTCGCATTTCAACTAACTTCTTGCCGTAATTACGTCTTCTAGAGTGTTTAGAGTTCGTCCCTTTAAGGGGTAGCACCAACCGATCGCAAGTCGCGCTCACGAGAGAGGATCCCGAAATCTCGGCAACGAGAGCACGCGCGGTCGCTCTTCGGATCGGAGCCAGAGATCGATCGCAGAATCTCCGTATCGCAAGAAACGGTCGGTCGTCGCGACGGCACTGAGACGCCGGGAGACGAGGCGCCGCGTATCTGGACGGACGCGACACGACGAGCCGCGACGCGCCGCGCCGCGGCCAGGTACGGCACCCTAAACAGTTATTTATAGCACTTGTCCTAGCTTACTAGACTTGCCCTCGAACCGACGCAATGCGATGAGAGCTTCGGTACAACCACCACCACGACCACCACCACCACCACCAGCGGACGTTCCTGGGACCCGGGCTGCTGACTCTCGTCGCCTCGCCGGATGTGATCTCCGACCTAACACCAAAACGTTCTCGGTCTACCACGTTGGAACCAAGGTCGACCAACCAACCGTGTTCCCGATGCCGAGTCTCCCCAGAAACGTTAAACTATTATACCAAAACGCACGTTCCCAGCACATTGTTCAGAGACTACCCGCGCCGACATTTTAGCCCTTCTTTGAGTCTCCGCGATCTAAGTCAACCCTTTTCCGTTCTATTTCCCGAGATAAGTCGTGTAGGCCCTACTTGGTACAAGTTAAGCTCTCATATAGGTCTAACCCTGTGATCTCCGACCTAACACCAAAACATTCTCGGTCTACCACGTTGGAACCAAGGTCGATCAACCAACCGTGTTCCCGATACCGAGTCTCCCCAGAAACGTTAAACTATTATACCGAAACGCACGTTCCCAGCACATTGTTCAGAGACTACTCGCGCCGACATTTTAGCCCTTCTTTGAGCCTGCGCAATCTATGTCAACCCTTTTCCGTTCTATTTCCCGAGATAAGTCGTGTAGGCCCTACTTGGTACAAGTTAAGCTCTCATATAGGTCTAACCCCCCCTCTTCCAGAGTCTACTTTTATAGTTTTTTTTTTTATAGTAACTTTTATAGTAACACTTTATTCCTAGATCCATGCTTGTTTGTATTCACTCTGCGGTGCACCGCCACACCTCGTGCCCCTCCCTATGAATGTAAGGGGATGTGAAAGGCGCCGGGAAATTTAATCGAAGTCGGTAAATAAGAATTGCCTTCCTGGTGTACCACCTGAAACAGCATGCCGCATTACCGACGTTTAGATTTATTTGAGGCGAATATCTCTGTCGTACTACATTGAGAATTGTACGAATTGGCACACTTATGCCCGGTTCCAGCGACCTCGGTCAAAAAGTTAATCCTCGGTTACGAGTTGCACGTTTCGGCATATTTTAACGGCGGGTTAGTTTCCATTAACCAACTAAATTCGATCGTTTAACTACGGTTAATCGAACTTCAACCTAAAACCTGCACAAACGCGAGGAAAACATGGATTACATTGAGGATGTATTAACATCTTATGGCAAAACGGATGAAGACGTGTTTAATTGTATTCCAAATTTCTTAACGCTGGAAGTACGCTTGAAAATATTTTATATTCATTCTTAACCAAACAACTTAACTTTTTGAAGCTAGCGTCTGTCATATAAGTTCTTGCATGAAGCTAAGGGGATTTCGTGTATCAACAAAGGCGCATAGTGTCGTCCATGGTTAATAGAAAAATATATAAGAAATAAAATTTCATGGCCGCTCTTAGGGCGTCCATTTTCGCGGAGTAAAATTTCAAGCGATTCGAGTGTACCCAGTTCGAGGAATTATTTTATAAATAATTTGACACCTCAAAGGCCACTTTCTCATCACCTTAATATCACCTTAGAGCATTCGCGCATATATAGAGTGCTTCGTATGATATAGAACTGCTTTATAACTAATCGTATGTGCTACGTTTTTGTCTACAGAGAACCCTCGATGTACGTGCATCTTCTAAATATAGAACACCGATGCGTCGTCCTATATGCACGACGCACACGTTTTCGTTAGTATATTATAAGGACCCTGCGAGACCACGAAAATATCTTGAAAATGCGAAACATCTACCTATAATATGTCTACACGATGAGATGTGGAACGCCTGCTTGACGATGTCTTCAAACTCGCCGTTTCAACCAGGGTCGATTGCGGCAATTGAATTCGTAACTAAATATGCCTGGCAAATGAAATATTACAATAGCGGGTCACATCCGCAATCGCGAATCTCTTAACGATTTAATGCTCGCAAGACAAAACCGATCTCGTAAAAATACATCCTGGTTTTGATATCTCTCCGGCTTACTTTGTTTTCCGGAATCGCATTTTGGGCGTATGTCCAAAACTTCCTCCTTTCGTACATTTAACCCTCTTCAGCAGGAAGCGTTCACTAATGCTCGATTTTTTTTACCCTCTACCCTCCCTAGCTATCCTCCGGATAAAGATAAATAAAGATTTGCTTTTTCTCCCCCGAACTGTAAGGTTTGATATGTGCCCATAATTATGAGTGGTCTAAGTCAAAATTAAAAAAAAAAATGAGTTTATCAGTTATTTCACGCCATATTATTTCAAACGAAATTAATTCAATGTAATTTCGAAACAAAAAATATATGACTTAGACCACTTTCATAATTATGGGCACATATCTGGATAATAGTTAAATGTTTAGTTAAAAAAAAGAAAAATATCCTTTCGAGAACACGATATTTTTATCGAGCTAGATCGTGCATTTTTTCCCGCGTTGGTAATTTGAACGAATGTATCGATGGTATAAACCACGGAGAAAAAAATAATTTTGGATACAATTACTATAAGTACATGATTAAAATACCGTGGGAAGTGAAACCACATGGAATATGTAACCTTGCCAATTGGTACCGTATCCATGGCGCTGCCCTTGAAAGGTGCAGGAGTTATCAACATTTCGATTATTAATATTAACTATACGAAGAGATTATAATAATCACGGTGAAATAGAAGGTTTATCTAGCAGCAGTAACCCCAATTATAGTATGATTTTACCCGTTGCAAGGTTATTAACACTATTTCTACCACGATTTTGTGTATACCTATTTCGACCAAAAAGTTTCGATGAGCTGGAGGAAAATGATACCGCTAAATAAATATAACAATTATTACACGAAAATTCAAAACATCAATTGAGAGAAAAATTATTAAACTTTGAAAATAATTTCAAGTTAAAATTGTAAAATGTGTCTTTTGAAACCTTTGGTAGAAATAGTGTTAACTAAACTCCCCTATGCGATTGCAGACGCAATGGTTTGGCATTTTTTTTGCGGGTTGGTAATTTCAGCCGATGAATCGATGATACAGACCAATCGATATAAAATTGTACGGATACATATGTCTCGCGTGGTCCATGTTGAAATTCATGCCATCGAAGCAATGGACTACAGAGTGGATATACGCAGAGTGAGCGGAAGGGAGGGGTTAGGGCGGAGAGGGAGAGGGCAAGGGGTTGGAAGAAGAAGAATACTGATGAGAAGGGAAAAGGGAGGCGACCACGGTGCTGCTACTGCTGCAGGCGATCGATAGCCAAACTCCTCACCGTCTGGCAGGACGTTACATACACGTAACCGTACCTATAGAAATTGCTACGGGAATGGATAGACAGGAACCTAAACTAACCTCCGAGTGGCCCATTAAATTCAACATTTGCCCTCTTTGTCGGTATCATATTCGATGTCGTACGCCGAATGCGATTTGATGTGCTTAACGCGTGATGGTGTTCCTATTTGGAAGAAAATGTCACGTGTAAAACACGTTACTTGTAGTCTTTTATAGACGGCGATGAATGTCTACCTAAAGTTCATCTCATTTTAACGTAATCGGATGTTACTCTGCTACATTGAAGAGCGACGATTATTTTGTTTATCACACTTGCAGGCGGTATAAAATCAACTAAAGCGTCCCAAGGGTGGTACACGTGTTATCGAGATGATAAACACGTCGCATTGGGACATGCAGCACGTGAATGTCCACTGCGTACCGACACGTGCACTGGCTTGCACGTGTCGGTACCTTTACGTTTCACTCCGCCATTTGGAGTAATTTCCGATTATCCCTGCGATCCTATTCAGCCTCTTCCTTTCCTTATCGGTCAACTTATTCATCGTTTAGCAGAAATTGGGGGCAATGATACTCATAAATGGTGAAAATCATCAATCTAGAGAGAGAGAGAGGGAATCGTCTTTTCAAATTGAATAGCACCCTGAGAGAAAATGAACTGGTACACTGATGCGTTCACCAGCTGAATGGAAGGGTGTCCTCGCGATCCTACCCCTGAGTCTGCGTTGAATCCGCACTGGAGTTTCGGTTCGCAGGCGTCCGTTCACACACGTTGGAAAAGGCCCATTTCGACCTCGCGGTTTGGGATCGCGACGTGTTGTGTGTGGGAGGATCAGAGGCCTACGAGGACTGCGACGACGTTCACCCCGAGGCGGCCCACCCGGAGGGACGGACGGGACCAGGCGCCCGAGGACCGTGATCGGGGTCCGACTAGGCCCTTAGGGTGAAGTGAAACACCTCGAGGAACTTGATCGATGTCGATGAAGAAGATTTTTCTAAATGCCTCCGTCTAGGCCCTTAGGGTGAAGTGAAACACCTCGAGGAACTTGATCGACGTCGATAAAGAAGATTTTTCTAAATGCCTACGTTGCCGACGTTCGTTTTTATATTGACAGCTGTGTCGAATTAAATTGGATATTGTACCAAATGGCATACTCCACCTGTCGTTTTCGTATAATAAATATCAAGAAATCGAAGTAAAACTCCAGAAATCCCCTGGATTCATGCTTTCTGGGGCCCTAATTGACTGCAGAGGGACCCCCTGCGCCATCTGTGATTTCCAGGTCAATTAAATTTTCCCTCCGAGACCTGGTATTCCCATCGTTTTAGCATAGAAACACATACAACACTTTTTTTGCCTCTATCCCGTTTAAATGCGAGTTTATCGATTACCAGAGTGTTCTAAATTGTTGTAAAATTGTCCTGACCCTTTCGTTTCTCATATCAGAGCCTTCGATAATTGTATATCGATCGAAATATGAGAGCTCGACGCCATTTTGGTTCCGGTCTGGACTGAGTTAAAAAATGTTTTCCAAAAATCCAAATTTTGAATGTGTCAGGACAAGTCTTAAATGATCAGGAGTGACGTGTCAAAGTTTCGGACAGTTTGGTCTAATACCCTTAAAAAAAGTGTTGTATTCGAATCGACTGATTTGAAGGGGGTTTCACTTCACCTTAGGGGCCTCCACGGTAGATTTCTTGCGCCGTCTCGTGGAGGATTTCCGGGTTCCCGATCGGGGGACGAAACGCGAACGAGGTCTCGCATTTATTTGTACGTCCGGCTACCTTTTTTTATTTATTTTATTTAATTAAAGTTACGTTTGGTTTGCATATCCCGCGTTCCCTTTTATTTTAAGTAGTTAGGTCCTTTCCAGCGTCCTTCGTGGCCAAGAGCCACCCCCTCTCCGACTGGCAGGGAGCTAACCGGTCGGAAGGGGAAAAGCGCGGGTATCGTGTCCGGCGGTCCATCCCCGACTGATGCCCTTTGAGGATCGGGGAAGCGATTCCGCTCCCCAATCCAAATTTCGGTAAGAAGGGACCCATGTTTGCCGGCGGACAACCAACCCTGCGGAACCCTATTGACATGCTTACATATCTTAGCATCAGTTAGGGATGCAGTAGTACCTTATATGCAAACAAGCGACTATAAATATTGTTACCGTTGCTACAAGATTCGTAGAAAAGTCAAGGGGATGCTCAACTATTAAAAACTAGGTGCGGTGCCCCACTATATGGTAAATCAACCCATGCATTGCGTTCCTTTAACAAAACTTTAGCTTTAACATTATTTCTACCAAAGGTGTCGAAAGACACCTTTTAAAATTTTAATTTGAAATTATTTTCAGTTTAATAATTTTTTCTCAATTAATGTTTTGAGTTTTCGTATAATAATTGTTAAATTTATTTAGCGGTATCATTTTCCTCCAGCTCATCGAAACCTTTTGGTCGAAATAAGTATACATAAAGTCGTGGTAGAAATAGTGTTAATAGGATCAAATTGTTCAGTTCCCCAGCTTTTTTTTTCTGAGGGTGGACTTATCATTTTTGGTCCCCTAATCGACCCCTGACGCCACTTATCAGATTTACTGGCAATAAGATTTTGGATATAAGAAGTGTTACTCATTGGATACCTAAGAATCTTAATGCACAGAATTTTTCTCGACATTTCGTTTTAGCATATTTGTTTTCAATCAAACAAATCGTTTTCTCAGGGTACAGGTAATCAATTTCTAGCGGAGTTTCTGAACAAAACTAAAGAAAACATTTGTCCACTCTGCACGTAAACGGCAGGTTCTCCAACAACTACAAATTCGTATAAACGTGCAATATTTAATTTGTATAATCCTGGAATTAATTTCAGGTTGTTAAAATGGTTACATCGTGTACAGAAAAAAAAATGTTGAAAATCTGCTAAAACCAATTTTCAAGTTCCTCAAGTGGAACGCTAATAAAAACAATAAATAGCATTGTTGTATCATTCTTTGCTAGAGACAAAAATTAATGCATATCTTTAATATAGCTATTGTCATACATTGATTTTCAAAATACTTGTAGTTTCAGCAGACAAACATTTTTCTCTCCTACTTGCATATCCTTCGTCACCTTCTTGCTACACACGCGCAAAGATCTTGAAACTAATTCGCACAGCTTTACTTGAACTACTATAGATAAATTACCGTAATTACAAGGTTAAGATAAAATTCATAAATCCGTACTCTTGGTTTACTTGTAAACTCGAGTTAACGTTGACATAACTTCTGCCCGGTTCCACCAACCTCGGTTAAATCATTGATTACCTAACCGTAGGTTAAAGTTTACGACTAAGTTAATCACAGGTTAAAAACGTAAATCTTTCACTATATTTTTTTAAAGCGTGATTAACTAATCGTATACACAATTTAAAATAAGTTGAATCGTCGATGAAAGCGTTCGCGTGATTGTCTGATACTCCGATCGAAGTAAAAATGAAGAAGAATCGATGTAAAGTTCTTTCGTTAAGAATTAATATAAAATATTGTCAAGCGTATTTCGATCATTAAGAAATTGTTAATCAAATCAAAAACGTCTTTATCCTTTCGTCCTAAGAACATGTTAATGCATACTCAATCTAATCCATGTTTTCCTCGCGTTTTTGCAGTGTGTAGGTTGAAGTTCGATTAACAGTAGTTAATCGATCTAATTTAGCTGGTTAATCTAAATGGAAGAAAACATGCCGTTGAAACGTTGTGGAACGTACAACTCATTGTAACCGAGGATTAGCTTTTTGACCGAGGTTGATGGAACCGGGCATTAGTAACTTGAATTGATCGGCATTTATCATTCCATTATTGAACTAATATTAATCACTGTTTCTCTCACTGGACTGTATTAATAGAAAAAAAAAAAACCGTTCGTTAAATGTTCGCAGATAATAAGAACAGATACAATGTAAAGTCCAATTACTTAGTTACGTACACATTAAACAAATTTTTTTAATGCCGTCCTGGGTCATAACACGGGCATTCTTTAACACCGAAACTACCAACAATCGAGAAACTCATTTGGGCTGTAGCAGTGACAATTTTTACAAAATCAATTTTACCGTAGTCGAAACATTTCTTTAACAAAAAGCATTTAGATTCCCGTAACTAATTAATTTTGCATAGAAAGTAAATTTTTCGATCGGGGTATCCCCATTCAAAAGGAAAAAAATCCAAGACAGTTGAAGACCATTCCTTGCAAGTGTAATTCAAATCGACGAATCACAAGTGCTTTTAACAGGAAAAATATGAATTTTTCAACGAAACTTTGAAGGAAGATTTCACCCCTTGAAAGAAATTTGGAGTCGAATCCCTATAACAAACCACATGTGTGAAAAATAAGATTTTCATGTTCGATCGCATAGAAAAAGGTCAGAGGCGAACGGTCGAAAGGCATTCCTCCTAAGGGAACGACAAACGTCAAATGAAAACTCATCGTGGCAAAGAATCGAAAAGCACTCCTCGTCGGAAGCAAAAGCTCGAGCCATGCGGCGCGTGGCGCAAGAAGGTGGACGAGTTTCGGTTTTGGACCCTCGAGCGCACCTGTCCTACGGAAGGGGTCTGCAGGTAAGTCGAGACATCCGGTTCCACCATGCAGCTCCTCAGGGTATCCGGGATGAACATGAGTGGGTGTCCCGGCGGGCTACAGGCTCCTACCGACTGAGGGTGTTCGCCAGGAGAGGAAGCGCTCTTGCCGCGCCACTTCGGCGCCCGGACGCTCGAGAGTCGGCCAATCCCGAAGACTCGGCTGCCACCTTCGATCGCTACCGCAATTGCTCTCGAAACCGCTCTCGCTGGGGTCCGGATTGACGCTATCGGCGTCGACGCCACAGCCGGCCTGGCAGTCGCAGTCGCAGATGCAGCGGCAAGAGGAGTCGCGCTCCGGCCGAGTCTCGATCTCAGCGTCGCTCAGTCGGTGGTCCTTCTTCTTCCTCTTCTCGTGGTTGGGTGGTGGCACACCGCACCCAGGCACACGCATCCTATCTAACGCAAGTCACGCTCCGCACTCTCGATCCGACTAGGCTGCCTTGCGGTCCTGGTCTCGGCCTCGACGAACTCTCCGAGAGACTCTCTGGCGGGACGCCGGTGTGTGCCAAGACGGACTCGCGCGTCGTACTCTCGGCCCCGATCGGGAAGATGCCAGCACCCCGACTACGGAGTCGACTCCTGCGTCGGCGTCGGCGTCGGCGGTGGCGGCGGCGGCAGCGGCGGCGGCGGCGGCGTCGGCGTCGGCGCCACCCCGCAGCGGCGCGCCACGGCCCTCTCCCGCAAGCGCAGCCTCGACGCCAACATAGACCGACGCACCGAAAACCTACCGCCTCGTTTTTTCTAAACGACCGCCCGTCCTCGAGCCGGCCTCCGCGGAGTCGAGGCCTACGTGCTTCCCCGTTCCTGACTGCTCCTACCTCCGAGTCGGATGCCCCCACCCACCACTGACTCTGTCTCTTCCTCCGCCGTCGCCGTCGTCGGCGCCGCCGCCGCCACTACCACCACCACCGCCGTCGTCCTCGCGAACACCGTTGCTGCAGCCTGCGAGCGAGTTAACGTTAGATTTACTGCCGTTCCTTCTCCAGCGGGGATAGGGTGCACTTGTAACGTGGTATTTGGTTGCCCAAAATGTTGTCGCGGTTCTCGCTATTTAATACTAAAACTACGATTTATGTACATATATGATGCCATGTTCATCGATAAAGTCTGTATTTTTCTACTCAATTGAATGCATGTAATAATCAATTTAGGGCAGTTATAAGCGGAATAATTGTCAGATTATAATTAGAAATGTAATTATGTGAATATGTTCATTTTCACATTTATATTATTTCCAATTTAACTCACTATATGATAGTACCCAGGCACCACTGAATGTTTGGTATACCTAATATACTCGTATATCGATTTCTATTGAACACGTGTACGATACACGGATATCTATGAAGACTATTTTAGGTATACTGAAAGGCTAGATGACCGCATATTAAACATTATATATATATATGTATATCGTAGATGTCTAGAGATTTCGAAGATGTTTAATCTACATCATGGATATTCATTTGGTATACATATGCATCGTATAGATTGATAAAAAAAAAATTACATTCATAACATTTTGTGGGCGAGTCCGTTTGAGGAGTTCGGTACAGCTATGCAGGCAAATCCTCCGGCCCCATTCAGGGATTCTCCTCATATCTGCTCCCAACTCATCTCTGTGATAACGAACATCTTTTAACATCTTACCAACAAGTCTAGAAAGATTTGCGGCGATGAACTACCCATGATGACTTGAAAAAAGAAATGGATCCTGTTGTGATTCACCTAAACCTGGAAAGGGGCACAAGAGAACAGGTAAAACGGAACATTCAGAAAAATCCAGGAACTCTGAGAATAGACAGCGAATAAGTTACTAAAAGACAAGAATATTAATGGTAGATCGATCTCGTTAAATTGATTGAACTGGTATTTTTCATATCACTAAGTAGGGAAAAATCCATTTAAATGTAGAATCGACAAAATGAAATCGAACTGAATGTTCGCAGTCTCTTCTCCGTTAATCCTGACAAGGTGACAGAGAAAAATAGGAGGGACAACGTGCTCAAAAAATGGATGGCTGTCCGTTCGACAGAACGGGAGGCCATCGTAGTTGCCCTTTTCTTAAGGGGTCGCTTCGGCATATAGTCTCTTTGACTCTTGCAGTGTCTTCGGGCAGAGCCCCTTACGTTTCGAACACTTGGCAAACCCCTAAATTTTCGTATTAAAAAAAGTCACTCCGCGAGCAAATCTAAAAGCTAACTAACATTGGGCCCGGCCTTGTCCAATCCGGGAGCTGGATCGCGTCCAGCGGTCGCGGCCTGGGCCGATGGACCGGCAGTTGCCCCGCATAAGCCGCCGTGACGAGACGTTGTGAACAATTTAGAGAATGGCGAGGTGGAATTAATCCGGAGCTAACTTCGAGGCGGAGGCAGATGGAACCAAGGTCAGAAACCCGGAATTTTTTTTAGCCAGAATTTTTTTTACTACGAAAATTTAGGGGATTGCGAAGCATTCGAAACGTAAGGGGCTCTGCCCGAAGAGACTGCAAGAGTCAAAGAGGCTATATGCCGAAGCGGCTCCTTAACAAAAGAGCAACTACGATGGCCTTCCGTTCTGTCGAACGGACAGCCATCCATTTTTTGGCAACGTTGTCCCCCCTATTTTTTTCTGTGTCACTTTGTCAGGATTGACGGAGAACAGACGGCGAACGTTCAGTTAAATTATATTTCTACATTTAAATGTACTTTTTCCTACTTAGTGATATGAAAAATACCGGTTCAATTAATTTAACGAAATCGATCTGCCATTAATATTCTTGATTTTTAGTAATTTATTCCCTGTCTAATCTCAGACTTTCTGGATTCTTTTTTTATGTTCTGTTTTGCCTGTTCTTTTATGCCCCTTTCCAGGTTTAGGTTGATCACAACAGGATCCATTTTCATTTTCAAGTCATCGTAGGTAGTTCATCGCCGCAAATCTTCCTCGACTTGTTAGTAAGAGATGTTAAAAGATGTTTGTTATCACAGAGATGAGGAGAATCCCTGAATGGGGCCGCCATTGGGGGGTATCAGGTGGCAAGTGCGTCAGCCGTCCACATCCTCCACCGGGGGGCAGCACAGAACGCGATTGCACGACCCTGCCCGTGAACAATCTCCCAACTCATTTCTGATTACCCCTGTGGCTTGGGCTCCATCCAACTATTCTTATGTCCATGGTCGCCGCGTGCACGGGATATGGTGGCAGCCCGAATTGCTGTGTTGCCAGCCGGGAAGAGGCCTTGCAAGGGGTCCGGCCCAGTGTTGCCAATTAACGTAATTTCGATGCCAATTTATCGAGCTCAAATCCAGTAAATCCAAATTTAAAGGTCGAGCGCGATGCTCAGGATCGAATCTGCGTAATTATTAATGCAATGGAGATGTGCGATTTACTGAATCCGGACCCAATAAATCCCGGATTTAGGAGGGCGATGGAGACGTAGTCATTCTTACGTCCATGATTCAGACCTGATAAATCCCGGATTTAAAAGTACGATGGAGACGTGATTAAAGGGGCATGGGCAATCTGTGATGCACTCACGAGGCGTAAACTTACGTGAAAATAAATAATTTGTTAAGCTCATCGTATCCGGAGAACGTTAACATTTTTAGATAATTTTGATGTACGTTAATATTATGTTAAAGATAAACGTAGGTTTCTTTTAGTGACGTATCGTTTCAACTACGTTGGTTCATTTTATATGAAAACCACTCGTTGCATGTGAGACCAACATTCATTTAAAATCATTAATTTAAAACTCAATATTGAAATAAAATCTTAATGAGAACAATGTTATTGTCTAATTAACGTCCAGCTGTTTTTTCTGACATTGTATGTCATAATTTGACAACTAAGTAATCATATTTCTTTCCTTTTCCAGATATTTCAACGGTAACCTCGCATTACTACGTGTCTTCTATTTTGGACGTAAGAACATTTTTTGTGTTATGTTACATAGTGCACGAGGAAAGCAAGTTAATTTCACTTTAAAACAATCATTTCAGAATACGTACAAAATGAGAAGGTCAAGGAAAAACTTAATTTTTGATTCCTTGCATAAAAGTGTGGTATCGGTATGTGTAGCATTTACAGCTGTAGGAACGGTATTTCTTATATATCAAGGGTATCAGTACATAACGCATATTCGCCCGATGCATCAAGAAGCGCTAGTTAAATATGAACAAGAGTTGCTTAAAGAAGGTAAACCCATAGGAGATACCAAAGCTACATCTAAGTCATAGTTTACGTTCCATCGGGATTTGTATATTATAAATAAATTTAGTTACATATGTATTTAACAACAATGTTATGTATCGTAATAAATATTCAGGCTTTTTGTTTTGAAAGTATAGCCTAATAGTCGTAACGACAATGTAGTTTTGTATTACAGTTTCATCAATTAAGAAAGAGACATTTAACTTTACTAATGGACCAGGACATTGGGTAGTGCAAATACTTTTTTTTGTTTACACGTCAATTTATCATTCCTAGTTAACAAGTTAGGTTACAATGTTTATGAAATCAACTGCACTTGAGAGATGACAATTAATAACCATTTGCAACTTTAATAACATAATGTAAATGCAACTGTTACGCTAACGTATAGTGCTAACACTGTTTGATTAAAGCTGTCGTAGTACAAAATATCTGAGGAAAAATATAGAGAAAGGCGCAAACACCCCATTTTAAGGTAAAGGATTAACTGATCATATCAGATTAAGTGATATTTTATTTATAAACAAGTGACTTTCACTCTCCATGTAACACGAAGCTCGGAAATGGATTTTACAGTATATCAAGAAGTAGGTATACGTGCTATAGCATTTGGAAGAAAGATTCCGCAGCTACTCGATAAAATTATTTTCGTTATAAATTTTAAGACATCTTCACACTCTAAACTCGAGGGGAAATGCCTAGAAGTAACGTTATTGCAAATGTAATTTATCTTTTACTATATTTTTGACTTAACAAAACGGCCCCATGGATTACGTTATCTCAATCGAAATAATTGTACTTGAATTTCCCTCCTTTTTTGTCCATGACTCGGCCTGCACCATGGTTCATGTTGGTCTCGCTTTTCGAGCTGTCAACCCTGAAATAATATCGTAAACTGTAACGCTCGCCAGCGTGTCCCGCTTTTGTACAGTCCAATTACAAATTAATTTTGGTCCTACCACTGCACTATGCTAATTGTGAATGATACTAAATTTTCTTTTCTGACGGTACAAACGGTGTGGACGCATTGGTTAATCTGGAAATGGAACTGCGACGAAGAGCCACCATCACTTCATCTTTCTCATACAAATGCGTATCGAACTATGTGCGACAAGGATGCAGAGACATCCAAATCTAGCTCTCTCTGGAACAATCGAGCCGTGTATTCTTTACAGGGGAGTGTTCTAGTTTACTATATATTTTAGTGGCTGCCATTATACTCCTAAATCCAGGATATTTCAGGTCCGAATCCAGCAAATCGGATTAATATATGCGTATGTTATGTCTCTAGTTTTCTACACAAGCGCAATGTTACGCCATTCTATTTCTACATAGAAAATAATAAATTCAATTAGAAATTTGATGTTAAACAGGGTTATATCGAAAGAATGTGGAACACAAACGTCAAATTAATTTATTCTTCCATCAAAATATTTCTGCGTTTACATATGTGTTAAAATACGTTTTAGACGACAGTTTTCGAACTCTATTCCGTGGACGACTCGCGCCACCTGACGACGAGTGCCGAGAGCTGCCGAGAGATGCCGAGAGCTGCCGAGAGTCATCGACGTGCGCGCTCGGTCGCGGTCGGCGCACCACCGATGTCAAACCAATATGGCGAAGTGTGTCACGAGCTGGGTGAGACGTAGTGCCGTTTGAAGGATGAACGAGTCGCGGTATGAGTTGAAAATGACGTAGCGTGATGCCGAACGCGTGAAGTACGAAGTCGCCTGCGAAATTGTAAAGGTGCGAGTTCGCTCAGCGATCGTCTCCGTGCGTCAGAGTGCTGTGTCGTCGCCGGTGCGAAATCATGGCCACGGATAAAATAAAGGTCGCCGTGCGAGTGCGGCCGTTCAATCGACGCGGTGAGTTATCTCGCGAGGTTGTCCGCCCACGTCTCTTCGAAATTCTTCCTGCTCGACCCTCTCGACCATCTCCCACCTGTCTCTCGGCTGTCTCAAGACGGCGACACGTTTCCACGGATCTGCTTTCGGAACTCGCGGCCGCCCACAAAGAAGGCTCCGAGTCCTTCCAAGACGCTCGTCCATTCCTTCTTTATCCTCTCCGGTGTTCCTCTCGCGTCGACGGCCCAGCCGAGATTGCGTCGATCGACCACCTCTCGTGATCTTTCTATTCCTTGAGACCTCGCATCCGTCTTTGTTGACGCTCTCCAAATTGGTCGACTCCTATTTGACGTTTCTTCGTTCATACCTTTTCAGGAATGTTCAAAGTTGTCTTGTAATGTTTTTTTTTTTAAACTATAAAATTTCCTCTACCGTCAATCCCCCTCCCCCCTTCCTCGATGCTTGCTTGGAGTATTTATATTGTGAATGGCAAATGACGCTAGTATTTACTTTGCAGCCTCCTTTTGGTGTCCCTCGAACCATCTCTTGCTTTGCGACGAATTCGATTCCAGCGATGTTCGTTATCTATTCGATTTAGTTGTGGCTTTAGAACATCATGGAAGAGTAATGTTCCTTCTTGGATTTTCTTGTCCACTTTATTTCTTGGTTTTCATCGATTTCAATGAACTTTGCCATGCATCTTTTGTGTACGCCATGCACGACCATGTACCGCTTGCTTATGGTCAGGGCTGCGTGTAAAGGGGGGTGTCACTCTCTTTATTGATATCCTTATTTAGGTAATGTTGCTCCAAATTTTAACGAATTAAAAACAGCGAATTAAAGGGAGCGTCTCGTAATAAATTTCTTCATGTAAATCGAAAGAGTGTTGTACGCAGGATTTAAAATTTTAATTATTGTAGTGTTTTTAAAGTTATCGTTTCTAATTTTGAAACAACTATATAATTTACTTTTCCCAAGACAGATTCTTCCTTTTGTGCGCGTTGAAACAAATTTAAGTTTTGTTCGTATTTTTTAATTCTACGTAGGTCGTAACAAAAGTCAATCGATTGGAAGTCTCGAATCCTTGGATCGCTCTTTGCATAAAAAGTAATTTTTTTTTGTTAACTCAGCGAACAAATATGACGTCAGTTAGGTCACCAATTTTGCGGTTAGGTTCGTCGTGTTACAGTTGGAGTCAGGGTTGGGTAAGTATGTAATACGTCATGTAATATAGTTTTCTATGTGTATATTAGGATGTATAACACATCCCTAGTTTTCTCCGCTAACACAACGTATTTTGCGCCCCTTCCATTTCTAAATAGATAATAATAAACACAGTTAAAAATTTGACATCAATCAGGGTTAAGTCGAAAGAATTTTGAACACAAGCAGCAAATTAATTGATCCTTAAACATTTTAACGCGATTACATTTGCGCTAAAAGACGTTTTTAACCTAGCGGATAGATATATCGAGCATCTGCGCCTTGAGGAAAAAAAAAAAAAAGAAAAATTCATTCAACCGAAGAAATATTTCTTTGAATAGTACGAAAGAAATATTTTGTTAATTCCACATATCGTACGTCTACGGCGTCTTTCATTTCGTAAACGTGAATTAATGGTTTTTCCTACGATTTTCTATGATAAACTACTTGATTTACACAATAGACGTCAAAAACCTCGAAAAATTCGAAATTACCCAACTCTGCTTGGAGTGGACCTCGCGCGCACGTGATAGCTGCCATAACCCGATTATTGGAAAATTAAGTCTGTGGAAACTCGTTCTAATAGTCAACGTAAATTTGAAAGTACGGGGTTGGGTATGTCGAGCTATCCTACAACGCTGCGATCCTGTTACTCGTGCTCGAGTTAATAATATATGATTTGCTGTAGTACCGGTAAAGAGAATCAATTCTGTACCAATCGAGACATTCTTCTTTTAAATCTCTGGAGAAGACACTAGGGTTGGGCAGAAGTTTTATTTATAAAATGAAGTTTAGCCACGGTTCGGAAATTTCGGAAAATTAAATCATCATTTGAGCCATGTTTCATATCATTTGCACCTTCTTTGATGGTGTTATTTGATATTGGGTCAAATTAAATTTATATAAAGACGCTAGGTTTTTAAATGCCTTAGAAGGTTTCAGGTTTACAGGACGGCTAGACATTTTCGTTTGACTCCAATTTCAGTGAATTATCGATTTCGATTCTAACCAGCAACTCCTTTTATATTACAGAGCTGGAACTTGGAACGCAATGTGTCGTGGAAATGACTGGGCAGCAGACCATCCTGCAGCATCCGACGACTTTGGATAAGATAGATCGGTATGTGATCCTTTTAGTTTTTAATTAATATTTAATTATTTTGTTCTCATGGGCACAGGACGTATGGTATGTTTAAATTTCTTTTATCGAAGCCAAACAATTATTTGTATCGATTGACAAAACGTTTATTTGATTTCGGTAAATGAAGAACTTTCACGTTCTTAAGTAAAATACATTATTTCTCTGACGTAACTGTCTTAATTTAAATCAATAATTTCTTTAAAGTAATAAATCAACTTGTTTAAGTGTTTTGTATTTAAATTTAAAAAATGATTTATTTGATTCCAACAAATACGTTGAGGGGTGCCGCAAGGTCCTTGGGAGTAAATAGTCTTATGGGTAATACTTCAATGGGATAAAAAAAATTGTACTTGGTGATACGAGTTGTAACATTCTGTGAAAAAGTTATACCAACGGTACGTTCTTAAATTGGTCGAATGTCCAAGTTTCTTTTCCTCTGTTAGTAGAAAATCTCTTCTTCTCTTACAATATTTATTTAAATGAAACATTTATTGAATTCCACTCAAACAAATCATTCTATTACATCGAACAAATATGTTTGAACGAAGTATATACTTGTTCGGCTGTACAACAAAGAAAAAAAATTTGTTTCATTCAAACATATTTATTTTCAATCAAACAAATCGTTTTCTCAATGTCTCCTAGCATAGCGCCGAGTGGTAGTAGCTTTAAAAAATGAAAATGATATCAATAAGCGATCGCTTCCTATCATGAGCATTTGGCCGAGTTTCAAGATCTGCGTGTACGATCGAGATAATTCTGTCACTATCTCGAAGTTATCTATTGCTTCGCTTCCCTTTCCCTGATTGATCTGTTTTATTTTTCTCTTCTTTTTTTTTTTTTTCATGTTGTCAATGACGAACAATGGGAGATGTGAATCAGGCAGTGTCTCGTATCGTGTTGGAAAGTAGCAATCATGTCAAATTAGGTCAGTTCATGTACACGTACATTTCAACGTGTACTTACGACCAGGTGTGATATCGGACATAGGATATCGACGCGAGACTGCAAGTTCTAAGTATTCTGTAGTCGAAGCTTTTATAGGCTTTGTGAGCTTTACGGGGTCACAAGCCAACGAGCGCGTACACTGAGAGAAAGAGAGCCTCTAAATTGAACAATTTGATCCTGTTAATGCTAAAGTTTTGTTAAAGGACCGCAATTTAAGGGTTGATTTACCATACATTGGGGCACTGCACCTAGTTTTTAATAGTTGAGCATCCTCCCGGCTTTCGTACAAATTTTGCAGAAACGGTGATAATATTTATGGTAAAGTTTTTTTTTTTTTTTATCATTTTGGAATAGGTAGGTTACCTTTAAATAATGGCAACTTTCGTTGCACGATGTTGTTATTTACTCTATTTTTAGTAACTGCAATAAAATTACTGGCACGGACGTTTAGCATTGCGGTTTGGTTAAAGCAACTTCCAATTTGTATAGAACGTTACTAAACACTTTGTTCGAGTTAGTTTTCGACCGTGCCGTTAGATGGCGAAGCTTTTTTACTAAGTTCTTTTTGAACTATGAAATCTAGTTAAAGATAGTTCTTTTAAGTATATCTCTCTCTTAGTACCCCATACTTTCTTATTACTTTTCGGGCATTCGACATTTCAGTTCTGCAGATGCGTTAACACTGACCATCTATCTGTATGAAATCCTTGGATGGACCGATTTCTCGCTGAACATTCATTAAGCTGGTTCACACGACACAGATTTTGGTCTGCACGGCGCTAAACAAGGCGTATACTGTTTCAAGACGTCGGAGTCATGCCATTTGAATCATTCCTACTCGTGAGAAGTGAAGAACATGCCCTGAACCCATTTAAATGAATTATTTTTTAACTAGTGTTCATAGTTCAAAGAGGACTCGGACGCTTTTTATAGTAAAATTACCTCTTTTTTTTCTTTTCTCCTGAACTGGAAAATCCAGTAACCGTTTTTATATTCTTCTTTACCTTTTGGGAGGAGTAAAATGAACTATTGAACTCGATACGTCATATACTATATATACACACACGTACGGGATAGATGACGTCACAGGCTTGGTACGCAGGAAAGGGAGAGGGGGTACATTCCAATTCGTAACACTTTTTCGTTACATCTAATCCTATTCAGCATTTTACTCCTCAAATGGTCGAGGCTCGAGCGCCGCATAGAAGTTTTACTTCAGAAAAGTGTCTTTTTAGAATCGACTGATTTGGGGGGGTTTCATTTCAACTTAACACTGAAAATTAATTACCGCGTTTAATACTACGCCCCCAATTATTGTTGCTTTTAGTTTTTTAGTTATTAAATTAGTGGCGTAATATAACCTCTGACAAGGTGCTGCACCTAAAGTGATGTCTTGGTTATGTGCAATCGCTGAATAACTCATATATGTGTACCTCGGTCGTATCGGACTAACGACATTGAATCATAAGATATTGCTGAATGGACGCAGGAGATATCTCGGCCAATGAGTCAAACGAATGACACCGTGTTCAAAGATAACTCGTTTATGGGAATAATTACGCAAAATTTCAAGTAAAGGTCGATTTATACCCCCTTGTTCCTTGTTAGTTCAGTGCCCCGCACACCAATCCAAAATATGATATTGAACACCCATGAAATTGAACGAAAACGTTAACACACCATTTCATGTCTGAGTAATATGATTGATATCCGTCTTTCTAGCACTCTAATAAATACTTGGCGCACTGAGAGAAAAAGAGCTGATAAACTGAACAATTTGGCCTGTTAAAGCGATTCTTGTTAAACGAACGTATAATTTGTCGCGTGCCCCGCGACCTGCACATTTTTTTTTTAATATATATAAAAACTGAAATTTCCTGAGTTTCAGGACCTACCTTAGGGCCTCCATATTCGCGCGGTAAAACTTGAGATGAGGCAAATCGGTACACCCAATTCGGAGAATACTTTCACGAACAATTGGACCTCTCAGTTATATGTGTAGGCTGAAAATTTCATATCACCTTAAAGCATTCCAATGTTTTTGTATTTCAGTGGTTGCACCTCCCTTTCATCTTAATAGCGAAGGTTTGCTTCAGGAATGTTACCTGGGGGTGTGGTGGTGTACTCGTGAAGCCAGTCATAACGTGGTCGAATAATTAGATGTAATTGTTTGTTTCAGAAACAAACCAAAGACGTTTGCGTTCGACCATTGTTTTTACTCATTGGTACCTGGAGCAGAAAATTTTGCCAGTCAAGACGTCGTGTTCGACGCTCTCGGCCGAGATATTCTGGACAACGCGTTCCAGGGATACAATGCTTGTATTTTTGCTTACGGGCAGACCGGTAAGCTTTTCACCTTTTACTTAGCTATTCATTTGTACTCAACTCTAATAACTGTAATTGTTTAATTACACTCTCCGTGTTACAGTAGTTGACCAAATTATTAGTTACACATGTTAAGATTGCCCTATGATGAGTTTGAAGCAGTATTACTTTTTGTATATATGGTGAATGTAAATTTGAAATATTGAGGTATTTCAAAGCTATAGTGTAACTGATAAGTTGGCCACCTGTACATAGACTGTCGTCTCATTTCGGTCAATTGCTTTAAGGCTCGTGTCCACGTGTAAGTAAAACTGGCGAGGTCTGCTCTACGTCAGTTCTTGCCATAGTCTCTACACGGTTTTAGTAGTGAACTTGCGCAAGAACTTGCACTTTCCCGCAAGCACGTGTACCCACCTGGTTGTACATAGAAGTTGAAGTCGCGCGAGTCGATTTCGAATCAGTCCCGAAATTCTTGCTGCAAGCTGCGAAGGGATTTGTATGCGTTTTGGAGTAAGGGGATGGCATCCCCTTGTATCGGTGTCGTACAGTGATTCTACCGCCATCTACATTAAGGAACTAAAGTGGCCCAAATAAAATTCAATATAATGGAAATGGCAGGCCAATTCAAACCTTCATATAGCTCGGTTCTGACCATATTAAAGTATCTTATCGTATAATCATTCTGGAAAAAAAGTTTCGTAATCACAAGATTTTAGAATTGTATTTCTGCAAACGAATGCCGTAAACATGTGGTTATTTTTCCACGCAGCGACTGCAACTGCTATCGTTTCGTTGTACGACATTTTCAATATCGAATATCTCCCGCTAAAGAAAAATTGCAGCAAGTTTGGGACTACCGTGTAAACGCCAAAATAAGTTATTCTAGCAAATTGCCCTGCATGTACTTGCTAGAGCGACTTGCAACTGGAAATTCGCTACACACTTATTGATAGTGTACCCGCAAATGCAAGTCGTTCTAGCGAGAAGTGTCGCAAGTTACTTGCACGTGGAAACGAGCCATTAAAAAAGATACATATTCGCATGGTAAAATTTGAAACGAATCGGTACATGCAATTCAATATATATATATATACACGCTGACTCTTTCATATCACCTGAAGCACATTCGTTAATTGGTACTTTTTTCTCATGATCTAGGGTCTGGAAAATCGTACACGATGATGGGCAGTGGCGACAACAAAGGGATTATTCCACGGCTATGCGACAGTCTTTTCGATATGATAGCGAAGCAACAAAGCTCCGAACTCTCCTACAAGGTTGAGGTTTCCTACATGGAGATTTATAATGAAAAGGTGCACGACCTTTTGGATCCGAAGCCGAACAAGCAATCCCTCAAAGTCAGAGAGCACAATGTCTTGGGACCTTACGTGGATGGTCTCAGCCAGCTCGCCGTGACTGCCTTTCAGGTAAAAATAATGCATTATATTATAAATTTAACTGGATTTTTCCTCTTAATACGTTGAATATCATCCCACGTTTAACCCATCTCGTGCCACGACAGGGTACTTGGCATTTGTTTCGTCACCGAATGTGTTAACAAACCTGTACGTTTCCTTTGTTATTAGGATATCGATAACTTGATGGCAGAAGGAAACAAGTCGCGAACCGTGGCAGCGACGAACATGAATTCGGAGAGCTCCCGATCTCATGCCGTTTTCTCTGTAATTTTGACGCAAACCCTGACGGATGCGAAAAGTGGCGTTAGTGGCGAAAAAGTCTCGCGGATGAGTCTGGTGGACCTCGCGGGAAGCGAAAGGGCTGTGAAAACTGGCGCTGTTGGCGATAGACTTAAAGAAGGCAGCAATATTAACAAGTACGTACTGATTCCTTCGCCTTTGCGAATCAATTATTTAAACGAGGTTGGTCGAACCGGACATAAGTATAAGACCATTAGTATAAGGTGTAACCTTGTAGATGTAATACCGGATCCATGAGACACTTAAGAGATACTCCGGTTAACGTTTAATGTCTGAACGTTCGTTATGGACTGCACTTTTAAAGTTATGATCATAAGATGACTATCGAGTAAAATTATTTTCTTGTTAATACGAGAATGAATCAAAACACGTTACTCTTTTTATAGGTCGCTAACGACGTTGGGTCTAGTGATCTCGAAGCTGGCGGATCAGAATTCCGGTGGCAAGAATAGGGATAAGTTCGTTCCGTACAGAGATTCGGTTCTCACGTGGTTGCTAAAGGTATTGCATAATGGTATATTGTATAACAAGTGCGGAAAGTAGACAGCTGTGGACGAAGAAGAAATTTAAGTTAATTTATGATAGATTAGGTTAGGCATTTATTGGGCGAAGTTCTTTTTGTATCCAAATGTTAATTCAGATAAATGTAACAAAACATTAGATTATAAGTTGTATTTGATTGTAACTGTATTAAGGGTATTGTTATAACGGATTCTTCACTTATTGCAGGATAACCTCGGTGGTAACAGTAAAACTGTAATGGTAGCCACAATCTCACCAGCTGCAGATAATTATGAAGAAACTCTATCGACATTGCGATATGCCGATCGAGCAAAGAGAATAGTAAATCACGCGATTGTCAACGAGGACCCTAATGCTAGGATTATACGGGAACTTCGACAAGAAGTGGAAGCCCTCAAAGAAATGCTGCTGCATGCTAAGGTCAGTCGAACTTTAGAATTTCTATTTTCATTATTAATCCTTTGCACTCTAGGACTTTGCCATTCTAGTTGACGGCGGTGACAAAGTCACCTCTCGAGTGTAAAGTGTTAACATCCTCCTTGATTTGTGGTGAAATGTGTAAATTCAGCGATGAGTAATTCTCACCTTTCTACATATGTGGGGGTTTAATGTATTCAAAATTGTACGAGCGTTTCAAACCTGTTCCGTTTTTTTCAGGGACAGGGATCCGTCGTAGGTCAACAGCGAACGGACATCACGGAGAAATTGTCGGAATCCGAGCGACTAATGAAGGAAATGTCGCAAACCTGGGAGGAGAAGTTAGTAAAAACCGAAAGATTGCAACATGAAAGGCAACAAGCTCTAGAAAAAATGGGCATAAGTGTCCAAGCGTCTGGCATCCAAGTAGAAAAGAGCAAGTATTATCTGGTCAATCTCAACGACGATCCCAGTCTTAACGAATTGCTGGTGTATTATCTGAAGGTACGTACTTTCTTTTTCAGACAAGAACATCATACCTTAACGAATTATGCGAGGTTTTCTTTTTACGTAGAATTACGTCTTTCTCCGGCTTGGATCTAGGGTGCGAATTGGGAATTTGAATATCAGGAAAACGTGCAAGTTGGCACGAAAACTCGATGGAAGCATTAATTTACTACTATGTGCATATATTTAGGTGGCAACGTCCGAGTGGTGCGAGAAATGAACCCGGTAAAAGGGCTTGATTAGAACAGGATTCCAAATTTCACAGTTTCAACGGAAAAGCGACGATTTTTCTTTCTCGTCTAATACCTGATTTCCCCACAACTTCAATTCATGCAGCAGGAATAAATTTTCTGTAATTCTTAATTCTAATATAGCTCAATGTTATGTTTAGGGGACCCACCTCTGATGACATATGTTGTCAAGGTCACCCTCCTGAGTGACCTCTGCAAGTTTTTACCCGTCGCTCGTTGTTTGTTTGTTTCTCGTTGTTGGACATACATCTAAAGACTGGGGTATTACCGCAAGTAACTGGTAGCCGGATTCTAATTATTAACCTAACCTAAACCCACATTAATTTAAATTGATCATTTCAAACATCAATGTACGAATATTTGTTCGCAACGTGTATATACTACGTTCTGAGTCTTTAAATGGACTCCCAGGGTCGAAAACGTACATTCAAGCTCAATTACATTGTTAATAACTTTTTAACAAATAACGAGCGAGGGCTAAAATATTGCAGAGGTCATTCAAGAGGGTGACCTCGACAACATATGTCATCAGAGGTGAGTCCCCTAAACGTAACATTCACCCATTGTCATAATCTAAAAAAAAAGTAACTGGTTTATGGTAACTAAAATACGATGCCAATATTTTTTTTTTCGGCATGATTGTATAACTTTACCCGCAAAATGCGACGAATGTATACAACGTACTACTAAATTAATTAGGATGCATTTGTAGCAATAACTGTGTAATAACAGTGAGCGAAACGCGAATGTGAAATCCGCTAGTCTCACATCGCTATTTTTGTTATAATTTCTTAACAAAGCATTTTGGAACGTGTTTGTAAAAGTATCTTTTGTTTTTATTCGTAGAATGTACAAGTACCGTCTGATCGTTTCGTTTGGAAAAACCCTGTATTACTTATGAATTTGAGATATTTTCTCGTGATAGCAATAAGGTAAAACTAATTACGGACATTTGGATGAATTAGGAGAGGACCCTGGTTGGTGGACGTTCCGCGACTACGGAGCAAGATATTCAGCTCCATGGACTAGGGATATTGCCAGAACATTGTGTCATTACAATAGAGGAATCTGGATTGTACATGACTCCATTGAATGGAGCCCGGTGTTTCGTCAATGGTAGCCAGGTAATGGAGAAAACACCCTTACTACATGGTGATCGAATCGTTTGGGGCAATCATCATTTTTTTAGGGTCAATTGCCCTAGAAGTGCAACAGGTTAGCAATCTTTCTTACTACTTGTATCTATTCAGGCATACCCAGTTTGGAGAAAAGTTTCATAAACTAGACCTCTGTGTCGCCACTTTGACATCACCTTAAAATACGTTCTCAATAGAGGAGATAAATCTTGAACCGTTGTTCAATCTGAAGTTATGACGACGCATATTAATCTGAAATTTATTTCAGCAATCAACAGTGAACCTCAAACCCCCGCACAAACGATCGACTATAACTTTGCGAGGGAAGAACTTATGCTGAATGAATTATCCAATGATCCCATCCAACGAGCTATTGCAAGGCTTGAAAAGCAGCACGAGGAAGACAAGCAGGTATTTTATCGACGATTCTGTATGAATCGACCTCCTGAACCTGTAAGATGTTAATTCGGCCGTGACTTCAGGTTGCTCTTGAGAAACAACGTCAGGAGTACGAACGGCAATTCCAGCAATTGCGCAATATTCTATCTCCGTCCACCCCGTACCCTCCTTACGTACCATACGATCCCTTACGGGGTAGCCAAAGCGGAAAGCTACCCGCTTGCACCCCTACGACGCAGATGCGCGTTGAAAAGTGGGCTCAGGAACGCGACGAGATGTTCAAACGAAGCTTGGGTCAACTCAAGACCGACATCTTGAAGGCGAACGCCTTGGTGCAAGAGGCCAACTTCCTGGCTGAAGAAATGGGGAAGCAAACTAAGTTCAGCGTAACCTTGCAAATACCACCAAATAATCTTAGTCCAAATAGAAAGGTAAGAATAAACGTATGTCTAAACAAACCCTGTTGATTTGCGTAATTATTCCCTGCATACGTAATACTTTTACTTTGTACGATAGCCGAGGAAAAATGGAGACGAAAATGGCCAAATTAGGATGTAATTCAAGCAAGCCTTTTTTGCACGAATCGGTTTTTCACGAATATTTAAAGAAAACACGTGCTTACGGAATAATACCTCGAATAACAGTTGATAAGCACTACATTCTCTATAAAAAGGTCCTTTTGTGATTTTATTGTAAACTCAATAGTTGAGGCAGAAAGCTAAGGGAAAATCGCACGCTCGGATCGAGGTATCGAAGCTACGACTGCTTACTCAAACACTTACCGCTGTTTTTTTTTTTTTTTTTCTCTCTCTAAGCCATTAGACTGTACTTTCACTTAACTTTTGACAAAAGAGACTTTTTCTTTATAAAGAATTCAGTGCTCTTAAGGTGAAGTGAAACGCATCGAGAAATTTGATTGACGTCTATAAAAACGATTATTCTACATCGTCGATTCAATTTCTCAACGGGTTTCAGTTCACCTTAAATAAGATTGTACAAATTGTAAGTTATTTGTTTAACAAGCCTTGTGCGACTTGTATACAACTTCAAAGTTCATGGTTTTTTTTTCTCAGATCAGGGTTTATGTAAGGTATTGGAAAATTTAAGAATTTTTATTCTATTTATCAGTCTATTCAATGACTGACAATATTGAAGAAAATAAGAACGATCATGAAATTGAGGTAAATCAAAGAAAAAACTTGGCGTAATTATCCTCTTTGTAGTTACTGTGTAGCAATGAATTCGCAATGTTATACAGAACGTACGAAACTGTGCTAAGTAATTTTTGAATAATAGTGAAATCGTTCTATTTACAAAAAGTCGGCCCTTTTCCCTTTTCCAGAATTATTTATTTTTTAACATTAGTTTGATTTTAATGAATTCCTTTTGATTTTGTTCTCGCTTTCCCAACACTCTTGCCTACGTAGAGTGTATTCTTTCAGCGTGGAGCTTTTGTTAGCGAGCCCGCTATATTAGTTAAACGAACTAACATGGGTAGTCAAGTATGGTCAATGGAAAAGTTGGAAAATAAGCTGGTGGACATGCGGGACATGTACGAGGAAAGAAAAGACTCCAACTACCAGCGATTGCCCATCGTTAAGGTAACTTCACCTTCGTATTATAATCAGGTTCATACCCTGAGAAAACAGTTTATTTAATCCAAATACAGAAATATGTTTAAACTACTATTATTAAAGCACAATAATTATTTGTATCAATCAGCAAAACACTTATTTGATTTCAGTATAAGAGAAATTTTCACGTTCCTAAGTAAAATACATTATTTCTTTTACGTAACTGTCTTAATTTAAATCAATAATTCCTTTAAAGTAATTAGTTACATTTTAGAAGATCGTTACATTATCCATTAGTTCCCAGCATGCCGTGGTAATTTTGTACGTATCGTGGTCTATTCCTGTAAATCATCTTTAATTGTAGGACGAGGTACCAGGAAAAAATCAGGACCCGTTCTACGAATCACAGGAGAACCATAATCTGATTGGCGTGGCCAATATCTTTTTGGAGGTTCTCTTTCATGATGTCAGGCTGAATTACCACACGCCAATTATCAGCCAACAAGGAGAAGTCGCTGGTCGACTTCAGGTTGAGATCAGTCGGATATCGGGACAATTTCCGCAGGATCGCATATGCGAAGCGGCCTCGGAATCGTCGGCTGACTCTACGTCTTCTGAACCCGAGGACTTTTCCGGATCGAGTCACATCACTTGTCGTGTTACCATAAAGCAGGCTAGTGGTCTACCACTGTCGTTGAGCCATTTCGTCTTTTGCCAGTACATATTCTGGGGGCATCCGGAACCGATAGTCGTACCACCCATGGTCAACACGGACTTACCGACTACTGATTCCGTCACGGGCCAAAGAGACTCATTGGCTTTCAAATTTGATCACACAAAAGATTTCACCGTACCCATTACCGAGGAATTCCTGGAACATTGTGCCGGTAAATATGCATGGATCAACTTAAGATGATATGAAAGAATCAGCCTATGTACAAGACCCTAGAATTGCCATAACACTTTGTGTTCATTCATTACTGCAAACTGCATATAGAACCGTGTGATTTAACAGAGGGAGCATTCAGCATAGAAGTATGGGGTCATCGAAGCGCCGGTTTCTCTCGAAGTAAACCGGGATGGGAAGTAGAACAGCAGCAATTAGCGAAGGCCAGGTCCCTGGCCGACCGATGGTCCGAATTGACCAGGAAAATCGAACTGTGGGTGGAGATTCAGGAGCTCAATGAACAAGGAGAATATTCACCGGTTGAAGTTGTAGTTAAACAGGACATGTGGACCGGTAAAAGATTTCCCTCCACTTTCGTAGATATTAAAGCCCGTAATAATCCTGTATTTAACGGCGACCTTTATCGTATAATTGTAGGTGGTATTTACCAATTACGACAGGGACAGCAACGAAGGATTCAAGTGCGCGTTAAACCAGTTCAGAATTCGGGCACGCTCCCAATAATTTGCCAATCCATTTTGAGCATCGCTGTGGGCAGCGTATCGGTGAGGAATCGTTTGCAAATACCGCTAGATAGTTACCAAGATGAAGATCTCAGTATTTTGAGGGAAAAATGGAGCGATGCACTTATGAGACGACGGCAGTATCTTGACCAACAAATTCAGAAGCTCATCAATAAACAAGGTAAATTTTATTTCAATAAAGGTTTGACAAGAATGGCCGCGGATGTAAGAGCTCTAAATGTTGAGGATATCCTCGTTATACATAAGCGATGTGTTATCACGAGTTGGAATATAAAATCCTCTGCAAACTGTAAGAAATATATATGTAACACAAAAATAGCTCAAATCGCCTTCCTTTTGTTATCAGATAAAACGGAACAGGAAAAGGAACGGGAACAAAGTTTGGTGGACCAATGGGTCAGCCTTACAGAGGAACGGAATGCAGTTTTAGTCCCTGCAGCAGGTTCAGGTATTCCCGGTGCACCTGCAGATTGGAATCCACCTGCTGGCATGGAACCGCACATTCCAGTACTGTTTCTAGATCTTAATGGTGAGCTATTTTATTACTTTGAGGTGGTATGAAAGGGTCGGTCTATATATACCTGAGGATATGGAACGCTTCATTTTATATAATTCCCAACGTAGAGTGTACCAAGCTTCGACATAAATATAAATGTCGGTAACGTGACGCGCCAGCTCATGTTACCACTTGAGTATTCAAAATGGCATTACCACCAAAAAGGGTATAAATTAATTTTAGCTTATCGACGTCGATTAAACTTCTTAGCATCTTTCATATCATCTTAAGTTAAATACATACATGTCTGATTTACTAAATGAAGTATAGTAATATTAAGGTTGAATGAAATGGTGAATATTTTTCTTGTTAAGTTAATTTACTACCTTTTTTTTTTTCTTCTGTTAATATTTGAATAGCTGACGACCTTTCGACGCATCAGTCCGGAGAGGAAGTTTCAGTGACAGGCTTGAACTCTATTTTGCCCAAAGAACACGGAAAGCAGTTTTATCCTCTACACATATTTCGACATTTGGAGAAAGACGTTTGCGCTATTGCGGCTTGGGATTCTAGCATACATGACAACATCCATTTGAATAGAGTTACCGATGGTAATTATTACTTGAAGAAATCTTTAAAAAAAGATTCGACTAAATATGAATTTCTTATCGAATTGAAAATTGAATTCTACCATGAGTTTGGATCACAGTAGCTATACGTTTCTTTTATGTCATATGTAAATATTTTAGCAATAAGGGAATGTCTTAATGTTTAATTCATTGGTTTTTATAAAGGCACTTTCAACGTAGAATATCCTATAAGCACATATTTCTGTATTTCTTGATTTTAATTTTAATTTTCAGCGAACGAACGGGTTTTCTTAATATTGAAGACGACCGTTCGTCTCTCTCATCCCGCACCAATGGATCTCGTTTTACGCAAAAGATTGGCTTTGAATATTTACAAGCGACAGAGTATCACTGATAGAATCTTCAAAAGAATCGTCCGAACGGACTGCTTGTCGCAAACCGGCGTTACTTACGAAGTTGTGTCCAATATACCGAAAGCCAGTGAAGAATTGGAAGATCGAGAAAGTCTAGCGCAAATTGCTGCCAGTGGAGAAGATAACAGTCTCTGCGATGGCGAAACTTATATAGGTAAGAATCTCTTACTGCAATAATGTATATAATATTTTTTGTTAACTCCTGAAGAATCTACAAGTTCCCGGCGATAATGCTGCTGCATCTTATCACCTTTTCGTCGAGAAATAGCTGTCTTCGTCATCAATTGTTCAATTGTTCGAATTGAGCTCCATCGCGACCAGTTTTAATAGTACCTAGGACCGTTACTTCTTTAATTCCTTCTCTCCAATTTATTTAACGCATAGAGACATTGTACGTGCCAACGGTAACGGGAGGTCGGTTGCCTTTCTCCAGTTCATATTGTTGTAATAAAATTGTTAAGTTTTTCAGGGATAAACATCAGTGAACGTGTAAAATGATGCCAGCCAAACCGTCTTTACGATGAGATTATGTTATTGCAACCACAGCACGACTGATAACGTTTTTTCTTCATGTTCCAGAAAAGTACACGAGAGGAGTGTCAGCTGTCGAGAGCATCCTGACACTGGACCGACTGAGGCAAAGTGTCGCCGTGAAAGAATTACTGCAAGCCCAAGGTCAACCATTAATGCGCAAGACTGCCAGTGTGCCCAACTTCTCGCAGGTACTACTGCCTCTTCGACGTCTCGGACGCACTGTATGCTTTTCATGTTATTTATAATTTCATTTATTTTATTATACTTGCTTCTTCTTCTTATACACTTTCATGTTATCATTTTATTTTATTTCCTTCTTATCGGTGCTCATTGTTATAAAGTCATTGAGGTGATATGAAAGAGTCAATCTTTATATGTATATATCTGAGAGGTCAAATCGTTCGTGAAAGTATTCTCCGAGTTGGGTGTTACCGATTCGTTTCAAAGTTTCTCACGTGGATGTGGAGGCTCTAAGGTTGGTTCTAAAACTCATGAAATTTCATTTCTTGTAAAAAATGTGTTTATTCATCTTGGACTAGAACCAACATGGCGGGGTCCGTGCACGCTTTTTATGTTCTGCGCTTCTTGAAGACTTAGAATCGAAAAAGTATTTCAAGGCCTAGCTCGCACAATTTAGATTTCTTTATAATTATTGTACGGAAACTATATATGGAGTGTGCCATTTAGTACAACACCCAATATAATTCGACACAGCTGTTAATATAAATACGAACGTCGGTTACGTAGGTATTTAGAATAATCTTTTTTATCGACGTGTTTCACTTCACCTTAATGTCCAATTATTTTAATACATACGAAATACAAAGACTTAGGTATGAATGAAGTTCCTATTCATTTGTTCTAGAAAATTGTTTCTCTATTTTGAAAACATGTTTTATTTATTATTAAACTGCCGAACTTAATGGTTTAAAAGCATACGTTTCTTGTCAACAGATCATGCGATTCGACACCTCGATGGACTCTTTGAACGTGACACGATCTGAAAGCGTGACAGATCTAAATTCAGAATTAAATGGTTTGCCACATCCACGAAGAACATCTTCTGGTCATTCAAGAAACGACGAGAATTTCCTTACGTCTCCGCCGAAATCTTTCGGAATCGGTAAGTGGTGCCTTACAGTTGTTGATTAATTCTTCTCGATTATATTGAGCTGTTACTCGTTGGCTTCCATTTTAATAATAGACTGTCCGTGATTTCTTAAAACTCTTCGCCGAGTCGTTCAATCGCGACATTGCAAGACTTAGAAAGTCCTTATGCGCGGTTGATATTTAGGAAATCATGGAAGAAACGATAACCTGCGACGATGTGGTTATTGAGTGGAAAGTATTAATTAAGTATCATGTACGTGATATGTTTCCCATTTATCCCATCGTTGATCGGTAGTGACCTATTTTATTCGTGTATATTCTGCGAACCTCTATCAATACCATGTATGATTAACATCTTGATATTTTTTCACAATTATTCTTAACAATACCCCACGGTACTGACATTAGTACACCAGCAAAAAGGTAATTTAGTTGTCAAGTGCAACGAATTCTTTCTCTTCTCGTGTACTTTAGATCAGAGAGCAATCGGACACGCCACGAATTTTGCGGGTTGACCAATAGTACGACTGCATCCACGATTTATTAAAAGTAGTATTATTAAGGTGATGTGAAAGTACCACCTGAAGAATCAAATCGGTTATGGAACTTTTTCCCAAGCTAGGTGTGCCGAATCATTTCAATTCAAATTTACCACGTAAATGTGGACGCCCTGAGGAAGATCCTGAGCAGGGATCAACGCGATTGTATTGAATTACAATTTATTAAATTGATTATTTTATGCCTTTTCAGAGATTAGAATTGAAACTAAAGACTTTCAGACGTTAGAATACTATAGACGTTGAATATGACAGACTCAGATGGAAGGAGACGGGAAAAAGTTTCATAAACCATTGCTAAAGAATGGTGGCTGCCAGCGTGGATACCACGTCTCCTTAGAGTCGAAATTCAATTGCCGCTAAATGCAACAGATGGCGTCTTAGTCAATTAGAGTACCAAAAATCACGAATCCAGGAGATTTCTGGAGTTTCACTCCGATCTTGTTGCACTAAATCTAACGAAACGACATGGAGTATACTGTTCCGTATAATGCTCAATGTAACACCACGCAGCTGTTAATGTAAATATGAATGTCGGTAAGATTGTTCGCCGTTTCGGACGGTATATCCGTTAGAAGATCCTTTTGGCACTGGCGTCGATTAAATTCCTCGGCGCCTTTCGCATCATCTTAATACTTGCGTGATTTCTTAGAAGCACCGCAAGCACATGCTACAACTATACTCCGTACTATACTGCCGGATCTATTGTCATACGATAGCAAAAGGTCCCTTCCAGCTTCTTTTAACACTCTTTAAACTGGACTGCTACTCATGTAGAGAGTAACGACGAGCTTACGCGGAATTTCATTGGAAGGTTTGACTTGCAACATAGGAAAATTTCTCTCCCATAAAATTCGCCCAGCTTTGTCTTGGACCTTTGATTAGCAGCTTTGCGCACGACAGACACGAACGTCGCACGATCGTTCACATTTCAGGGTGGAACCTCGAATTTCTTCCAGAAATATCTCGGGGAGTTGACTCACTTTTTTTTTGTGCACCGCGGGAGTACCGATTACGAGAGTACTTACTCCTGGGTTCCTCGTTGCCCTTGTTAGACCTACTCGGATGAGAGAGCGAATAAAGCGATACGTCGACGGTTCATCTCTGAGATGTGGCTTATGCTGTGTTTTCGATATATATTTATATAGATAATATTATACTTATATATCGTCCTTTGTCATGATACTCCGTTTTCACCCTAGTTTTGACTGCTGTTCAATTCCGCCTATTACCGTCTTCCCTTTAGCAGTTGTACACGTGTTGATACTTTCATATATTAAACGAGCCGTTCCCAATTTCTACTTCTCTGAGGCAAGTCATCGAAAGATTCTGAAACATCGTCAATTGCAAACTTTTCAACACCCTGCGGTATTACTAATATTTAGTACTTGTGTGGTGCGGTACCATTTCAGTGTTTTGTATAAATTATTAAATGTGGAGAAAATAGATAGGTTTCGCCTTCGCGATGTTTCGAATATACGCGTTGATGTAAAGATACCTTTTCGTTAACGTCAGCTTAATGATGAACCCGAGTAACACGTAATCATACGATGTTGCTGACGCTTGATGTTCGTTCATATAAACTTTTAAATTTCGGATGGCGAAAAATTTGGTAGAAAATAACACTGCAAGTTACTAGGTTCGAGCTTCCGCTTGACGCCAATGGATTAACACCTTAAAGCTACTTTTTCTACCTTGCGGGAGAGTGCAAATTGTTGCGCAAGTTCACTTGCAAAACCATGTACACGATGGCAAGAACTCTCGGAGAGGCAGCTCTCGCAAGTTTTACTTGCACGTAGACCCGAGCTATAAAATATGCTATATTTACTTAACTACAGAGCCCTCTTTAATCAAAATTATGCTTGTACTATTTTCATAAAAATATAAAACGGCACTCGGGTGCCCGGTTATCGAACAACCATGTAGACGACTTAGGTGATGAATATTAAAAAAATATGCCAATTAAAATGAATATCGTATTACATGAAAATGTCAAAGTAAAGCCAAAGAGAAAATTCACGAGGGCGTTTTTCAACATCTATTCGGGAAATATGAAAAATTCACGTGGAAAGAAGCGAAATGGGATACTCGATTATTGTCATATGAGTTAAAGGCTACCCTGCTTGTTTTGAAAGACCCGCGACTTATGTGATGAATATTAAAAAAATATTCCAATTAAAATGAATATTGTATTACATGAAAATGTCAAAGTAAAGCCAAAGAAAAAATTCACGAGGGCGTTTTTCAACATCTATTCGGGAAATATGGAAAATTCGCGTAGAAAAAAACAAAATGGGATACTTGACCATTGTCATATAAGTTAAAAGCTACCCTGCTTGTTTTGAAAGACCCGCGAGGTGAGAAATAACTATAGAGACCGCCTCTCATTATTTAGTTAAAAGAAATCAATATCCGACTGACTAATTAATTCATGCTACTTATTTTGTTCCTCTGTTTAACCCTACGACTTCTACTACTACTTCTACCACAATTTCGGCCCTCGCAAGGCTCCATTCTGAGCTCAGGTAAAATGGAGTCTTGACTCGACATTTGATTGACCGCCACACAGGCAAACGTGATTAGTCAATTTGTGTCGTGAGTGATTGGATCTGTCTGTTTGATTTGCAACGTTCGCCCTTGCCTGTAACGTAGAACTTCTGTTATTTATTTATTTATTATTACTTTTTTTTCATAGTAACCTGTATTTCAAACAATTTTCGAACAGCACACAAAAGTATCCCTGCATCCGAATGAATGATCTGCTGTCCGTGGCCAAATTATTAGTTACATCTGTTAATATTGTATCATGATCAGTTCGAAGCAATATTTTTTAACCATATTGTGGACGAGTGATTGATGTCCGTTACATGAAATAGATATTCCATTGTAATTAAAAAAAAAAAATAACAGTATATTACCTAGTATTTATTCAAAGGAAGTCATGCTTTAAGAACGACCGAGCGAAAAATTGAGATTTTTCGTATTTATTTAAGAATATTTCAGGAAGGGAATTATACAATAGAGGGATAAAAAAATATAATTGCCAGGACGAAATTAAACATATTTGTAGACAAGGAAGTAAGTCCAAACGTGTAATAGCAATGTTTGAATCTGAAATAATAAGAAAAACTATAGTAACTAATAATTTGGTCACCGACTGGTAAATAGCAATATCGCCTTAATTGCACGCTGGTAGAATATTTCCGTAAGTATTACAAGTTTCAGTAAAGTCCCAATTAAAACACACAATCTTTGGACATTTCATTGATAACCAATAGAAATTCAACTACACGGTCAAACATTTAATGGAACGTGTTAAATGTTTAACGCATCCACTTAGTCGAATGCTTAGAAAAATTCACTAATTAATATATATAAAGCACAGGACGAGAA
Organism: Orussus abietinus; assembly: GCF_000612105.2. Classification (NCBI taxonomy): domain Eukaryota; kingdom Metazoa; phylum Arthropoda; class Insecta; order Hymenoptera; family Orussidae; genus Orussus; species Orussus abietinus. The sequence continues at coordinate 905,004 of NW_019394258.1, forward strand.
AGATACGATTAGAATTAAACCTATTATTAGATTAGCGTATAATTAACGTTACACTTCGATATTTCTTATTTCCACGCAGGGTAATATTGATTATGCACCAACCTAATACCGTCGGTAATAAACATTCCTCTTAGTTTCTCAACTTGATTTTTTTAGTTTATGCATAGTTTATGCTTAGTTTATGCATATTTCATGCATATAAAACTATTTAGTCCACGTGGCGACTTCTAGTGTTAGGCAAGTATGAATTCGTACCTTTCATATCTCATACACATAATTAGGTCAAGTGCCTCTGGACCTAATTATTCTGTACGTATGTAACAACTTTCGTTAATTGTTGTTAAAGGAACGAGAAGACCACAATGTTCAGGGCAAATCGAAAATGTTATATGTAACCAACGGCTTTTGTCCAGGGTGTTTTAGAACAGACGCCCTGTAAGTAGCGGACGTGATTTGTTATGAAAAATGAAAAATATTAAGGTGACCTGAAATGCCCCTCAAACCAGTCAAATCGAACAATACATTTTTTTTTAAGGCTACTTCAATGAACTGTTTGAAACATTAGGACATGACTCGTAGGTGTCGTAGTCACATTGTAAAATCCGGCGTTTTGTAAAACGCCTAGACGTTTTATAAATGTCAGCGTGAATACAGTCTTCGGTATCGTCTTTATTAAGATATGAGAATTTAATTTAATTCTCGACGAAGGGAAATTATATTTTTAGTTAAAACTGCGTTCTCTAATGTGGTGTTGCATGTGAATGTATGTGATTCGTTCGCTAAACTCTAATTCAGAGGTGTCCAATCTTTTGAGTTGCATGGGCGGCATATAAAATAAATAGTAAAAAATCTGCTTACTCTTATTAGGAAAGTAAACGTTGAATAAGTCATTTAACTGCTCCCTGAAGGTATAAAAATATAGTAACCGTAAGGAGATTTTCTAGTTTAGAAGAAAAAAAAATGTTAATTTCACTATAATGAGTATCCGAGTAATTTTTGAACAAAGAAAACTAGGTAAAAAATTGTCAATTTACCTAGATTTTTCTCTCAGTGTAGTATACATATCAGTGCTTGGAAGTTATTGGGTTTTCGTATCTTATCTCTTCACCTTCCTTTCTACTACTTCTTTTTTAATGTTTACAAATGCCTCACTGCTATTGCGACCCGATGTTATAAATCATAAGTGACTTATCTTGTCATACGGAAAAGCTCTACGTGTAATCACAACTTTTGTCGGCAAATGATTTCGGTTCTTACTGTGGGGCAATAATTTAATCAAATACGCGAAAGGTTACTGATGGAACCGATATGTGCATGTAGCTCTAAGAACGTTTGCACTTTTTCGGGAAATACTGTCAAGATTGTTCTGCCAGTCTTTGGTCTTCTATCCATTGTTGACTAACGAGACTCGGACCCTGGGTTCATTCTGCATATTGTATGTATGTTTCTGTACATGATTCTATTTACAGCACGCGTGGAACTAACGAGGCATCTACGATTCGATGTTGCTTGATTCCTTTTCGTCTACGTTGTCGTTTGTCACGTGTGAAGAGTGTTATACGCCTAAAGTCGAAATACACGTAAATGGCTAGACCGAACAACTTAGGAGAAAAGGAAAAAGGTTTAATTGTAAATAAAATACTGCATGTTATACCCTGACGATGGCGAGCAATTATTCCCTTGCAACGAGTTGTCTGCATCGAACTTGAAAATTAGTTGGCACATTGAAAATAGTTTGAACTAAGCCATAAGACGCATCTCGTACTTTCTTCTCTCTTTTCTCTGTATATAATAATAGCTGAACATCATTTCGAATAATCGAATTTGAAAAGAGGAAATTAGAAGGAAATCTTAGGTGTTCAACTAATCCCGAGGTCTTAGTTTGCATGGAGTTTCGATCGATCGAATAGTGCATCGCATGACTTGATTGACATTAATTAATTAGATTAATTCATAAGTCATCGAAGCATAATGGAGTGAATTAGACCGGAGTTAGTTGTATGATCGTTGATACGTCTGTCTTTAAATTACACTGTTAAAAAAGATATTGCAATTGAATAACATTTTTTTTTGTTGAAGTTTTATTCATCGTGTACTAATTTTCTAATATTTTATTTACCCATACTATAAACATGTGTTATAAATTTAGTACACAAGTGTATTGACTTTTCTACATCATTCCTCAAAGTTGTAAGACAATGTTATAAAATTACAATTAATTTAGAATTTTATTACAAATTTGTGAACCTAAGGTGTATGAAATTAATGAATATTTTTAACGGTGTAATACTACGGGTTAATAACTAGTTTGTGACAAGTTCAATTTGCATATTTGGAAGTTTAAACCGTTTTACGATACGATGGTACAGATTCATTTTTGTTTCATTCCTAATTTATAATTATATTAGTTTAATCGGAAATTTGTCGAAAATTGTTCTTTGGGTGCAGCTTGAACTTGTCAGATAATGATAACTAGTTTTTTTTTTAAACGACTTCAAGATGCATATTGTTAAGCCTCGGGACATCGCGTTGTAGATTGTCAGAATGTTATTTAACTTCCGGAGATGAATTCCGCCCCAGTATAATATGACCAAAAGGTCAACAAAAGAAAGGATTGATTTTTGCTCCTGCTTTAGAAGTATATTAATTTATAGGAATAAACGGCATGATTTGTTGATTTTGTTCAATTAAAATCCCATTTTGATTACCGAAATCGTCTACTCTCGGCAAGTCGAAAACGTGCGTTTAACCACTCCGCATTCGCAAACGAGATATTTTTTAACTCATATAAGACTATTGGTGCAAGTTGTAACTTTGTTGATGTAATACTAAATCCATGATGTTAAAAGATACCACAGTTATGTCCGGTTTCCCTAACCTCGCTTAAAAAGGTAATCCTCGGTTACAATGAGTTGCGCGTTCCGCCACATTTTAACGGCAGGTTAATTTCCATTAACCGCCGCGAATGCGAAGTGGTTAAAAAACGGAATAGCAATTTCTACTTCTGCCGGACGAAAAAACTTTGTCATATGAAGTGTCGTTCTAATCTTAATACATTTTTTTTTTCTTTTTTCTTTAATTCTTTGTTTTGCCCTTACGTTTCTGTAACCTAGTAAATTGTTTCTCTTGTTCAAGCACCAGAATATTTGCAGCGATTAATCGGGCCAAGTATAAAAAAATTTACGTTATTAAAAAGTTAAGTTTGTACCGAGTAGGTTTCGGTGAAACCCTCAAATCGGTTGATTCGAATAAAACCCTTTTTTTTTTTTGAGGATATTTCATCGAACTGGCCTTAAATTTTAACACGCGACTCGTGAGCACCCAAGGGATGTTCTGACGCTTCGCAAATTTGGAGATGAAATGAAAACTTCGGCTGAAGGAAAAAGTAAAAATCCAAATTTGGAACACCAGGAGATTCCTTGACCGCTCCCGAGTGGTGTGCTAAAATTTCCGCCATTTCGATGCAACGAAGGACCTTTAGAAATGTGTGTTTTATTCGAATCGACAGGTTTGCCAGAGTTTTACCTGCCCTTAATTTGATCGCCGAGGTACCCGCGACCCAATTTAGTCGCTTTTCGATGACATTTCCCGTAGAGAACGTTTCGAGGCTCCGATTCGAGACCAGGCTCGCCAATTGCAAGACAAGTTTAGTAGTTTAGTTGTCGTGTTAGATCGAGTAAGGAAATATGAATTATAACCAACGCATCTGTGTCCTTTCAGCGAGACCGACTTTCCTGAATCTCAACCTGAATCTCAACTCTCTGACGCGTCTTCAACAAACCACCTCTGCCAAGTGTAGGTGACATTCGATAACCCTTTCGAACTGATTTCCGGTAGATGTAGCGTATTTCTTCTGTAAATAGATCGATTCGTACTGTACGCGCATAGAAGGGTTAACGTGATGTGAAAGTGGCGTCGAAGAGGTTTTGTTTATAAAACTTTTCTCTCAACTCGGTTTACCGAATAGCTTGAAACGTTACAACGTGAATAGAGAGATTATAGGGAAGGTCCTGAAACTCATGAAATTTCAATTCTTTTCTAATTTCTTTATAGGTATTTTAAAAATAGTTTATAAAAAATGAAATTTTGCGAGTTTCAGGACCTGCCTTAGGATCTCCATATTCACGTTTTAAAGTATGAAACGATTTGAGACACCCAGTTCGTAGAAAAGTTTTATGAACGATTGAGCTCTCACATCCCCTTAAGGGCATCCGAAGAGTCAATCGTTCATGAAACTTTTCCCCGAACTGGATGTGCTGAATCGTTTTAAGCCTTACAATGTGAATATAGGGGCTATATGAAAGGTCCTGATCCTCATGAAATTCCATTTTTTAGAACAAAATTTACAAATATCTATGAACAAGTTATTTAAAAAAAAATGAAATTTCATGAGTTGCGGAACCTTCCTTATACCCTCCATATTTATATCGTAAAGTTTTAATCCATTCGGTACACCCAGTTTGGATAATGGTTTCATGAACTCTTCGACGCCACTTTCACATCACCTTAACTGTAATTGCAACTCATATACCTTTAAAGATTATCACCCCTAATTTTCATTTCCTAATTTACCAAATAATCGAGGATCGTCAAAGAACACTAAGCGAAAAGAAACGCTTCCTATGAAATATAGAATTCTTGTGACAAAGTGATTTTTACTTCCTATTATCAACAAAATAAGTTGTAAGATCGATTGAATCAAATTAATATAAATCTGAAACATTAGATTTTTTTCGAGTGCCGTCACTATGTATCATTGCAAGGACATTTTTGTTAAGAAAGTTTCAAATATAAAAAAATGAAACATTCGCTAGTTCCAATTCTTCCGGTCGTTCGAAAGGGCTCGATTTATCATTCTGGTACCTCTTGATATTCGTTACGTTTTTTTTGCTCCTCACTTTCATTTCTCAATGTACTTCTGTGTATTCGTTTACGAGACGTGTGCTTCAACGTATATTTTTCGTATGTAGTACGTTTAAAATGTGTTTCTTCCGTGTTTGTATTTTGCTCATTCGTTTTCATTTAATCGGAGTATATTCCACGTCATCAACGATTATATTAAAACACTAATGCAAATGAAATACTGAAAGCCTGTATTTTTCTACTTCACGTTGAATAATATTATAATTATATATTCTATATTATATAACATACTATATTATACAGTAAACTATTTTTATGGTAATTTTCGTGGTTTTCCTGTTATCGTTACAAGTACTCTTTAACGTCCCAATACTCGGTAAAATTATTTCTTCGACGTGGAATGTACATATACGATCCTGCTTTTTTGTAGGGATGAGCATGGTTCATTTGTCAATTTCGATCTCGTTAATCGGTATTATTTCAGCTTTCTTCGGAATCAGTGTGACACCGTTTTTTCATTGCGTAGGGTAATTAGGAATACTTAGACATTTTTATTTTCCAGTTAGCTGATCGCCATTGGCCGTATTGTTTATAGTGCCTTCAAGCAGACTTATAAATTAGAACATGTAATCAATTCGGCCCCGATAATGGTCTGTTCTCTTTCATATGAAATGTAGAGTACTTCCTGATATTTTCGTACCTATTGTGTAGCGTCACCGAGTATGGTTGGTGGCAAACTGGGCCTCCGAATGACTACCTTACACGAGGAAACGTCAAACATTGGAAATCCACTATCATCCCCTGTCCACGATGACCATGAAGAAAAGAGCGACGCTGATTATTCCGAGTATGATGCTTATCAGGTAACGTATTCTTTTTATATTAAGGTGAAGTGAAACCCCCTTCAAATCAGTCGATTCGAATACAACACTTTTTTTAAGGGTATTAGACCAAACTGTCCGAAACTTTGACACGTCGTTCCTGATCATCTAAGAATTGTCCTGACACATTCAAAATTTGGATTTTTGGAAAACATTGTTTAACTCAGCCCAGACCAGAACCAAAATGCCGTCGAGCTCTCATATTTCGATCAATATACAATTATCGAAGGCTCTGATATGAGAAACGAAAGGGTCAGGACAATTTTACAACAATTTAGAACACTCTGGTAATCGATAAACTCGCATTTCAATGAGATAAAGGCAAAAAAAAGTGTTGTATGCGTTTCTATGCCAAAACGATGGGAATACGAGGTCTCGGAGTGAAAATTTAATTGACCTGGAAATCACAGATGGCGCAGGGTGTCCCTCTGCAGTCAATTAGGGCCCCAGAAAGCATGAATCCAGGGGATTTCTGGAGTTTTACTTCGATTTCTTGATATTTATTATACGAAAACGACAGGTGGAGTATGCCATTTGGTACAATATCCAATTTAATTCGACACAGCTGTCGATATAAAAACGAACGTCGGCAACGTAGGCATTTAGAAACATCTTCTTTGTCAACGTCGATCAAGTTCCTCGAGCTTAAATAGTGCTACAATTGATGAACAGTTCTCTCTTTTTTTTTTCTTTTTAGAAAAATTTAATACACCACTTAAGGTGAAATGAAACCTCCCTGAAATCAGTTGATTCGAACAATACACTTTTTTTTTTAAGGGTATTGAACCGAACTCTGAAACTTCGACACGACTCGTGATCACCTAAGAATTGTCCCGACGCTTTCAAAATTAATATTTTCGAAAAGGTATCAGGAATAAATCGCATTAATCCTATGTACCTCCTTAAATGAATTGTTCGGTTAAGTATTTCCTGATGATTTAGGTCTTCGTCCTATTAATTAGTAATAAAAGTGATGAGAAATAAGTAAATATGCTGCGCGCATAATACAAATTCACGTATTAGATTTTGTTACTACCTTATTGCGGATGATCGAAGATGTTTGCATGGAAACGTTTTCGTTTGGTTGTGAGGGCAAGAACGAAATGATACAATGGTACCTTGGGTTGTCATGAAGTATATTGAATTTGTATTAATTTTAATGAAATATCCCCATTTTCTCTTAGACACCGCCCAAGCCCACAAAGCTGCTGACATCTTCGCGGACCTTGGACTCGCTGGTAGAGTTACAAGCGACTAAAATAAATACTCCCAGCATGAGTAGCAGCGGATACGGTTCCCAAGCTGTATCCACAACAAATCTAACATCTGACGATTCGATCTCCATAAAGTCCATCAGCGTGGATGAGACCCCAGACGTGGAATACAAAGGCTTACTGGACAACAAGAAGTCCGAAAAGATGGACAGCTCCTTAGTCGAAGAAACCACGGAGGAACATATAGGGGACTCGAATATTATCCTGGATAAGACTGGTATCCCTGATAACGTCACAACAGGTCAATGATTCTTTATTTCTACGCGTTAACGTATAGACATTTGCATCAATCGCGTTTAGTGTACTATAAACTGTAATTAAGGTGAATAGTTTAACTTGGTTTTGTTTGCAGACTCCGTAAGAAAAAACTTGAATCAAGCAGGCGCTTATGGTACCAATAATAAGGCAGCAACTCCCACGAGTGACAAAGTTCACAAGGAGGCAGACAGCGAATCTTTGAGTGGTAGTAGTTGCCAAGGAACGTATCTATCGTCAAATATTAACGACGAGAGGAAGAAAAACGAAATGGAGACCAGTCAGACTTCGAATTCTGGTGACGACAGTCCTTTGGAAGGAACGTCCGTTGTACATACTAAACTGCCGCCCGGGAAGGTAAGTTGAATTCTTTAATGCAGGATCTAATTCAACTAAAGGATGTCTTTTTTAAGTGAAACGTGTTATGGTACGGTAATAGGTGTAAGTTTGCATAGGATAAAAGGGACACATTTCAAAAAGTATAACGCATTTTTTTATAATTATCTAATGTTTACCAATGATCCTATACTGCAGAGGAGTGCTTAGTCCTTACACTCGCAATACAGTCAACAGTGTCGTTGGGTTCGATACACTTTTATTAGATAAATTAAATATCTTGGATAATCTAAACATCTGTTTAATGTACTACCGATATATTTTGCCTAGAAGGAATTCGAGTGTTAATTAGATGTAACTTTACAGGTCGTTCGAAGACGAAGGACGTCTGGGAGTTCGGGAAGGCCTACCAGTTCTCAGCACAGGGCATCGTTCCCTATGGTCCGTCCACAATTATCTGAGAGCAAAGCTGCAGCTCGCCTGGAGCAGACCATGCAGACAAATATGGCCTACGAAAATGGTGACCACAGCTCGTCCGAGCGTATTGACGGTAACAACCTGTAGACTGTAAATTATAAGAAATAAAGCAGAACGCGAATGGCTGTTTCGAGTGGTGTGTTCCTGACTTGTCGTCTTAGTTCAAGTTTTCGTATGTTTCTAGATGATGTGAGTGACAAAAGTTCGGCATTCGGCTCCAGACCAGATTTGACCAGGATCGAGCCTCCACTTCCAGAATGGGTCGTGATCGGCGAATCCGTTCTAGTTCGTCCCTATAGTTATTCCGGGGTAATCGCTTATGTTGGACCAACGGAATTCGCATCAGGAACTTGGATTGGAATCGAGTTAGATGCCCCAACAGGTTTGTCAAAATATATAAATATAATTATAGGAAGTAACAACAGAGGGAAAATAGAGGAAGTCGTATATTAAAGTGAAATGAAACTCGCCTTAAACCAGACTTCGAATTATATTTATATTTTATAAAAGAATGAAGTCTTTAGCATGTTCAACAATTGAAATTCGGAGTATTGATAAAACGTTGCTGATGGTCCTGGCTCGTGACTCGCTGCAATCTTTTGTACCAATGCTCACAATTTAAACAATTCCTTGCGAGACAGTAGTAGATAAAAAATGAATTGTTCTAAACCAGTTTGTACAAAACGCGCAGGCCACATTCGAACTGTATTTGTTACACTTTTACTCATTTTTTTAATTGAATGCGACAAATTGTAAATAAATTCCGCAGGCAAGAACGATGGAGCTGTAAATGGCCACAGGTACTTCACTTGTCGGAATAAATGTGGGATTTTCGTAAAAGTGGACAAATTGATTCAAGATAGGCGGGGTAAAGTTCTCAGGACCTACACCAAGCAAGAAACAACCTCACCTCCTTCTACGTCAATGCGTAGAAGCGTCAGTAGAGGTAAGATCTGTAGTACAATTATTTCGATATATCAAAAAGTACTTTAACGTGGACATTCTAAGGTCCACTTTACGTAAACGATTTCTGATCCTACTTTCATTTGACGTCGGAAGTTTGAAAATTGCAGATCAATTTGGCGTCGTTTTGATATACGGCCTTTCTTACGTCTTGTCGCGAATTAATGCGTGAACTTTATCGCGATTTTAATAATACTTGACTGAATAATTCGATAAATAGGAAAAATTCCAAGCATTAAAACATGTATGTATTGCGTTCCGAATGTCCTCGAGTAGACCTAATTGCTCAAGGTAACGATACCGTTTTCAGGTGAGGGCTTACATTCCTTACATCAAAGTCGCAACCGAGGGGAAGGCTTATCGAGCACCGGAACGCGATCCTCGCCACGAAACAAGTAAAGCAGAGATCACCCGTGTCATCCTATTCGATCTTACTGTATCTCACGACATAATATCTTAATTGCTACATGCCTACCGTATGTATAGTAGCAGTGTTTTCAGGTCCCTTAGCTATTAGGGCTGCTACCAATTATCGATAACTATGAGTACCACTTAAACTAGTAAGACGTATTACCGAGGGTATAACGACTGCGTACTCGCAGGGCATACGCTGTTTTCCGATTCGAGTAGAAGGCGCTTAAATGGAGCATAGGAATTATTTGCGCATCTTCTATGGTATCTAGAATCGACGCATAGGTCGACGCGAATTCCCGAGGGTCGACGACTAACGACCACAAAGGCAACTAGAAAGCATTCCAGAACATTACTTTAATCACCCAGATGACACGTATTTCGCCTCTAGCGAGACGACCTTGCTTTGCTCCGTGATCTACGTGTACATTATTAAAATGAAGGAAACCATTAGGGACGATTCCGTTTCCTTTTCCATCTGTCGTCTCCGAAATTGGCAACCAGCTGGACACTTTCCCCGGAATTACCTCGGCGGTAATTTAACGTGACGGATAAGTGAAATATTGTCAAGAGTAGCGTGGTCTCCATGCCTATTCATCCGCAACATCGGTCTCAGTTAATGGTATATCTTGTTATGTAGGTTATTTAAATATTTTATATGTATACAGTTGTTTCATATATTGTATTTTTTTAGTACGATTCTCGTTAAATTCCTCTTGATTGTAACATACTCCTCCACAATCGACGGTCACATTATGCTGTACATTTCACACACACGTTACACTTAACACCCACACGTACACCCTAAGAATAATTACGAATAATTTATGTATACCGTCGATTCATTTTAATTGTATCTGCCGATTCGTATAAAGCTCACATTGGCTTTTGAATGGTCGTCCTTTACTTTTGCGATTGGTTTAAAAGGCAGTTTGAGTTTTAAATTGATCAGGACCGCAGTACGACTGCAATATTAGTCGAATAAGTTTAGTTGGTAAGAACTCTGTAAATGAGCTTGATTTCTCATCGATTGCCCGAAGCCATTAAGGGGATCCTTCTCTCAAAACGCTCCGAAAAATGAATTACTTTTCGTAAATCAAAATTAAAAAAAAAAACCAAACGACGGAAGGTAAATCCTTTTAAGTGCTTTAGTAACACGTGTTTAATTGATAAACTAAGAATTCGACTACTATGATTTAGTATATATTCGTCCCAACTACGTAACATTTATTACGTTACAATAGAAATTATATCTCTTGAAGAATGTTACATATTTCGGGGGAAAATATATTAAATCTAACTAGACTACATTATTTTTATCATTTAAAAATGTATTACTAGAGGACTTACATTTCTTAACCGGATTACCGTTTAGTTCTTGTTTTAACTAATTTCTGAAAAGTGTTTATTTTTCTCGCGTTTTCACGGGAGTTTCCCCTTAAATCAATTTCTTCTCTATAATCTTTTAATGCGGTTGCGGATTACCGTATATAATGTGAGTCTTTCAAAATGTCGAAATCGAATATGACTTTGCTACTACGAAGTAACCTAATCCATACCAATGAAACGAGCGATAAGATGGACCACATTAGATATATCTCGACGAGTGCGCAAATCTGGCGAGTATTCGTCCACGTACCAAGTAATCGGAAAATCGGAGATTCGACTCATTTTTTTTTTTCATACACTGATTGAGAAGACGTATTTTAATTATGCCCATCCGAACCAAGGACAATACGAAATTGACGTTGATGAGCATTCTGATTATCGGGTCTATTTAAGTTGGCTTAAGAAAGTGTTCAGATTGTTTGCCATCCTTGTTAGCACAAATCTTGAATCGATATCAGAGACTCTCACACGTTTACATAAGTCTACAAAGGAATGGTTTTACAAGAGGCTATCGTCGTAAGTTTCAAATCATGTATATTTATTTGCTCAACTGGCACGTTTTTAATCGACAAAAGACAAGGGGAGTCAGGTCGAGAGATCTTGCTGGCCAAGGAACTGCACTTCCTTTCCAGATTCTAAAATGGAATTATCATTAGTTGTTAATGATCATTCTGCCCTTTCCAAATGCTGCGCATGTCTAGCATTTCTTTTAAATTGTACATTTACTGTGCTTCAAATGATTTTTTGTCAAATTGTGAAACGTCACGGTTGCGTTGTCGTATCACCTTAGTGATAATAACGAGTCATTTACTGTGTAAAGACATCGAAATGGATGTTGAAACCACGTGTACTTATATGTAGGAAGAGTATCTAATATTTACGGTAAAATATTTTGTCAACGATCATGACACCGGACTTGAAAGCTATCTTTTGAGAAAATATCGTCCGAGTTTGCAATGACGAATGTCTTATTCGATAAGAATTATCTTGTGATTAAAGATGCACGTTACATTGATTCCGAACACTAATATTATTGATCCGAGACTCGTCAATAAACTTGGGATTTAATTAAACTGGAAAGTAACATTCTTTACAGAGACTTCATCTTATAAACAATTACGGGAGAAGCGATGTTGCACCCGGAATCAATTCCATGAAATTCAAAAGGAAACTGCACAAAGTATTGTCCATTTCAAACTTTCCTTTTCCGAGACTTATTTCATATGAAATTATTTTAAATCTCTTCTTTGCGACACTTAGTTAATATCAATGTTTAGAGCATTTCTCAACTCTAATGCGAAGACAAAATAAAGAGACGTTGTAACTAAAACTAATTTTTCACTAGTATCGCTTGTCACACTTTGTAATGTAACACTTGTCTATTTTTATCTTACAATCCATACTATGTAAATGGTGACACACCCACAGTACAGAATTAGAGCTTTCTATATACTCGCTTATTGTAAAAACCAGAGATTCCTTAACGGGGATAAACCCTGTGAAGCCTGAAAAATATCACTTTATTGAGAATTATTGCAACACCCGTAAAAACAGATAAATAAATTAATGTTTTTTCCCTGGAATTAGTCATGCTTTAAACCGTCGAAAAGCATTTTTTGTTTGATTATATACCTTTTTATTTCGGTTTAAATTATCTCTAGTAGGCTTGGCCTCGCACCTGGAGTTCGAAAGAGTCTTTTTAAACCAAAAAGCCCAGGATTTTCATAAATAATGTAAATGCAGTTTCAGCTAAGCGCACGAAAATTGTAGTTGTTTAATTGTTCATAAAATGACACGTGTAATAAAAAAAAAAATCCGTCACGTGGCTCCCATTCGCATTGAAAGTGACACTTCTAAATTAAAGAGAATTATCAGGAAACTCGGTAGAGTTTCGCACCAAATACATTAATGATTTTTAAGAACTGCCACGTGCAGAGCTGGTGTTGCTTGCATAGTCAAATGTTATACCACAGTAATAACATATTTAATCAAATAGAAAAATGCTTTTAAACCGTTCAAAGGATGACTAATTCCGTGCAAATTAATTAATTTATCTACCTGCGTTACCTGCATAAGAAACAATGCTCAAGAACAGAACTATGTTTTCGGCCGTGACAGAGTTTGTCCCCCTTAAACTTTATCGCTTACATACTACTCAGAGTAAAACGTATAAGAATGGATGTAAAATACTCATGCGAGGATCGTATCCGAATTCCTTGTACTTTATCATAGACCCTCCTCGTTCCATTGGCATAAAATGTGAGCAACGACAAAGTCTCCGAAAGATTCGAGATTTGGAAAGGCTCGCCTTGAGTAACAACTATTAATTCTCGACCACTGGTGTAGAGTTCCGCGAAGGAATTCTCTAGACTCTCGATGTGCGATTCACTGTAAGAGGACGCCGAATTTCTTATTTGGCTAATGAAACTAGTCCTTCGAGAATCAATGTTCTCTAAATGTAATTATGCCGCATTGCAATGAGAAAAAAGATCGGTGGTGTCCGTTTAAATGCATTTAGGAGCTGTGGAATAAAGGATTAATGTTTACTATAATGCATGTTTAATTACTTAAGTGGATACATATTTACATTAGCGAAAGTATTTCTTTAAAAAAAAATATAACGACCCGCGTGTAATTTGAGTGCACTTTTTCAATCCAATAGCCCCCATAGCCCAGGAAAAATAGATATGATGACTACCAAATTAGGAAGTAGTTGAAGCAAGAAATTTTTATTCATATATTGTTTTCTTCTGGCACGAGAAATGAGTAGAAAAAAAAAGTTCCCATGCTTAGCATGCTGGGACAATTTTTTACAAGGGGTCGAAGTCACGGATATCGGTTTTTCGCGAACATTGGAAAAAAAAGTCTCCTGCACCACTCGTACGGAAAAATGCATCCAATAAAAATTGAAGAGGTCTAAATTCTCTACAAAAATGTTCGTGAAAAAGAAATCTTTGAGTTTGTCATATACGCAATCATTGCGGTAGAAAGCCAAGTAAAGGTGCAGACTGATAGTTCATAAGCCAAGGCAGCGGCAGGTGTTTATCACTTAGCTTATCGCCGTAACGATTGAATTTACAACTAAATCGAAGAGAGATTTTTTATAGATAATTTAGTCCTCTTCAACTTTTATTCGAAGAATTTTTTCGTAGGTAAGCGCGTTTTTTCAAATACTCACGAAAAACCGATTTCCGTGACCCGGATCCCCTGTAAGAAATGACCCCTACACGTTATGCATGGAGACTCCTTTCTACTAATTACTTGTACTGGCAGGAAACGATTCGCCAAACAAAATGTCTTGCTTTAATTACTCCCTAATGAAATGCTATATCTCCTGGATTACTTGCTCTAATCTTACTTTGCGTTGCACCGGTGATACGAAGAGAAAAATGTGCACGTTCAAAAGTCAAAATGTATCGCGAATAAAGACAATTATATTTATACTCGTTGTCAGTGAATATACATATGCGAGATTGTGTCGCGTGACATGTGACCGGCTCGTGAACATGATTAGATTTATAGTAATTTCTAGCAAGGTTTTAGAGTGAAATCCTCGCTTTGATTTCGAATCGTATCGAGATACGTCAAATGTTAAGCAAGTGCGTATATGGTGTCGAAATTATGCCCTGTGAAGGAACAATTGTATTCTCTCGCGTTTATAACGATATTTGTCGACGTTTGACAAATTCGAAAGAAGTTCATCGACTGTACCGATCTTTTCTCTTTTTGTGCTTGTACTACTCGGCTTGAGCAGAAAATTGAACGACAATTTCCGTATGATCGGCATGTCTAATGCTGGCTACAATATCAGCGATTTAAGGGACAAGGGAAGCAGTACTTTACCATTGAGGTATCATCCTAAACTTGTTCATATTGTGAGGGAAAAGGGAAAACATACAGAAAAATAAGAAAAACCAATTTCTGTCCAATTAAAACGATACCGCTACTATAACTATGACTTAATGAAAACAACAAAAAAAATTATTGTATGTAATATTTATTGACTGTAATGATAAATTCGCCTCGGACGCTGTGCTCACCCGGCGCAGCGGATACGTAGTCATACGTTGCTCGTACAAATGTTTAAGAAACGTTAATAAAGTTGTACTTCCGTGTGCGTTGGGGAACATCGCGGCTGTAAGGCCGTCTGTCTGTCCATTTTTGGTAATCGAGCTGATTTGCTAATTGTCGAACGAATGATACACAGATTAAAGTACACACGTCACGCAGATGCTACATGCCTGTTCGGAATGACAGGCGTTTACAAATAAAAACTTTTATTTCAATCATGATTTATATCTTACGCAGTTATTTCAAACGACTCGCGGGTAAGCAGAAACTTCCCATGAGCATTTCGTTACTTCTTCCTATCCATCTTACTACCCGTACTCGAGACCGAAAATGTGTTACATTTTAATAAAAATATATTTCAGTATTGTACTTTAGCTGCGGAGGGTTATAAGATTCAAATCTTAAGGGGATGTGAGAGTAGCATCTGAAGACCAATCATTCGTGAAACCTTTCTCCAAATTGGATGTACCGAATCGTTTTTCAAATTTTACAACGTGAATATGGAAGCTTAAGAGCCACCAAGCGGGCCCGGCCTGACAAAAGACGGTTTCGTCCAATCCGGAAGCCGGGTTGCGGCCCGGCTAACGGACCGGCAGTTGCCCCGGAGAAGCCGCCATGATAAGATGTCGATCCGCCATCCGCCATCCTCGGATCACAGGTCGTCGTTTTGCTAGCTTTTGGATCTGCTCGCGGAGTGAGTTTTTTTTAATCTGAAAAATCAGGGGATTGCCAAGCGTTCGAAACTTAGGGGGCTCTGCCCGAAAACACTGCAAGAGTCGAAGAGGTTATATGCCGAAGCGGCCCCTTAAGAAGAGGGCACCTACGATTTTTAGTACTATTACTATTTACGATACTATTTTTACTATTTTTACTATTTACGATACTATTTTTTTTGTGTCACTTTGTCAGGATTGACGGGGAAGAGACGGCGGACAATCATTTTTATTATATTTTGTCGGGTCTGCATTTGAATGGATTTTTGCATACTTAGTGACGTGAAAAATACTAATTCAGTACATTTAACGAGATCGATGTACCATTAATATTCTTGACTTTTAGTAATTTGTTCGCTGTCTATTCTCAGACTTCCTGGATTCTTTTTTTATATTCTGTTTTGCCTGTCCTTTTGTGCTCCTTTCCAGGTTTAGGTGGATCACAACAGGATACTTTTTTTTTTCAAGTCATCATGGGTAGTTCATTGCCGCAGATCCTGCTGGACTTGTTGGTAAGAGATGTTAAAAGATGTTGAAGGATGTTTGTTATCATAGAGGTGAGTTGAGAGCAGAGATGAAGATGATCCCTGAGTTGAGGCGCTACTGGGGGTGCGCGAGCCGCTCGCATTCTCCACCGATAGCACAGACTGTGCCCACGCGACCCATCCCGTGAGCAATCTTTCAGCCTATTTCTGCTAATTAATTTGACGCTTGCGTTCACAATTCTATCGACTTAACATCGTTTAATATGAATTTTCTAATTGGATTCATTATACGTGTATATTACAACGTATCATACATTGTAATATACACGTAGAGAACGACATATATTATATGACGTATTATACTTACCCAACCCTGATAATCATTCTGGTATTTCCATTCTACCGTTTTGACTAAAGTTCTTGATCTACCCAGCAAATTGAATGTAATTTTTACCTTGCAGGATGAATTTCTCTCTTTTTCTCATTAAATTTCTTCTGAGATCCTAACTTTTGTAAGGATATTTCTCATAATAGCAGAAAAGCACGAATAATAAACATCTTAAGTAAATAACTTTTTATTTATTAACTTGTGTTGTCTTCTGATGCATTATTTTCTTCATTATGTACAATATCCTGTTTCCAAAGGTATTCCTCTACATAGCCAGATTTAGGTATACACGACTTTTTACACGTGTATACTGCTAGTATTCCCCAATCAAGACTATGGAAGACATCTTCAAATTGAAGATAATTTAGTAATTGCGGCATCACCTAGGAAATGTACAAACATATTAACAGCGCAGTCACACTTTCGATTTATTAACGCGCTATTACTTTATGCTGCTATTAATTAATATGGATCTTGTAAATTGTGCTCATACCTGAAATTCTAATTGCCGTTCTTCTTTACATTCGATACAACGTGGAATCCTTTCAGGTTGGTGTTCAGAAGAGATGTACAAAGGTTTGCCCCCCCTGTCGTACCTTACATAAAATTACGTACTACTAAATATGACATGAATGAGAATACACACCAGTTTTTATCACCTAGTGCATGCACTTTAAAGTATAATAAACTAAAAGAAGACGGACACGGCTATTAAGAGGGAATGGTACGTTTAAAAAAAAGCCCGAGTTGACCATACTACGTATCTTTTACAGTGCATGACATAACGGCTTTCTAGTTGCGGAGAAAGCAGCCTAAAACACTTTCTACAAGTCACCCTGTAAACATATATACAAAGAAACATACCTCAGCACCTGATCTGGATACTGCTTAAGCCGAGCACAGAACTCCGAAAAGGTTTCATCTTCCAAGCTATTACTCATTCTTTGTAAATCAGAATCTACATCTGGTTCGTGCTGAAGAGTTCCTGCTTTACCATCTGCTACTAGTTTCTTATATTTTTTGATCTCACGAGCCTCGTCGTTGACATTGTCAACTTCCATTTCTTCATCTGACTTTTCTTCCATTTCTATCGTTAATTCGTATTCAGGAAATAAAAATTTGTCGGTCGGTGTCAAGTTTTCCGTTCCACATAATTCCTTATGACCGTTTTTCCAATCCATAACTTGATGTAAACGACAACAATAATGAACTTTCTTACATTTCGAACAATGACTAGGGGCTAAAATTCCACATACGTGACAAAGTTTTGCCCACATCGACGTGCCTAGATAAATATACATGAAATTATTGCATAACAATTACAGGTATAAAAAGTAAACATAATAATTCCAATTTTATTTGACTAAAATACTTTAACGCATTTGTGACTATGTGACAAGTAATACTAATTAAATAAGGGCAGATAAAAATAAAAGATCAAAAATGTAAACAGTTTCAATACCTACCAAGGTCTGTGTTCCAATCTGGTTTTTCCTCAGGTGGTTCCGATGGATAAAATTGATTCTCTTTTGCTAACTGTGACCGTACCACTTTGAAATTTCCCACCTGGTTGGTTTTGCAACATTCGATCCGTTTGCACACAAAAATGTAAATCATTCTATGAAAAGCATTCGGATCGTCTTCGTACGGAGCATAAATTTGGCATAAAAATATGCACGGATTTTTGCATATTTCGCATTCCAGGGTCTCTTTGCTCGGTATATTTTTTAAATCCAACCATGCAGGTTTTCCACCAACTTTGCTTGGGAAAAAACGACTATTCAACCTCCAGGATTCACACTCCTCTACAAATCCTATGTCAACTTTCCCTTTTTCTAAAATCACAAAATTGTTAGAAAAAATGATCACTAGTAATATTCATATTTAATTGAAAGCTTATGCATAACTATTATTCAAATTATACCTTGCATTTGAATTCTCGTATAAGCGCCAACACTTTACACGTTAAAACACTGCACAGCATACGCCGAATCAGTCGAAAATGTTACAGAGATGAGTTGAGAGATTGCTCACAGGGCAGGTCGCGCGATCGCATCCTGTGCTGCTCTCGGTGGAGAATTCGGGCGGCTCATGCACTTACTACCTAACAGCCCCCAGTGGCGGCTCAATAGTAAACTGAATTCGGGCTGCCCAGCACCTGGTGCATTTTTTTTCGCAACTGCTGCATGTTTGGCCAATATTTCATTAGCGTTACAGTGAAAATCGACGGCACAACGAAACGCGAATAAGAGGTTTTGATTGGCTGCCGAGAACGTACAGTGAAAGTTCTCTCATTCCGTTGTTTCATTTCAGCCAATCAAAACCTCATATTCGCGCTTCATCGTTCCGTCGCTTGATGCAGTAGCGCCAGTGAAATATCGGCCTTAAACGTGATATACTCCGGTTTTATCGATATAACCGACGTAAAACATCATTTACACGTGTAACAGCCATGGTCACACATAAGCAGTTATAAAACCGGCGTAAAGTAACACGTGTAAATGTCCTAATCGATGCTCGCTAAAGTACCAACTGCGGCGCCGTTAGATTAATTATTTTATGCGTGAGTGGTAATTTTTAATTTAAAAGAAAAAAAAATGGGAGTTGCAGTTTACCGAGACTTACCTTTAGTCATTTGCAAAGTTTCGTTACCATGGAAATTACCATGTGCGAAGATGTCAGAAGTTTTTGGTAGTTCCACTCTTGTACCGCAAGTTGTATCGCGGCGCTGTCGTCGGAGCGCGTGACGTATACGCGTGCTATGATAATGTTCTCTGTATGTGTAATCGAAGTTGACTCAAGGCACTTTGTTTTAGGGGTGTTCCCTTGGTCGTTTTCGCGTTTTATCGCAATCCGAGCCAAGGTGTGACGGGTTCGCGCCGGTTTGTGAATATCAAGTTACTCGAGGAAGTTGATCAGTGAGAGTTCGTTCGTTCGTCATCGAGAGGGTGTTCACCAGGACCTGGGACACATTGGGTGAGCATTCGCGCCGCTGGATGCAAGTTCTATGCATTTCGGAACCGCTTGCTTTTATTTACTCCAGTTGAGTTCATTTTAGTGCGGCCACCCAGCGAGGAGTGAATGTTTACCGGAGTATCCGTCGAGGACTCTCGTAGGTACACATTGTTGCGGGCTTTCCGATGGAATATACGATTCTCTGTGCGAATTGTTCCCTACCACGTCACGCATCAAGTGTTTTCTGACAATTGCGGCAACGTCAGTCACCACTCCATTTCCTAGGAAGATATGTCATTCCTCCGCATTCCTTAACAATGTCTAGGGAGCCTTCGCATTCAGATTGTGCCAGTTTGTATGTTTGGATCCAGAGTATCGTACAAGTAGCCTACGCATATTCTGTTTTAATAGCTTTATTAAAATTACTCTTGTTTACAAAAATAGAAAACGAGGGTATGAAAGCATTGGTTTGGTTTTATTTGATTTGAGAATTGTTATTGACGTTATTACACCCCAAACTTGTATAAAGTAACGTATGTAAAGTTTTTCTGCCCATGTGCATCTACGTGTGAGAAATAGTTTCTAGACAGTAGCAATATATTGTGTTGTAAAAATCACTAGACCAATTGTGGATATATATGTAAAAAATTTAGCATCTCTTAAGTAACTGGAGGAAAGCATTAACATATAAGGAACATTTAGGGTTATATTTCAACTTCCAGCCTTTTGTATGCGTTGGATCGGATGCTCAGTTTTTGAAGGTACTTCTTTTTTTACAATGACGAAATTGACTTCTATATCAGACTAATGTATACTTCATATTTTTGTTAAAATTCTGTGATATATTTTATCATTTGTTAAAATACATTTATATTCTTCAATAGTTTAACATGTTGACTGCCACGCTTTATTGAAATCCATAAAAAATGTATTGTATCGCCTTAAGTGAGGTTGTGAAAGCATTTAAAGTTGTTTGAAAGTAAATGTTCCATTTAAAGACGTCAACTTTAATATATTATAGCACAGACTATGACGTAGTGCAGAATTAATAATATTACTAGACATAAGCCAATATAAACATGTTGAATGTTTGGCAATCTTGAAAGGGAAAATCCTGGAACATTAGTAGTCACTGCGTGTAGACGCCGATGTGACGCAAACAGGCAGAAACAATGATGCGCTAAGTCGTATTTTCAATGGAACTCGAGACAGATTATTAATCGGTTGTATTCAATGTTAATAGGTCGTTATCGATATGGCAGTGCCTGCGTGCTATGTTATTAATAAGTACGAGCATTGAAACGAGTTTGACATTTTCAAGAGGTGCAGGACAACGCTTGGTTATAGATCCATAGTATGACATAATAAGTGTAAGTTTTTAAAACTCAAGTTGGAATCAACGTTTTAGTATCTTTGATGTTGATGTTTAATTGGGATATCCCCAAACTCAAGGTGAAGTGAAATACCTCAAACCGATCAATTCGAATAAGGCACTTTTTTGAAGAGTACTGGACCGAACTGTCTTAAACTTCGGCATATGACTCGTGATTACTTGATTTAAACCATATTTAAACCAGGTTTTTTTTAAACCATGTTTAAACCCCACAGAATTCTCATTTGTATCTTTCCGGGACAAGAATTCTTGAACACCCTGTACAGTTGCTTTTCAACTCGTGTAGTTTGCTTGATTAAAACACAATGCCTGGGGGGTCGTAGACTACATTTTTTAAGCAACTGATTAGGCATAATACCGCTAAAATTATTTATGTCCTCCCTTGGGCGTTGTCCTGCTGGTTCGTGCTTTGAGGGGTACACGTAAAGATTGAAAGACCGAATATTAAAAATGGTCTATCTCGCCAGCAGCTAATTAATGTCAAGTAACGTTATATGTTACTATTAACTCGGAAGGACCTTGTGGGAATGTATTTGTTGGCATCGAATGAATAATTTTCTTAAATTCAAATACAAGACACTTAAACAAGTTGACTGATTACTTAAAAGAAAATTATTGATTTAAATTAAGAGAGTTACGTCAAAGAAATAATGTATTTACCTGAAGCACGTGAGAATTTGTCTTTTACCGAAATCAAATAATTCGTCGATTGATACAAATAATTCTTTTGTTTTAATTTGTTTCCATTCCGTTTTTGTGTTTGGATGAAATAAACTATTTTCTCAGGGTAAGCAGGGAAAGTTGAGTCCATCAGAGTAGATTGACGGACACACTCTACACTGAACAACGGGTCACAAGTCGGATTGGATGGATAATTTCTGCGTTTCTACGTAATGAAAAGTGTTTTTCTGCGATATACCGATGAGGTCTCGTTAGAATGGTTGCAGAGTATAGGGTAGACGGTGCTTATCCGTCAAAGTGCATCGTATGCGTCCCAGTCCCTGTGGTACCTAATAATGGCAATGACGCTTAATTAAAGTATGTCGACACCGATGATTGCTCTACTTAATCCGAACCTATTCGACAAGAGTAGCGTCATGGATTTAGATTAAAGAACGGAGCTCTATCCCGAAGGGAAGCCGAAAGGTACGACCGTACAAACGGACGTTTGTTTAGCTTCGTTACTTGAGGCTGAAATATTGATTATCACGTAAATGTTGCGATCCACAGGAACTTTAGAAATTCGATTTTCTCGCGAAAGGTGAGAACCTAATACTTTTTTCTTCTTTTTTTTTTAGTTTCCCCATTGGAGAGCCGGTAATTAGCCTATAAATATAGGCCGGAAGACTATAATTCAGGACACGGTGGGGCTGTTAACTTCGGTGACCTTAGCTTTCCTAATTGATATAAATCCAGCACATTACGGCCCATAAATGTCGTAATGTGGTTCTCCATGACCTTCGAGATTTTATGTATATTATATTCCGCGTGGTAACAGCATTTGTTATATGCGCCTTATTTTATTCATTTTAATATACGCCGAAGGGCATACAAATTTATGAGACATTTTCTTTATGTTTGTAATATATGTTTAATATATTTCGACCTACCCTCGCATATAATGATTTCGAGATTGATGTAACTGAAATTATTACGTTGCATTATTTCATTATGAATCACGAGTTGGATGGTTAGAATTGATATCAATTTACCGAGATTGATTCAGTTGACTCCGGGCATGTGAAGTGACTATTGTGGCGGTCTCCCAAAGTGGATTTTCTCGAATAAATTCGATTGATCCGCCATTCTGAAACAGAATACTACGTGACATCACCGGGTGAATTGTTTTATTTTTTTTTTTCGAGTTGTATTATGATTTGTGGTGTTATTTTCTCACCCGTGACATGCCGATCTTGGGGAAAGGATTACTTTACCTCAGTTCCGCATTTTAGGAAAGTTACAACCTACCCCAATTTATCGTGCTTCCGTAATTATGCCGTGCACCAAAATGGGACACTCGTTTCGCCCTTGAACTTCAACGGAGAGGGGAAAAAGGACGAAGGATATACTATTTTCCAAGCCTAATTTCGAATGTCAAATTCGTTTCAAGAGTCTCATTCTCGAGTTCTTCGATAATCTCTTGTCGAAATGAGCACGGTAACGTTAGGTTTAATTATTCAATTAAAGTTACAGAATTACGTTGAAATATTCGAGATAAACCGTAATCGGTGTTAGAATTTTTCTATACTTTGGCCCTCGCTTATACCTCGCTTTTATTATCAAAAGATGTCTTTTACTAGATGAATGAAAACGGATGAAATAGACCATATTAGTTTCTTTTTTTTTTTTTTTTAAGACACTGGTATAGAGAAATTCTTAATAGACCAAGTAAAAGGGCATATTTTAGCCCGCAAACGATTTTACCTATTCTTCTTGGAGAAACAATTTAATTACGTAATAACGCGAAAACAGTTTTTTAAGATATATACGGTATACTCGATTATCGATCCATGCAGAAAATATGCTTTTCACCGCACCTACTATTTTTTAATGCATCAGATATACCAGTCTTATCCCCTTGAATGTTAACAGACATTTTCAGGTGCAATTACAGATGGCTATTGCAAAAAGGTTTCTGCTAATTACATGCAAGGAAGTAAAGCTAACCGGATTAATCCGTTAATGGGACAGTTGTTAACCGTATCGAGAGAAAAAATTCCTAACAGATAGGCTTCTGTTATTTTAAGGCTCTTATTTTTCTCCGTGTTCATTAGTATTTCGTTATAATTATCGACCTACATGGAGCGGATGTAAAATGTATAATAAAAGTGCAGGATGGGTACAGGAAGAAGTCCCTTAACATTTTTCTCTGCTTTCAGCGGGACAGTTGGGACAGTTCGGAGTCGGAATTCTCAGATACTGAGAATTCAAATGAGCTAGGGGCCACCGAGGACCCCGAAATCCTCGCAATGGACACGGTGGACAGTGGTAGTAGACGCCAAGCCACGAGGGTCTTCAAGAAGTCGAGTCCCAATGGAAAGATCACTGTCTATCTCGGGAAGCGGGATTTCGTGGATCACATTACTCACGTAGATCTGATCGGTAGGTAACACGGAGAGAATAGTATGTAAAATCCACAGACTTTATCCGTGGAAATAGTAACGACCAATTATTTCTCTTGCTCCTGCAATGCAGTTTATTATTTGAAATCGATAGAAATTAGGTGTCAGAGAATGAAATTGCTCTACCTGATTAATGAGGGAATGGTCTATCTATACGAGTATCTAATACGAACTTTGATCCATAGATGGCGTTGTGTTGATCGATCCGGACTACGTGAAGGATCGCAAGGTATTCGGCCATGTCCTGGCTGCGTTTCGTTACGGCCGGGAAGACTTGGATGTCTTGGGTCTCACCTTCAGGAAGGACCTTTACCTGGCAGCTGAACAAATCTACCCTGTCGTTCCTGGAACGGAGCCTCCTAGGACGTTGACGCGGCTGCAAGAAAGGCTGGTGAAGAAGTTGGGATGCAATGCCTACCCCTTTTACTTCGAGTTACCTCCGCATTGCCCTGCGTCGGTAACGTTGCAACCTGCACCTGGCGACACCGGTAAACCGTGTGGCGTCGACTACGAATTAAAGGCTTTCGTGGGCGAGACACAAGATGATAAACCACACAAACGGTACGATTATTCTACTAGATTAATTAATGTTAATATTCATTGAAATGCGTCCTCGACTTGGCAAGGAAAACTGCATACATGCAGCGACACTGCAATAAGTCGCTTGACGCCAAGATCGGGAACTAATGCCAAATGGGTGGCACCTGAAAACAGAAAACCCGGGATTAGTACGTATCAGTGGATAACGAGTTCCAGTTAACGGTACTC
Source organism: Orussus abietinus (assembly GCF_000612105.2). Taxonomy (NCBI): domain Eukaryota; kingdom Metazoa; phylum Arthropoda; class Insecta; order Hymenoptera; family Orussidae; genus Orussus; species Orussus abietinus. The sequence goes on from NW_019394258.1 coordinate 929,748, forward strand.
TTCTTATTTCAGAAATTCGGTGAAATTGGCCATTAGGAAAATCATGTACGCCCCATCGAGACAAGGCGAACAACCCTCGACCGAGGTCAGCAAAGAGTTCGTCATGTCGCCGAACAAGCTGCACTTAGAGGCCTCGCTGGACAAGGAACTCTATCACCACGGAGAGAATATTGCGGTGAACGTGCACATAGCTAACAACAGTAACAGGACTGTTAAAAAAATAAAAGTGTCTGTGCGCCAATTCGCAGATATCTGCCTATTCTCCACGGCGCAGTACAAATGCACCGTCGCCGAAACGGAAAGCGAGTGAGTACCTTCGACCAATTTATATTTATTTACTTGCTCATATGTACATACGACACATCAGGTAATTAAGACGCAACGGCGTATGCGGTGATTCGGCAAATGTGACGAGTAATTGGAACGTTTCTCAGATCACAACGTCATTCCTACGTTGCGATGAGTTCCATAATGATGTCGAGAAAATAGGTACTGTCCATTAAAGAAAGTTTCGAAGGTATTTGAGGAACATTTGTAAGAATACGAATACGAGTGGAAATGTAGTATACCGAAGTACTTTGATTGATTAAACCGGAGTGTAAGACGGTACGGGAAGTCACAATGTCCAGTTGGGATTTCTTCCAAGACGCCGAGTACCTTTCTAAGTAAGAAAAGGTAATCGGAAGTAACAGCCCCTACAGTGTTTGGAACGCGAGGATTTTCATACTTCCAATTAAACTGTACGTCATATTATATTACATGAACGTTCAGTTCACGTAAACGGAGGTGAGCGGCAATGTAGGCTTCGTTTTAATTGTTTGTTAGCCCTTACTAGTACACTTAAACAGATTTACTGATTTCCTCCGGTCTATCGCCATTCGCAATTCATGTCGAGTGATTAAAAGCGCATTTTGTAGTTTTTTGTTTTTGGATTATACACGCGGTGTACTAAAATGATCCCCGAGTCGAGTTTAAGTTTACGCGTCGAATACGAACTCTCTCTCCTCCATTGACCGAAGGGCTCGTCCCAGGGTTGGGTAATTTCGCGTTTCTCAAGGTTTTTCACGTATATTGGGTAAACCATGTAGTTTACCGTAGAAAATCGTAGAAAAGGAGGAAATTACGTTTCCAATATGAAGGATGCCACCGATATACGGCCTCCCCTACATGATAAACATCTTTCAGCACACATGTAAACACATGTAAAAACGTTCAAGGAATAATTTGCCGCTTGCATTCAACATTTTTTTCGACTTAACCCCTGTTTTCTATGAAATTTCTACCTATATTTATTATTTTATATTTAGAAATAGCAGGGTGTAATATAATTTGCGCTCGCGTGGAAAACTATAGACGTATCATACGTTGTAATGCGCACGTAGAGAGGCACTTATTTGACATGAGGTATTACATCTACCCAACCCTGGTTCGCCCTGACCTTGGATTAGACTAAACTCGTTCAAGTTGTCATGTAAAGAAGAAAATATAAGATGATTGCACTGGCAGTATAGGGGTAGCGCCTGGATTCACCTTAAGCAAGGTCTTTACGCTAAAGCCAGCGCTTGCCGACAACAAGGACAAGCGAGGTCTTGCTCTAGATGGCCAACTTAAGCACGAGGACACCAATTTGGCCTCGAGCACCATGTGAGTGCTTATGGGGTAACGAAAGCGTTCGGACACGGAGGGTGCCTTAAGTACCTAGAGTGGGAGCTGAAAGCGAAGCCGCCCTTTCATGGGCTCCACAAATTTTCAATCATATTACTGACTTCTAAGAAATATGCTTTACCTACTACAGATTCGTATTTAGTCATTCTCCATTGTAATGACTGTTTATCCTTATATCGTTACTACGAGTAATGGCGTCTGTAATACTCATACCTGGAGATTTCATAAATCAATGTACCACGTTGATCGAACCTCGTTGCGCGTTACGCGTAACGCGTTTGCATTTATTGGCGTTGTTTTCACGCACAATGGTGGCAAACGGGCTTAAATTTGAAAAGCATCAGTACCGCATACGAACACGCACAGATTGACTTCCAGTTCTACCCGTTTGCGTAAAATATCCAGAAAGTGTTTACGCTTTCTTTTGACGTCTCATATGTATACATGTATAGGCTTACTCTTTCATGTCACCGTGAAGTATCAAAAACCATAAATCCAGGGGATTTATTGAGTTTTGCTGCGATTTCTTTGTTAACACTGTACGGAAACGACATATGAAGTATGCCATTCCGTACAATTCACAATGTAATACGATACAGCTATCAACATAAATATGAATGTAGATAACGTACGTAGTATCGCTTCACCACAATATCCCAGATTAGACCTCAAATTACCTACATCCATACAGATCTGAATATAAAAATCCCGACCTAGCAACACTGACGGAACTGTACAAAATCGACGGGACTTGAGGCGAAAGTGCAACCATTCTACGATAAATAGTTATTGTATTGTTTTCATTGATGTAACCAGGGGTCGCAATAGCTTGTCGAGTTTGCACTGAGAGAAAAATCTAGTTTAATTAACTATTTTTCACCTAGTTTTCGTAGTTCAAAAAGGGCTCGGATACTTTTTATAGGCTCCACGCACGTAATCAACTCCAAGACCTGGTCTTAAGAGGGCAAAGAGTTAACAAGTTGTTATATCAAGGATTACAGAATACCCTATGTGTATATCTTATATTAAAGAGAGAGAAAAGGAGAAATGAGAGAGGGTATACCGTGCACCAAATATCACAGAATAATGCGTATAAGTTGAGGACAAACGATATTATCCGAGAAGGACATTCGTGTAATCCCCAGGGTCGATTTTCAGGCGTTTCGATGAATCTCCTCTTTTATGATCCGTAACATAACAATACAAATCATCCTTTTTGTATAAATAACATCATATACCTACAGTGTATTCTCTTATTGAACAGTCAAGTCTAACATTATTACGCAACCCTCAATATTGTCGGGTCTCCGAATTACCTGGTAAGAAGATTTGAATAGAACGAAATTGACGTAAATCGGAGTGCACTATGAGAATTGAATAGAATCGAGATTAATGGAACATTGATACCTGCTGGGTGAATTAGGCTCGTGGGAAAAATCAGGTATTAAATAGAAAACAATCGTCGCTTTTACGTTGATACTGAGAAAATGTTGAACCTTCCTGTATTGAAGCCTTCTTACCGGGTCTAGGAGAGCGAAGAAGTAACGATACCTGTATTTACTTCCTCCTCTTGAATTAGGCTCGCTAGAAATGCAATTATCCGAGACACGAATGTGTAAGATCGTTGACAGCTGTGTCTAATATTTTACCAGGGAGGGATGCCCGGTGGGGCCAGGTTTCACCCTGAGCAAAGTGTTTTGGCTGACGCCGCTGCTTGCCAACAACAAAGACAAATGGGGGCTGGCCCTCGACGGCCAACTCAAACACGAGGACACCAATCTGGCGTCCAGCACCCTGTAAGACAGATTCATTAATCCTTTCAACCTTTCTGCGTTCTACGCACACGATCTTTCCCTAACGGTGGCTTGGATAGGCACCGTGGCTCTCGTTCCCGCTTCACTCCCCGCTAAATAAGAACGAATTCCCTCGCTGTCGACTCTTTACTTTCGTTTCGGTCCATTTTTCCGCCCATTAAGTAATATCAGGAGACATAACGCCAATGGTCGGTTCCACGGAAAGTTACCCCAGAATCAGGATCCAAAATCACAGATTTTCGCTGGTCTAACGATGTTAGCGCCCCTTGCGGAAGATTAGGGAACTCCAATCCTACGTGACCGAAACATTTCCTACCGATGTAAATGACCTAAGATACTTTTAAGCTTGCAAGTAAGCTACGCAAAGTGAGACAATAATCCCCAGATGATAGAATGGGATGTTCTTAATGCGATAAAGACTAGCAGACCTGCCAGCAGACGATAATTCTGAATTGCCGAATTCCATCGAGGAGGCGCTCTCGGTCCTAGGTGAGGAAATGATCTGAAGATCTTGGACCCTTAAAGTGGGGACGATTTCAATACATGGCGTTGTATCTCCTTATACTACTTCGTGGGTCCTCATTTAGGAGACTTTCCTCCGAACTGGGTGTACCGAATCGTTTGAAACGTGAACATGGAGGTCCCGAGGACGGTCTTAAGGCCCGTGAAATTTATTGGGTATCGTGATCTTTTCTAAGGCCTTCATTTTCACGTGGTAGAATTTCAAACGATTCAATACATCCAATTTGCACGTAGGTTTCTTAAGCAATTGACCTCTCAGGTGCCACTTTCATATCAACTTAATAAATGAGATAGTATTTGCGTATACTGGACTTTTTTCTTTTTTTTTTTTCTTTACTCCATTTTCGGCAGAGATAGCGGCGCGTGGACTGTGGGCACGAATTCTGTTCCGCCCTGTACTTCTGACGAATTTTAGACATTCTATACGAAAATTGTATAAGTTGTAAAGATTCTCTTTGAGTTAATTACAATCTGCCATGCATGTTAATAATTTACTAACGCATTTCTTTTGTTCAAAGCCATGTTTTCTTTGTTTTCAACCGGGAGTTGTAGGTTAAGATTTGAGATAATGTTTTCATTTTAAACGATGGCAGCACCGTACTCTTATTCGTATCGTCGTCATACAGTTTCACTTTAGTCCCGTTTTCGGTATAAAGTTACCAACTACTCATTTCGAGGCGAAGCGAAGTCGAAAGAAAAGGGGAATGAGAGCTACGGGGTTAACTAAGCCAGCGAGAACTATATAAGACTTTCCGAACCTCGGTTGCGATTATGTTTCGATTTTACGAAAACGCTGTTGAGACCCTCGATACATCTTCACATTTGGGATTTCATGTTGAAACGGAACGAGCAAATAATGTAGAGACGATTAGAGGCGAACAGGCTCCGTGCGTTTTGAAACGAACAATTCCATGAGGTTTGAGATGCCGTTTCGAAATGTCAAGTCGAGGCGAAGAAAGTTCTTAATTAATTTTAACCAAGAGAAACGCTTAATCTCGACTCACCTTCCTCGATGCCGCCATTAACTCTTCGTGGCTCTTACAAGACGCGGGTGGAAACCAAGAAGACACTTCTCTTGCATTAATCGCTATACTCTCAGCACTTATCATTTCTGCCTTGGATTGTTCGTTAGTTACAGAGTAATAGTTCTATTTTAACTGATAAGTCGATGTTAAACATTCCCATAAATTATTATCCTTCCATTCGGAAATAATACTTATCTTTCGCCTGACAGTTTTTTTTTTTTCAGCGACAGGGATAACGCACGGGTGCAATAGATTTACCAGAACCAAGATAGTAAATCGAAATATTCTGCATCCTGCATTGTTTTTTTTTATATATATATATACAGGATGTTCCATAAATAACTGAAAGCCTTTGAACGCAATTTGTTTCGTGGGGTTGCTAGTGATAGGTCGAAAAACCATTATATGGAATTCAGAACCATCCATTGTGTGTTCGCTATTTCGAGAATACATCGTAATTGTTATCCTGCATCGTCTGTTGTTAACAAAAATGGCTTTAACAGTGTCAAATTGTTCAGTTTACCAGCTATTTTTCTCTCAGTGTGTGGACAATGGAACCGGGGATCTTTTCGGCCTTGCCAATGCGTGGGCAAACGGCCTGAACGATTCTGGAATAACTGTAATAAAGAATAATTAAGAGAACTGCAATGTATTCAGTATGGCTGCAATTGTTATTAAACAAAAAGTACGGGGCCCAGGGGATCCCAGCGTGGGTTACGTGTGTGTAAACGGGAAGGGTCTTTACAGATACCTCTCGTAACAGTGACTATAAGTATAACAGGATGAACTGACCGATGAAATTGCAAAAAAGTTAATATTCGGCAATTTGATCGGCCACTTCTTATCGTTATGCTTACGATTACCATTACCTGAGGTATCCATTGGTCACCAATTTCCCCCTGTCTCTGAAGTAGCGCACCATATTTATTGAATACTAGTTGTAAGTACATTGAAAGTCATGAACAGAGTGGATAAAATTATTGAATAATCGGAAGATTAAAAGGATTTCATTATTCGCTTTATCATCGAGGGGCGCAATGCCTAGATTACATAGCAAACTGCGAAATGCCCGTTACAAAGCTAGGGAGCTTTCGAATAGATCGAGTTTCATTGACGCCATTTGATTACCACCGTTGTATGAAACGGGCTTAAATCCGTTTCCATCGTACAATGGAACCACCATATCTATCGGCGTACAGTGACGGGGATAAATATCTCCTCGTGGGTCTAAGAACTAATGGAAATCGGGTATCGCTGCGCGAATGACGATGTACGATGGGAAGCTGTTCAAATCGAAATTTGCACCCTGATTAATGTCCTGCAGTTTGTCTAGGATATGGGGTCGCCAATGTACGATGGGAAGCCGTTACGACCGCTGGTGCATAGTGGCGGACATGAATGCCTCCCCTGCAGATACGGCATCGCCTGTGCAGGATGGGGCGGCATTGATGTCTCCCGATGCACACGAGTCGCTCCATCAGTTTCACGGCGTGTACCTTCTCGCTTCTCCATTTAAGCATTCTATAATGCTCGTAAAATGTATACTAATGGAAACTTTAATTTCTTGGAAGTCATTACTATATTGAAAATGTCGCCCTCTGTCCTCTTCCTTCCGATTGTGACATCCGCTTCGTAACGACCACACGATATCCGCTGTTCGTTCATCGTTACCTACACCTTCGTGCATGTTATTATTAAAACGCAGCCATCTCTCATTTGATCTTGCATGAATCTCTTGATGACATTAACATTTCCGGACGCTTGTTCTGTCTTTACTTTGGCCACGCGTATCGGATGCACGGTTTGTGCATTTATTAAGTGGAATCGGTCGTGCCACCCTCCCACAGTGGCAAAAATGACGAAAAGTTGATCGAAGCAATTTTTTTTTTCTTCTTTTTCTGCATGTGGTAACGAGTATTCGTGCATCGCATTTCTCTTTTCACCGACATTAACAACTTCGAATTGTTATAAAACAATCCGAATGATAATATTAGCGGACGGAGGATATATCGGTAGCACATCCCGTGTGCATTAAGGTGATGCTAAAGTGGTACCACAGAGGTCTCGTTTATGAAACTTTTCTCTGAATTGGGGGGTATCGAATCGTTTCAAACTTTACAATCTGAATATGGAGGCTGTAAGGAAGATCCTGACACCCGTGAAATTTCTATTCCTTTAAAACTTGTTTATACATATTTAAACAAATTTTATATAAACAATAAAACGTTACGGGTGTCAGGACCTTTATAATCCCCATGTTAAGTTTGGAATGTTTGGAACGATTCAGTACACTCAGTTAGGAGAAAAGTTTCATGAACGATTAATACCCTAGATGGGCACTAGATGGCACTTTCACATCCCCTTAATACGATAAGTGGAACATAAGTCAATAGTTTTATTAACGTTATTCATATGGGAAGTTAATTCTAGCCTATACTAACCGCTGTGCTTTGTGCTAACATTGCATGCTATATTTTGTAGTATAATGATAAAAGTTACGACATATTTTGGAACTAATTGTTATTCTTTGTCACAGTGTCGCGGATTCGTCGCAGCGCGAGAACTTAGGGATTATCGTCCAATACAAAGTTAAGGTGAAACTATGTCTAGGACCTTTTGGAGGGTAAGGTCGTTGTTTGGATAGAAAGTCTGATATTGGTTTGACTCGAGGATTTGATTTGCCATTGTGTTATGCAGTGAGCTCGCCGCGGAGTTACCATTCATCTTGATGCACCCTAAACCGGAGGAAGAGATGCCAACGTCTTCTGCCGTTCGACAAAGCCCGACGCATCCATCTAACGATGGCGATGTGTCGCTTAGCACGAATTTGATCCAACTAGACACGTAAGATTAATCTTTCTCTCTCCATAAATGTATTTTACTCTAATCGTGAGCAAACTCGCGCTTGGACTTATGGTGCAAAAAGGGCGAAACAAAGATCAAAGTTTAAATTTGACCATATGTGCAAAACGAGGGCCAAGAGCGATTTTGCTTATCACTACTTTACTGATAGCTCGAAAAGCAGGACCAATATGAACCGTGGTGCAGGCCCGAGTCGTGGACCAAAAAGGAGGGAAATTCAAATATATTTTTTCTTGGCAGTTTATCCCAATGTACTTGGGAACGGTGGGCTGATATAATTAGCGTACAAAGTACAGGGTTATTATAAAGGATTCGTCGAGTTTCCCCGTCGATCCCTATTTACGTCCGATGAATCATTTGCAATAAACCTGAACTTTCGGACTCACCTCGTTCATGTAATAAGAGCGCTATGTACTCCGTACTCTATAAACAGTAAGGCTCGCCCGTAGTATCTGCACGATGATATTGATCTTCTCGTTCCAGGGAAATCGACACGGGCGACGACGATATCATTTTCGAGGACTTCGCTCGTTTGAGGCTCAAAGGAGAGACGGAAGCCTAAACGCGCCGTATCAAGGACCGCCCAAGGTGTACAAACAAACGTCCAAAGTTTCGAGACACTTTATTAGCTAATACCCCATTCCATGTTCCCCTCTCGTTATGGATCGTTCGTAACGGTGTGTGAAGGCCACGTGATAAATTATTCAACCGCAGTTGTTCTGGCGGTCGGTAATGTATAATTACGCGGACCGTCGATACTTGGCCCTAAAAACATTCGTACGGATTAAGAAATCCCGCCTTCGATCGGATGTATATGTGCAACTATAGACAGTTAAGGGCTTTTCTTGTAGATCCAGATAGTATATAGATGCAGAACTTTCCGTAATTCTTTCTTCGTAGGAAATTAAGGCGATGTGAGAGTGCCATCCGAGAGGTCAATCGTTCGTGGATCTTTTCTCCGGACTGGATGTACCGAGTCGTATGAAACTTTACAATGTAAATATGGAAACTATAAGGAAGGTCCTGACACCCATAAAATTTCATTTGTTTTATCAAAAATGTTAAAGGTGTTTATAAACAGACTTAAAAAAAATTAAATTTTATGGCTGTAAGCACTTTCTTTAGGATTTTCGTATTCACGCGGTAAAACTTCAATCGATTCGACTGGGTATACCGAATCCGGAGAAAAGTTTCATTAATACTACCTCTCGGGCGGCACTTTCTTATCACCTTAACGAGTGATTGCCGAACTGAGATTTACGTGCGACCAGCGGGTTTACGCAGAATTTGGGAGTATCGGGGCAGTCGTTTCATAAATTGGTCGAAGAGTCCTCGATGATTGGTTATTTCTCGAGCTAAAATATGACCGGGAAATGATATAGCACTGAGAGAGCAATTTAATTAAATTAACTATTTCTTAATTATTTTCCATGGTTCAAAGAGGACGCTGAAACTTTTTGTAGTGAAATTAACTTTTTTCTCTGAGCTAGAGAATTTAGTATATTAGTTCACCGATGCTACCATCATATAGGTATAAACAAATATCAGTTGGAGTTTTTAATTTTTCAGATAGATGGCCATTTCTTAGGGTATCTTCTTACATTTCGTAGGAGTACACTTTGTCCGACGGTAAAATATCTCTTATTTTACTTAATATATACTCCTGGGAATTCAATACTTGCCAAGGCGCTTCAGCTTATTGTAATCGTTTGATAAGGTTACTCGCATTCGATCGATTTACTCGAGAGATGACTAGTCATCGAGAGAATGTTCTCTCAAACGATTACAGGATTTCCCAATCCTGCGTGCAATTACCGAGTAGCTTTACGTTGCACATTTAACTAATTTCTCACGAAGAGTTACGCTACTTGTCCTGATTTGTAGAATTGTAGGACACCGTGTATGTGTGAAGATCAATGAAATTGTACGAAGTCGAAAGGGATATGTAAAACGTATACTGACGGATTTTGTTCATCAGCGGACGAAGGAAAGGCATTTATATCGTTGTACAGTTGCGGGCATAAATACCTTTTCTGCGGATGTGACGCTGCCCATGTGAATTCAGATGAATTTCTAGTTATAACTCAAAACTTTGGTGAAACATCAGCTTGTTTTGACAACAATGTACATTAACAACCTAGACTTTGTAATGCCAATTGTCTTTATCGACTTGCGGCAAGAAATTTGCTGGAAATTTATTGATAGTGTACCCGCAAATGCAGCGCGCTCTAGCGGGAAGTGTCTCAAATATCTTGCACGTGGACTCGAGCCTTTAGTACGAACCATTGCGATCGTAACTAATAATTCTGTAACCGTCCCTGGGATTTTATTAAGTGTAACCTAAAATTGCCAACTGTATGCACAGTGTTATTCTAACATGAGAAATGTCTCTGAGTACACAAAGGGAAGAGGTTCATGACCGCCAGTGTACGTAGGTGGAACAGTAGGTCCATAACGAAGTCCCAAGTCCAAAGATGGTGGATTTTATGCGTTGCGTTGGTCAGCTGCCTATTTTTAAAGTGGCATATTCGTCTCAACTATTTTGAGCTCGAAGAACTGTTCCAGTATATATGATAACTGTATTGAAATTACAGGTATTGTGCCGAACAATTGACCTCGTCCATGGCATTTAGCGCGATACCGTTTCTGTATCGTTATTTCGCATTTTTAACACGTTCGCTTCGGAGTGAAAAATTGGTATGCCTTGACTGAATAGAATCTTGGGCAATCAAGAGGACATTCTGGGATCCCGCCACTGTGAACGTGTTAACTAGCAAAAGTGGGCAAAATTCAATTTGATTATTATTTAACGTTGCGTAATTAGACCTATTTTGTACGATTAATCGTTCGTCTCCCAGCATTTTAAACGTTTCATTGCGATTAAATATTAAGTAATTATTGATTGTACATATCTAGTTGCTACCTGCAAGGAAAACCTATATTCTGTAACGCTGATTTCAATAACGAAGGAAACTTGCTAGGATGGAAAAATCCTAGAATTATGTCAATTACGACCTTGAAAAAAGTGGGACGATTGCGTGGATTTTACAGCTGCACAATTTTTGGACGGTGATTTTTTTTTTTTTTTTTTAATTTACTTAGTCGTTAATTATATTCTTGCACAGAACCCTGTTCACAGTGTTCCGTCGATATTAAAGATATAGTTTTATGGTCGCTTCATTGGTATGCACACTTTCGCGTTTCTTGGTCTTACTTCGGAACATTAATAATATAACTGAGAAAAAGTCAATATTTAAATAATTGTAATTAACTAAAAGGTGGCAATAGAACCACGGGCACTCAATTTCTTTTCTGAGATTAATCGTTTATACAAACATAACCGATGCGATTAAAATTGTGGACTGTCGAGCTATAAAATAAAATATTTTGTACAATTTCCAAACGAGAAAACATTGATATAACTACTTTGCCCAAGCTATGGGTTCCGTTTTGGTGAATCATCCTTAATTTTTATAAACAATTATGGTTTGCAAAGCTCTATGCCAGTTGGAATGAAGACGCGTCGTTTAAATTTTTATATTATAATCATTGTATATGCCCTAAATTATTAATATTTATTATAAAATAAATCATCTCTCTTTATACTACCGAATAAATGTAAAAATGGTCCCAGATTGTATAATTAACAAAGATCCTTATGCATGTATACAAGGTTTAAGACTGACCAAGTATCACTTCCAATCGATTTCAAGAAGATCAATTGAAAAAATTTCGTGGTGTTATATTTGCGTCGCGTTGACTGCCAAAAACTCATTCTGGATGCTTCCGGAATTTACTGATTAATTAAAGTATTGTAAAATAATATTTATCTAAGAATGTTTAGACATGGAACACTCCGAGTACTAAGAGAACTAATAGCTTATTCGGAAATCAAAAAGGTTCGCGTGGTTATTTTTTTTGCTGCATTGAATTATATTGAAAATCAGGCGATCGTTTTTGGTTTCCTAATTGCACTCGAAACGGCCATTGCTTGAAACGCACGTACAGTTGTTGAAATCGAAAAACGTAAGGTATGAGTTCGTTTTCCTTGCAGGAAAAGGCACCCGCACCAAATAGCAGATAAATTACTGGTGTACTGAATCGCTTTTTGAATTCAATTAAGATACTTTTTGTACATTACTATTAAGTATTCGATATTTTGTGCAACAGGGATATGTAAAGGCAAGTAACATGGTCTGTATAACTATATGACTACTGGAAATATTTTTTAACGGAATAGATTGCATAGAACATAACATATACAAATCAAAGTTTTAGCGATAAAGAAAATCGTACCGAAGGAGTTTATCCGCCGTGGAAATCGATAATTATTAATAGGATCATGGGAAGTGATACCGAGTCATTACGTACAATGCTTTAGTTTCGAAATGACGCGAAAGTCCCTCGTGCGTCAGGAACTTTTAACCAATTTTAACTATTGGAAGCAGCTCAATTAAAAAACGATCCGGTCAATTTATTTATAATGTACAGTGGAAACGACTAAAGACTGAGAAATAATTTCATACCGATAAAACTCAACGGATTTAGCTCCGTGAAATTTCACTCTATGGCGCTTCGTTTCGTTTATTACTGCAATCTATTATGAATGTTAATGATAACGATAAGCCTTATAAAGTATAAATACTCGATGGTATACATGTAATGTATACACGTTGGTTCGTCAAAACGTTCCGAAACAACCGATTGCGACCGTGCGACTCGAAAACGCAGAAGAGACCGAACTCTCGAAAGAATATATTAAAATTTCATGTCAATGATGTGCGTCGAATGCAGTGTTTCTCAACTCAGAGATTACTTCCACCGATCGTTTAATTAGATACATTTAAATATTCGCTTGAAAGCTCTTTCTCAAGTTAAGCAGAATCGACATTCAAGATCTCTCATCCGCGAATCTTTGGATATTGAAGCCCTTGAAATATCGGTCGCCTGTCATTGAAAGGCGAATTAAGTATTCAGAAAAGACCGGCAATATGTTAAAGTGCCGTTGCTCTTTCATACTTCTCGATAGTTAAAATATTCGGTAATAGTTTTGTATCAATCGTCGATTTTATTTAGTCAGGTACCAACGTAGAATGATAAACTGTAAGTTGAGAAACACTGTTATAACATGTAAGCAGTGTATATAATATATCTTTATATTAGGTACGCATTTGATTTGACATTATATTTAACGACCTTTACGTAACATTTTCCGTTCCTCTAATGTCGAATTGAGGCAAGTTCAAACATGCACGGAGAAAATGATGAGTCTTAAAGTTACGGAAGCCTATCTGTTGGGAATTATTGTTCACGATATGGTTAAGGTGAAGTGAAACCTCCTTCAAATCAGTCGATTCGACAATTTTACGACAATTTAGAACACTCTGGTAATCGATAAACTCGCATTTGTACGGGATAAAGGCAAAAAAAGTGTTGTATGCGCTTCTATGCCAAAACGATGGTAATACGAGGTCTCGGAGTGAAAATTTAATTCACCTGGAAATCACAGATGGCGCAGAGTGTCCCTTTGCAGTCAATTAGGGCCCCAGAAAGCATGAATCCAGAGGATTTCTAGTTTTACTTCGATTTCTTGATATTTATTGTTCGCAAACGACAGGTGGAGTATGCCATTTGGTACAATATCCAATATAATTCGATATAGCTGTCAATATAAATACGAACGTCGGCAACGTAGGCATTTAGAAAAATCTTCTTTATCAACGTCGATCAAGTTCCTCGACGTGTTTCACTTCACCTTAATACGGTTAAAAACTCTCCTATTAACGGATTAATCCTGTTAATTTTTATTTCCTTACATGTATAGGTAGCAGAAACATTTCTGTCGATCCAAAATCGAGTCTCTATAATAATTGACGATGTAAAAAGGGATACGTGTAACCTGCTTATGTTTAATTATTATGTATTTCAAAACTTTCAAAGGGAACACTGTTAAAAATGTTTCGATGTTATGAATACTTTCTAATCCAAATGCATACTAAACCTAGAAACAGCGGTACTCGAAATGGAAATTGAACAAATGTATACTACCTTTCGAGTACAAAAGTATGTATGTATGTATGTATAATTACAAAGTTATTTAAAATGTTGGACAAAACAATAGGTCGAGAAATGTAATCGGTACAAATATTAATAACTGTACCACAACGCGTTTTTTCTCAAAATGGATACAATTGTGTATGTGCAAGTGATCGTAAATCAGTATACAACAGATATCGAAATTTAGTACACATGTCCTCTGAAATTCATATATTCGTATCCTATAACCCAGAACATAATTGTAGTAGAAATTAAACGATATTGTATCTTGAAATGTATACTATATGTCGAACAGATATTTTTAACAGTGTAACGTGTAATTTTAATTTGCCACATTTACTTCTACGAGTTACATTAAATTATTTCAAACTCGAGACGTATTTTGAAAATCCGGGGTGAATTCTCATGCACAAGGAACGTCCGGTTCTACCCATTTTCTTGATAAGTTTCTTGATAAATTGAACTTGTAGGGAAATCTAATGTAAAAAATAGCTATGTCTTATGTTACTTTATTACCGTATGTAATAGTACATCTTTGGGCGTGGTCCATAAGGAGGTAAAAAAGGTATAAATCAAGCATGTCACTAAGAAACCTCAGTTTGACCGAATACGCCATAAATTTAAATGTATTAAATTATTGTTTTAGCACTTGGGGAACAAAGTCTGGTTGCGTTACTCGAGCGAGTTCCTTTGCATACATATCCAGTCTTGCGGTCATCTGTGAAATAGAATAGGGGAAAAACGTCAGACCAAAGAATGAGTCTCTAAGCATACGGAGGAAAAATAACGTTAAACATTCCCACTACGAGCTGTAAAATAGGCGCCAGTCCTTAAAAGGATATGATATGATTACAAAACCGGGTTTACATAAATTGCCAATAGAAATGTTTTGGAAGGACATTTTTCTGCATGCAATGTACACACATAAAAGTATATAAATAACATTTAACACGGGAGGCGTTCAAATAAAATACTGTTTACAACGTTACGTTTCAAACGAATTACGTAATTATGCGCTGGGACATTATTGCCGATCGGTAGTTATTTTCTGTTCTATAATTTTTGAAATTATACAAGATTTTGGAATTGTATTTATGCAAACGAATACTGTAAACCTATGTTTATTTCTCCCTGCAGCGACTGCAGCAGCTACCGTTTCGTTCTACATTTTCGATACCGAATATCTCGCGTTCAAGTGAAACTGCTAGTTTGTGACTACGGTGTAAACGCCAAAGCAAGCTGCTTTAACAAGTCGTCCTGCAAGTACTTGCTAGAGCGGCTTGCGGCAAGAATTTCCTGCAAATTTATTGATAGTGCACCCGTAAATGTAAAGTGCTCCAGCGAGAAGTGTCGCAAGTTACTTGAACGGGAACTTTTTCCTCATCCTGTATAGGCCACTTGAACCGCATATATGAAAACTTGCTAATACTGTGGAAAAAGTCATCTTTCAACCTCTCTTATTCTTACCCGGAATCCCCAGAAGTCCTTAATCTGTCGACACAAGTTCAGGTCAAGTTCGGTAATAAGAAGTCCATCCTGGTGACGATTCAAGCCGGGCGTTCGGGTACCATCGGGAGCCGTGACGTAGCTGGAACCATAGAAGTGGCCGAAATCCCGATGAGGGGCAGCTCCATTTCCAGAAGTGAAGGCATTGGGGAATATCTCCGTGCCCACTCGATTAATGGCGCATGTATAGTAGCTGTTCGCGATCGCAGCGTTCCTTGCTTCAATGGACCACATAGGCTCGGACAGGGCGCTCGTCGTTGCCGAAGGATTAAACACGATCTGAAAACGCCATAATTCTGAGTTTAAGTAACTTTAAGGTGACATAAAAGGCGCCGAGAAATTTAATCGACCTCGATGATATAAAATTCATCTATACCCTGTTTGGCGGTAACGCCATTTTGAATACTCAAGGGTAACATACCCAGTGAACACCAAACCTAACAGTTACGTAACTTAAAACTAACAAATAACGTAACGTTTGTTACAATGTAATAACCTAACGGTTACTTAACATAGAGCTAACTAGTTACATGACATTTGTTACAATGCAGTAACTTAACAGTTATGTAACATGGAGCTAACAGGTTACATAACATTTGTTACTATCATATCTATATAAAATGTAATAACTAATTGAAGCACAGCCAATCAATCGCGTTCCCCAACGGTGGACAAGTCAGCATTACTAAGTATTACTAACACGCGTTACCTACGGAACAAGCCAGCATTGTCTTACAACTGTTTATAAAAGTATTTTCCATATTTTCCCATCTAACTCTGTAATGTTCCATTCTTATCATATGTGCGCCAGCCTTTACCGGTCAGCATTAAATAAAAAACGGGAATAACTTCAGATAAAACGAGTAAACGTGTTCTCAGATGAATAATTAACCATTTTATAGAGGCTCCTGTTTTCTTTCTAAATGAATGCTGCCTAGTTATTGTAATTCCCACGGCGCGGCGGGAAAAAAAAACTATACGTAATATTTTATACAAAATAATGATTGTTGTGTATCCTTTGGATGTTAGATAGGGCGTAAATGAAATAATACCTCGGCTCCATTCATTCCGAACATCAACCAGTTCAAAGGATGATGGCGGCCGTAACAAGTGTTGATGGCAATCCGGCCAAATGGCGTTTCGAAGACTGGATGGCCAGTGTTGCCTTCCATATAGTAAGTCGATTCATTGAAGTCGTTTTTACGGGGAATGTGATTCTTCCTATGTTTTCCTATTACTTTTCCGTCGGTGCCAATAACTACAGCGGTATTCCAAAGAGTGTCACCGTTAATGCTGTCTCTCTCCAGTATGGGGGAAATAATGACCATGTTATGTTTTTGGGCGACCTTCGCCATTAATTCCGTCGTAGGTCCATTCACGGCATTCTCGGCAAACTCGGCCCATGGGTACTTTTCTCGAGTACAAAATGCAAATGGCATTGCTGGAAGGAATTTTATTATTTTAATATGAGGTTGAAAAGTGCTGAAGCAGATTCATTAAGTCAATGTTGAATGCAATAGGAATCTCTGTTAATCAATCACTTGAATGGTCTCACGGGATGAAATGTCTCAAAAGCGTTTCTATTACATATATCTGCTGTAACTCTTGTAATAAATGTACATTCGTTTCATATAATTTGTACATAATCGTACATGTCACGTATGTCACGTCTGGTATAATTAATCATCCATTTCATTGAATTATCTCCTTCTCTTATAATGTTCGTTTAAATGAAATGTTTTTTTATTTTTTTCGTCAACCCCACCCTTGATGGTGGTCACCCACCCATCGATTCGAATACAACACTTTTTTTTAAGGGTAAAAGACCAAACTGTCCGAAACTTTGACACATCACTCCTGATCATCTAAGAATTGTCCTGACACATTAAAAATTTGGATTTTTGGAAAAAATTTTTTAACAGCCCAGGCCAGAACCAAAATGCCGTCGAGCTCTCATAATTCGATCAATATACAATTACCGAAGGCTCTGATATGAGAAACCAAAGGGTCAGGACAATTTTACGACAATTTAGAACACTCTGGTATTCGATAAACTCGCATTTGAACGGGATAAAGCCAAAAAAGGGTTGTATGCGCTTCTATGCCAAAACGATGGTAATACAAGGTCTCGGAGTGAAAATTTAATTGACCTGCAAATCACAGATGGCGCAGGGGGTCCCTCTGCAGTCAATTAGGGCCCCATAAAGCACGAATCCAGAGGATTTCTGGAGTTTTACTTCGATTTCTTGATATTTATTGTACGAAAACAACAGGTGGAGTATGCCATTTGGTACAATACCCAATATAATTCGATACAGCTGCAACGTAGGCATTTAAAAAAATCTTTATCGACGTCGATCAAGTTCCTCGACGTGTTTCACTTCACCTTAACTTCGGTGATCTTACGGAAACCCGTGTATTGACGCGACTTTGAGCATTAACCAGTTAAAGGGTTAAATCAAACAGAATTCCGAACAGGCCGAAGTTCGGATTTAATTCCTGCCAATGACATTACTCCGGGCGTACGACTGTTTGTAGACAGGGGATGAAGAATTCCCGTCGCAATGGCTATACATATAACAAATTGTACATGTTTCTAAAATAGAATATAAACTAGACTTACTCCAGCCTTCCTGCAGGCAAACGATATTGACACCACATTGCGCAGCGTGCTCCACATATTTCAGAACTTTTTTCTGTATTGCATCTCGTTGGTCACGAACGGGTTCCGTAGTGGGTAAGACGATGGAATTTTGAATGATTCCTACACGGACGATTCGTGGTGGTCGGAGTTGCTCCTTCAGGGCGCCACCCATCCTGTATCCTTTGAGTTCGCATTGCACGTCTTTTCCAAATTGTGGGAGATCAAGGGCCCTAAGATCAAGAAACGGTATTTACGGCACCTATAGGGAAAGCCTAAATAAAATTTTCTTCAGATGTCAACTTAAACCATGACTAGATCTTGACTTGACGTCAGCCAAAAAGAATATTCTGGAATACATTACCATGTCTTACTTAGGGCCTAGCTTGGCTTTGACAAGGAAGGTCTAGACATAATTAAATTGAGTTCACAATTAAATGTTATGTAGGTCGTAGCCTGGCGCTGTTAGGAAAAGCTTAGATAAAATGTCTTGAACCCCAGCTTAAGGTGAAATGAAATAATCATCCTACATACATATATGTGCCCATAATTATGAAAGTGGTCTAAGTCATATATTTTTTGTTTCGAAATTACATTGAATTAATTTCGTTTGAAATAATGTGGCGTGAAATAACTGATAAACTCATTTTTTTTCAATTTTGACGTTTTGATTATCATTTCCGGATGGGTCCATGTTTATCTAAAACCGTCTGTATTAAGTTTAGGAAGATTAAACCCACGCATCGAATGCGATTTAAATGGTGAAGAATATTTAAGATTATGCCACGTCTTACTCTACTTCTCTGCCGTAAAGCAAACGTTTAACCTCCTTCAGTAAGCCTTCCGGTACGTGGTCCTCCAAAATCTGCTCCAGAGTTAATGTCTGCAGCGATTCCATCCCAGAGGTGTTGAAGATTTCCATTTTGACCGACTGAGTAAGAGGGTCGGTAACTTTTCCGAAAAATCCCGAGTGCAATCGAATGTCCGAACTGACTGTGACCGTTCTCGAAGGGGCGACACTGCACCGAAACTGCAATATATACGCAGAAATCTGCAGACGTCCTTCCTCTCGGGCGCGCTTTGGCGAGGAATTTTTAACGAGGCTTCCTGCTGATTGGTCGGAGACAAGAAGCTACTTGAAAATACTGATAGCCGCGGGAATATCGTCGGGGCAGGTCAAAGCGAGGGTCGTTCGAGCGATCGAATATTTTGCCAGTCGATTACTATTTGCATCCGCACATAAAAGATGCTAACTCGATCGATCGTGGTAGTGTCTTTTGAATGTTAAAGAGATTCGGTGCCCTTCCTTGAAATGAAAAACAAAATGGCTACGCCAAGCGCGGCGTTGGAAGTGAAACTTTTAAATCGAAGAAAGGGCGGGAAGAGGAAATTCTAGGATAATCGTGCAACGAAAGGAAGGAAATTTATTAAATAAAGCATATTTTTACTCACTACCCTGGTAGCATAGAATATTTTCTATATATTTTGTTATAAACTTCGGTAAATATCTCAAGTGACAGACTTTCTTTAGGATGTCTTCTTAAGGCGTTAAATTCGAAGAAGCACGTTTTCCACTTTAAATTTCGGTAGTGTTTTTGTGAGGGATAATTTGTGGAAGAATTAAGAATAATGCGTTAAAGTATTGGTATTTCGTATCAGGTTAGATTTAGATGTCGGTATTTACTCAGTGTAAGGAAGATATTAGAATTAATAACCCCTTCGCCGCTGACAATTTCCGCAAATAATTTACTCAACACTGAGTTGATGGCTCCAGTATTTTGATCGGGAGCAACAATCCGAGTACAATAATTCGAATATTTTGTCCTGGAATGAGTTATTAATTAAATAATCAACTAATTAGCGCGTTAACACGCCACCAATGATTAGGTAATAGATTAGGAATGGATTACGAGGTTTCTTTATAATGAAAAAGAATTAAGCGATAAGCTTAAGTAAACCAATTAATTCATTAAATTGAATGCTATGCGGCAGAATATTTTTATCCAAATAAATTATTTTTAAATGGATTACTCGCTATCTTGACCTCGTGAATAACCCTTGAAAACCGTTACTGATTATTTTGGACCACCAGTTGCCAACTGTTAGAGTAGTCCCAACTCTTTTCATTTATTATAATAATCATTCATATATATGTCATCAATAATTCATTATAATAATCGACTTAAAAGACACTGTCAATTACTTCTAGTTTATTGCTCGGGTCAAAGTTGGGTCCTGATTCTTTGATTATTAACCACTGAACGAAAAAATCTCTTTCCAGAAGAGAAAATATTCTTGTTAACATAGATTTATAATTGTTATCAGCAGGAAATAAATTGTAGGGCTGACAGAAATGAACACAAGAAGTAAATATAAAGACAGTAATTGTACACGGAGAAAAATAGGTAAATAAATAACTAAAATAACTTTCTTACACGTACAGGTAGCAGAAGCATTTCTGTAAAAGTCAGCTGTAACCGTAGCTAGAAACGTGTGTTAATATTAATAGCGATGAATCTGGTATATTTAAAGTATTAAAAAATTGTAGGTGTAACGAAAAATATCTGTAGACAGACTGTTTGGCATGTGTTCACATGTGCTTATATGTATAAGTACATGTACACTATTGTTATGCATTTTCACTATGTAAATGATTTATTACGGAATGACGTTTTATGCACATGCGAGAACAACAGCACACAGCTGACGCTGCAAGTCCCGGAAGTGGAATGATGCATTATCTGCAGGTCAGTGACCTATCGACCTGCATCCCACCAATGTTCAAAGATTCTAAAATAACGAGAAGGTCGTTAACACGCAGCCTCAATAAACGTAATTGAACGCGACAAGTAACGTTTAGACGTGTTCGATTTCCGACTCGTTGGGTTCGGTGGATTTCTTTTCATCTTTATTTTCTTTTCCATGTTCTTTTCCTTTAATGAAATTCCATATCCATGTAAAGAGAAATAGGAATAATTAAATATTATTCATAAATGATAGGAAGGGAGTGCAAAATTACATTTATCGCGCAACATTATATTTGGAATGACATTATTACAATGTAATGCAGATACATAACATTATTGTAATTATCATATATTAATCGTCGTCAAAATCTATATTATTTCGACAAATATTAGGATGCTACTAGTCATAAAAACACGGAAAACGTTTCATAACATCTAACGCATTTTACACGTGGTTACCTGTGCAAAGCGATTGTCGTTCACTGGTGACCACTATGGCGGTGAACGTTTTAATTATCGCACAATAAGTGACGAAAAAAATGTGCGTAAAAAACCGTACCCACCCTTCCCTTCCTTCAGAATTTGAAGTTGCGACACGTGCGTTACATCTGACGTCATACCGACTACGTCAAGCTATGTTGTTGGGTATCTCCTTCCATCTAGGTTTTATGTCTTCTCTAGGAAACGTTCATCATTTTTTTATTAATATCCGTAGCTTTTAAACATTGTATATAAAGTACGACTCAACTCTCGATCACCCACGGTGTAGTTTTGCCTTTATCATTTGCGGATAAAATAAATAAGGTAAGTGAAGGGTAAAGTCAAAGAGGGCACCACGAGTGTTCCTCCTTACCATTAAAAGCGAGCAGTGTCCGTAAGCGTACATACCACCGTCAACTGCCGCATGGTATTACCATCACAAGTACGTGAGCCGCTAACGGCAACTGATAGATGGCACCACCATCGCCAGTGCGCGAGCCCCTACCAGAAATTCGTTCTGCGTTTAATCCCGGATTGAGGAGTGCGGTGGAGACGTAGTCAATGCGATGGACACATGTGATTTACTGAATTCGGATCCCGATTAATCCCGGATTGAGGAATGCGATGAAGACGTAATCCTTGTATACCAGCATCTATGTGTATACTTAAAAACACGTGCTTAAAAGTATATGAAAATGTGCTGTTACACTTATCAACATTTAAGCCATTGAATTGCTCTCAAGTAGATCAAGCGATCAGTTTTTATCTCTAAAATGAGTATCATTTAGTTTGAATATATGTTTGTAATACATTACAAAAATTGCTTGAGTGTGGCTGAATAATTAGGCATGTATAGATACAAGAAATATTAAGATTTTTGTTGTCAGTCGCCGCATGCATTGTCAATATTAATATTGTAATAGTAATTTGAAAAAGGCACTAAACAAGAAGGGAACCCACACATATTTTTTAACAAAATCCAAAGATATGACATTTTGGTGCAAGGTGCAATATAAAATGGATTCTACATTTTTCATTTTATACATTATTGTTTTAATGTATTAGAATAGCAATTTTGTTTCATGACATTGTGTTAATAATTATACTTGATATATAAGCAGAATTTACTAGCAATATATTGTTTTAAATTGTCGATCGATTATGGTGACCCTTTATATTAAGACGGTTCTGAAAATGATGGAATTACTGGGTACTTATATTTTTAACATTGTTATTGAGTCGAATATGAAATTTTAGGTTTTATCAGCAAGATGTCATCTTTAAGTGCCATAGCCATAGCATATAACAATTGTGATTCAGGCACAGAGGAATCAGAATCCGAAGCGGACTCAAAATCAGATCAAACACAGGAATGTACAACGGTTGAATGTCTAAAGCCCTCAAAAGATTATCGATTGGCAACCGATCAAACATCTTCAAGTGAAAGCAGTTCCGACGAGGAAAGCTCATCAGATACAGAGGATGATGAAATATCGGAAAAAAGTAGTAACGAGGATGATTGTGTCAATAGGTAAAACATTGCTATTCTTAAACCAGAATTAATAACATATATTGTTAATTCTATCGAGTTCAGTCACTACACGCATCTAGATTGCATCTATTAATATCATTGTATTATTTTGAAAACTATTGTTTGTGCAATTGTTAAAAAAATAACGATTTCCCGAAAGCTGTAAAAGGAATAATACATCTGAAGTATTACAAAGAAAAAAAGAGAAGTACGAATTTGATGATCTTCCGCCAATAGAGGAATTGAAAATCAGCGTACCAGAAGTCATCTGTGATCCCCTGGGAGAGGTAGTAATGTTATTATCCATGAGTTAATTTAGCATACGCCATGCATGGCATTGAATGTGTTAAACTGGCCAATAAATGTATATTTTACAGGTAGGTTGGATTGTTAACGAAATGGTAGTTGTTCGCCCTAAAGCCGAGAAGCCAACATTGAATCTTGATAGTTTATTATTTGTGGAGAAAGGTCGTCGAGTTCTTGGCCGAATATTTGATGTGTTCGGACAAGTGTCCGAGCCTCATTACTGTGTCCGCTTCAATAATTCTAAACACGTTGAAGAGTCTGATATAAAAGTTGGCATGACGGTATATTACTGTCCAAACACACCATACACGTCCTTGGTGTTTATGACTGAACTTTTAAAGTAAGAAAAGTAAAATATATCTAGTACTAGTATATACGTCTAGTTAGATAAAAAAAGAGCAAAGGTTCAATAAGTACAATTATTAAAAAAAGGGGTTAAACTTTTCTTTCTTAGAGTAAAGGGAACCGATTCGATTGGAGAAGATGAGCCTCTTGAGTTTTCCGATGATGAAGAAGAGAGAGCTTACTATGAAAAAGTGAAGCAGGAACAGAAGAATGAAATGCCTAATGCTGAAAAGAATCATAAAATGCGTAAACGGAAACGATTCACAGGTGAATTATTTAAATTCAGCAGTAATCACCCTATCTTCAATTATTATACAATTTCCATTTCTAGGTTCCAATACCTTATGGCAATCCAATCATCCATGGAACAGTAGTAGTAAAGGTTCAAATAATGACAGAAATAGGCGCAATGACTACAGTGAAAATGAAGACATCCATGGTGTACGGAATGATACAGATCGTCAGGATGATTCATGGCATCGAAGTCAACCAGTAGACAAAAATAGGTGGATGTTTCCTTATCCACCTCGGCCAATGCTTATGCAGCCACAGTACGTAGACCTGTCTTAGTATTATCTCATATTTTCTCTACAGGCATTCACTGTCGACTTCATTTCGGTATATCGAGAAAAAATACTTGTATTATTTTCTGTAATTCATTTTTAACATGAAAGTGTGATAACGTGTTTAAGGGGGGATGGTACATCATTTTCTCTATGTGCATTTTCACACTTACGAGAGCTGGAAGCAGGGAAACTTGGCACCCAGTAATGTTTGTACAGGATGTATTTTGAATAGCTTGAATGAATGAAATCACAGTCTTCCTAAAATATAACTTTGCTCTCTTTCCCTCTCTACTCTTTTCTGATTGGACAGAACTGATGAGATTAAAAATATAAACACTTGTCTCTAGGATGCGTGGTCCATTACCACTTCTACAGTTCCCATATGCACCTCCACCATGGCCACACCCAGGAGTTTCGGGAAGTAGAGCGACATGGATGCAACCACCGCCTCCACCACCTGGTATATAGTACAAATAATTTCTAGAGTTGAAATAATTACCAGAAAGGAACAATAAGCTTGTATATAAATATATAAAATTTAACATGTTTATAATATTTCTTCCAATTCTTTTAAAAAGTCAAATTTAACATAACATATTTATTTCATATTAAAACTTCCAACCGATATAAAGTTACACTCATAAAAATGGATTATCTCGATATGCAATCATCTTTGGATCGTTAAGCTTTTCATCAGCTATCTTAATGTCATTATGTATTTCTTTTATCAACTCATCTGTAACATAATTTCACATTTTTTAAATAAAACTTAATATCCTCCTTATTAAAAAGTGATTTCGATATCTTTTAATGATTCTCACTTTAAATTGACACTTACCAATGGAAGAAAACTCCTTTTCCGGACGTATGTAGCCGGTTATTATGAATTTAATTTCCTTGCCATAGACGTCATCAAAAAAATTAAGAAGGTGGATTTCCTTAAGCAAAATAATTTGTATGTTTATTTGAAATAAATTAATAAAAATATTAAAGTAGCAAAGATCGATCTTTCATCTTACTAAAGATTTCTTTTCATTTTTGTAATATGGGCACCAGCCTATATTCATAACCATTTTAAAGATACCCTTATTTTCTAACGAGGCCCACCCAAAGTAGACCCCTAATTGAAGTTCTTCAGGTAAATTATTAATTGCATCATCCGATATATTTGCTGTAAATAATAACAATTCAATTGTAATTTACTTTCAACGTAGAGCTATTAAGTAAACTTGAAAGAATGATATTTTCATAAAAATGAATTTGCAATGCACGGCACACATCATTGTATATAGCATCATTAATTGATTGTCCATACGTTCAATATAAATAACTTCCTTTTTTAGAGTAAATTATAAAGCAAATTCACGTTATATACTATAGGGTATTCTGTACAAGACATGAAATAAATCTCATGTTTAAAAGGCTCTTTTCACTTTCATTGGATACCATTATTCATACATTATTCTCATAACTTACCGGTAGGGATTCCTAATTCTTTTGACCCCCTGCCAAATCCTTTCACGACTTTACCAGATAAAAACAACGGTAATAAATCCTCAGACATGATAAACGCATGCAATACTCGATACACACTCAAATGCTTTCCTACGATAATTATAAACTTATCTTCTGCAATATCAAGAATAATTAAAATCTCTGAATTCCAAGTGAGGCAATACCAATCCGAGTTATCGATATATTAAGATATGTTGTAAAACAGTTAATACTGAATTATACTACATATAAAGTTTAACAAATAAACATAATTATTTACAAGGCATAGTTTTTAACATACAGCTTATTGGAATGAAGGAGACATAGGTAAGAGTAGATAAGAGGTAAGGCGGTTAGACATGGTTAGACATGGACCTAAGAATATATGGACAGAACTCAAAGCAGGGGGCTTATTACGTAAAGCAAATCGAGCGAAAGTGTGAAAAATGAGTAGCTCCGGTATTACGGAACGTTTTTGGTGGTGAAAATGCGAGACCATTCATGTGAACTGGCTCGATACAAATTTTTTAGCGAAATAGTGAAGCGTACATTCGGATTTACTGGGTGTGGACCCGATAAATCCCGGATTTCGAGGGCGATGGAAACATAGCCACTCCATCGTCGGTATTTATTCAATTACGGATTGGATAAATCCACGGGCATAGAAATAGAGGGAATACCACAGATGGTAATTTAGACACGGGGGTGAAGCAACGACCCAAGAGGGACAGCTATATTACCATATCAAAAATGGCGCAAGATTTAAATATGTCAATTTGAGTAGGCAGTTTGCGATGGTTATGCGTGAACCAATTGACAGCGATCAATTAGAACTATTCATACTGATCGTCAGAAATTATGATTTCTTCTCATTGGTTCTTGATGTGACACGACTTATTGGGGATGTATTAAATTACATTCCCTTTCCTCCTTTTCGGTTTCCTTTCCTTTTTCTTTTCTTAATATCGGCAAACGTTTTATGAAAATATTCCAACTTTTTAAGTTGTACCGATGAATCCCGTCGTCGGAATTCATCAATGTCAGGAATTATTATCTGACGAATATAGTAATGTGTGGTTTAGGTTAGTTTGCGGGAGGGGGGGCGTAGCGCCTATCTCGAACGATCTATTGCGCGAAAGTGCAACTGTTGGGGAGAGGAAACACGTTACCGCGGAAATTGACTTTGATTTTTTCTCGAAACCACAACCTTTTTTTTTTCCCATATGATGGGGGAAAGAGGGTCTAAAGACTCGTATCCACGAGCAAGTAAAACTTGTGAGAGCTGCTCTCAAATAGTTCATGCTGGTAGTATGGAGGATTTTGGAAGCGAACGAGCGGAAATTTTTATTGGATGTGTACACGCACATTCAAGCTGCTCTAAAAAGAAATGTCGAAAGTTACTTGGCAGTGGACACGAGTTTTAACAACGTTGATGACGTACATCATGTTGGTTCTAATCAGTGCTAAACAAACTAACGAATTTGCATCAATCTCTGAGTAGTTTAAGCTGAAGCGATAAATAATCATTCCGCTCTAAGAGCCTTGGAATCTGTCATTGGAAAACGATAATGATGACGAGCGCTTCTTGGATGAGGATCATGATGTTTAATGTATAATTAACGGTCGAATAAATGCGGCTAATGTGTAAAATGACAAATCATAAGAAAATCCTAGTTAAAGATCGCATACAATATTTATATACGTGTTGTGGCATAATCGCTCGTTACTAAATCTATACATATTACTAACGGTTTTTTGTACGAGGGAAGATATTTTAATCGTTACTTAATCAGATACAACTTATCATCGTAAAGCGAGGGATCAGTATATACATATTTGGAAATTTGTTAATCAGATAAAGAAAAGAAGTGCTAGAAATGATTATAATTGTAATTAAATCAGCGAGGAGCACGGAAAATGAATCGTCTCGGATGAATACACGCCATCTTGCGAAATTAATTTCTCACCTAATAAATTGAATAAGTCTCTAGTTAGGAAATAGATGACGGGGCTTTTTATTAGTTTGACTACTCGGAGTATATTTCATTTAATATTTGCTACGGTATTATTTACAGTAATATAGAAATAGAAATAAATAAAGCGAAATGCTTATGAGCGGTAATGCATGCTTTTCAAGTACTTGACTGCTGTTTTTGTTTATGAATCAAATCCAGTTGTCCGTCATGCTTATTTTGCAGTTTGGACTTTGAATGCGGGAACCATGAAGATCTCATTGATAAGATATTTGCTAATTCTAATTTTCTTAAACACGTATCGCAACCTTATTAGTGGTGTATTCCCGCCACCAGAACTTATATGATGCATTGCTCCGGCAGTTTGAATTAAACCACTGCTGAACGTGGACGGAAAAATAATGTGCTGTCATTTAACATAATATACGTACTTCGAGATAACATAATTAAAAAAGGGGAACATTTAGTGACAAGTAGCAGGAATTGAAAATAGTGCAGCGATTCCTTGATAACGCAGCAACAGGGTCGAACTTAATGTTTTGAGACGTCTTTGACATATTGTTAATACCTATGCAGATTACTTTTAGATAATATACCGCTTAAAGTTTTCGGTAGCTATGATAATCCTTCGTGAGATATCGATGCGTGGCAAAATGGCCATGCGTGGATTTTCAAGGTCATACGTCAGAAGATATAGTACTGCTGTTATTAAAAGCCCCTTTGGAAACGTCACGATACCGGATCAAACGTTAAGCCAGTTTGTGTGGTCCCGTTCAGCCAAGTGGGAAGAATTGCCAGCAGTGGTAAATAACCGATGTTAATATCAATATTATTACTAATGATAATAACGGTAACGACGATAGGCATTGTTGAGGTTTTGGCAAGCTTTTTCCTCATTTTCGCTTCTGTGACGGCGGTCGAGCTTCGACTGACCCTGCGCAACTCACCTTAAGGGGATGTGAAAGCGGCATCCGAAAGCTCAATCGTTCATAAAACTTTTCAACAAACTGGGTGTCTCAAATCGTTTCATACTTTAAAACGTGAATATGGAGACTCTAAGGTAGGTCCTGAAACTCGAGAAATTTCATTTTTTCTAAAATATTTTTAAAATACCTATAAACAAATTTGAAAAGAATTGAAATTTCACGAGTTTAAGAACCCTCCTTATAGTCTCCCTATTCACGTTGAAAAGTTTCAAGCCATTCGGTTAACCGAATAGAGAGAAAAGTTTTATAAACGAAACCCCTTCGACGTCACTTTCACATCACCTTAACACATTCGCGACCGCTGACGTGAATTCACGTCATTTTAAATTCTATTCCTGATTGCCGCTGACGTGAATCACGTCCATAACGATACACGATACAAGTTAGCGGCAACCAGTTTCAGAATGTCATTATTTTCCCCGGTACTCAGTATTTGAAATGGAACAAATTTGCCAGTCGCGAATGTGTTAAATACTCGATCGCATTGTTCCTTTTAAAAAACCCACGCCGTGCGCCCCACGTACTGAGGAAAGATTTCGTTTGCGCTTTTATTAACCCATCTCTTATCAAGAACTGCGTCCGCTTCTTATTGAGCATTCATTCTAAAACACCCTGTACATTTTCGATGACAATCAGAAACAATAGACATAACAAAACCAGTCAATATTCTTTCCTAACGTGTACTTGTAGGGCTTATGACCCATTCAACTCGTTTACGATTTTATTAGCGATAAATACACATATGTAGAGTTCAAAGGTTTGCGGATACCGATTATGACGTAGTCGATAAGACGTATTCGCGTTAGGGCACAGGTCATTTAAATGGCTTTTCATTTATTTTCCACAGACATGTGGGGTCACTGGGAGGTTTTACACCTACGGGATGGCTAAGATGTTGCACAACCGCGGTGCAAAAGCACTCCTTGAGAGAGTTCGCCTAAATCCCGGGGACCGAGTGGGCCTACTTCTCCCGAACATTCCGGAATATTTGATTACGGTACACAGTTGTGCAGAGGCAGGCCTCACTATCACATTTGCCAACCCATTGTACACTGCTGAAGAATTGGTCAGACAGTTCAAGAACGCGGAAGTCAAATGCATTATCACAGTTCCGCAATTACTCGAGACAGCATTGAAAGTAATGAGAAACTTGCCGAACTATACGCAAACCATCAGCATCGGGGGAGATACTGAGCCCGATAAAAAGTGAGGATAAAATGCGCAATAAAGAGATTTTCCTTAAATACATTTTTCAGTACGTAAAGTACGCGTTCATGTCCAGACGTAAACATTTATTCGACGAAGTTGTGCATCATGGCGAGTGTTGGATTACTAATGATACCTGATTATATCGGTAATCTAATATTCGGTATGATATGCAGAATCTTTATACAGCCAACGGAATATTGTTTTGGATAATTGCGTGAAACATCTCCGATAATATGCTGGCCACCGGAAGAAAAATATTTGAAATCGTTCTTCTAATATACAGGGGAACTACAGCAATTCGGACTTCTATTAAGCGAAAGCTTTTGTAAAATTACGAATTTTCTTTCGTTTTATAAATATTCTTCTGATTCAGAGGCTAGTTTCGTATTACCTTAAGGTGAAATGAAACACGTTGAGGAACTTGATCGACGTCGATGAAGAAGATTTTTATAAATACCTACGTTGCCAACGTTCGTTTTTATATTGGCAGTTGTGTCGAATTATATTGGGTATTATACTAAATGACACACTCCACCAGTCGTTTTCGTACAATAATTATAAAGAAATCGAAGAAAAGCTCCAGAAATCCCCCGGATTCATGGATTCAGGGGCCCTAACTGACTGCAGAGGGACCCCCTGCGCAATCTGTGATTTCCAGGGCAATTAAATTTTCACTCCGAGACCTCGCATTCCCATCGTTTTAGCATAGAAGCTCATAAAACACTTTTTTCCCTTTATCACGTTCAAATGCGAGTTTATCGATTACTAGAGTGTTCTAAATTGTCGTAAAATTGTCCTGACCCTTTCGTTTCTCATATCAGAGCCTTCGATAATTGTATATGGATCGAAATATGAGATCTCGACGCCATTTTGGTTCTGGTCTGGGCTAAGGTAGACATTTTTTTCCAAAAATCCAAAATTTGAATTTATCAGGATAATTCTTAGATGATCACGAGTCATGTGTCAAAGTTTCGGACAGTTTGGTCCAATACCCTTAAAAAAAAGTGTTGTATTCGAATCGACTGATTTGAAGAGGGTTTCATTTCACCTTAACGGGCTGTGTCAACTCTCTCCCTTGTCTTGGGTGTTATTCACCCTTATGCGCTTCAGCATTATTGGTGCTTTCAACCTTCGCCTGGACATGCTATCCTACATACAATAGATAAGAATGCGCAGACCATTTATTGCATATTCATGATTTGGTCATATTTTGAAAACGAACATTTATGTCGGGTAGTGTTTTAGGTATGCAGAGCCTATTGGCTGAGAATTATGACGTGACTCTGCCAGAAGTGAAAAGTACAGACGTTGCAGTGCTACCTTACAGTTCTGGAACAACGGGTCTACCCAAAGGAGTAATGTTATCCCATAAGAACTTAGTAGCTAACTTAATGCAAGTTTCCCATCCAGAAGTGACCAATGTCTTATCGCCGTCCGAAGGGTTTCAAGAAACCATTTTAACGGTTCTTCCGTTCTTTCACATATATGGCTTCAATGCGATCCTGAATTTTCTTATTTACCACGGTGGACATATCATTACGATGCCGAGATTTACTCCTGAAGATTATCTGCAATGTTTGGAGAAGTACAAACCAACGGTTCTCTTCGTTGTACCATCGTTATTGTTGTTTTTAGCTACTCATCCGTCAGTTACACCTCAACGTTTAGATAGCATAAAGAGAATCGTGTGCGGCGCTGCACCTGCTAGTAAGAATTTAATCGACAAATTCAAACAGAAATTGAATCACGATGATTGTGTTATTAATCAAGGTACGCTACAATACACATTGTAAGTTTTTAGTCACAAACATTCCATGCTATGTCAGTTACAAGCGATTTTAAAGTTCGCCCAGCGAGATATGGGGATCTTTAATTTTTCCGAACTACAGAAATGTCTTTCGGAATTGCCGACAGGCTATATGGCTAATGGTTAATACTATCAATATAGAAAAATGCTTCTAAAGATTGGGGCAATTTTTGTTTTACAGGATATGGGATGACGGAGACTAGTCCTGTAACTCTGTACACGCCCCAATCAATGCCGAGCTCTAAAGTAGGAAGTTGTGGACAATTAGTTCCATCAACGGAAGCTCGTATAATCGATTTAACAAACGGAACCGATATCACAGAACCATTAAAACCAGGAGAACTTCTTGTAAAAGGTCCTCAGATAATGAAGGGCTATTTAAATAACCCCAAAGCAACGTCTGAAGTTATCGATTCTAATGGGTGGCTGCATACTGGTGATGTTGGGTATTACGATGATGATGGATACTTCTATATTGTGGACAGGACGAAAGAGCTGATCAAAGTCAAAGGAAATCAGGTTAGTGTATAAAAGACGCAAGTAGTTTAAATCAAACTTTTCACCAGTATATACTTTAGCTCCGTACCGTAATCTGGGACTATTTCAATATTCCGAAGTAACTCACATGATATATTTTTGCACACTGTGTTTTTCTCCAATTGTTTGTCCTATTCCTTTTTTTTTTTTTTTAACATTTTCGTCTTTGTCAGCTCCCAATTGCTTTTAATTTGATATCGATTTGTCGCTGACGATAGTTTTGGTGGTAATTGAACCTGCAGTAAATATATCTTTTTTTTTTATTTCAATGTCTTGAATAATATTGCCATTAATTTGTAAGTTATCTACCATCCTAGAAAGACATTTTGCATTTATCAAGGGAAATGCCATTTTCTAATTGGTAATATCCGGTAAGAGTCCTAGGTAGATATGAATCGAGTTAGTAGACATCGCAAAGATGGCGGCACTGCGTCAGTTCATAGCATTCAACACTTGTTATAGTTCAAACCAGGGTCTTAAATTCGGATTTATTGGGCCCGAATTCAATAAAACCCGGATTTCGAATACGGTGGAGACGTAGTCAATGCGATGGAGACATGCTATTTACTGAATCCGGACCCAATAAATCTTGGATTAGGGAGTACGATGAAAACGCGGTCATTAACTGCGAGTTGCTTAATACTTGTAAACCTACTTCGTAACTTAAGAATTACTTTTTATAGATAAAAGTCCCTGCTAACAAAAATATGTCAAATTGTTTTTTTCCATGCTTGTGAATAGTAAAGATAAATTTATGTTATATAAATACTTTGTTAAATGGTAAAGCAAATCGCAGGTTCAAGGATCCCATGTGTCAAAAATGGATCATTGCTCGGTGCAATGGTTTTTCTTACCATTTTGTCCCGTGTACATGCTCTTTTATGAGCAAATTATATATTAAAAATGCCTTGGCAAGTAGTTATATTCATTTTAAGCTGTGCTTCCATTTTAATCTCATTTCAAACTTATAATAAACATGGAAAATTGCGAGATGATTATTTTATATTTAAAAAGTTGTGCAAAATATATTTCAATATTTGTCTTACTAATTATAACAATGCTAAATCTGTAAAGTAAAATTAGTGATAAACAATTTACGGCATCAAATCATTGATTTTGGAAAATGGTATTAACAGTCATTAGTTCTGGCAGTAATCTCCATGTATTTTGCTATAAAATAATGTACATAGCTGTCATAAATTGTCTGCACTTGAACAATTATTAATTTAATGATTTTTAAATTAATCCATTACTGATCTTGTTTTGCTATAAAACCTTCCATTTATAGCCTTATATATTTTTTCTTTAAATATTCTGATTTAAGAAGCTTACATGATCTTAATCTACATACATTGAAGTTTTCAACGCTACTTCAAGAAATGCTTTTACGCTCTTTCCTCGCATCTCCATGACTTTCACATTAGCATCAAGTTACATTCGTAAAAAATTATTGGATTATGCGAAGACAGTCAATTGGTTTTAGACCATACGATAATAACAATAGTCTATTTCTGTATTTGAATTCCTGTTAGTTCAGGAAGAGTAATGACTAACTATCGAAGGCATACTGATGACGATGGCAATTTAGGGAAAAATCCTTATCAATTGTTATTTCAATTTTTTTTGTTATTTGAAAGAACTTCAGATCTAGATATGATAAATGTAAGTAGAAATTATTTACAAAAGTATAACAAGGACATGTATTTTATGTAGCAATAAACACATATTTAGGTGCTTTTCTGAATTTAACAATTTGTATATAAACTTAACCCAGTTTAAATCTTTATTTGCACACATAAGTGCACCGTTTTTCGATCTTATAACATTATAATTTCCTGTAGCTGTACAGTACAGACTATGTGATATCTTGAAATTTCGACATTAAGAACCTTGTCATTTTTAATTATTTACAAAATGTGGATGTATATATGAAGCACCAATAATTTCGCGATACAATTGTTTCGATAGTTAGTCATTGTTAATGTACGATACATGTAACAGTGTAAGCAATCTGTGTACATGGGCATGCAGTATTTAAAAATATGCCTACTCTTCAGACATAATTATAAGTTAACTACAAACTTGTTATCTTCACCTATTCACGTGGTTTATATTTTGGTAGACAATTTTCCCTTTCGATTAAATTCTTTATGCTTACATTTTTTTTTAGCAAATGTTCCGTTGAAATTGAATATGATTTTAAAATGATATAAAGTAAAACCTGTGCGATGATTTAAACATTGAAAGAAGGGAAAGGTTTCATACATGAAATTGATACTTGTTAAATGATTTTGTAGCACGCACCGGTAGTATTAAAA
Source organism: Orussus abietinus (assembly GCF_000612105.2). Taxonomy (NCBI): domain Eukaryota; kingdom Metazoa; phylum Arthropoda; class Insecta; order Hymenoptera; family Orussidae; genus Orussus; species Orussus abietinus. The sequence goes on from NW_019394258.1 coordinate 964,139, forward strand.
GATCATGGAAATTTTCATCTTTCTCAAGTACAGTAACATTTCGTACAAAGCCAGTTCAAGGTTCATGAACACAATCGCAACTTCTTCTTAAAGTATCATTAAAATTCAGCTTGGATTTATCTTTATTAACTCTTAACTAAGTCCGTCGTTTCTTCTTCCATTGGTTCGTCATGATGGAGAGGCAAAGCCAACTCCTCGCCATCCACTTCCATCGCATCTCCTTCGGTTTCGCTACATTTGGTTGTTTTTGACGTTTCCGGTAACTGATTCTTCTCTGGTGGAGTCGGGGATTGCAATTCTTCACTGTCCACATCCGTTGTGGTTGAATCCACCACTAATTTCGTATCTTTATTCACGAGTTCGTCGACACTTGCATGGTCCACTGATTCACTGGTAACATCAACCACTACCGTGGAACTTTCTGAATTTTTCACTTGGGATTCTGATTCCTTAGGTTCTTCCACAATTGGCAGTGGATCTGGAACTATGCTCTTCGTCGTTTTGCAATCATCCTCCAAAGTTTCCTGTATCGTCAAGCAATTACGTTCCAAGACAGAACTTGTCGAAGGATCGTTCACACTGGTAGGAGGTTCGCCCGATGGAGGTTCTTCTATTACCGGCTTGACTCGATCTTCTTTATCACCGACGTCGATTTCCTTCAAATTCTCCGTCTTTGAATACATATCCAAAAGCGAACTGTCTTCTTTCCTCCCTTCGTCGCTCTGCTCTGTGTCTAGTTGGCAGCTGGAATTGTCGTCGGATACAGGCGACACGTTCTCCCTGGGTTCTTGTGAAATCGTATCATCTTCAAATGGCTTCGGTGACGAAACTCTGGATGATTTAATATCCTCCTTAGGAGAATCTTTACTCTCCGTACTTGAGTTATCAGGAATGAAGCATATACTTTTAGTGGTCACGGATAAATTTTCATCCGTGGACCCATCCACGGTGGTCTTAGTTTCATCCGAAGCTATTTTGACATCCATGCTAGCTTGCAAAAAATTTTGTACCATAGGAAAGATCGATTCTCGATGGTCCAGAGATTCTTTGCATTCCGACTTGGTTTTGTCGGACACGTTTCGATCTTCCACCCGATCCAATGGCGTCTCGTCGACACTCGGCGTATCGACCTTCTCGACGTCAGTGCTCGGTGCCGTATCGTCCGAATAGATTTTGATAGACTTTGTGTCATTAGGAACAAAGTCTTTTGCTTGAAAAGTTGTTTGCAGTTTCCGCGCTGGGTCAGTGCTACTATGTTCCTCGTTCTCCAGGTCCAGACTTGGCTGAGAGCTAGTGTCTTCGTTTATAATCGCCTCCGGTACCTCGTCAACGAGCATTGGCGTTGGTGACAGATTCTGAGTACCACTCGCTGCCGAAGAGTTCTGCAATTGAATCTGTGAACTCAAATTTCCGACGTCGGAAAATTCTGACGTTGATGGAACAAATTGAGTAAGAAGGGAAGAGTTGGATTCGGATGAGACTCGTTCCGTCTTATCCAGGGTCGACCCGTCGTCCTCCGCGGGCAAACTCTTCACCACGGTCGTCGATGGCAGAACTGTCTCCAGAAGGGAGGCATCGCCTGTAGCGCGGACAGTAACTCCTGCCACCGTGGTGCAATCCTTGACCCAAGAATCCATCTCGATTTCATGGGACGGCTGCATGGACGTTGCGTCCTCCTCCACCGAGCCATTCACCATACTGTCCCCGTTCTCGCTCCTTCTGGCGGACGAGCCTGGCTCTCTGGTCGACACCACCAGGATGTTCTTCTCGATCGCCCTCATGAACTTGTCGACCCGGTTGTACTCCTTGCGTGGGGCAGTGAGTAGCTCACAGATGCGCTGAACAGTAAACGGTGCATTGGCGAAGGACTCGAGTCGCTCGAGAAGGTTGCTCTTCATGGAGTCATAGTTGAAATGCTCGACGTTCGGGCAAGGGGTCAGCTCGAGGCTGGGGCAACTTTCGTAGAAGTCGGTCATCACCCTGGTGAGTTTCTCTCTGAAAAGCGCCTTGATCAGGGACCACTGGTACACCGGGTCTCCGGTTTTGGCAACCCAGCAGAGGTAATCCTCCAGCTCACGTGGAATCTCCGTTGGACGCAGCTTCTGGAACTCGTCCAACGCTTGTAGCACCTCCTCCGGGTTTTCCATGATAGCCTTCGGTGCCACCCTCCTCGGCTCAACCTGGCTCTTCCCCAACGCCTCTCGCACCTCTCCGCGATCACGACGGGATTCTGGCTTGCCTCGGCAGACGCGACAACGTAAATACACCGACTCGGATGCACTTAACTAAAAAGATAACACCGAAGGGGAAAAGGGCTGCCAGAATTGCCAACCTGGCGAATTCACCCTGCCGTGCGTTGACCGGCTTCCCGCCGACGTTCCGCCGGGTTGCAGGAATTTGATAAAATCATTCCACGTATGCGAGCGTACGCGAGTATACACGAGTACGATCAGAGATCTACTCGACTAAACATAAACTAATTTTATCCGCGACCGACTCTTGCTCGATGATTTCATCAGACGCGTCCGCCATCTTGGCCAGGAAGTAATAGATCTAATACTATGACCACGTCTCCATCGCACTCCTAAATCCGGGTTTTATCGAGTCTGGATTCAGTAAATCACATGTTTCTATCGCATTAATAAATGTGCAGCTTCGATTCTGAGCGTCTCGATCGACACTTAAATTCGAATTTACTGGGTTTGGACTCGATAAATCCCGTATTTCGAGTGCTATGGAAACGTAGTCTATCTAATCTTGCAACACCGCACGCGCGCCATCTCTCGAAGTCGCGGTAGATTCAAATTTCAGCCGTCATTACCGATGTCGGTAATCACTGGTAATCACGAGCAGGGTTGAGTAAATAAAATACTCTCGGTAATTTACATAGTTTTTTTACAGTAAACTACTAGATATTATACTTTACAAATTTCATGCGTGATGTATATTACATGAATGTATATGGAACTTTGTTTCTACAGTTCCTGATAAGCTTAATATTCAACATTTTCCGTGGAATGTATGAAAAACTGGAATGTCGAAGTTCAGATCTGTTCAATGGTTTTCTCCTATTCGCCATTATTCTTTATTTCTTCTTTTTTGACTATAATGTTTATTCACAAGTGTCCTTAACCACTATAAAAAAGTGAGGTTACAGTCCCGCCATCTTTGACCTGTAATTTATTAGATATTTTACTTGGATTTTACGTAAAATACTTCCCTTAAGTATTTTACATAAAAAACCCCGAATGACGCGTCACTGCACAACCCTGTTTTACGTTCATGATCGAAATTAAACACTATATGATATTTAGATCTTTGAATGATAAAATTGATTAAAATTTTATTTGTTACACGTATCCAGGTGTCACCGACGGAACTAGAATCAATTCTATTGGAACTGCCAGAGGTAGCAGATGTAGCAGTAGTAGGAGTGCCAGATACACTAGCCGGAGAGTTACCGAAAGCCTTTATCGTGAAAAAACCTAATACAAATTTGACAGCGGAAATTATTAATCATCATATAGACCCTAAGGTAGGTATGGTTGACATAGAGGTACATAAGCTGTTTGAAATTATGAAAGAATTTGTTAATATGATAATGTTTTTTAGGTAGCAGCATATAAGAGACTCACTGGGGGTATAACGTTTATAGATGCTATTCCTAGAAATCCATCAGGAAAAATCTTGCGTAATCAACTTAAAGTCTTAGGAAAATAAATTTAATGAAAATTGGACCAAATGCATATAGTTGCCCAGATTTCTTTTTGTGCTGATAAATATATCGATTATAAAATACTGAATACCCGTTATTTATTATTCTGACCCAATGTATGACTATTACATTATTATGAATAGGAATTGCATAAACAATCAATACGGAGTAAGTATTATTAAACTAAGAAAACCATTTATACACAGGTATACATACATATCAAAATCGTATTTAAAAATAAGTTATAACAAACTTTGCAAGAAAATTTAACGAAAATGGTTGAAAAATAATGATAAATTAAACTGAAGCAGAAATTCCACTACTTAGAATTCACACATTTTCATTAATATTTAAAGCATGTTCATTCTGAAATTGAATGGTTTATTATTATAATTAATAAAATATGATAAACTACAAACAAAGAAAACTAACTTCTACTTCATAAACTCGTGCATATATAATTTACTGAATAAAATATACAAATTATTACATTATACAGTTCGGAATCATTACCTCGATTCATATAAATTGCAATTCAATCACTCATTGATCAGGAATAATTTATTGCAATATAGTTCCAAATAAATGACAATTCATTTAAAATGATATGCGGTACCCGATCCTAGTTTGCGATTTGAAAGTGCTATAATATATGTTAAGAAGACAGCGGAAGAGAGTGCATTGAAATGTGCACAGTAAAATCACTTATTATGAGCATAGTTGGCAACTAATAGAAAATAGATCTGCCCTTTAACTGGCACAGGATTTGGTCCATTACATTGCATCTGCAGTAAATAAGAATGTGGATTAAACATGTTGTACTAAATAATTCACCTAAGTGTTTCCATTAACTTCCAAAGATGCGAAAAAATGTTGAGGACATGGCACATGTTAGTTTCGTGCAAATACGTCGAATAACTCAAACTGTGCAACTCAGACCAAATGTATGCTTAACAAAATGTCCCTAAAATTCAAGGGAAGATTGAAAAGTGTAACAATATTTACAGTATTCCATTTAAAATAGGAAAGTTAATGACCACTTCTGGTTCGACTGAAAATGCAATATCAAAAACATTTTCAAAAGAATGTTACTGACGTTTCACATTTTAAAAACGTAATTCTTTCTCTTTGAGAATGTAAAGTGACACTTAGGTGAATAACCCCATAGACCAAGATCATACCTTCATATGTCCAATGTAATCTGACCTTAAATTTTATGGAATATGGAAGGGTTGCTAATGGCAAGATCTGTCTGTTACTAAAGTGCTCGCAGACAGACCTTGTCATCATCGCAGAGAATTTAACATTCATTACTTTTGTAGTTGCACGTTCATAGGGGATTAAAAGTGCTTTTGCTTCTTCTAAAGCCCATGAGATATACAATTAACAGAATTGCACTTAATTAAATTGCACCGATTATAACACCTTTGTGTGGTACAACGTTAGCATTATTATAATACAGAGAAAAATACTTTTTTTAGTAGTAGATTCAATAAGAAGTGTGTGTATGAGAAGAGTGACATTTGTATAATGGTATCATTTAGTGAGATTTTACTTATGACCATATGAGAAATCGAAATCTTAGTAATAAATTCATGAAGTCAAAATTCTTTTACCACTTAAGATCATTAAACATTTTTACATGCTAACAAACTTTGGTTAATTAAACATCAACCACCATCTTCTTATGTATATCAGTGTTCCCAACAACCTGTATAAAAAAATATTTGTCCATCAGAAATAGTTTTATCGACAAAGAGTATCGGGAAACAATTTGTACGACATTCAAATTCAAATTATTACTAAATTCGAAATGGCATCATTTATACTCACTGAACAAAATTCTTCGAAACTAATTTTACCATCTTCGTCCTTATCGGCAAAAAGTATCGTCTTATCAACAATTTGTTGAAGTTGCGTGTCTTTTAAATTATTTCCCACCATCATTTTAAGTACTTGAAATAATTCACCATTACTAATGAAGCCATCGTTATCTACATCATAAATTCTGAAAGCAAACCGTAATTTGCTTTCTTTATCGCCCTATAAAATAAACATTCAGAGTTAATCTTAGTTCTTAGTAGTTAGTAATTATTAAAATATAATCTTAGAAATCAACGTGTACTCTGCAGGCATACCTTCACGCTAAATTGAGAAACTCCTTGAATAAATTCCTTAAAATCGACTTCACCGTTGCCATCTGCATCAAAAATATCAATTACACGTTGAACCAGGGGATTCTGTTGTAATTCTGGCAGCGACATAAATTCATCGATACTGAGAGCACCACTGTTATCGAGATCTAATTTTCGAAATCGTTTTCCTAATCTTCTGATTTCATCGGCATCGACTAAAATTAACAAAATTAAAATATTCAGATACATTTCAGTCGGATACAGGCAAGCAGATGCAGCCACTCCGAATGAATGTCAATAAATCATCATCTTGTTTCATGATAAATGGTATGATAATAACTTACAGTTTGAGCACAATTCCATAGGCAATGAACTCTCGTTACCCTGCGAAAAAAAAACGTCGTGTTTTGAAACATTCTCCATACATGAAACGTAACTAGATATAGAAATGTCAAAAATGAATAATATTCGTCACTGTAATCGGGAGGTTTGTAACACGAATAACAGTTCCAAATAGAAACAGGAAATACGCGAAACTTTTTATAACTAATTCAAATACCATTGCAAATTTGTTCCTGAATAACTGGTGAGTATAATTCAAGGAAACGCCAAAATTGATCAGCAGCAGACTTTCCGGAGTTCGGTGCCAAAGCGCCTGCGCTCCATAAATAGTATGACCAAGGGGAAACGAGAGTAAAAGAAACGTTCTTACACAGATGAGTTGGGAGATTGCTTACGGGCAGGGTCGTGCGATCGCGTTCTGTGCTGCCCCCAGTGAAGGATGCGGACGGCTAGTGCACTTGCCACCTGTTACCCCCCCAGTGGCGGCGCAATACATTTCTGACGGGAGCTCGCGCAATCGCGATGACAGATATAGGGTTTCAAGCTTTTGTGAGGGGTTCATGACATTTTCAGCCAATTTTCGAGATGTTCAACCTCCGGTGAATTTTGTTCGCAACTGCAACCACAGTAGCTCGACGGGAAATGTTGTCCTGTTTAATTAAAATTTATTCATTTGATTACTGGTTACTCAAGTCACCAGTATTATTGAAAATACCGTTAATGCCGACTCATGTTTTTAACTTCAATAGAAAAGCGCACATAGGCCGAGCGCTGTTCTAAAATTCGATACAAAGAAACGTAACTGGTCCGATAACGAAATAAAAGAAGAAATAGTGTTATACTTAGGACTACATGGAAGGTATAAAGCTATTACTAGCTGACAAATCAGTTAATCAAAGTGAATTTAGAAATTTGGGGCAATGGAAATTTATTACTCTTCGTTTGTTAATTTCATATATTACGGCGTAATCGATAAAAAAGCTAACAGATCTGAAAACATTTGTCACGTACAGTCCACCAATTAATACCTAGTCTGAATTTTCGAGCACTCGATACATTATACTTGAACAAACGTGATGGAATCAATTTCTTCTGTATATACCTTGTATCGCTTTTCTATACATTGTATCTCCTCTGTATGTATTTCCTTTGGTTATACTTCTTCAAGTGATTATACTTTGAAAGTTACTTCAACTCTCTATTTCCTTTCATTTTATACGTTTACATAAACGATGTCGTTTAATTAAATATACATAGTTGACCTTTAATAAATGAAATTACTTACTAACGATACTTAAAGATACTGAAGACATTGATATCTTCTAAAGTATCAATAAGTGACTGAGTAATAAACTTAAGATGCTTGTTGCAACCCATTGCTTTTCTATTGACCAGCAGAGTAAAGAATGGAGGAAACTGCAAACACGCATGTGTACTGATAATACATAAAACATAAATGAGGAATATTAAAAGTTACATCGTCCTACGTCTCATTTTATTTACTGTCGATATTTTTTATCAATGGATAATTTTAACTTATGTTGAGTTGTCCGATAAATTCGTGCCACTCTTTTTTTTAGTACTTAAACAAATGTATTTTAAGAAGTCAAATTTCACAATATTAATTGATATTATTTTCTCCCCTGTTGGTTACTTCTTCCTAATGTTAGAAAAGTTTGTCGATCCCTAACTTGAAACAGATATTATAACATTTTTATGTTTAAATAGCACGAACTTAAGGGCCAACCCAAAACTTAATAGTTCTCAGAAGAATTCACATCTGAAACGATCATTAATTAGTTGAGACAATTTCTTCCTCTTTAACTTAACATTGTACAAAGACCAAAATATCAAGTCTGTGCCTGTTTTATCTTATATCTCAAGGGCATATTCCAATCTGTACAGTTCATCTGTCAATATCGATCGCTTTGAGTTCTTTTCATAGACATTCGAGTCACGTCGAGTCTTATTTACTTTCCTTGATGTATTCAAACCACAATGATAATTTTATGTTGAATTCTAACGAAGTATGCGAAAATGTTAAACGATACCTATTATACAATGATCAACGAAATATAATTGTGAAAATTGGTACCGAAGTAATGTAGCACAAATCGACAAACTGATTCTCCAGTTTAAGTCCCAGATATCACGATGAAACTAAATGACGCTCTTTTACTTCCTTGTCTTCGCTTTTTGTACACCATTTCTAAAACCTCACGCCCATAAAGCATATCCATTACATAAATACAACTTAATACAAGTACATTCATTTTAAATTCGACATTTAACGCAATTAAATACAACCCATACCAATCCCAATCAGTAAGAGCGAGGATTTCAATGCATCTATTTACTGTAGATAAAAAATGTCCGTTATAAACATGTGAAACATGTGACATTCTACCAGGTAGCACACTGCGCTTCCTCCACGGTGCAGCGGTGTTACGACGTACACTAGCGTTCCTAGCGTAAATTCGCTCAACTTTTATGCGAGGGAAATCTAGTTTACAGTTTAGCATATTCGCACCAAAAATGTTGAGTTTGGCTGTTTAAAAGTAATTACCACTGATAGAGTGTGAAGTTTACAAGTATACAATTTTCCCTGTGTGGCCTTAATTTGATTTTCATTAACGATTCTAGGTAAGTCCCGAAAATGTTCACCGAATAACGGCAGAAGCCATATTGAACTGCCATGATAGATTCGTAGGCCGCCCATACGGATTTTTACTTATTAATTATATTTTTAAAAGGCTGTGATTTCATCCATTCACGTTGGTTAAAGGACATCCTGTACAAACATTTTTGGGTGCGAAAATTCCCCCGCTTCCAGCCCTTGTAGGGGTGAAAACAGAGAAAATGGTTTATCATTTCTTCTCTGTAACATTCTTGCATGAAATTTGATACATTTGTAATAAATTAGATGTTTACCCTCAAAATTATGTTACTTGCCGGCAAACTCATGCTTGCATCAACTTGTAACAATATCTATTCGCTAGTAATAGTTTTTTATATCAAGTATTAAGTCGAGCTAAATACATTTTATCCAAAAGAAATGACACGTCTATCAACATTCTCGGTGACTGAAGCCAACGTTGTGCATGAAAGTTTGTTCGCAAAACCACTTCTATTTTTTATAAAATTGTTATTATCTGACTTGCAACGCCGTTTATTCCTACATTCAATTTCGCTGGAACCAAGCAATTTATTTAGTAATAAACATTTAGATTGTCAGAAGTAATTAATTTTGTTTAGAAAAGAAATTTTTCGCTCAGTGCACCGTCAAACGTGCTTTTAACTGCATGTTCTCCGCCCATGGCTACCATTAGGTAAGAACATCTATCTGAAATCGTGTACTTTATAGTGGACGAACTTCCATTTCAAGAAGACAATTTGGTAATCAACAAAATTCTGAAATATGATCCTTATTTTGACCGTCTAGACTGACATGCCGCCTTAAAGTACTTGCGGATTGTGAACGACGCCACAAAATATGCCTACTGGAACGAATGATTGGCTAGTACATGGACCCGAGGATAACGATCCCAAATTTGTAATGGTTTTAAATACATTAACCCTTTAAAGTTCATGGTGCGCATCCTTTTCAGATGTTTCAGAATTCGCTCGAGACGGTTCTGACGAACCAGGTAATTCTAATACACGTTCTGTCGTTTCTGTCGATTCCGATGACTGTTCCTCGATCGAATCGGTTGAGTGATCTGTTGATTCCTTAGGTGTGTCAGCTTCGGAACTAGTTTTAAAGCCCGCTGGGGATTCTGCTTCAGGGCTTTTTCCTGTGCTCGGCATTTCTTTCTCACTTTTATCTGCCTGGCTTCCCGTTGCATTTTGCTTTGGTCGCCAAATCATCTCCTTATTCATCAAATATTTCACTTCGCGAACCAAAATGTCCATTTTACTGGCTATATCTTGTACTTTATATTTTACGGGCTCGTACAAAGGAGTCTCTTCTGCAGCCTTCACAACTGAATCGTAATAGTCCTTCAAACATAAAATCAGCACATTAGGATTAAAAACTATCTATAATAGTAAAGAAAAAAATTAAAATCCCCGTTAGATGTCTGTTTGCCTTTTCATTTGCGGCAATGTCAAAAACCATTAGACGGATTTTAATTTTATGCGGTTTGTCCTATTGTAAAGAGCATTTCTCCAGGAACGTTTGGGTATATGATACATTAATCAATGATAAGAAATTAATTTTACATTACGCTTGTACTAAGCAGGGGTGGGTTACTAGTACGAAAATAATTGTCGCCTTAAAGTGATCACGAATGTTACAAATGTCAATAACGTCGATTCAATTTCTTGGCGTCTTTCGCATCACCTTAAAATGGTCCAAACTGCCCAAAACATAAATAACATGATATACAAAACCAACATACTTGTGTCTCATTGATGATTTTCTCAAGTGTTTCAAACTCCACTGGAGTAAAGAAGTCGCTTGCTGTGCTTATGTTACGCATATTAGTTATAAAAGTTTTACTGGCATTTATCTTGGACAGCATTGTTTTTAAAGCTTCTGGACGTTCTCTGTGTTCAAATACTCGTTCATATAAGCTAGTAGTCAATTTCTGAAGTTCTAATAATTTCGCTTCATACGTGTCCGCAGTAGCGTCAAATCCATCTTCATAAAGCCACTCGGAGATTTCGGCACATGCTTTTAAAATGTTTTCAATCTCTTCTGGTTTACTAGCCGCAATAAATTCATCGAATTGAAGCTTCTGCTGTGCATCGATGACAAATGATTCCAGATTATTTAGAGCACTTTCTCTTCTTGACCTTTCTAAATCATGAAAGTTTAACGCTTCGACTCTAAAACAGAAAAAGATTATCGAAACTTGTATACAAAGGGCAAAAGCTTTCTTGGCTCCCGTGCAGAGTCTGGAGAATAATTTGTTTTGAATACATTTTTAATCAATTTTAGAAGCATTTGTAAACCACTGATGAATAAATAAAATAACTAGTGAGAAAAATGATGAAGAACTAACTTTTCACGCGACTCCTTGAGTTTATCTCCTGATAAAATCTGTGATCCCATTTTAATCTCCTTCACATCAAAATGTTCCTTGATTGTGATTACAGACGGCTTTTTTTCTTTATCTGCCTTTTCTGTTTTTTGTTGTATTTTTTCCTCTGTTGACTTCGAGTCGTTCCTTTTCTTTGTTTTTTCGTCAACCTCTTTTTGCAAACCAGGGTAATCAGGTTCTTCGTGAACTGGTTTGGCTTCATCTTTTGGCTGCTCTTCAGCCTTACCAGCGGGAGCTTTTTCTTCAGAACCTAATTAAATACAATTGTTAGAGTCTAATATAAATGCAGAAGCCTATCTTTATGATACAGGTAATACAAACCTGCAAAAAGTTTGCTTATAGTTAAACCAAGTTTGGAGAAAGTACCTTCCTCTTCATCCGCTGCAGTACTTGATTTCTCAAAAACTAATTCTACATTATTCAGACTTAATATGCCACTCTCATCCATTAAGAAGTGAGCTTTGATTCCTTTTCTTTCAACGCCTTCTTTCTCATGTTTTGCCAAAGCATCGTCGACCCCGGAAACCGTCACGACTGATAAATTTAAGTTGCCGATAGCCCTTAAAGCATAAAAGTAATATTAATAAAATAACAATCGCAGTAACGACCATTTAGCATTTATTTTACACAGTTATCGAAAATTGAGAATCGTTGTACCCTAAATTAAATCACATCATTAATAAATTCGTAATCTTACGTTATTTCTTCAGCTGGCAGATAATCTAGTTCTGCGTAGTTCACTCCAAACTCAAAGTCCGCATATTTGTTAAAAGTGATAATCTTCTTTTGAGGATAAGAATTCATTCTGCCAAATAACGTCCTTTTAACCTACAAATAAGCAAATCGTCATTTTTATTGAGAGTTCAACTCAATAATACAAAGCTTCTTACCTGTTTAATTTTACCGTCAGTATTTTTATCAAAGACGATTTGAATAGGAAATAGTACTGCATCTTTCGTTATGAATTTCTTGACCTTAAACCCTTGGCTAAGATCTGCTGCTTTATAAACAGCACCTAAAGCAGCAGCTTCGTCGGTATTTATATTTTTCGCTAATTCAGTTTTAACAAAGTCGGATAATTTTTCCTGAACCTTTGGCATTCGAGTTCCTGCTCCTACTAATACCACAGACGATATGATGTCCATGGTTAATGCTGTGAAACGAAAATGAAATAGAAATAGAATTTTAGAATTTAGAGAAAACAGTCTGTTAACAAATTATATTGAAAGACTTCAAATCCAAAATAATGAACAAATCATAGACAAATATGGAACACTGATCAGCTCTCGTCCATTTTCAATTTCTATTAAGATATAGCAATAATGTCCTAGCCTAATGTATGTTCAGTACGTGTTAGAAATAGTATTAATATATGATTTCATTTGTAAACAGCATGACATATTCAGCATTAAAAGAACTCTCCTGTCAAGACACTACAAAATGAGTTTCTTTTTCTTTAAGTTAAAAAAAGTTATTTCCGCACCGACACAATTAACATTATATATTTTGGGCTAGAATATATTGAATCAAAATAGATTATAGTTTTTTATCATTTAAACGTGTATTTCTAAAGAAATTAGTTTTTTTTTACCTCATGTTCGGTTTTCTTTTTATTTATGTACGAAGCGTTTAGTTTTTGAGCGTATTGACAGGGGGCTTCTCTTAAATTTTTAATCCTGTTATATGAAAATACACTGGCAGCATAATAGAACTTCACTGAAACTGTAATTATGATTCTAACAAATACTTACATGACATTTCCAATGCTGTTTTAACAGGAGTAACAACCCGATCGAATACATCAGAACACAACTCCTCTAATTTTTCTCTAGTGACTTGTAGACGAAAATCCTTCTCATCGAGTAGTCCTTCTATTTGGGCATAATGGTCAGCATTGGCACTCAATATGTTCTTCACACGCCCTGCCTCTTTAAACAATTTAGCCATTGCTCGAGGATTCTTAAATACAGAGTTTGGCGTCTTATTGAGTGCATCGAATTCTTTTGCCAGATAATTCTGCAGTCTGATTTGTATTTCTAAACCACCTAATGTGCGATCATAACCCACTCCTAAAATACTGATTTGAGGATGTGTCTCAACAAATCCTTTGTCTTTTATTTTCTGATTCTGATATCCAACGACTGTAGCGACAGTACTGCTAGCTCCCATATCAAAGAACATGACGTAGTGAGAAGTATCATTGATTTCCTTTCGATGAAAGATGCCATAATTCAATGCAACCGCTGAATAATCGTTAATCAGCTGTAAAACCTTAAGGCCTGCCAATTCGGCAACTTGCATCATGGCTCTTCTTTCTGCTTGATTGAAAAATCCTGGTACAGTAATTACCGCTTCATCAATAGCCTGACCTGCAGAATTTTCAGCAAATTCCTTAGCTTTGTGCAATATTTGAGCAAGCAGTTCCTCGGGAGTAAACGTCACATTTTCATTCATCTTGAAAGCTATTGTCTTCCGTTCATCATCAGAGATAATGTCGTAGTATGGAAATCGATTCTTGTACAATTGAACTATTGGATTATCGATAGGCTTTCCTAGTAGATCCAATATGTAAGAAAAACTATTTTGTGGAGATCTCACAGCTACCGTTTGAGCATCTTCCCCAAAAGTACGTTCACCATCTCGAAATGATATCGTTACAGGAGTTTTCCTTTTGGATTCCTTATTCAATGCTATTTCCATAGGAACACCCGGCTACAAATATTCAAATAAAATTAGAATTAATCAATCGATATAACAAACCATCTTTATAAAATGTTATATTATAAGAAATTTAGGAAAAACAATATCTACTTACAGACACAATAGCAACTTTCATCCACTCGCTGCCGATGTCTATGCTCATCACTGCAACCCCATAGCTGATGTTCGGCAGAGCAAAGATCGCAAAGATGAACCATAACATAACCGACATTTTCGTGGGGCGCATTTATATCTACAAAACGTTAAACAAAAGCCTGTAGACAATCTCTCAAAATTACGTATCTAATACGTAAATTCTGACATGCTATCAATCGGGGTTATAGTTACCGGTAAATCAAACTCTCAGTACTTAATTACATTCAACTGCATTAACTCTTCCTGATTTTTTATTTTAAAGATACAGATAATCCGGAAATCTTGTGGGACCTTGGCTGCAAAGAATAAATCCGCAACCGCTTCGTTTCTGACTCCGATGCAGAAATTTCGAAGTAACGTCGGCTGCACAGACCTGACAAACCATGTGTTTGTGTGGCAAATTGTCATTGGGCCACAGAGTCGAAATGACGTCTCCTGATTGGTCGCTGACGCCGGACCTATAGCCAATAGGAAATCAGTATATCTTCGTTTGAATTTCGGCCTTCATCAAGGATTCCATACTACTGAGGATTGCTCGAATCCAAGGATCCTATACTGCATAAGCTTTGTTCGCGTTATATCTCTGGTTATATCAGGGTTATATACACTTTCGGCATACGAGTGCACTTGCCCGCTGTTGCCTTTGGTTGCCCTGGACCATAGACTGCCATGGACAGAGCAGGATAGAGAGCATGAAACATTTACAGTGGCGGGAGAGTTACCTCATTTCTGGTTAAATCAAATTGCGAAACCGGGCCTAAATCCTAATATATTATGCGAATAAAGTATATACATTTACATAGAAAAAAATAAAAGGTACGTCCTCTTCCGAGTGACAATTATGCAAATTTCACCAGCGAAAGGTAATTTTCATAACAATATTTACCAAATTTCAACTTTTACGTCAACTTTGTGTTATATTGGTTTAGTAATGATTTGTATAGAAATCATTATCGTACATGCAATAATTCTTACAATAATAGATGAAAACTGCTTTCAGGTGAACAATCTCCGCTGGCAAAATTGTTTCGGGGAAAAAATCTTACTGGCAATCCTCGTATTGTCAGAGATTTAGTTGCTAGTCTGCATAATAATATTCAAGAGTGGAATATCATCCACTTACATGGCCTGGACATTTTAAAAAATATAACAAGTATTAAAAAAGATGGGGAATATTCAAATCAATTGGACATTCTTTGTAATGATTTAGAAGACGATTGCATTAAATTGGTAAGAAAGGGTTTTAAGCAATTGGTATTCCTATCGTCGGTTCATGTTTGTGTGATTAACACTTCCTAGATAGACTGGTGTCACGTATTTGAAACAGCAAAGAAAGATTGCAGTAGATGATTTTCTAAATAATTCAAGTGACAACTTAGTTTCAAGTATACGATTTATACAGCAAATCGCTAACGTTCCTTGATAAGTCAACGAATGCAGAAAGTTTCTCGATCGTTTCCAAAGTATTGTGGTTTATATGCTATTCGTTCTAGTCACACCTGTTTTTTTTTAAAGAAGCAATGATTATAGTTTCATAAAGAATTATATGTCAACATCATTCGTTTACTAAAGTACAGTCAGTAAATAGTCTAATTAGAAAAAATGGCCAGTGTTTTTAATACGCATACCCTCTAAGAGTAACATGTCGATTAATTTATATAATTATTTATAGCACGAAATTGTTAAAAATTTGGAACATCTTTCGTATCAATTAAGGACTGCAGTATTATTAAAAAAGGAACCTAAGAATCTATTTTTGACATGGCCAATTGAAAAATATGGTAAGAGTCAATGTTTGTATACATTTTACATTCTCAATGTTGTTAATTGTTGTAAATACAATTTTATTATATCGAGAGTATCGTATCGAAATAGAGATGTTTTGTATTAAAACTATAAAAGCTCACTATCTAATCAAATCTTTCCATCATAAAAGTGATTTTGTTTTCTTTGCACAGAAACGACTGTAAACAGTTTGATAATTTGACCATTTCGCAATATTATATTTTCAACTTTAGTATGGACATTATAATATTTCATTCGTTCAAAACATAATAGCTAATATACTTTATTTTATTGATTTGTTTGGCAAAAATGTTGCACTAATGTGCACTGAAGGAAGGGGGGGATGGGGGCAACTTGGAAGTTAGTTATTTCAACATGCGTTCCAAGTTTATCGTATTTCTGTGATCTAGATCCAAATTGACTGGCTGTTGTGGGTAATTTGTATGTACAAATCATATGGACACATTTTTATCGAATCGTTAAATACTAACCAGTACACTTTATGTTTCATTAATCTGAGTGGTAAAAGCATTTTAGTCACTTACCACCGAATCAATGATTTTGATACTAAGTTACATTTTTAATATAGGACATGTGGCAGAAATCATATACAACGCATATAAAAATGAGGTTGCTGTTAAATACAGCATCCTTGAAAATGTAGCTCATGACCATCGAGAATCTGCAAAGATGCTACACTTGGCTATGTGGGTTCGACAAGTGGAAATACCTGAGAACATAAATTTATTATTAGAGTCTATGCTACTTGAAACTGGATTTCGATGATCCAGGCTAGAACATGATTGCATCTTAGATGGCCAGTTATTCTCAAGTAAGGAATCAACATAACACCATTAACATTACAACTACCAAGACGGGTCAAAATGACTTGTTTCGAATGACTCATCTTATAAAAAACAATCTGCCGGTCGTTCTAGTGTTAAGGTATTTTAATTGGCTCTACACTTAACTCCCTTTTAGATAAATAATCAATGAAAAAGTTAAATACATTTTTTTTTCAAGCGGCTCATTGACACTAAAACTACTGACAGTTTATATACAGAATGGAGCGTTATACTCGAAATGCCATCATATGTAATAACTCATTTCTTACCGAAAAACCTTAAAAAACTTTGTATCAAATATACTTATTTTCAAATTAGTTTTCTCAGAAAACGTAGTCTGAAAAAACTGACTTATAAACTAAAGATTGTATGACAAAAATAAATAAAATCTATTTAACTGAGAAAGAATATTGCAAATTTATACGAAGAAGCTAACGATCCTTTTAGGTGTGCGCTCTCTTCGAAGTGGAAAGTAATCCTCGAGATATTTTGTTTCTGTGGTCTTTCACTGACCATCAAGAGCATTGCAATGCTTTTGAAAGACCTTCAGAGACAAAGAACTTTATATTTAATAACTGCCAGAGTTCAGCAGAATCCTTCGAAAAGCTTTTGTGGAATTATTAGAGATAAATGCAGATTTAATGATGACAACTATGCAATTTTGGAGAAATCTGCAACATTCAATGAGTGCTATATTTTTAGCGTAGACATTTGAGGATTTCAGAGAGTGAATGGTTAACTTTTTGGGACCATAAAGAATATCTGCAGACATGCCTTCGGCTTATGTTAAATTGAGTTTAATAATTAAAATTAATTTCTAAAAATAACGTAACAATACAGACTCTAACGCAGCCTCAAACCCATCACTTCACAACCCAACGTGATTTTATTAAATGTTTATTACATAATAATTGAAATTCCAAAATCGCAAATATATCCATCTCACGGCTGTTACAATTGCGATAATCATAGGGTAGAAAGGGTACAGGGCGGGGAGAGAAAACCAGAGCGAATGCTAAAGAGTCCCTCGTCGTGTTAAAACTAGTAAAACTTATTCGGTGTGGAGTTAAGTCTAGTGGAGACAATGACAATAATAATGTAGATACCTCCTTAATATTACGATGACCCATAACGAATCTATCGATCGTATGAGAGTTTTTAATCGAAGTCGAGAAATGCATGATGTCTTCCATTTTTTACAGCGCCGATACATTATGCAGGGTACTTCAAGATTGTTCATTTCCTTTTTGAGGGATGATAGAGAGTGGAATTTGGAATCGAAGGTTCCTCTCTTTTGTGCGGGTTATCAGTTAAGGAATTATCATGAATGAAATTAACCACTGACTATGATTACTCCTACTCGCGTGCTACTCATATTTAGGAGCCTTTGGTGTTCACCGCTATTACGCGTCGTTACCTAGTAGTAGTAATAATAATAACAACAACAATAATAATAATTCACTAATATTCACAAGGTGTGAACAGGAACTTCTGGCTCGAAATTCTACCCTACTTCATTTCTCAAAAGAAAATGATCTGTTTTGGGACACCCTGCACGTGAGCCCAACATTCGCAAATATGCACATACATTCCCTCAGTATTTCTTTATTCGTTCGTTTGAAAAGACGAACCTGTTTTTGCGTTGCTTGGAACTCGTTTGTGCTTCTTTATATAAACACTCTGTACTTTCTTAACAACTATCTTTCGCCCGTACATTTACCTTGACTTAGGAGACAGACTGTCGAAGCGCCGACATCTTTTAGATTCTCCTCCGGAAAAAAAAAAGAAAAAAAAAGAATTGAATCGTGTACCGCGATTTAACATATATTCACACCGAAGCTTCCGAATAAGATTCGAGGTCTTCGATGACTTTTTTTCCCTGCCACCTCCAAAGAGAGATTCACGTATTAAAGTCAAGAATTTAGACGGGGCAACTTTGATTCGACGGAACCCTGCGTGACGATATAGAATGATGTCGTTGAAATTTCAATTAGATTCTCAAGTATTAATTGCCCCACGATGGCGTCACCCTGATTCCACCGAACCGTAAAATGATCGGATTAAAACCTTAGGTAAGCCTTACTTGGACAAAAACTTGACAACTGGCAACAAAGAACACTCGAATCGGATATAAATTTAACAAATTAATCGATCTCGAAGCTCAATAGCGTTTGCGAAGGCACAGTCACTGGATACGTAGCGTAATGTTTAGTGCGGATTTCTACCATTGCAGCGTACAATGAAGGAACAAATGTGACCATTAGTATTATTTATATCGTAATTTAACACATTGCCGGCCGCTGTCACGTACGCGTGACTTCTTTTACGCCAGCGGTAATGCTTCATTCCGACGATTATATGGGTAGATATATTGATTCAGAGCAACAAATAACGAACTATATAATAATTTCCACTGTCTTCCCCTCCCAATTTACCAGATCGTTTTTTCCTTGAAATCTTTTTTGCGGCCGCTTGTTCTGTTAGTTTGAGATTGTCTTTCGTCGCTGCCATCGAATATCGAAAGCTTATTGTTACATCTATTACAAGTTATAAAATACCTTTCAAAATGTTCTACAATGAAGAAATATATTTTATGCTACTATAATTTTTCACCTTCGAATATAATCCAGAATTTTATTTTTTTGCCCTTAACTTGTGTGCTAGAGTTAATTCGAGTGAGCTAAACAAACCAAACTCTGCACACTCGAGATAATTCGCGCGGCATTGTATTTTATGCTACTATAATTTTTCACCCTCGAATATAATCCAGAATTTTATTTTTTTGCCCTTAACTTGTGTGCTTGAGTTAATTCGAGCGCGCTAAACAGGCCAAACTGTGCACACTCGAGTTAATTCGAGCGGCGTTGTATTTTATGCTACTATAATTTTTCACCCTCGAATATAATCCAGAATTTTATTTTTTTACCCTTAACTTGTGTGCTCGAGTTAATTCCAGCGCGCTGAACAGGCCAAACTCTGCACATTCGAGATAATTCGCGCGGCGTTGTATTTTATGCTACTATAATTTTTCACCCTCGAATATAACCGAGAATTTTATTTTTTTGCCAAGACAATGTTCTAGTGTTTTTTTTACATTAAAAAATTGATTTTTTGGCCGTTTTTTTTTTTTAATCTATATGTTAAGGGGTTAATCTCGCCGGCGACAGCGGAACGGCTTTGCGACAAATGAGCGGCCGACAAAGTGTTAACACATTCGCGACCGTCAAATTTTGTTCCGTTTCAAATACCGAGTACCGGGGAAAATAATGAAATTCTGAAGCTGGTTGCCGCAAACCTGTATCGTGTATCGTTATAGACGTGATTCACGTCAGCGGCAATCAGGAATAGAATTTAAAACGACGTGAATTCACGTCAGCGGCCGGCAAAGTGTCCTCGCGCAGGAAGGAAGATCCTTGTTGGCACGTGTAGAACACGGAATCGTTTAACGCTTTATAATTCCTTAACTCCTTTGCCGTGGTGAAATTTGGACGCGGTTTTCACCTAGTCGAAGGTCAAGTCGACCAATGTTCATCCGTTGGGCGAAATACAGTAGAATGTTGCGTGTTCACGTTCATCCGTTCATCGGTGGAATTTAATGCAAATGGCCTCGCGTTTATATTTCAATGCTATCCTCGATTATCCTCACGTCACACCGATTAAGTTGGAGCTTAAAATTACTGTATTAAAACCTCGAATAAAATGCTTATTTCGTCAAAATGTATCATCAACGAGCAACTTAAACCTAATATAAACATGGTCAATTCAAAGATTTCGGAACTCGGCATCGTTTGCGGAAATACACCGATTGGACAGCCCGGGTAGATTTTGGCTAAGCTTCTCATTATTTTATTACTCTCTACTAGATGCGTACAATGCGTACCGAGTGGTACCTTTTCGATTCCTCCGCGTACCGTAATACATACGCATAGCAACTGGAATTGGTATTCAATTTTCCTAGGAAATCCACGAGCGACTATTGCGAAATGTTGTAAAGCTTTCCGAAGGAGAAAGACGAGTTCTCATCTCAAAGTCGGGGATGTATCTGATATCTCCATACATTTTTTTTCTTAATTCGAATGTGCAGAAAAACACGTCAATGTCGTACTCATGTGTAATCTCCGTAAATTTCTTTTTTTTTTCCCTTCTAATCACATAATTTAACATTTTTAATAAGTATCACATAATTATCTTGGGTAGCTATTGGCTGTTAGTTTCTTAAGGATATTTTAAGGAAATTAGGGAACTGTGTGAATGATGGCTTCAAATACCAAAACGGAATTTTTTTATGAAATCTCTACGTAGTATGAAATAAAGT
This sequence comes from Orussus abietinus, assembly GCF_000612105.2. Lineage (NCBI taxonomy): Eukaryota > Metazoa > Arthropoda > Insecta > Hymenoptera > Orussidae > Orussus > Orussus abietinus. The sequence goes on from NW_019394258.1 coordinate 985,177, forward strand.
TCCCGGTAGGCGTTCGTTTGTCTGAGAAATTTTGAGAACTACCGAACAGATTTTTATGCAGCTTTCTCGAAACTGTACGGCATCTATCTGAGAAGATTTGAAAATGTACGAAACATTAATCTGGGATAATAGGGAGCCTAGAAGTGAGGATTATAGTGAAGCGAGTCGATGAAAAAAACAAATAAAAAAAATGGCGAAGTCGAGATGGGTCCAATCTAAATGATGAACATGGAAACGACATAATTAGCTAGGCACCTTAGAAGCTGCAAAGACATGACTGACCCCTGTCTATTTTGAGCCAATTGAAGTGTTTTCCTGTATCTAGCAAAACAGGGTGTGAGAAGGTAGATTGAGAAACGGGCCCAGAAAAATTCCTGGTCTGATAAGTGAATACTGGAAATTGTAAACCACACTTTTTAAAGAAAGTTCCAACAGCAGAAACCGGAAAGAACATTTAATGCGTTCCAATATTCAATTCTACAAAGTTCAGACGGATGAGATAATCGTAGAATAACGTCACTAATCGGTACTAATTTTTTGTTTCTTTTGAAGGCTTTTCGTCTCTCATATACAATCACGTTCAAGAACATCCATTATTAGTATTACTGCAAATTGGACCAGTTAGTTCATTTTTGCAAAGTAAGCCGACGCATCGATTAAATAATCCATAAGTTGAAGTAATAAAGTAATGTAACCTAGCATAACGCATTAAACGTCTTTGAATGATTACTTTAACTACCACAGTGTTTATAATTCTTAACTGCAGGTTGCCCTTTTTTTTATGCCTATATAAACTTTGAAACGACTCAACCTTCACCTGCCAATAATAACAATATGTAATGAATGAGATCTTTTGTATCGTCTAGCAAGTAATTTATTTCCATGTAGTATTCGTAATATATAATGTAACGAGTACGAAAATGAGACAGCGTAGACGAGGGTGAAGTTTGCAGTTTGAAGCCGATTGCGAGTACTAAAAAATTGACAGGAGTCCAAACTACCTGTTCGCACCTATTAGGCACAATACTTTCTCGTAGCAAATGCAGGTAAATGCTTGATTTTAGTTGAATCGTGATATGAAAAGCGTCCATATAGTGGGAAATTAGGAATGAGTGGGGTTTAAAGCCAGAAACTAGGTGGAAAGTGGAGACATCGAAGCCTTTTTCGCCTACGCTTCATTTCCTGTATGGTCCTGGGAAAAAGAACTACATATCGTGAGTCTAATCGCGCTTTGCTCACTGGAAAGCAATTTTCAATCAAAGATATCAGACCCAGTGGTACAAGAAAATAACATTCCTGCACCGCTTGGGAAATGGCCATCTTGCATAACCGCTGCACTGGCGGCAGAAGTAAAGAAAGTTCTGCGCATATGTAACAAGAATTAATTTTTGCTTTTGATGTCCGTGACTGATCGCATCATTCATTGTCAACATTTTTATTATTTGCACCAACAAGAATCTCCCAGTTTTCTCAACTAATGACAACATAAGTCGACGTTGCGGAATCGAACAAAAGGGAATTTTCTTAGTCGCGTGAGTGAGAAACATTAGGTGTAACCGAAAAAAAAAAAAAAAAAGAAGGCCCGTGGTACTAGTTTTCTGCAGCGGTTCTACCGAAAACGCCGTGAATTTTCTCGGTTAGATAACAAGAATCGGTACAAAATGGGTGTAAACGAGAATTTCGGAATGGAAAGCGTACACCGATCTGGAGGAATTCAGCTCTTCGTTCGATTTCGCTCGACAATGGTATAAATCCGATTTATGAGCAGTCTCGCGTTCAGCTGATGACGGCGCAGCTTTTAAACTACAATGATTACTTTCGGAAAGAATATGGCTATCTCTCGCAAACCGAATTACCCGTAACATTCTCCGACGTTAACATTGATAACGTTTCTGACCATATGTAGAACGAGAGGCCTACGCGAAAAACGAATGTGTGTATATATGTATACGTTCATACAGCTATACGGAAGTGGCGAACTAAGTATGCAAGGAGAGTGCTGCTATTGGATCACGGGCAATAGCAAACGGAAATGCACTCGACACAATTGTGCTGTGTGGTTTACGGATGTTCCTTGGCGATGTTTTAATCGGGGACCAAGTAGAAGGGTTAGTACTCTTCCTCGTCATCTGGTGCCAGGCCATCGCCCTCGAGTTCCTCGGGAGCTGCAAAGCCATCCTAGAAATCGAAAACTGCGCGTTAGTCATGACCCATTGTAAACTATATTTAATGCCATCATACCACTTTTCCAAACACCCATGCTCACACCCCTCAAGGCCGATTTATACACATCTGTTCCGTAAACAATTAGTATCCAATCCCGCAGTATTTCATTCAGTACTCATCCTTCGATATCCTCGGCTATATTTTCACGGAACAAACGCCGCCGACATATCTAAACAATTTTTGCCTCGAGGTTCCTAGTTTAGAGGCTAGCCCTAATTTGGGACGGCTGTGTGTAAATCGACCTTTATACTTTCCGTTGCACCCTAATGGACAAGGAAGTCATATCCACGTATTTACGTGGAAGGCATTCACGGCCGTCAGTGTATGTTAGGCTCTTATTTATGCGTATATTTTAGCGTTAAAAATACGTTTTACTAGTTTACAAACAACGGATAAAAGACCCCCCTTAACCTTACAAGTGAGGTACGAGTCTTAGACTATATGAAGGACGAGGACGATATACGAAAAACGAAACGTTTCTCCTTCCATGTAATTGCTTTCAAGGAAAATTGCTTTTTTTTGATATCATATCAACATTAAGGTCGTGAACTAAGCTGGCGTTGGAAATAGACGGATACTTCGATATTGCTGATTTAGTCTACACGAATATAATTGCGCATACATCAAGCTGAATAGAGTGAAAAGATTAAGACCACGATACATGAAACTCACATATAAATACTTGATATTGCATAGATTTTGTGAGACTTGAATATACTTCTTTTTTTTTGTTCCAACATAAGTCAACGATCACTTTACTTAACACATACTTTTTTTTTTTAACAAATATCTCTACTGTGCAACATACAGTAAAACAATTTCGAATAATGAGACCTAAAGGAGACAAATAGGCACGATTGATACACAGTTCGTACTCGGACGGTTTAACAAAATTTGACAAAAAGACTAGGGACAAGTTAGATACAAATAGTTAGAAGGTTCTATCGACGAACAATGAATTTTCTTTTAACACTCAAGTACGTTCTTTATGTTTTATATTTTATATCTGACCGCAGATAACAGCGGTAATTTCACGTCAATTATTATTAACTGGTACTTGGATCTCGGATTTTCACTGATCTAACGATGTTAGCGCTACTTGCGGAAGATGTAGAAACTTCGAGCATACGTTACCAAGACATTTCTGTCGTAACGGAGGGGTATTAACCCTTAATTGACTATCAAATGAAAATAAAATTAAATAAAATTAAATAAAAAGAAACAGCACCTGGAGCTGCGTGGACCGGTTCTTTTTTAACAAAAATCTTAGCCCAATGGTTTTAACCGGTTTAAACCATATTTGATGGTTTTTACCGCCTAGATCATTGCCTAAAAACAGGGGCTGAAACCTATAATAGGTTAACCATATAAATAGGTTAGAATTTATATTAATTTGTTTGAATGTGAGTGGAGCGCATGTGTAGGTACAGGGTGCATACGATATTGGAATAAATTCAACGCTACATACATACTGATAGATTTTATAAGATCGTTTTAACCGGTTAAAACCCTGGGTAAAACCGAGTGGGTTTTATGTAATTTATTTTATTTATTGGAAAAAGAAAAAAAGAAAAGACTGGAAATAACCGCTGGTTCTAACCAGAATGGGTCAAACTTTACCGTCACAAGTATTTCCGCTGCTTGTTACGTAGCAACGTGGTCAACTCGGAGTTTGTCAGGTAGTACCATCCCCCCTTAAAAGTCATTAATAGACGCATCTTTTAATTGAAACGACTTTCGACAAACAATCATTTCCATATAAAAAAAAAAGTTTGACAATGTCTAATTGGTTAGAACTTCTAACTAGAAATAAAATACTTATTAGAAAAAAAATCACTCCCATGTAAACACGTGACCACCATCTCATTTTCCAAACAAGTGCTCGCTGCACTAAATCGATTTAGAAATCCGTTTCAAAGTTTGTTTGATCATTTAGCTCGTGCAAAGTTGCACATTTCACGGTTCTCGAGCAGACGGTGACTCTGAAGGGCCTTTTTAGTGAACGTCAAAGAAAACATTCAGGACGGCGTATGAAAGCTCAGTTTTTCCAAAGAAATATGATTTTCATATATTGTACCACCTTTCTCCTATTAGCGTAAACCCCATTATTCAAGGATCGACTACGTCGCAGCACAGACAGAGAAAACATCTCCATAGAAAAATGCTCACGGATTTTCTTTCTTTACTAGATGTATCTATGATACACCCTGCATCAACATCAATATATTTTATACTTCTCTTTTACCTATCTCGATTTTAATACCTTGACCGTCACGGTGGTCACCAGGGCAAAGAAGTTGCCGTTAAGTGACGACCACGTGGCGGTCAACGTGTTAACCGTCAATAAAAAAAAAATACTAAGACTCACGATGGTAATCCCAGAAGAATAGTGCAGCGTACAAAAATAAACGAAAGTCGGTAGGGACGCGCTTCTCGAGAAAGCTAAGAAATCGAAAGTTAAAAGAAAATCTCCGCATAGGATCAACTAAATACAAAATCCGGTACCGGTTATACTGGAACACCATTCTTGCACTTGCAACATACCCAGATCACCCAGTTATCGCCGAACCAATGACAAACGGTGATCATCTACCATCCCCGTGTTTTTACCTTAAGAATCGTCTTGTACGGAAATGAAAGATAACCGAGAAGAGATGCTAATAGGTATGTTCTTCGTCCTCGGTGCCACTTGGATTATCCTGAAATTATGACAGTTGTAAACTGCTTTTAAATCATTTCCATCGTCTAGGACGACGCATTCCCTTGCCCAGACAAATGAAATATATACAGGTTGATTCAAACCCGTAATACCTCCGGAATCTAATGTAAGTTAGCGAAGTTATAAATTAAACGATCCTTCACCATTTCCTCCTGAGACAATTATTTAGCAGGTAGATGAGGATCAATTAAAAAAATGTTGTATACCTTGTTTAAAAGCAATTGGAAAAGGGTCAGAACGTACACCACCACGAAGCCTTTCTTTTCTTTTTCTTTTTAATAATCCCCATCAATATTCGCTAAGAAAAACACAATTCCAATGTACCTAGGTAGAACTATACACGTAAAGATGAAATATACAAATTGAATGAATACACCTGCCAAAAATGATAATAATCCATCTACTAATCGACGTACAATTAATTCCTGGTATATCACCTGTTCTTCAGCCCGGTAAGGTAGAAAGTCCCCTTAATACCCAGGTAAATAACTATTTGTGGAAGAGATGGTGAAGAAACTTCTTATTTCAAACTTTCCCAACTTCCGTCAGGCCCAGGGTTACTACGAGTTCTGGGACACCCCATGTGTCTTTTCGGCCAAAGCATTTCGTCGTTTATCTTCACAAATGATACATTAGTTACCCCCTCTAATTGTTGTGAATTCACTATTTTTAGGTAATGCAGAAAACCGGAATCAGAACCAAAATGGCGTCGAGCTCTTATATATCGATCAATATATAATTATTGTAACGCCACTATAGTGGCCCCCTTCATTCCCATGTATTCAAAGAATATCGAATGACTATCGTATTCATATTAAATATGTGTACTCGAGCTTTTCGTAGTCTCCACGTCCGACTTCGCTGTAGTTAAATTGCTAAGATACAAGAGTATAAAATTTGTCGCCGTTAACTCTGCCAACGAAGTTTGAGATTTGCAACGTGATTAAAAGTATATTACATAAAAAAAATGTTACAGCATAACAAATGACTAATTCGATATATTGTTTAAAAACTATGTTTTTAACCTCTTCGGTACGACACTCGCCCCCGCGTTATGTTACTTCACCGAGAAACTAAAGGAAACAATATAGTCAACTAAAGTCGACGATGAATTGAAATGGTATACCAAAAGCCCGAAACCATAATCAATCTTCACCATAAATGATTTTGGTCAATTGGTTTTAATAATTTCTATCGCATTATTCGCTAACAAATCATGTCACTATGTAGTGGGGAATAGTTCGATCTTCAAAATTTCTTGATTGGCGTCCTGGGAATGGAAAGCGCCACAAGATCATACTTTAGATGTGTCTAACAGTGTTTACTTAGAACATGCCATTCTGCATAAAAAATTGTGGACTATTCGGAAGAACTCTGCTAAAAAACTTCATACGCATATATTATTCCATTAGAAATACGGTGCGTTCTTAAAAGTTTGATTCTCAAAACTTTGGACCGGTAAGCCTCTTTTTGCCCTTGAGTATTACAGTGGAACGACTTACCGTAACGGGTTTCCCGAGTGTTCTAGAAGACGGAATTAATGTCTGCTGACACTCAGACAATTTAATAAAGATCCCAAAACCTTTAAGGTGATACGAAAGTGGCCCGAGAGGTCAATCGTTCGTGAAACTTTTCTCCTAACTGGATGTACCGAGTCGTATGAAACTTTACAACGTAAATCCGTAGGTTACAAAGAAGGTCCCGACCACCATGGAATTCCATATACACAAATTGTTGAAAAGTTGAAATTTCGTGGGTGTCCGGATCTTCCTTACAGCCTCCATATTTACGTTGTAAAGTTTTAAACGATTCGGTACACTCATTTCGGAGAAAAGTTTCACCAACGAAACCCTTTCGATGCCACATTCATATCACCTTAAAGTGGAAGTAGTTCCCAGCAATTATAAAAATGTAACGTAATCCTAAAGCTGATACGTTTTTCATAAAAGAAAAAGCTTAAGGTGAAGTGAAACTCGCCGAGAAATTTAATCGACGTAGGTAAAGATGATTCTTATAAATACCTACGTTACCGACGTTCGTACTTATATTAACAGTTGTGTCGTATCACATTAAGTATTGTACAGAATGACATGCTCCACATGTCGTTTCTGTACAGTGATTATAAAGAAATCGAGATAAAACTGGAAATCCCCTGGATTCATGATTTTTGACACCCTAATTGATTGCAAATTGCGCTCTCTGGGCATTCAGTGCAAACTAAATTATTTCTCCGGATCTCGTGTTACCTTCGTCTTAGCAGATAAGCTTACAACACTTCTTTGCTTTAATTGCGTTTAAGTGAGAGTGCCTAGATTACTTCTAAATCGTCGTGGAATCGTTCTGATACCAGCGTTTCTCAGATCCGAGCCTTCAATACTTCGATCAATATACAATTGCCATTTTGGTTTAGGTCGAGGCTAAATAAAAAAAAATATACATATCAAAGCCTTAAATAATCGTATATTGATCGAAATATAAGAGCGAAACGCCATTTTGGTTTTGGTCGAGGAGAAGTAAATACATTTTAGTCGAAAATCCAAATTTTGAAAGTTTCAGGATATTCTTTAGGTACTCCTGAGTCATGGGCTAAAATTTCAGCTAGTTCGGTGAAATACCCTTAAACAAAAGTATCTTATTAAAATCGACTGATTTGAGGGCGGGTTTCACTTCACCTTAACGAGGGATATACATATACCTTAGCACTTTCAGAATTTGTACAAAAATCCGCTATCTTAGAAGTAAATATTGATCGTAATTAAGTGAAGAAGTCGGTACCTCAGTTGCGTAGAGAACTTCTAGGATCTTTTGTACAATAGGTGGAGGATCTCCGTTTTCACAGTCTTGGCACATTACTTCAATGTCTCGTAACTTTCCAAAGTAAAAATCTCTCTCCTTTTCCAAACCATCAATCGTCATCTTCAGTTCCATATTCTGAAATGTCATAAAATGAAAGGATTAGAATACATGAAATACTGCTAGGCGTTACAAAAAGTAGCTTTTATAAAGCGTGGACGGAATGTTTAATTTTCGAGGCGTGTAGAAAGTACCAAGACGAGTAATATCCAAGTGGGGTAGAGAAATAACTTTCATGCACTAAGCCCTCTTGCATATCAACGATCTTACATTATTTATAATAACGTCGAATTACATAAAATCGTACCTGCGCACTAAGCTCCTCGATTTTTCCAGTATCGCCACGGCTCCCGACTGTTCCTCCTTTCGGTACCGCGCGATTAGGTTGAACTTTATTGACTGAAGAAAACATCACTGAATTAACAGATGAACAACAGTTAGATGATGCTTGTAGTTAAACGGATTAATATAAAATCAGACACAATGGCTTAGGGGAGACTGAAGGTAAAACATGCATGAATTAACTGGCGATAGGAAACGGTGGTTTCTTATCCGAACGGTAAAAAGTCTCTTTAAACGTAAAATACTGCAATTCATATCGACGACTAATCAGCTAAATATAACATGCAAGAAGCCATCCAAACTATTCTCGAACGTGCTACGCGATAAAGATTTCGGTATGTTCAATGACCATGCACTTATTAATTCAAGCGTCATAACGTCGGAAAGAAAAAGTCGATAAACAATAGGCAGCGCTTGAACATCCCATAATTCGGGGATGTCCTACACTTCCCGTTTGTAATAGAATCTATGGAAAAAGGGAGGAAAACACGAGCACAGATTTAATAACAATGATGAAATAATAATTACTAGGTTTTCCAAAGGACTTGGTAGAAGGCGCTTGTACAGGAGACGGAGGTCCCTCACCTAAAGTTTGTTTCACTTAACGTTAGATGAGTTGTACGAGTCGAAAGTTTTCATTTCTTTTTTTTTTCCCTTTAATTTACTACTTAATAAACAAATTCACTTCTTAGTAAACTTATAGCGAATATCTATCTTGTTAACATCTTGTCGATCAACAACCGGAAAGTCCGCGGAAATAATTTCAAGTCTTCTTTGCTTCAGGATTTTATGAAAGAGAACATCGTACGATATATGAAACATTCGTTCATTTCAATGAATTTCTCATAACCAAGGAAATATATTCATACTTTATACCATTTGTATTCTCTACTCGCACCACATATAAAGACCGTAATGAAATTCATGAATAATTAAAAGGCTCAGAAACGTCGTAGACGCAAAATTCTGAGGGTGACCTTTGCGCTACTTGTTCAGAATTTAATGAGAAGCTTAATTGGATCTGCAGACCTCAAAAAAGTTGCTACAGTAGACGTTGCTGTTTACTGAAACAATGCATGAAATTTGAATATGTACCGTCAGCATCTTAAGGTGGATATTAAAAGCGCTAAGAAATTTCATCGATGCCGACTAAATGAAATTCATCTATACCTTTTTTGGCGGTAACGCCAATTTAGATACTTAAGTGGTAACATAAACTAGCACGCCATGTTTCCGACATTAACATTAATGTTCAAGGCAGTTGCATTCTATGTTAGGAATTATATGCGAAATGAAGCGTTCCAGATGTCGTGTAGTGTAATAAATCTGTACATTTCTTTCTAAACTAACGTTTACCCTTGTCTGTACCTTTTTTGGCGGTAACATCAATTTAGATACTTAAGTGGTAACATAAACTAGCACGCCATGTTTCCGACATTAACATTTATGTTCAAGGCAGTTGCATTCTACGTTGGGAATTATATGCGAAATGAAGCGTTCCAGATGTCGTGTAGTGTAATAAATCTGTACATTTCTTTCTAAACTAACGTTTACCCTTGTCTGTTAAAACGACCTGACAAAACTTATTTAGATTCATATATATTTCTAATATTTGTCCTCGTACAACGCACTGCAGATCCTAAAACACTGTCCTTTTTTTTTGTTAAACGACTCCTGACGAACGCAACGTCTAAACGATCGGCAGGTTGAATAATAAAGTCTGAAATATAAGATCTTCTCTCTAGAAAACCGACTCTCGGTTTGTTACCACGAGTTGGTGTTTCTCACCAAATCGATTAGTGCATCAATATCCGGGTTAATCTTCACTGCACGGCCGGGATTAACACATTCGCGACCGCTGACGTGAATTCACGTCTTTTCAAGTTCTATCCCCGGTTGCCGCAGACGTTAATTCACGTCATTTTAAATTCTATCCCTGATTGCCGCTGACGTGAATCACGTCCATAACGACACACGATACAAGTTTCCGGCAACCAGTTTCAGAATTTCATTATTTTCCCTGGTACTCAGTGTTTTAAAAGGAATAAGATTTGCCGTTCGCGAATGCGTTAATAGTCGACCTCCATGATGCGTGAAAGTAAATGTAACTGCGATAAAGTGAGAAAGAAAGAGTAAAGGCATTTAAATAAAGAATTAAACGGTGTACCGGTTCGGGCGGCTGGTCTGGCGGTCGGGAGTTCCCGGGGCGCGTTTCGTTTGACCAATCCGGAGCCTCGCGGCGCGTTACTTCCGCCACTGCCCATTGGTTCTCCTCCCCTCATTGCGAGAGCATCGTATTCGCGCTCGAGAACGTAGTTCGCGTCAAAGAACTTCTTGAACCACTGCAAGAACTCAAAGTTGTCCTGGAACCTGCCTTTGACCAGCCTATCGATCGGCACGATCTGCAAACGACGGCAAGCCGGTGCAACAAAAGAAAACGTGAAAAGGACATTACAACGAAAAAAACACACGGGCAGACGAGCTATCATTCGTCATCGCGGTTTATAATCTCGAACAAATAAAAATTATACCATTAGACGCTGTTATCACTTTCACCCATTTATCATCCCACTAGACATTCACATTTATATCTATTGTTAAGCTGATGTCAAAGTGGCATCAAAGAGTCTTCGTTCATGAAACTTTTCTCCAAACTGGATCTACCGAATCGACATAAATATGGAGGGTATACGGAAGGTCCTGAAACTCATGAAATTTCAATTCTTCAAAACTAGGTTCATAGATATTTTTAAATGTAAAGAAAAATGAAATTTCATGAGGGTCAGGACCTTTCTTATGGCCTCCACAATCATGTTGTAAAGTGTGAAACGATTCAGCACCCTCAGTTCGGAGAAAAATTTCATGAACTATCGACTCTTCAGATGCCACTTTCACCTCCCCCCTCGCCCCTCCTTTAACCTGATCATTTTTCGTGTAAATCAAAATTAGGTAACGTATAAATAGACTACCTCGCTACAAAAGAACGTAGAAATTTTTGAAAAATGTGGATACATGGGTATGCGATTTGGAAATTATGTAGCGTCATAGAGGGTTAAATTTCTATTCGCTGAGTAATCGATAATGAAAGTATGCCAATATCGTGTCAAATTATTACAACGTTTTAAAGTATGTTGATATTGTACAGGTATATCATAGTAAGAATGGAAACAAGTAAAAAGTCACTTCTACAATGTCAGGTTATTTTAAATTAAAGAATATACCTGGAAAATGACACTGGTAATCCATGCCGTGTGATATTTTTTTATACAATCGGTGATGCAACAAAATAATTAATCGCTATAAATTCGTGTATAACTAACAACATTTGATCATGCTGTTTCATCGAATCGAGTGTTAGAGGTTAAAAAAAAAATTAAATTATAAGGAATTGTTCGTAAAAAACACGAGATCGATTTAAGGTCATTGAATTGAAGAGATAAGAACAATGTGGTATTAGTCTCAATTGGACACTCTACTGAAATAATTAGTTATTAAGTGTGGATGTAATTACAAGTGACAGAACTTACATTAAGTACGTCTGTCGTCGATGCAAGGAAAATGTATAAAATGGCATAATTAAATTTGAATAATTAAATTTAAAATACAGTTAGCTATGTAGTTTACACCCTGTCAAGATGTTATTATAGATTTTGATTTGTTTCCTTTAATTACAAGAAAATGTCAAAATGAAAAGAAAAAAAAAGAAAATAATAACTGTTTTTCATGTTACGTGACAGATGTTGATAAGTTTGCTAGCAAATGAACAAACAAATTATCCCGAGAGAATATTTTGTGGCTATTGCCCCCCAATTCTGGTTTTTATCATTTCATTTTAATACTAAACAAATGTACCTTTAGTTATATATTATTCAAATGTAAATAGTTTGGTTTTCAGCACAAATTGAACATTGACCCTTTTTCCCAATGATTTGTGCAGTTTTATAGTTATTATAAATTATATTTTACAGATATATGTATTTAATGCAGTATAGGCTAATGTGACCTCAATAGAAAGTCACACAAAATTAATGCAGCACTTGATGTATTGATGGTGAAACTAAATATCCTATGAGAACTAATTCTTCGTTGAACCCATTGGTCCTAATATTTCAAGTGAAAAACTTTTTAAATTTGTGATATTTTGTATGCTATAATACATGATGAATAAGCATTGTATAAATCGTGCCTGTATCACCACACTGCTAAGCCTTGATCCTAGAAGCGAAGCAAAGAAACCGATCAGTGATAAGTTATTGAGTAACTAGCGACTCTATCTCTACCTGGAACGAAGAAAATGAAAAATTTACATAAGCGTGGTTCCCTCTATGTGGCCGTGGTAAAGTTTAAAAAGGTACATGTAAAATCATGTTTACTATTGCTAACGTCAAACTAATAAACATATAATGACAATTAAAGTGAACTCATGCAACCAGCGATATATTAAGATATACTAGGATTTTGAAAGTGCACTGGAGTACCCTGCTGTTGCCGTGCTACAACGCTACGTTGCTGAATATGTTTTTGCTGCATCTGTGGCGCCTTAGATTGAGGCGGAAGAGGTACCAATTGAGGATTGGACAAGTTATGAGTGCCATCCACGCCAGAACCCAAAGGAACACAGCCACGTGCCTCATAGGCATCGTATTCACGGCCATCGTAGTTTGCATCGAAAAACTTCTTGAACCATTGCAGAAATTCAAAGTTGTCTTGGAAACGGCCCTTTATCAGCTTGTCCACTGGTATGACCTGAACGATTTTCGCAGTACTCTCATTACGATTAATCGTACGTCAAACTCGACGTATCGTCCGCGATCCCTTGTGCTCCAAATTGATATTTCTTTAATGACCTTCAGTTTGGAATTTGAATTTACCTTATCGACGTTCATCTTTTTGAACCCTCCTTGAAGAATTTTGAAATTCTGTATATATTCGTGCTCCAAGTTGGTCCTGAACTTGACTCGCTTCAGGGGGACGCTGCCAGGAAACAGCATATCCATGAACTGACAATAGACTGCACCAGTGCACAGCTCTTCAATTTTTGTAAACGTTGACTGAAGACAATCGTTCACCCAGGCGAGCATATCGTGGCGACTGAGATTTTCCGTTGTCACGTTGGTTGCGTATACATTTACGGCCATGGTTACGTTTCTGTTCAAAATGTAAAATCACCATAAGTACAATCATTATCGACCCATCCAGATGGAACTTCTGAAAACTTTAGCATAATTGCCCAAATGGTAACACAATTGGATTACTTTATACGAATCAATGCGATAAGCTACTAACCAAAACACGCCGCATGCATTACAAATACCAGAAATCTCCTACGTTTCCATTTCTATTTCCTTAATGCAATCGTTAGTTAGTACTTAAAATATACGGAAAGACATCGGGAATAGGTTTTGAGATGCGAAATGACGGAAAAGTAGGACTTCCATAAAAGATTTTCTAGAATGTTTGGCGGTACTTACGATATTTACTCAAATTCGTGGAATATCGGTTTCAGTTTTTTTCTCAAAAGTTGCGGTCGCAGTTCCTACTGGGGATGAATTTTGACAAATGTCCGAGGTGAACACGAACCCTACGGGAAAGTGTTTCGAGCAATCACGAAAAACCGCGGAAACCGAAGACCGTAGTAACCACGGGAGTGGTTCGCACACGTAGATGGCAAAAGTCGACTCGGATGTTCAAACGCGCACACAACGGAAATTTCTAACGGTTCCTAAGGCGGTGATTGGCCGATCAATCGTCGTCGTCGTCGGTCAAAACTTGATGAAATTCAAGTCGAAACGACACGATTTCGTCTCGTACGAAGAAAGTCCATAAAAGGCATCGCGAGAATTCGATTTCTCTTCCTATCACTAGCAACCGTGGAACGATTAAAATTTTTCTAATTGATAAATGGCGGAAAATTAACAGGCGAACGTAGCCACACACTCGGTAAACTTCAATGCGCGTTCACATCGTGGCCGCATGCACTTCAGCCAAACACTTCGTATTAAAATCCCTATGAAAACGTTTCAAATACTAAAGCTGGCAGCTAACTCGAGTTAACGGAGCTTAACGGATTTACTGCAAGTTTAAACCATGTGTAAATCAGTTAAACCGCGATTAACTCGAGTTGTGGAACTGGACCTATGCCCGGTTCCACCAACCTTGGTTAACTCATTGATTACTTAACCGAAGGTTAATGTCTAATCGACTAGAAAACAAGATGGATGCGCCCTTGTTGAGTCACGAAGTCCTACTAACTTTATGCAAGAACTTATAGTGTTTTCACCTGGGTTACACTTTCTTATCTCAGTGTTGGACGAATGTAGTATGAATATATAGCCATAGACCTAAAAATATATGGACGGAGCCCAAACAAGAGAGTAGAGTGCCGGAGTAAGTAAGGGGGGAACAATGGTAAGGTAGCGGTAGTGTTGTTCCAAAATCTTAGCTTCCTGATTGGCTGTCTTGTCTGCTGTGATGCTTGAATGATTAGTTGTCATTTTAAGAGTAGCAAGTAAAGAACGGTGCTGGTGGTGAACAATTAAATGGTGAATGATGTATAATGTGCCATTTTTAACATAAAGAAAGTTAAAAATTATGCTTTACGTATTATAAGAGTGGCAAAAAGAAATAAGTTAGAGTAGATAAGAAATATGAAGCAGGTGACCTACCAATCAGGAGGCTGAAAAGTTTGTCAACGATACCTCCCCCCTTTCCGACGCGCAGCTCCCCCACTGGTTTAAGATGAAACTTTGGGCACCGTCCATATATTCTTTGGTCGATGACTGAAGTGAATTCGAACACGGTCTTCGTTTAGGTTAGAAGTTACTGTTTTGATAAATTTTTCTTTCGAGACAATAAGAAAAATGACTTCGTGTTTACGAGATATCCAGTTTCCGTCGTGTGTGTGGTTTGAAGGTAGCGAAAAAAGAAATGCCGTAGTCTCTATGCTTGCAGGAGCTCTGGTAAGATCTACAAATACTATGTAATTATTTAATTCAGCGTTAACTTTATAAGTTGTATTTCTTCCTGTCATTGACAAATTTCTCAATATTAATCTGCCAGTTTTTCATACGATACTGTCAAATATTATAGCATTTGTCATATTTAAGACTGTATGGTAATTATTGGTTCTGTTTGGTCTGGTCTGATAATATGGTATGTGCATATAATACTCTATTGTATTTCAGTTTTTTATGGGATGGTGGTTCATAATTGATGCACATGCTAAATACCCTAGCGAGATGTCGAGTGCATATCATGTATGTGGAGTTTTTGGGACTATTTCGTTGTTTATGTAAGTGTAGTTACTATGTTGTAATAAAGGTGTTTCTAACTTGGTACGGTCATTTTTCATTTTTTTCCACAGGGTGAATTCGGTAACGAATGCTCAAATCAGAGGGGATGCATACAATGGTGGATGTTTAGGGCCAAGAGGTGCCCGGGGTTGGCTGTTTGTTGGTTTTGTAATGGGATTTGCTGCCATAATCGCTGCTTGTTGGATTTTATTTGCTAACTTTGTTACGACAGGTTTGTATAGTCGGATATCATGAAATTTAGCATTGGCATGAGGTTCTTACAAGATTGAATACATTTTCTTTGTTTAGACGTTCCACATCATTGGCCTGGGGTTGGTCTCTTTCTGCAAAATGTATTTATATTCTTAGGATCATTGACATTTAAATTTGGTCGATCAGAAGATATTTGGGGCTAATAATTATACCCACTACTTACTCATCGCATTCACTGAAAAAGTGGAGTGTGATAATTGATCTATGATTATAAAGTATTAGGTGTCTGTTTATAATTTTAGTATCACTTCAATTTTATCTGTATAAAGTAAATTTGTAAAAAAAAGTGTAATCATAATTCAATCTTATTTAAATATAATAAATCATTTACAACTTACAAAAATGCTCCTCGGAATTGATTTTAATTACTGCTTTATGAAGCTCACCCTTGTGAGCGTGCATTAAAGCTAAATAGTTATTACGTTTCAATTTTTTTGTATACTGAATGGTTCCCCAGCAATTTAATAACTTTTCCAATTATAATGAACGTTCTAATGTATAATTTGTTCTCTATAATTACATAGAATATGCAACAATATACTTTTCTATACAGCAAAGCAAATATTTCATTTACCATTTTTAGTTGGGATAAGAATATTAGAATTTAGATGCATTGAAAATTTATCTCCGAGAGAAATACATCATAAATACAGAAACTAAACAGTAATACATACAGTTTATATTTTTTCTATTGTATTTACATTTACATTTATTTATTTTCATTTACTTAGCACTTAATATCTGATTTATATTAAAATGATGATTCTAACTATTCAACCTAGTTCTTTTATTATGTTAAATCTGCATCAAGTAATTGAAGTCGAACAAATTCTTATCAGTAGTTATATATAAATATCTGTTGGTAAGGGACTGTATTTACACACTATTATTTTGTCATAACATTTTTTCAGAACATTAAAATTAACAAAATGATTTTAAAACTATTGCACTGAAGTCCAACTTCAAATATTTGGTAAAGAATATATATACATATATTAACATATATTAAGAAAACGGTCTATGCCTTTAATATGGTTTTTCTTATAAATAACATGTAGTTTACTCATTCTTATACTTCTCAGTTAAGAACACTGTTATATATAATCCCAACTTGATACATTCCTAAAATTATTTTGTGAACCCGTGAATTTTTCTTGCTCCTCCTTGACTTGCATTCATATCATCAAAGCCATTTCAATTACTTTTTATTGTAAAAAAAAGTAAAAAATATACAGATTTTATAGAAATAGTATAATCTAGGTTGAGGTACTTCTGTTTTTTCATTTCTTGTATATTCTTATAAGGCTTTTGCCTAAAACTGGTTTGTACAATAACAGCTTGCTATATCTTTTGAGTAATATTCTCCAATATGCAATAACATTTGACATTGTTAAGTTTTGCCATATAAAGTCTCTCCCTTTATTCGCAATTTTTTCAGATATTTCATCGTTGTCTCTTGCAAACTTAATTAATTCTCTGAAATGTTACATTCCAAATGACCATTACATACCAAATCATAATGAGCAAATTGCATATGTATTATATATGGTAAACATGAGAAGAGTAATTTTGCAACATTATGAATGTTTACCTTAATTCACTCTGACTGGCATTCTTAGGAACTGGAATGTAGTGAATCCATGGCTTCATTAGAGTATAGTAAAACTCAAGCCACTCATCACCGACATGGAAAACTAATGACCGGCATAAGAACAAGTGTTTGTGGCGAAAGGAAGCTGCAACTCCTCGATAATTAAATAAATATTTATATTCACAATGAGATTCTAGTGGAGCTTCTAGAGCTGGAGGTACATGTAGCGTGTCCTGAAATATAAAAGAAAAGTAATAGTTAAATTGTTTGAATTATTGCAAAGGAATAAAAATAAAAATATTGCTTCATAATGAGATGTAATGTTATCGTAAGATGGATGTACCATCTTGAAGAATCTTTTGAAAACCGTACATTGTCAGATTTCCAGGCCTGATTTTTTGTGTATTGAGCATCGACGAGATCTGGTTCCTTCCGACTTAGCAGAATTAAGTTATCTCTTTCTGAACTTGTTCTGGATCCTCTGAAAAATGCTTTCGCCTTTTTCTGCGGCCAAGGTAGATTTTCACTGGCTGCGTTTAGAGACTTCCTATGCAGGTCCCATCTTCCGAGTCCTCTGGGGTACAAAGCTATTGCAGGTCCTCCTTCCCAAAATGACCATGTAGGATACATTATGTCGAAATACTGTGAAGTCTAAAAGCAAATTATGTACCTTATAGGTATTACATTAATAAACATTCTGAATTTTGATTTGTATAGTTTGCTTAACGTTAAACTGAGTACAAAATGAATAATTGGAAAAGTACAGCAAATTTTCTAAAAAAACACTTAAAACTTTTAATAATTCATATTTGACTTTCGATTAGTATTATACTTAATCTTTACTAACAAGAGATATTAATATTGGCCTACGGATGCAATTTACCTTGCTAAAAGAAAAAATTGGTAAAGGTTCTCCAAAATGTTGATTCGTTTGAGGATAATCTCTCGTGTTTATGACTAAATCCATGTCAGGCAACTTATTTATTATTTCGAAAATAAAATGTTCAATACCGCTACATCTTGATGGGAACATACAATCTTTTTCGCGATATAATTGGCCATCTATTATTTGGTAAAATGTACCCCTAAAAATTACATTAAATCATGTATTTTATAAAAGAACGATAAGAAAAGATTTTTATTTTATATACAATATACATATTCAATATACTTGATTAAAAATTACTTGTACCTGCTTTTTGCAACATCGATTAATTTTTTATTAATTCCTCTTAACTTGAAGGGTTTTAAGTCCTTAGTAATGATATCTTTGAAACAACGATTCTTTGTACAATTGACCTCCACAAAATTTTTCTGTGCATCGTCTATTGCTTTAAAGTACCTATCGTACCTCTCATTTATTTCTAAACAAGGTGAAACAAGTTTGATTATTAATACTTTTATTTGAAAAAGTACAACGCTTCCATGCCATGTGATATATATATATATATGTACACAACAATTAAAACAGATTAACAAGTAGAATAAATTCCTACTTTAAATGGTATACGATCAAGAAACTTAGTAGAGTTTCGCGCAATATACATTAAAAAGCATGAGCGAATTATTACATTGAAATAAAAGTACCTCCACTATCTACTTGTGTTACGTATTTATTTGCATTATTTCCAGTACAAGGCTCGTTATCACGAAGGTGACAGAATTCTTCACCTCCGACGTTGAATGCCATCAATAATAGGAACGTATATGTCCAAACATTCATTTTCTGCTGAGAAAAAAAAATCTAGTAAAAATAATTGTAATCACTGCACACAACCCAGATGCAGAAATATAAATTTCAACATGAATATATGTATCGCATCACGTTACGTTTCCATCGTCTCTTAAACAAAGAATATTAGATAAAGCGAAAGGCCCCATCAGACTGTGATGTATTTTTGCGTGTACGTTCTTCAGCGCCCCCTCGTGAGCGTTGAATGGGACGAAATACTAAACATCCCCACACTTCGTAGAATCTCATCTACCAAGAAATTTGGCTGTCTCTGCATCCTTGTCACACAGAGTTCAGGAAGTATTAGTGCGACAAAGATACGCGATGGGTTCTCCATCATTATTTCATCTTCAGAGAAAATATACCTGCCCTTGTTTAAGCGATGCGTGCGCATCACTTGTACAGTTCGAAAGGAAAGTTCAGTGGAATGCAAGGAAGTGATAGGGCAAACCTTATCGGTAGGACAATAGTTTGACAGAATGTCATATTTCTGTATAGTAAAATCATGCAGGACGTTTCGCATTATTTACCTTGAATTATTGTACTCCATAATTAATTATCTAAGGATAGTTCTCTATGAAGAAAAAAATGTGTAATAGGAGTGTACATACATACACCTAGTAGTGGGGATGACGTCAAGGACAGTCGAGTCGAACCCGCTGGTGAGCGTTCCAGTTTACTATATATTTCAGTGGTCTGAACCTGTTTTATATGAAGCAGCGTGTCCATGCTAAATCCTGCACAGTTTCGGACACTGCCGCCAGATGGAGAGACTCTTATAGATGCGGAAACGAGGCACTCTCGCCACTCTTCGTCCCTGCTCTGCGTCGATCTAGTAGATTTCAAGATGGCGGCGAGGCCTCCCTAATGAGAACCGACCAATGACGTCACTTCCTAGTCAAACGTGGCTGCCGCGCTCGAGGGGAAGGAAGGAGTGGCTGTGGGAGCTGTCAAGTCGCACAGCTCTCCGACGAGTACCGTTGACTTTAATGATTTCTCCCGTCAGTTGAGTCGTCTTCGAGTGGGCCTCGGTAGCTGCGAGTCTTACGGCGTGTTCGGCGCGATACGAGGATGTCGTCTTCGGGTGATTTCGGAAATCCACTGCGGAAATTCAAGCTCGTCTTTCTTGGGGAGCAGAGCGGTAAGCGCTTTCGCGCATATTTTCCCTGCTCTCCGGCCAACGTTTGCCCTCGATCTCCGATAGTTAACCCCAGAGAAAGGCCCGACGAATCGTCAGCCTGCCCTCCACAGGCTGGCGAGCATCAATTTTAAAGACCGTTCTAGGTTATAAATCGATATTGCCAGAGGGTGCCAGCCTCGCGGATTTTTCGCAACTCTCTGTATCGGCGAAGCGCGCTTGTTGCTTTAACCCGATGCTTTTCGCTTTTTTACGTCCTTTGATCAGTTCGTTACAGTTAGGTCATTGACTTTCAGTCTGCATTCGCTTATTTCTAGACTAGGTCCCCATATTTTAGGAAGAATGCTTTCTTAAATGGGTTTGCCTACGGTTGGATTGCAGGCTGTACCTTCTGAGAACGTTAAAGTCGTTAACCCTTGTGTCTTTTTTGAGTTCATTTAGACCCTAATTGATTTTCTTTTATACTGATTTATACTTCCTTGCTAGGCTGTTAATTACCTTAATATTAATTGTACAAACAAAATTGCCAATGTACTATTGTCTTTGTAGTTTATTACCATGGGTTCGTTTGAGCCTAATGGCAATAAACGATGTGAAAAATGAGAAAGGCACGATGGTTAATTATTCCCGTTGGATAATATCTGCCGTATCTTGGGATGGGAATATGTTACAATTGCAGTTACAATGAACATAAAAACGGGTTGGCTTGTTCTTCACATCTCACTTAGCATTGTGTGCTCGCAGAATATGCACATGATGCGCATATATCTGTGCAATAATGTACATGGATTACCCAGTAACTGTATTACCCATGCAATTAAGATTACTAATGCAAGATGCAATGATTTCTCTGAAATCTGACGTAATAGTCGATTATTTTATCTTCGACACACACCCCTGAAGTACAAAAACTTTGCTAAATACATGATATTGCCATGATAATTTTGCTGCCGAGATCAGAATTTTGGATAACTGAGGTGATAATGTGCAGAAAATAAACTTTTTGTCTATATGTTTTGTCCATAGTCTTATGTAAAGATATGTATAAACTTGTTTTCTGAATTTCGCAATCAATTTCGTACGTTACGGTTCTCAGCTTCTTATTTAGTGAAGATTCTGAAACGTGTCTTCCGCCTACATTTGTAGTATAGGCTGTGTCGTATGAGATCATACTTTCGAATTACTAATCCTTGTCGCTTAGATGTCTTATATAGTCAACCTTATTACTTAGTAAATATATATTGTTAGAGAAATATAATATTGAATATTATATTAAAAACAATTTAAATTAATATTACATGGTGTTAAGGTCAGAATTAATATCAATTTGCAATGAATTTCTGCACTCTTATAAACTTGTTCTGCAGGTTTTGACAATAATTGTTTTATTACGTTTGTTAATAAGACAACTATTTTTTACTCAAATTGTTACGATTCTTTTATTTGGTTAATTGGCCTACTTCTACAGATAACGTACAAATATACCGCATTGTGACAACAGTATTTTTGAAAATGACTTATTAAATAAACACGATGAGCCGTGAAAAACATTAACTCTCTTCTTAATTACATATTAATGTTGATTTCTCTGTTACAGTTGGAAAGACATCTCTCATAACGCGGTTTATGTATGACAGCTTTGACAATACGTATCAGGTAAGCATTACATTTTCCTTATATAACATCAATTATATGGAATATATGCCAGTACAAATTAGAAGCATATTTATTGGTACATTTTGTTCCAGGAATTTAGTCCTATGTATGATATTAAATTATTAACAGGAGTTATAATTTCAATGTATTTCATAAATGCACTTGGGTATTTTTTTTTTTAATTGTCTTATGCATTTAATATCGTTTATTATATCGTGGTTCTTGTAAATAGATGTGTCAGTGCATTTGAAAAGTTGCATATATTAAAGACACTTCAATAGGTCATACATATGTTTAGATTCTATCTTGTATTTCTTTTTGCGATGACATGTATTACATAGATACGGGAACGTGGTCTTTGCTGCAATGATAACTTATGACGTGCTGCGAGTTGTAAACTCGTCACCTGAGGGGTATTGAAACTGACTTTTTATCATGTCGTTTTAACTATGACATAGTTTTCCATTGTTTCTCAAGGTTAATGCAAAACTATCTTGAAACTTTTACACATGGCTCTGAAAAATTTGTTGTCTGAGAAAATTAAGTTCGATTAATCTACGAAGACAATGTGGGATTACGACTTATGTGGAATACCTTTGCGTTATATTATACAATTGTTTGGTAATGGATTAATTTTTATATATCGATGCCGGAGACAATTCCTTGTATTATTATCGAAAAATGTAAATTAGGATAATCTCAAGTGCACATGATAAATACACAGTTTCAAACTCCTTTGCTACATGTATTATTTGTTAGTGTTGCATTTTATTTATTCATCATTTTTGTGTGTGACAGGCAACGATAGGTATAGACTTTTTGAGCAAGACTATGTACCTTGAAGACCGAACTGTGAGATTGCAGCTTTGGGACACTGCGGGGCAGGAACGGTTCCGTTCGTTGATCCCTAGCTACATCAGAGACTCCACCGTAGCAGTAGTAGTGTATGACATTACCAGTAAGTTAAATTAATTTCAAATTCTGTCCAGAACATTTTATTTTCACAGTCAAGGAGCAGAATTTTTAGTTATAAATGAAGTTAGCGCCAGCTATTGTACACCCTTTTAAGAATTTTTACACGTCTGGTCGGACACCTGAGAAGAAAGATTAGATACTGATAATTCTATTAAATTCTAGTTTGCTACAAGCATATTATTAATTCTTTCAAAGTCTTTCGTCCTTCGATGTGAACCAACTTTCATGTTTAACAGGGGTGTGCCCGGAAAGTGTAACGATAATGAGTCAAACTGACTTTGTGAAAATTGGAGAAAATTAAGGGTTGTTCTTAATTTCTTTCATTTTCATTTGATCTTATTCGCTGATAGTTGTCAGTAAATTTCTATTCGATAGAAGAACTTTATCGAAGTAACTTTTCACTCAGTGTATCGAGGTTGTGTACATGAAGTCGTGTTACTTGACGACATGATTATTAAAATATTCAATTACAATATTTGAGGATGATGATGAATTTGGATCTTCTTAGATGCGAATTCCTTTCATCAAACGTCAAAGTGGATCGACGACGTTCGAACGGAGAGAGGAAGCGACGTCATTATCATGCTCGTCGGAAATAAGACGGACTTGAGCGATAAGCGACAAGTTTCCACTGAAGAAGGGGAGCGAAAGGCTAAGGAGCTAAATGTGATGTTCATCGAGACCAGTGCTAAGGCTGGGTATAATGTTAAACAGGTACTTTGACGTATTTATGAATTACTAGGGAAGCAACTTTGGGAGGGAACATTAATGCCTCTGTTGTTTTTCAATCTCTGCCGAGTTTTCGTTACTCGGCAGAAATTGAAAGTGCTGACGTTATAAAACTTAGGACTGCATGTAATCACAGGGGCAACGTACCAGCTCGACATTTTCATTTTGCCTACTCTAGTCTGAAATTGAAAGCTGAGAGTACTGGCATGTACACTTTTCATTTTATAGCTGTTCCGAAGAGTGGCGGCAGCTTTACCTGGTATGGACTCCACCGAGAATAAGCCTCCAGAAGACAGTATCCTTTTCAAGAAACGACTTATTAACATGACCGTTCGCATGCTATTTTCACTTGCAACACGGTACGCATTTGTCACTTAATCGATCGTTGAAGTTACGCGTACATTAAGCATCAACGTGGAAAATTAAGATGACGCGGTTTTTTCTTTTATATATATAAACATTAAGAAAATAACCGTGTCACTAATACACATAGTTCTTCCCGTGAGGTCTTCAATTCTCTACATATGAATGATTTATATTTTCTGTGTTATCACATTTTTTTTTTCTGCTTATTGCGTCATGTTCACGAGTTTTAATTTATCAAGCTCTCGGAGTCATCTCTTTAGTAAAGAAATATTATATTTGTTGCCAATTTGCAAGTAAACCGTCCGGTAATTATTTGCTTGCTTCGGTCATGATGACTAACAATTGTTTAACATTGATTGTTGCCGAGCAATAACTGACGTAGAGTCAACTTGTAAATATATAACGTCTTTATCTTCTTATCGGTCTGAATCCGAACGGTGCAATCGAAAGTCTAATTTTCATTGTTTGTTTGTTTGTTTTTTTTTTCCAGCTGATTCTTTCTACCTTATTAATATTTCGTTCCTTTGTTTTATCCTTTTTTGTGTTTTCCTTAATGTGTTTTCAACCTGTAGTGCAAGAGGTAGTTCTGAAGGACACTCCAATCGAACTGAAAGCGTCGGAGAGCAGTTGCGCATGCTAAGGCAACGTCGATAGACACGACACTGAAATAAACTAAAGAAATTTAAATTATAAATCAAAACCTATGCCGAGGACATTAAGATCTCAATGACTTTTGGCCCTGTTTTTATTGCTCGTGGCATAATTCAAGTATCACGGAAGGCATAAAGTTAATCGATTTCACAGCGATCATGGTCGGTAAATGGTCCAGCCAAAAGTCGGCTTAGTCTTCAGCTGAAAGCGACTGCGTTTATTCAATAGCCATTGTATAGGAATTTAATCAGGACAGGCAATAATTGTGTTAACGAACTTTAGTTTTCCAGATATTTGTGGCCGCGTATATTAAACGTGCCACCTACTGAAAGAGTATTAACTTCGCCTGGCAATACGATTGTCCGGTAAATCAAAATGTCTCGGTTTAAAGGTATGCTTTAGAGCGAAATTCAAGTCTTGGTTATACAATAGGGAAGTTAGAAACTTGAATGTACACATTTAGATTATTTGCTCACGTTTGTAAACACGATCAGTGATGTATGGTCAATTCAGGGAATGCAGTCGATGACGTAACAATTCTGTTCACGTTTGTAGTTTCGTTTTTTTTTTAATAAGTACAACATCATTCACAGGGTGCATTTTTAATAGTAAAACTAATTGTTGCGTAAATGCAGTCGTATTGACGTTTCGGCAAGATTTTGAAGGTATGTGTCTTGATATCTAGGGATATGTATAAATGCACCTTCAAATTTTGCTCGAAAAACTGTAGGTAGCAATAAGGTCACGCCGCTCACTCAACAGACTGCAAAAAGACTTTGTTTTTTTTTTCTTCTAGAAAATTGAAAAGGCACTTCGGGGATGCCATGGATGTTTTATGTCAAAAGCAAGAGAGATGATGTTATCACCGCGATTAAGTAATGTCGAACATACCGCAATCCATGCGTAGATTGTAACGCCGCTTCATTCTCTATACATTCTATTTTTCTATCACCATTTTAAATGTGTAAATTATAATTTCTCACGCGAGGAATAACTTCGGCCATGTAGTTCTACTCGAATCGCGTTTCTGATAATTATTTCGCTCATTATCTCGCGAGTCTTGCACTGAAAGAGTCTGTGCATTTAAGTGGACTTAATAGGTACACACACGAGACAAGAATTGTAAATATTACCTTGAATTTGGGAAAATGGATAAACAATCAACCTTAATGTAGTTAATTATATTAATATCATTTCTATTTACTTCCTATTATTGTATTATTTTAATTTATATAAAGAAAACTATTCAAATCCTTTGTACATTATCGCATTGATTTGTTTTAGTATTAATTGCAATTGCGCCGCATGAGGATCGTAATACTTGTACGTTGACCTAGGTGACTATTGCCTATTTTAATTTGGTCGCTAGGCCACAGCCTACTTTTGAGAGGAATAATATCACGAATTAGTATAAGGAGATACAACGCCATTTATTGAAATCGTCCCCATTTTAGGGGTCCAAGATCTTCAGAATTTCTTTTCGATCTAGTGCTGAGAGCTCCTCCTCGAGGAAATTTTTGTAACTAAAAATTACCGTCTGCTGGCGGGTCAGTTAGTCATTTATCACGTTAAAAACATCACATTCTGTGTATCATCCGCGGATTATCATTTCTCTTTCCGTACCTTAATTGTAAAAGTAAAAGTATTTTAGGTCATTTACAGCGGTAGGAATTGTTTTGGGCACGTGGGATTGGAGTTCCCTCATTTTCCGCATATAGCGCTGGCATCGTTAGCTCAGCGAAAATCTGAAATCCTGTGTCCCTATTTTGGGGTCACTTTCTGTGGAACCGTGTTGGCGATATGGCTCCTTATACTATTTCATGAGTAAGGTATTGCTAGACCAATGCACGTTCGCCACTGTAATATTTTAAGGTGTTCCATGCCTATAAAAAACCTCACCTTGGACTTGTTGGGGTGCATTCCGTCCTCTTTTTACCACCAGAATTTCTGTAATTTGTAAGCTTATCTGCTTAAATCAGTCGACGTATGTGAATACTATATTTGTAGCGAAGCAACTCATCTGACTTTTCTACGAATGGGATTACCTCACATTGATATTTAGAACGCGCCTTAAAACGAAATTGGCGATACCTTGATCGTAGTCCTAACCATTGTCATACACGGTCTTAACCTTTTCTCTCGCGACTTACATTTTTTTTATTGCAATTTAGAATAGGAGACGAATACCGTCTATTGCCTGTAGAAATTTTACCGTAGACTGCAAGGTGCAAACTTTGAAAAAGAAAAAAAAAGAAGAAAAAAACCCTGAAGACAACTCCCTGCGATACCGGAATACGTGGTTAATCTTTGTGGCATCTTTCAATCTGATGAGCTGTCCATTGTCACCACGTTAGAGCGAAGCTCAGTTTCTTTCCTTACATTTAAGCCCCGGAAGCAAGAAATATATTAAATAGATAGATCTAAAAATCTGTGCTCGATGTACACCATATCTAATTTCTTTAAGAACTGTTCAAGTTGTACCTAGTCTCTTCAAGAACTGTTTCGTTCCGTGTACTTCTTTATAAGATATTTATTATTCATTAATTTACTTAATATGTTCATCCGGGAGGAACATATACATACATAACATCGATATGTCCTTTAAATTGAGAAATCAGTAAAATCCTGCAAGTATTCCAATAGGCCCACTGAGAACTTAATATACGACATTATAAAAAGTCTAATCCCTATTTCATTGTTTATATATAGTTTTTATAAAAGCACTGAGATGTACCCAAAAAGTATTCCACCCATTTAAGGATTCTGTAAAACGCGATCCTGTAATCGAGGTAATCTCAAGGTTACTATCAAGATGTACATGTCTTACGCTTTTTACATGCAGGAGTTACATACATACTTATACACATTATCAGTTTAATTGAAATACAGTTAATGATTGCTATATGCGTTTGATGGAAGCTTTCTGAATCGCAATGAAACTGGGCGTACAGGGTAGGGACAAAAAAATGAGCCAAGTGAGTCCTGTGTGGATCATTTCTAGATCGTTCCGTAACAACGGACGACGCCTTGGATCAATTGTCCATGTAACTACCACAGGAACTAACGAGGACTTCTATCTCGTTAATGACCAACATTTATTAACATGATCGACATGTACGTCGTGATCGATTCGGACGAGAAGAAAATGTCACGTCCCGCAGAACAATGTTGACCTTAACAAAGAAAAGCAGCTGTCGACCTGCAGAATCAGTCTCCTATGCAGAACGGCGCCGAGTCGGAAGGCGAGAGTGGATGCATTTGCTAGGGTGGTGCTACATTCAGCTACGTGGCCTGAAAGCGAGCACAACTAATTACGCAAGCACGAGCACTCGGAAAGAACGTAGCGGATCCATCGCACACACCATTGCGGGACGCTGGGACTCTTCCGGCACGTCCTTAGAGCCAAGTGCGACCTATCTGCGCCCTCGATAATGCGCACACCGCGATTCTTCATCTCCCCAAGCAATCCGGAATACTTTGAAACCGCTTATTAGTAGCAGAAATATGCTCGAGCTCAAGTAACACGTATGCGGAGCCCCGTAATTGAGTAGAAACTAATGAAGTCCGACGAGCCGCTTGACCGCCCTCGAAGCGAGTAACTTTAAGGCGATGTGAAAGTGGCGGTAAAGAGGTCTCCTTTGTCAAACTTATCCGCATTGGGTGGGCCGAATAGCTTCAAACTTTAGATTATAAATGTGGAGGCTATATGGAAGGTTCCGTGGCGTTTGAATTTCTTTTAACATTTGTTATTGAGAAAAAAATGAAATTTAATGGGTGTCAGGATACTCCTTACAGTCTACACGTTCATGTTCTAATGTTTGATTCGGTACACCTAGGTTGGAAAGAAGTTTTGCGATGGATTGACCGCTCGGATGCCACTTTTATATTATCTTAAGGCGATGCAAGAGTGCCGTCTAAGAGATCGGTCGCGAAGGTTTTCTTCAAGCTGAGTGTATCGACATTGTCTGTAATTTCACTAGGTGAATGTGGAGGAACTGAGGAAGGCCCCGACGCTTGTGACGTTTCATGTTGATAAAGGATTTAAAAGTGTTTAGGAAGAAGTTTAAAAGGTAAATGAAATTCCATGAGTGTCGGGACCGTCCTTAAGGGCCTCGCATTCACGTGGGGAAATTTCAAACTACTCTTGATAAGGTAGCGACTTCTTAGACGGCACTTTCATGCCACCTTAACACTAGAACTCCCGGAGATCACACTTCTTAGGTCTTGAGGTGTACCCAAGGGGAGAAATTCATATTTCAGAGTAAAAAGATACAAAGTATAGAAACATTACCAAGGGATGTTGTCATGATGGGATAGTTCTATCGAAAGTCAATATTTCAGCGTTTTACTCCATTAAGAACGAATGATATAGAAGCGCAAATGCGTGCTCAGGTAAAAAACATACCTGTTGGGAGTTCTAGCGTTAAGTCGTTCTGATTGTTTCTCGAGTATAGGGAAATAGTGTTTTGGAACGTCTTGTGTGCATTGCCACAATTGCTCTTGGTGTTTCCCGTTCAGTTCGCCTTATCTAGAGAAGCTATGGGGTATCAGTGTTTTCCGTTTGTCAGAGTACTTGGGATTTTCTCTGTAATGGCGAAGTGCGATGTCAGAAGGCGCTTCATGGGAAGATTGCTCGAACAGGGCAAGACGGAACTTAATTTCTAGGGAATTGTTTTTGATATTGTTCGATGTCTACATTGAAAAACTGCGTTTAGCTTTAATGGAAATTTGCTTATCGCGCGATATTCTATATTATTGCACATAAATATGTATACATACGCCAGTAGGTGAAAAAGCTTTACGCGAATATTTATGAGCTCGTTTTCGGCAGATAAACTGATCGTGCATTATCTCACAATTGTCAGAGGGGCTAAAGTGGAATTTAGAGCGTGGAGTACCAATTTCAAGGTGGCGTAATTCTTACATTACTGTCGTGTATCATTTATCTCGTCCAGTATTCTCGAGGAGGTTCGAAAGTGGATTGGTATAATTTCATACGATTTACGATTTCATATTCAAAATGGATTGGTATACTTTCATTCGATTTACGATTTCATACCAAAATGGATTGGTATAATTTCATACGATTTCCGATTTCATACGAAAATGGATTGGTATAATTTCATACGATTTACGATTTCATACGAAGATGGATTGGTATAATTTCATACGATTTCCGATTTCATACGAAAATGGATTGATATAATTTCATACGATTTACGATTTCATACGAAAATGGATTGGCATAATTTCATACGATTTACGATTTCATACGAAATGGATTGGTATAATTTCATACGATTTCCGATTTCATACGAAAATGGATTGATAATTTCATACGATTTACGATTTCATACGAAAATGGATTGGCATAATTTCATACGATTTACGATTTCATACGAAATTGGATTGGTACAATTTCATACGATTTACGATTTCATACGAAAATGGTATACTTTCATTCGATTTATGATTTCATACGAAAATGGATTGGTATAATCTCATACGATTTACGATTTCATACCAAAATGGATTGGTATAATTTCATTCGATTTACGATTTCATACGAAAATGGATTGGTATAATTTCATACGATTTCGGTATACCCAGCTCGAAGAAAAGTCTCATTAACAATGATCCCTCAGATGCCGCTTTCACTCCGCCTTAAGCCCGTTCACGTGTAAGGCGAAATATGAATTTCATAATTAACTGGACCTTAGTTGCGATTAATCCTTACTCGAGGCGAAAAAACTAGCTCTAATTGAAAGCTGTATTTGAGTTCGCGCATGTTTCTCTTAATTATCACCCCGGCTATGCGATATATGAAATGCGACCCTTTTGTACGGGAAGGCCCTATATAATTCAGGATCTTTTGCGTGCCATTTCCTATCCTCGTAATAAATTCGTCAAGCTACCTATTGTTGATCGAAGGATCATTGCCGATGCATTTAGACACGGGTGTTGACATATCACCATCTCATTGACTCGTTCTAAAAAAAGGAAAAAAGAAGAAAAAAAAACACACACACAACAACAGGGTGTTGCGCGACAAGCAGAAGTTACTTTGGCCACCCTTTAGGCACTTTTCTTGTAAGTTATCATAGATTCAAGGAAAGATGGTTGACACGCTTATTATAAAAAACGAGGAATTAGAAATACCTTCAAGGATTCGATGATCCTTGTGACGTTGGCAGACCTTTGATTGCCGATAAATCGAGCTTTTTATTTATGCCGCTTTTGTTTTACTCTCCAGTTTTCATCGCTACGTTAGGAAGACGGTTTAATTACACTCGAGTAGAGGCCCTTGAATTCCTGGAAAATGCGGAAATGAAAATGAAATTGATATTATTTCCTATTGGAAGGAAGACATTAAAATCGTACGCGTAGATCGATAAACAATTATTCAGGTTTTTTAAGGTCCCGTTTATTTCTTCTTTTGAAACGTCTCTTGGTATTCTAGGATCGATACACAGGGCACAATTTAATGACGATGGTAATTGAATGAATCAGATTGTAATTTCGAGACGAGTAAAATTGTAGATAGGTGCGGTTGCTAACTTCGTATAGGAAATTTATGCACCAAGTGAATGGCTTGATCACGATAAAATGTTAATAACAGGTGTAGGAAGTGTTAAGGGGATGTTGAAAATCAGAAACTGCAATCTGACAATCCAATCGCAATTGTGATTAACGTCCTGCCCCCTTTATTAGCATTCGACAGTAATGGAATCGCGCAAACGCGTTGTCAGCGGTCTTTAATCATCGATCAAGGAGACTGATTTTTCAGACGTTTGCTAGAATTGATTTAACATAAAGTTCGATCGAGATAAGCTAGCTCGAACCTACTCGGTCGAGTGATAAGAGTTTTCTTGTTTTTTTAGACCTTCGTCGTAGTCGGTGCAGAAGTCGTGCACAGAGGCCAAAGCTCTCGCGAGCTGGAAGAGAAAGTACCACGCTGAGAAAGAAAAAAATGGGAAAAAAAAATAAACAAACAGATTAGTTGACCGAAAGAAATGTATATCGTTGCCTGAATCGTATATAATTGGGAGAAACAATTAGTTTGGTCGGGAAGTAATATTGACGGCGATTTAAAAGGATTTCTTTTACTCGGTCCGACGTTTCTTTCGACGCGTTGCATCGCAGGACTTTGTTGCTTCTGGGTCATATTTCTTTCGGTCAACTAACAATTTTTTTTTTCTTCTTTTTCTCTCTCGGTGCATATTCGGGGCACTCGAGCAATACCTAGTCGGTGAAAAGTCTGGTCTCGGGATCAATGGTGTTTGGGAAGCGATTTTGTTTCCGCGTGGACTCGAGCTGCCACCGTACGTGATATAAAGCTTCTAAGAAATAATCCATCGTGCTTACGTGAAACTCTAACGATGTTTAGCACTGTTTTAAACGCTAATCTGTCTTCTAGCGCCCTGTAAATGTAATAGCGTAAAGTCGGACGACTCGTACAGCAATATTAAGTAACGTATGCATCAACACGACGGGGTAGGATTAAACTGCGTACTGTAGGGTGCTTCCGGAAAGGCTATTTTACAAAGTTTTTTAAATGTCACCTCCTAGATTTTCTCAATTAATGAGGAAGATGAGCCCTTTTTCGCGACACCGATCGAGCATCCTAACGCGGATACGGTTTTTTATGGGCCACGTGGTGGGATTTATTTACACCCTTATAATTGTTTCCCTTAACACTATTTCTACCAAAGGTGTCAAAAGACACCTTTTAAAATTTTAACTTGAAATTATTTTCAAAGTTTAATAATTCTTTCTCAATTAATGTTTTGAGTTTTCGTGTAATAATTGTTAAATTTATTTAGCGGTATCATTTTCCTCCAGCTCATCGAAACCTTTTGGTCGAAATGGGTATACACAAAATCGTGGTAGAAATAGTGTTAACACATTCGTGACCGCTGACGTGAATTCACGTCTTTTCATGTTCTATTCCTGGTTTGCCGCTGACGTGAATTAACGTCATTTTAAATTATATCCCTGATTCCCGCTGACGTGAATCACGTCCATCACGATACACGGTACAAGTTTGTGGCAACCAGTTTCAGAATTTCATTATTTTCCCCGGTACTCGGTATTTGAAAGGGAACAAAATTTGCCGGTCGCAAATGTGTTAATGTGGCCCCGAATTGTCTGGAAATTTATCCGATGAAATGTTAAATTTTCCCTCGGTCGAGTTTCGTTCCTTTAAATTGAATCTTAATTTCATTTTCTTGTCACATTGTGTACGATGTATAATGTATTCTGGCTTCGTTTAAGTTTTTGAAATTTATCCGATGAAATGTTAAACTTTCCCTCGGTCGAGATTCGTTTCTTTAAATTGAATCTTAATTCAATTTTCTTGTCACTGTGTAGGATGTCTAATTTATGCTGGCTTCGTTTAAGTTATTTAAATGGTTTGTTCGTGAGTTTTTCTTGTCCTTTTATGGGCTCTGATGCTTTTGTAAACTTTCAGCATTCAGGGTGGGAAATTAGAATGGGGATTTCTTTTTCTTTGTAGAAGGGTTTGCGGTATTACGCCGAAGTAAAGTGGATAATATCGATGGTGTTTAAAAGGAATAGCTTTTTATTAGTTAAATTTTAAGGAAATCTAAACTGTGTGTCTTATGATCATGATAATTTCACCCGGAAAAGCGATTGAAAGTCATGCCAAGATAGTACAGTTTTGCTTGATAAGGTGTAACACACGTTTAATGTACATGTAATGTTGCACATAAAGAGTATATTACACATATCGCACGTAATATACCTTTAATGTGTGATGTGATGGTTTAATGTGGTACATCAAACATATATTACATCGTTAAGTGTTTATAGGGTACTTTATCGGCTGCACAACGCACTTATTTTATTTCCTTTCGGGAATTATGTTCCCAGGATTTTCGCAATTGCTTATTTCAATATCATCAAGCTAACTATTTAATAAACCGTGAAAACGAGAACCTGGAAGCATTTCTAGAATGACATGGCAAGCACTCTATCTGGCGGTTTAAAAATTGGTCGGATGTAATTTTGCAATATTTCTTTAAGAGATCGGACAATTTCACTCGGGAGCAGTCTATTAAATATAAAGTAAAGTGTTAAGAAACAAATCGCATAGAAACGTCAAGTGCATTGTGCGCCCATCCTGTACGTTGTAATCGTGCTCTTACATCCGCTTTCAGTTATCTAGAATAATAAAAGGATGTGATATTGAATTTTGAAAAGAAAAAAAAAATTCCTAAACATTTTCTTAGGATCAGCTTCGCGTACCGGTTGCGTCTTCTCGGATGCAAATGAAGACGCCAATTTTTTTTGTTGGTATTTCTCATTTTCAGATTTCTGAGATACCGCGATTCACGACAGGGTGTTATTTGTAAGAGTTCCTGGAGTACGTGTACTTGGATGTTTTTATTTTTCCCGTGATATTTAATTTATCTCCCGTCTATAATACACCGAATTGCTTGAAATATGTTTACGGGTGGATTTTGTCGGGAACTCGATTTAGTTTATTAAAAATCTTTTCCGAGTACGTTTACTTTACTTTACTGGTGAGCCTTCGAGGAGAGTAACGTATGCAGGATAAGCACCACGTATTTTGATGGAGGAGAGAAGAAAAGAAAAGGGAAAAAGAGAAATGAAAAACTTGCAAAACTGCCTTCTCCGCGTTTTTACGACGACCGAGATGACTTGCTTACAAGGATTTGTAACCGCATAATCGTGATATTAAAGAGGGGATCTTTAATCGACACCACCAGACTCGAACAATTTTTCAATCGATTGTCTTAACTCTAGGAGTAATTAAGGAACGCTGTGCGTTCTTCGGCCTTTCCTCAGATCGAGAGAAGAAAATTTCTATCCTGACTTAACGATTATCCGCAAATCTAATATATTGATTTACACCGGGCACTGTTCGTTTAATCCTGGTATCGTTTAGAGAAATGATAATGCATGTGTAAGTTTTCAATTTTATACAAGTATGTCACTGTGAGATTGAACGAAAGAGTAAGTGTTGCAATGTTAATTGGACATCTCGGTATGTCCTTATACCGCGATTAACAGTTACAGGCAAAGGCGTATTATTTATATGTATATTTTTTTTTCTCTCGAAAATTTCTTCGGCGATACGTAGCCGAGAGTATGGATAATATAAGAGGCTATCATAATTAATTGCGATAGAATATAATTTAGCGGGAAGAAATATTTTCACTCTTTATTTCGATGTAATGATCCGGATCCTTATCTATTGCATTAATTTTAATTAATCGGTACTTATGCAGACATTTCATGGGCCCCTTACGTCGAGTTTGGCCGTCTTGTCGTTTGTTCATTTTTAGTTGTCTTGCAGAAGTTTTGCAAAGCTCTTGTGTTAATATGAATTAGGTGTAAATATTGTTTGAGCTGAATTATGAAATATAGTTTCATTTCCATTTGGCCGGTTATTTTATCCGTGCTCTCTTGCTACGATAGGAAGTATCGCGGATACGTGTACTCGTTAATAATAAATTGTCATCGAATCCAATTTGAAAATCTCATAAGCTGTTACGAGGATACTTTCGCGTGTGTTAAAGGTAGTCCTCTGAAAAATTGTCCTTCGATTCTGAGTCGATAATATTGAGGATTAATTAAAAACGCGCAATGTCACTAGTCGGCGAAGCCGTTAAACCACACGATAGGGAGTTATAACCAGATTTGTTTATTTACTTTAAGTAGGAGAAAACTAGTCGATTAGTCGGATTTCTTTAGCTTTAAGCTGCGTAGCTGTGGCTAACTCGTATGCGACTTATTGTTATAAACACATACACTTGTAGCGTGCACGCGCGATTATCATCCACACGGACATCCGAATTCATCCGAGGATCATTCATAACGTCATTCTTCAATGTACCAAATGATCATTAATTTCTAGCGTATTTAACAATACTGATATCCCTACTTCGAGCGCGCACGAAAATCAAATGAATTAATAAAACTATTCAACTTTGCAAATGCGCTGTTGCAGGACACTAATCGGAGCACGTTGTTCGATTTAATTAAGTTATACTTCGTCAAACCCACGTTAATAACGTTTAAATAATTTTCTTTTCTTTTTTTTTAATCCATTATTGTCGGACGATCAGCAAAGTACAGTTGTAATTCCCTGATATACAATTACGTCGGACATTTACGAATCATTCTTGGATATTATTTTGTCACGATTGCGATGAGATTGTAATTTTCTTTTTTTTTTTCTGGCCATTGTTTTGTAGGTACTATTTTTAGTTGTTGAGTTAACATTTTTAGATACCAGGATAACGGTCGGGTCGGACTGACACGATAATATTAAATATAGACAAAAAATATACTTAGAGAATGTTAAAAGATCTAGATAGTAGTGAGATGTTCCATCTACGCCGCCATTTTGATTATCGCGCATCAGTGTTCAATGGAATATCGAGACATTTCGTCGCTTTTATCATTTACGTCGTCGGACTTGAAAAGAAATTTGAAAACGAGATTCGTATGGGTTTTTGACACACGAAGCACGTAATTGGTAGGAAATCTTGGAAGCACAAAGTTTAAGGTGATCCGAAAGACGTCGAGAAATGTAATCTACGTAGGTAAAAAATGAATTCTTCTAGCGGATGTACCATTTGAAACAACGCGCCGCGTTAGTGATGTTTATATTTATCCCGACAGTTTTATCATAATATATTGAGTATTGTATGGAGTATATGACATACTCCCGTCATCTGAGTAGAATGATTATAAAGAGATGACGTGAGACTCAAGAAATCACTTGAGTTCTTGACTTTCGAAACTCTGACCGACTACTGCGCCATCTATTGCCTTTAGCTCCTACCAAATTTTTCATCTAAAACCACTTAAAGAGAGAACGCGTTGTTGATGAAACTTCCGTTGATTTCTCTGCATAAATCTATAATACTTGAATTCCATATTTCTCGTATGAATCGGTAATGCTGAATTACTATGTAATTATTGTAGTTAAACGATATATGGAGTTTGCCAATCCGAACTATTCTCGATACAATGCGACTCAGCTGTCGATATAAATATGACTGTCGGTAACGGGGCGCACTGTTTAAGGCGGCATATCGGTTAGTATTCTTTTTTACCGACGTCGGTTAATTTCCTCGGGGCGCTTTTACGTCGCCTTAATGGCGGCACTGACGAGCTGACGGCAGAGATTTCCTATTTCGTGGGAAAAGGAAGAACTAACTGGACACCGCGGAAGCTGCCGAAGAAGGGTCGGGAGAATTGGGTAAAACGCGTTAAGAAATCGGTTTCCTCCAGTCGGAGAGTTTCCCCATTTTGCCGGGAAATTCTCTCGCGCGAAGTAAGGGATGTCGGTGGCGTTTGTATGAAGCTTTCGATGGTCGAAAAACGTGTGAATGGAAAGCTCTGAAAGGAAACTAGCGGCGCTAACGTCTCGCGAGAATTGGAATCTCCGAGTGGTTCGTCCTCTATCGCGGAGGCGAATGAGCAACCAGAAAACTCTTTTGTACGGTTTTAAAGCCGACCTCGGGGGGGAAAAAGAGGAAAAATGCCCTATCTCTCCCAGGAATCTTCCCAAAATTGTCGGCTGGTGAAAGGTCTCTTTCCGAAACTCAGGAAGCTGCGAAACGTCACTTTGCAAGTCGCGGGGAAAAGCTTTCAATGCCGAAGTTGAAAGCACAGCGAAGTCGAGAAGCTTTTCGAGCTGGGTTATCGAGTGTTAAGAATACGTTTCTTCTATTTTTTTGATTGGGAATTTCAGTTTAGACGTTTCTTAAGGGTTTCTTAAGGATTCTGAAGGACCCACCCAAAAATTACAGTTTTTCAAGAATTTTTTTTTAAGAATTAAAACGTTTTTATTCAAATTAAAGTACAGTAAGGTATTATACTGCTAAACAACAAAATATTTTTGTTGTATTTTTTTTTATTTACAAAAATGGCGGCTTGAAAGGCGATTTACCGGAGCGCTGCGAAAATCTATGATCGTGCGGTGGGCACGATAACTCAGTCCAGGTTTAAGCTAGATCAATGAACGAAAAAGAATTAGTTTCTGTAGCCCAAAAGATAGCGAAGTACGTAGCCGTTTTCAAAAATATGCATTTTTCACAAAATGGCATCGATTTGAAAGGAAAGATACGTATTTTGTCCTAAATTTCGTTAATTAATGTTGCATAAAAAACGCGAATATCAATACATTGAAAAAACCATACGTATTTCGCTAGATAAACTTATCACGAATAAAATAAAAAAAGACTCAAGACGATCGATTGAAAATTGGCGAAGCTAGAGTGCCTGCCAATTTTTAAAATGCAGTTTTAAGAAAAACGCGTTTAAAGTATAAACGCGTAAAAATTTTTTTGATTTTTTAAAAATTTCAAAGTGGTATAACCCCTTAATCATTGGAAATCCTGATTCGACGAGACGGGGCGAATTCAGAGGTTTTTCTTCTTCTTTTTTTTTTTTTATATAATTTCATACTTTGTGTTTGCTTATTATCGGGGATTATGAAATGCTTGGGGAGTCGATTATTACTCATATCTCGTTGCCACGTGCGTTTGAGAATACCCAGGGAGATTCTCAATTTTGGCAGAATGAGGCGCCATGTTTATCTTTTATTACTTTCAGATTATAATAACGTGATATTTAGGTCAAGTCTTGGTACCCTTCGCTCGTGGAAAAGCAACAGATAAGATAGTGAATGACAATTAATTCGATATCGATGAGGTTGCAGAAGTGGTGAACTCTGATACGAATAAACAATTCACATTCCACGCCTGAAAGGATGACGCATAAAGAGCTTGTAGCTAATGGAGCAATCAGATACCTTATCGATAACAGGATATATTATTGACCGTATGTCAGTTTTACTGAAATTTGGAAAGAAATCTTTCGATTATACTTAAGGGTCGTAGAGCTTTGTGCGAGGGAACGAAGATTAGCGTTCACCGTGCATCCCTCTCTATCATGGCTTTGATTTTTATCGATTTCTACGTGTATCACCAACGCCGTACAATTTGTGACGCCACATGCAATGAAGCATCTGTATCGGGTACAATAAATTAGATACCGATAAACTATTATTCTTGATGTCCCCGCCATATTATGGAATTTATAAGAACAATTTCAA
Source organism: Orussus abietinus (assembly GCF_000612105.2). NCBI lineage: Eukaryota > Metazoa > Arthropoda > Insecta > Hymenoptera > Orussidae > Orussus > Orussus abietinus. The sequence goes on from NW_019394258.1 coordinate 1,023,836, forward strand.
CCGAAGGTTTGTATCAGTCTGACTCATCTGGGAAGCATTTAAGCAACATCAAAGGATTCCATTAAGCCCATACAATTTAATTCTTCGGGTCGTGCTTTACCGTTTAACAGGAGTTTCTACAAAAGAAAGTTTCATTTGTAGAATGAAATTATAACTTCTATAAATAATGGAAATAATAAGGTTACGCAGTTGTCGAGGGAAATGACTCGAAGCAAATGATGTACGAACGTCGATACATTTTTCTTATCAATGGGGTTTGTGCATGTTATCCCCCAATTTAGAGCAGGGCAGAATGTCAGGTTTCCATTGCAGTTCTGAAAATGAAATTACTCCTTCGAAAAGCCCAGGGTTTTGTGCACTCATTTAAGTAGTTCTTAGTTTATAATGAAGTCTAAGGGGATATTCAATGGCGGATATGAACGCCTCCCCTGCGGATACGGCATCGCCTGTGCAGGATGGGAGGGCATTGATGTCTCCCAGTGTACATTGTGGACATGAATGCCTGCCCTGCAGGTACGACATCGCCTGTGCAGGATGGGAGGGCATTGATGTCTCCCAGTGTACAGGCCGTTTACCCGGCAAATTAATTAATTCCACGAAAAAGAAATGCAGAGGAAATTGATAAATATAATAATTTAAGTATCAATCCAGTGCTTCGTCATTGAAATAAATGATAATATTTTGGAAGTGGAGATAGTCACTTTGGGAACGGCGCGAGTTTCATTCCGACAGCGACAAAAATGAGAAATTACCGCGGAAGTCGCAAATTTATGCGATATGAGGTATCCAAATTTCACGGATCCAAAGCAGATGAAAGGAAGGGATTTTTCTGAATAAATGTAGGTATTGCAGAATTGCACTTCGCCGCAAAGGAGAGTTAGATTCAGGGTGAGTCGAGATTTTTACGGTCGCGCATTATCGTTACTGTAAGTCATTCTGGTAACCTCGAGAGGCTGTCGAATTTAGCATTATCGTCGGATAAGCCCGACTAAAATCGCCTCGCGAAAGCAGAAGGAAGAGAGAGAGAGAGAGAGAGAGAGAGAGAGAGAGAGGCAGAGAAAGAGAAAGAAAGAGAGAGGCGGCGTATCTCGCAAAACCCTTTTATTTTTATCGCGCGTACTCGCTCGAGAGCTTTCCTCCCCTAAGAGCTTTATCGTCTCCTTCTACCCTCCTAATCCCTGAAAATGTGACGTTTCTTCCGCGGAATTTTTATTTTCGCCTTTTGTTCTCCCGAAGAAACGCCGGAAATCGTGCATCACGAGGTTGTAGACAGGATTTTCTTCCAGCCGGAAATTGGCCGGTTAAAAATGCACCAAACGTGTCAACGTTCTTGTCAAGCACGGGCAGATATTAGGATCAAGACCTTTTGTTGTTGTTTATTTTTTTTTTTCATGGATGTTGGAAAATATTGCGATAAAATAGAAGAGGGAAATTTTAGACGTAGTCTTGCGACAAATCGAGTCAATTTTACCAGATACGTTCGGAAGTGCCGGGAAACCGAAACACCGAAGATGCGAGCTAATGGCTGCTCTTGACGTCGGCGAGTATCATTTTCTACTTAAGGAGAAAAGCTGGTGGGATAATGAAAAAGGTTCTTTTGGATTCTTTTGCAGCCACGTTTCTCGTTTAAGCGAGTTTCGGTCGCGTGGTCAAAGGATACAAGGTTAAAGACCATGAAAAGGAGAAAGATTAGAAGTACGTGCAACCTCTTGGCCACTCTTTTATCCAAGAATACGTTTGAAGTTATTCCAAGCGTGAAGTTATTCCAACGAGAACGTGGCCCGGTTAGCGTGAAAATTTCAGCCATTTTTTATGCATTTCTACGGACTTGCATTGGAATTGTAGCTGCTGCGAGCTTTTACTAAACTCCCAGAATTTGTGTCAACTTTAGAGTCGAAACTCTGCATCAGCCAAGCCATGAGAAAACGCGAAGTCGAGCGAAGATTAAGTGTAATTCTTGGCATGATATTCATCTTCTAAAATATCTTACATGAAATATTTTACAACCTGGGCCTGAAGTTGGTTAAAAACGACGTGCTACCGGAAATATTAAGAACGACGTGGCGAGTCGTTGCGCAGTTTTAATTAAGGATTTTCCAAGAGACCATTCTTTATTTCAAAAGTCGAGGAAAATTTAGACACAATGTATGTTCTCGTTTCGTTTTGGAAAAATGGAGTAAAATAAGAAAGGGACATCGGACCTCCTTGTTCGTTGTTAGTCATACAGGTGGGAATTAAAAAATTAAATAAGAACATTTTGGATTTTACTCAAAATGCCGCGCCGGAATTTATTTCGCAGTTTTGAGATATCGTATATGCACCGGATTTAATATAGGGAGATATTTTGTATGTATGAAAAAGAGCCAATAAGGGAAATTAAATATGCATGGGAGCCGAAAGCTTAATTGGCAGGTACTAATAGTATCAGCGTACATCACGGTAAAATCAATTAGACATTCTTAAAGCATTCGGCACGTCATATATCTTCGAAATTCCCGAGAGGCATTACAAATACCTGAAATGTCCTGCGGATTTCCAGACAGTGGTCAGAATGTCTGTCTAGCTGACGTGGATCGTAATTTGCACCTCGCATTAGTATCAAGGACTGTCCATGGGGACGTATATGGTGATTAGAATACATGTTGCACCGATGATTTATTCGTTGACACTTCTGTCACCTGAGACTCAAACCGTCCTTATCCGTCCAGATAATCCCGCGCTTATCACAGATATCTCTGGTCCTCCTTAGGCCTCAACGACAGGTAAAACCGAAACGTATTAAATCATTTCCCCAAACAAACTTTTAGACATATTTAATTATTTCGAAAATAAAGGGTAAAAATGTAAATTCCTTTAACTTCGATAAGATATCAAGTGGTAAATAATAAAATTACCGACACATGGTTATTATTACTAGCATGACTTCCATATGTGATAATTAAATTGTCGTACTTTTCACTTTAAAGTAAACCCGATGACTATGTCTATAAGACGTTCTATTTAATTAAACGATAGAAAAGTCTCAACTTTTCCTATCACCGTGGTATTCTAACTGAATAAAATGTAAGCTTGGTATTAACTGAACTTGACACGAAGACAAATGCCGGCTCCTTCTCTGTAATGGTTCACGTACTTTATTGTAATACCAATTATGTGTATATATACAAATTTAAAATTACGGTCAGTACTTCGTAACGCCGCTAATGCACACTCGTCCATTCACCCCTGTCACAAAACAACGTTAACAACGTCTCCATACATCGTTCGATTTCCTCTATGTCCCTAGGCGCTCGACTCCACACAATTATTCGAAAACGCTCGTCGAGAGCGTTCCCCATAAATAATCCATGGCGCGGTCCTCGCCGAATCCCTTTCTCCCCTAAACTTAGCCTTAGTAATTGTACCTTTATTATTTACAAAGTAAACCTTACAGTCATCGTTAAAAGTCTGCTTAAAACGTACGGAAATGCGACGCTTCCGCTCGAAGGAAACGCGATCGCAAGGCGTTCGTGTAGAAACGATTAAGGTGGAAAACGGCGCCCCTTGTGTCCCGCTTTTCACGCTTTTTCGGCTTTTCATTGCCGCCATTTTGCGCTAATTTCGCCCGAGGCCCGTTGTCCCTTCTTAGCGAAGATTTCATCTCTATTCACTGGTACGGTCGCTACAAAGTCTCGCGTTATATCGGATTTCCCTTCTAGCTCTAAAACCTTCTTGCCCGTTACCTCGTCCGGGTTTTATGGCAATGTCGAAGAGGCCAACGTTGCTCTCCAATTACCGTCTTCAGGGCCGTTTTCTGATCTGAGGTGCGCTTTGACTTTGAGCGGGGGTTTCGAAAAGGTTTTCTCACAAGGAGAGTATCCCAGATGGACCTCGCCGGGCTTGTTGGGTCTGACATTTTTTGTAGTATATTGAAAAATAGGAGACAAGTATTGTTTTTTAGACCAGCTGATTCGCAAATTTAAGGGGGGGTACCACCCCCAGGGTTGAGCCCCAAAAGTAATTTTGTTCACGGTTTCTTTTAGGTGGAATGACAAGCAACCCAAGAGATGTGAAAGTTTAAAATGGCATATCTTTGTATTAAATGTACCGATCGGTGTCGTTCATAGACCAAGAAAGGCAAGAAAAAAAATAGTCCAATCTCGATGAACTGGTTAAAGTTCACATTATTTATTCAAGAGGTTCAGAAGACGTCATTCTCTGTTCAGTTTTTATGCGCTAGGATGAACATCGAAAATAATGACTAGGTCAGTGTTTCGCGCCTATAGAAAGTGTCAAAGAATTGATTTTGGGACATTTGTTGTGGTATATTGAAAAATAGGAGACACGTATTGTTTTTTAGACCAGCTCATTCGCGAATTTAAGGGGGGAATACCACCCCCAGAGTTGACCCCCAAATCATTTTTTCACGGTTTCTTTTAGGTAGAATGACAAGCAACACAAGCGATGTGAAAGTTTAAAATGGCATATCTCTGTATTAAATGTTTTTTTCAATATTCTTTAACTTAGGTCGGAACCAACAAAGTCGACGAGGTACGCATGAGATACTTTTCTTGTAAGTACGACTCAACATTGCATTTTCTTCCTGTAGCATAAATGTCGCTCGAACACTTGTGGATTTTAGAAAAATTAGCCACCTTTGTATCCCTCCTCTATTATTAAATCTGTCCTGCAATGTCGTTAAATTCTAGGAAATTAAACCTTTCTATCCTGTTGCGACAACATTTTGTACATTTCTGACCGGCTGATCTATTTCTCTTCTGAGAACTCCACAAAGGTATTTTGTGGTACACTTGTATTATTATAAATTATCGTTACGAAAGACTCGTTCGTTTATGTGATCAAGTGAAATTCGGTTCTGAAGGGAAGGGGGAATTTTAGGAGATAATAATTTGTTCTATCGTACAGCAACGGAATATTGTTTTGTTGTGTTTCGAGATCGAGAGCAATACTCGTGACTACTGTTTGATTTTCATCAGTCTTAGAATAGACTGCTTCCTCTTCGATTCCAATTGGCAGTATTTAAGGGAAGACGTGAACTACATTAACTACATTTGACATTGATTGCAGAGAATAATAACATTAATAAGAAATATATTTCCATGCCTTCTTAATAGGAGTATCGACCTTAGAGTAAATTTAATTCAGCTTTAGGGGTCCTCGTGAATTAATTTAACCAACTCTGGGAATTAACCGGGCATTATTATTAATTGTAACTTGCAAATATTAATGAAAACGATTAATAGCTTTCTTGTACCGAGTACACGTAGGACAAGAAATCCCGCATCAATGACAACGCGACACGTTTGCATATTCTCGTCACAGATTACACGTCAAAGTCTCGGATCGATAATCGGCGATGATCGATCTCCTTAGCTGCTTATATTAATATCATTTTATTCATTACGCCCCAAGAAGATTGGAAAGATATGGAGTGACTTAGTCCTTATTCCGATCTCCGATAATATGTTACAAATTACGATAAACAATGGTAAATATCGATTTGACGTTGGTAAGAATTTACAATTACGATTCGATTGAACTTCAAATATAGTTGATGTCGTCCACTCCTCTTGGAGATGCGCACCTCGTTTCCTGATCGATTTTGGAGCGGATTTCGAGATGCGCATCGAATTTGAGCATGGCGATTCCGATCGCCGATCGATTTAATCAGCCTTCCGATAGGAATAATCTTTTCACCTTGATAATTGAGCACCTTACGAGAGGAATTATCGGGAATCGGTCAGTCCTTCCCATTGTGCCTTTTTTGAGGAAATTCCCACTAAGAGGAAGATCTTTAATTGGCCCCGACCGAGATCATTTGTCAAACGACGTGTCTTCCTACCCAGATAGACAAAAAGTGTTGCAAAATTTCCATTAAATTTGTTTAATAAAAGATCATGAGCGAGTCGTGAGGATGTTGCCCGTGAGTCCTCATTTGGATCTCATATCTGCACTGCACAATGACGAACCAAAGATACTTAAATATGAAACAAAGTTAAGTACATGCAATGTCTCAATGTTTGTCCGAATATGCACCGTGTAATTAATCTCACCCATTGTCGATAAATAATTGTAGCTTTTGTAGCTCATACTTGAGACATTGCGTGAGAAATTTACCGGAAATTTTGTCTTCAAATTTATTGCGTAATATGCGTACACTGGGAGACATCAATGCCCTCCCATCCTGCACAGGCGATGTCGTACCTGGAGGGGAGGCATTCATGTCCACATTGTACACTGGGAGACATCAATGCCCTCCCATCCTGCACAGGCGATGCCGTATCTGCAGGGCAGGCATTCATATCCGCCATTGTACATATGTTGCAGACATTTCACGCAGCAAATGGTCTGCAAATTGTTTCCAAATTGATTTTCCTCATCATATGATGGTCATGAATTTCTATCTGGGTATTTGTTTGCAACTGATATTGTACATCCTGTGACGGAGGAAAGAATTCTATCTTTTCAATAAAGAAACGCAATTCTTGACATGTACGAAGACTAATTGTTTTACTTCAACTTTAATGAGGTATTCTTCCGGGCGCGATCGAAAGCGTAGAGAAATTATTGCTGAAAAGCATATTAAACATTAATGCTGTATCTAACTTTTGAATATTGACTCGTTATACTTCAATAAATACCATGGCATGATTAATGATAAATTAAGACAATTTTGTTATTCAGTGAAGGCGGTAAGTCTAGGAAGTGATGGCAAAAAGTGAATTTGGAATATAGCGAGTCGTACATCCGATAATTAACGTTGAATGTTAATTTATAAACAGTGATGAAACAAACGTATTATTCATTCGGGCAGTATGGTAATTGGCACCGAAACGATACACTTCATATGTTACTTCTTATAAACGCAATGAACAATTTCTTCACGGAACAAGCCTTACGGAATAACAATATTCGAGGCAGTTACAAGTATTTTTGTTAAAGCAGACATTATAAACGAATAACAAATTGATATATAATGGTGAAAGGAGGCTTAGAGTGAAGGCTTATGTTTTGGTGTATCGTTGTGTCATACATTAACTAATAGCAAAACAACTACATGTAACATTATTGTGCTATTGTGTAAGTTTTCAAACGATATGTTAAACCGGAATCTGGTTTAAGAGATGTTGATAATGGTGGCAGGATTGAAATCGTTGATTATTATTGCCACTCGTAATTATCACCAATATTTCGGGATAATATGTTTAGTTGTAAGAAATTTCAGAACTGTATGTCAATGATATAATGAAACCGTTGAGTTAACGCATTTATAAAAATTGAGTAATCCTTACTTACTTTACGGCATTTCAAACTTAAACTGATAATTCGAATATGTAAAATTCCATTAGACGTTTTTTATTATTCGACTATACGAATTGTTATACTGAACATTGATGTTTCATTCGTGATGCTTTGCTTGTATTACTTTTTTTTTCTTTTACAAACTCACGTCATATGAATTTGTGCAAAACGATCGTTGAGGATTATTGGCAATGTTTTAGGAAATCCCGTATTATACAAATGTAAAAATAGTACACATTGTTCCGTAATACTCAATAAATCATTACCGACATCCTTGTTTAAATCTTGATGTAAATGTAAATAGATACGCTTTTCTACAGATTCAAATGAAATAACTTTTTCGGTCTGTGGTAATAAATTAACGAGTTCGATGTCTGTAACAATAATTACGTGACTTGACACTTGTATTTAACGCATAAACACAATTTATAAGAGTCACATAGGTCCGCTTCTTCCAAGTTTTAGGGAAAAATATTGCTAACGATAAGTAGCAATACTCTTCGGACATATCTCCATTTTTAATTGCGAGTCATTTAAACATTTCATAAGTCATGCAATGGCCATTTCCTTTTTGTTGTACGTTATTCCGCAAATCGTGAAAGTGTCTCGATCATAACTATATAGAATTGCCATCATTATTTTTATAACTTTGTTTTTGTATCCTCTTTTTAATGATTCCACAAAATGGTCATCTTATTTCTGAGGTACATGGGGGAAGGGGGGGGGGATTATAATCTGATTACATAGCAATCTTTTAAAGGGTTACCCCGTCGTTACCCTTGTTTCAAAATCCCTCGTCCAACCACAATTATCCTTCCCACCCACACCTAGGGCAGATCCTTCATTAAAACGGATCATCTTCTACATCTTTAAGAATTGGCAAGTTTCATGACACGCAGAAAAACATTTGATTCCTTGAGCAAAATCGTTTGATTGACTGCGTTTGGTTAATTGCAGATGTTTCGGTTGAAAGAACCGAATCTCAGTTCACTGGCGCAAACCTATTTCCTTCAATCGACTAAAGTGCTTTGTTTAAATCGCTTAGTCAATTTTGTAAGACATATCAGTCAATGAACCAAATACTTTGGCTAAATGTACCAAAATACTTCAATATTTGGGGCGATCCCCCCAGGAAATTCGAAGCAATCAACCAAATGTTTGGTCATCCATATAATAACTATACGGTTGAAGCAAGAAAAAAAAATCGATGCAACCAGATATTTCTCTGCGCGTTCAAACAATGTCTCAGTCAAATTTGAGTCAGTTCCAGGAAAGTTTGAGGGTCCTTGCTGCGGATGCGTTCTCCAGTTGTGCCTGCCCATTGTTGATAACGACACTCCAATCAAATCGGAACGTCCACTATCAATTTAAGGTTCCTGGATAGATCCTAATAGATTCCACCTCCTAATTCATCACTTTTCGGGTAACGTTGATTTAGTTCGTCAAGAAAGTCCGTTCTTATCATCAGGGCACGAGGACAACCCGTTGTCTCATCGCGCAGCGTTCTCCTAAAGTCAGACCCTCAGTTCCTCCATGATCTGTTGATGATTGTGTCCCTTCTTCAGGGTCCCCGCCCCAGCCATGGCCATGCTCTCCTGCTGCAGCTGATTAGGACTAATAATCAGATTTTGTCCACCAGGTTTCCCGGGTTTCGTGTTTTTCGGTGGTGGAGGTGGTATCGGGACGTGGCAGGAGTTGTTCTGCAGATCTGCAAACTCCGGAGGTGGGATGTGTTGGATGTGATGACGCTCCGTCTTCGTCTCCAGCTCCCCGCAGATGTTGTTGGGCATTTGGCCATTCTCTTGGCGCTTCTTAGGGCAGTTGTGTTGATTCTTGTCGCGCTGATAATATACACCGGCGAAGAAGAGCACGTTCAAGATCAGCAGACTGCATCCTATCGCGATCGTTACGCTCAGGGCTGTTGAATATGCTGCAAATCCATCTTCCGGTTGGGCTGTCGACTCTTCGTAGGTGAGTTCACTGGGAGAGGCTGTGGATACGTTTTGGACCCTTTCCGTGGTCAGCTCGGATGTTGTAGGCCTCATCGTCGTGGGTATCCTCTGGATGAATCTGGGTGGAACCTGTATTGAAACAGACGTACAGGGGTTAAGCCAGGCAATGTTAATTACCGACGTTTCGTCCTAAGAAGGCGAGTCTCTATTAACGAGGGTCCCTTTATGGGTAAAAAATACTCTACCTTCTATTCCCAAATGTTGTACTACGTATAAAGTTTCCATACAAAAAAACACTTAAATCATATTACAATGCCAAGTTACTGCTTATTCATGTCCAGATTCATAGTTAAGTACGATTAATTGTCATATTCAACCCTCTGAGATATCTTGAAAACACTTGGACTACGTCTGTTCTACATTTCTAAGGGATGTTTTAGACAGGGCAATCATTACTTTGATGACTTTCCCTTCTATTAAAATCCGGCTTGATTAAAGCAACCGCTAAATCTGACCTGCTCAGCGTCTAAGAGGTGGTGCGACCTGGGGACGTCATCCGATCCCGGTTTGTGCAGATCAGGGACGAGATTCAGCCAGAAGGAAAGTTTGTGGGCTCTGTAGTGGTTCTTCAGCTTCGTCTTTGTATCTGAAACAGAAGTCGAGCCCGGGAATTCCGTTAAAGGTGGCCCAAGGTATTCCGACTGGCACTGAAAAGCGGGCAGATCCATTGAATCCCGGGATAAGACGAGGCCCTCCACCCGGAAATGCCTCTTCGAAGTTGCCTTTGTCAGAATCGAGGAATTAATTATGATCGCCCGGTAAGTTTCCATCGGCTTCGTTAAGGCTGGCCTGCCTTAAAGCGGCCGGTTTAGAAAATCTTCTCCAGGGTGAATGTCGCAACTCGCGAGCGATCTTCTCGTTCCGAGATCTTTCGAGCTTTCGAGGAGGACCCGGAAAGCTTCGCGTTTTTGACTCGCGACAACGGATTTACGTTTCTTCCTTCTTCTACGAGAGGAGGAAGTGAAAGACGTTAATAAAATGCCTCGGCTTCTCGAGTTTATCTCCTCGGGAGCGAACGCCACCCGGGGGTTGATATCTTGGGGAAAAGGGCTTAAGCGAATAAACTTGAATACAGGGGGAGATACGAAAGTCGGAACTTGGATTAAGGAGGTCAGCTTTTATTTATAATGAAATGATGCCTGTAAAAGGTGTGGAGGGACTGTAGGAACAATCATTTCCTGAAAGTAGTCCTAAAATGGCTCGTTTATCGCCTGCACTCTCCCGAGGAGGAAGGTAATGAACCCCTATGTCTTGTTAATCCTCCATTAACTTCACCCTAATATATTGAATATAATCACCGCCAAATTTGGGCCCGAAGAATAATTATACTCGTCATGAAATACATATATAAATAACGTCAAAATGAATCTCATTGCCAAGAAGCTTAACGTTAAAAACAAATGTATGACATTATTGTAGAACTCTTTAATCTTTCATGTACCAATAGAATATTCTATGAATTTTCATTTTCTCTGTAGAGCTAATATGACGTCTTCGGCTGGAAAATGTTATAGAATTATATGTAATTTATGTATTAAGTTGTATACGTTGAAGGATCTTAAAGGATTAACGAACGTTTATGTTCTTTCTTTTTAATATCAGAAATTTTAGAGGAGTTTTTAGACCTTGATGCATATAATAAGATTTTCCGACAAAATCATTCATGTATGTTCTGGATTTCATGAAAAGGGCCAATTAAGTTATTAATGAACTAAAGATGTTGTACACGTATACGTGATTTGGAAATTAATTTCTAAAAATCGGGAAGCAATGTTGCCGCACTGGTCAGGTATAACAATTGATGCCCGAAACAATACACCGTCTATAGATATACCATTATCAACAAGCATTGAAACCGTAGCTACATGTGCGCATGTGCCCTCTCATGTTTGTATGTACAGCATTTATCCACCAACAATCGCAATGTATGTCTACGTGAACTCGAAACATTGATGCACCAACCCATCACAATTTATTTTGCTTGGTGACTTTCCTGATGAGGAAGGTAATGCACCCCGATGTCTTGTCAACACTATTTCTACTATAACTTTGTGTATACCTATTTCGACCAAAAGGTTTCGATGAGCTGGAGGAAAATGATACCGTTAAATAAATTCAACAATTATTATACGAAAACTCAAAACATTAAGTGAGAAAACGTTATTAAACCTTGAAAATAATTCCAAGTTAAAATTTTCAAGGGGGTCTTTCGACACCTATGGTAGAAATAGTGTTAATCTTCCATGAACAGCTATGAGCCGGATAATGCCGTATTCTTTTGATAATTGGTTTATTATTAACTAAACGAGTATTGTGTATGGAGGGAATTATTTCCCATTAGCAGGGAGAATTTAATAGTTATGGTGATAGTTGAAGCTTAGGATGACAAGAATTCTTCGGTGCATTAAGCCACGGTCTACTAAGTGGAAAGTAGAAGTAGGACACGTTTCCTGAAACCGGAAGGAATGTGAGGATACACTTCAAAGAGAAGAATGATGAACCCGGAGAACAAATCGATTGGATTCGAAGGAATTCGTTGGTCGGTCCAGCGAGGCCTGGACCCTGGAATAAAGAGAGACAGTGAATTCCGAGTGTCCTGGTATATCCTTTATCAAGGTACGATTTTTCTTATGAGCTTCTTAATTGGATTTCAAGCCTGACAAAAGGTTCCGTTTAAGAGATACACTTTGGTTACGTATCGACGAGCCGGGATTTATTGAGTAAAAATAAAATTTACGCAAATTGTGTCAATATTAAAATAAAGATGAATATATTATATATCTTGTATATCCTTTATCGAGGGCGATTTTTCTTATGAGCTTCTTAATTGCATTTCAAGCCTGACAAAAGGTTCCATTTAAGAGATACACGTGTGTTACGTACCGACGAGCCGGGATTTATCGAGTAAAAATAAAATTTACGCAAACTGTGTCAATGTTAAAACAAAGATGAATGTAAATAGCAATTAACCGAAGGAAAGATGGCTTACACTTTCTGAAATCCACCTTTTTCGTAATACACGATCTCACACGTACGAAAGAGTCATAAGACGTTTAACTTTAGAATGAAAAAGACTTTTTCTAATTGCCAATATGGATCCTTTTAAGTTACATTTCATTTTACATGTTTCTCTCTCTCTCCCCACGTAAAGGATTCGATAGCATTCTGCATTTACTAGAGAAAATGTAGAACGTAAAATATCATTTCGTCCCTTTTACCGACATCTTCCGTCGCTTTCTTTTGAATTAGCATTACATTTACTTGAAGAGATAGGAAATCAAATTTACAAGTCGCTTTGAGCTGGAAAAACGGCTTACAAAGTATACAAGAAGCCCGGCATGTTGGCGGATACATACCAAGGTTTTTGTTCTTGCATCCTTTACACCTATCCTTTTAGTTGTGTATTAAGAAATAATTTAAGAATCCAATTACCTATGCTGAGGTATTTTTTGTGCACCGCTTCGTAGGCAGTCCAGTCGACGTTTTTCAGTTTCATTCTTTCGGGCCTCGAACTGGGTCCAGGATCCGGTGTTCCCTCGTTTGGATTTCTAACACCACAAAATGGAATTATTTCATGCTTCGACAAGCCCCATGCAACGTGTCCCTTGAATATTTCAATAAATACATGTGTAAAGTAAGCTTCTATAATTTCAAACCGATACGAGAAATCGCGAGAGAAAACTTGCATACGGTTAAACTGCGATTTCTTCTCCATTAATACTGAGTACATATATTATCGAAAGGTGAATAAAATATTTTTCGACGTTTCAATCGTCAAAGTTGAACCACCTTATTAAATTATATAAATTATATAAATAATAAATTATCGCTCAATATTTAAATTACTTACCCGGTTCGAGCGAAGTTTGTGAGGTACAGGATGACACTTTCCGAGAGGCCTGTCTCCACTCTGGTGTAATTTCTCGACCAATGAGCAAGTCCACCAACTATTGGAGCTCCGAAAAAGTATGGCAATTCTTCTCCATGAATGCATCCTTGCCTCTGAAAATATCATTATATTACAATTTCTACTAAATTTTATCATAAATATATATTATTCATTTAATCGGGATACATTTCAATACGTTGCGGCGAGTTCACGAGGGCCTTGAGACTTTTAAACTGGAATAAGTCATAATAATTTTCATCGCAATATTTTCCTTCCTGCCAAGGGGATTAGTAATGTTTAACCCTTTTAGTGTCGGGCGAAAAAGAAGTGCTTATGCGAAGATAACCGGCTGAATTTTACGATTTTACTAGGATTTGGAAAAAGGCTCATAAAAACAAAACGAAAAGCAATATTTACATAATTAAACAAGCAGGGTATTAAGGACAAAATAGAGAATAAAACGGTGACGCTAAATTTTCTATATTCATTGAAAATTACATAATTAACAAAGGTATAAGTGATAAAAAAAAAAAGAAAAATTGAGTTCTCTGTTTCAAAACGTAATTGCACACAGGAAAAGTCATCTTAATATCATAAATTTATATAGACCGTTTATTGCAAAGTATATACTTTGAATTTCCAATATATTTTTTAACAAAATAAGTGATATTGCACAAGAAACATAAAAAATAACTCCAAGGCACATGGTAGGCGCCGGACGGATTATCTCATCCGAAACAAGTAATTGTTATAGGTTATAGGTTGTTATAGGTAGGTTATAGGTTGTTATAGGTGTTGTTGTATCGTTATTTTAATTCTCTCGTAATGAAATTAGACTATTTATAACGTATTATAAATTTATTTTGAGATACAGATCTCTCGCAAAGCGAATAGTAAAGCGCTACAAGGTGCGAGCCGATATATCGGCCTCCGGCACTAAAAGGGTTAATAAACCATATATACATTATTATTTTTCTTAAGAACCATTATTTCATATGACATTGGTGCCGCCAAGTGGCAGGGAAAATATTGGAGCGAAGTCTTCTATCGGTCCTTTCTTCTATCCATCGGTCCTTTTGAAGTGTGGAACAGATGACGAATGTATCCAAAAAGAAGTGCTAAAGGTTCACTTCCGTTTTCTCTCAATCTGGGATAGATTGAGTTCCCGATCGCTTTTCTCGGACCTCTGGGTAGAAGTGAAGGAGATTTCCATTGGAGCTGAAACTTATTGCTCTTTTTCGCCCCGGTCCGGTTCCTCGACAATTCGCTCGCTTTATTTTATTGTTTTCCACGTATAGAAGGGTTGGGGGCCAAAGCGAATGCATGCTTTAAATCGGCTAGCGCCTTTGCGTTGCATTCAAAATGCCTTTTGTTTCGTTCCTTCTGCCAGGACATTTCCCTATTTCTTCCAGAGTGACGTTTATCCAAACGGAAAACATCGATCGAGGATTAACGATACGCGAGGCTATTGAAACGTAAGGACGAGATCTAGAGGACCAGGGGAAACTGTTATAAATTTCAGAAACCCTTTACTTGGAGATACCTAAATCAATGTTTATGGTTAAAAGGAATTTAATTCAGATTTAGGAACATTTCTATAAATACCAGTTAACCAGCAACGACTAAAGCTTGACTTTCCTTTAAATTTATTGAATCGTCTGCTTCCATCGACAGAGATTTATTTATTGTAGTTCAATGCATTATGTATTCCATTTTGGTAAGGGTCTGTATATTACAAATCAAGAATCTAGGGTGACAAAGTCCTATCAAGGAAAATATCATTTTTGATATATACTTTCTGCTGACTGTTTCATGAAAAAGGTCCACACGCGGAGACGGAATGTTGCACGTGGGATAATTAATAACGATTTATATTTTCTTGGCGAGCTTCAATCGACAAAAGCAATGCAATTGATTGGACGACACAAAAGGGTTCGTAATTACGAATTGTAATCAAGAATCTAGGGTGACAAAGTCCTATCAAGGAAAATATCATTTTTGATATATACTTTCTGCTGACCGTTTCATGAAAAAGGTCCACACGCGGAGACGGAATGTTGCACGTAGGATAATTAATAACGATTTATACTTTCTTGGCGAGCTTCAATCGACGAAAGCAATGCTATTGATTGGACGACACAAAAGGGTTCGTAATTACGAATCGTAATCAAGAATCTAGGGTGACAAAGTCCTATCAAGGAAAATATAATTTTTGATAGAGACTTTCTGCTAACCATTTCATGAAAAAGGTCCACACGCGGGGACGGAATGTTGCACGTGGGATAATTAATAACGATTTATATTTTCTTGGCGAGCTTGAATCGATGAAAGCAATGCTATTGATTGGACGACACAAAAGGGTTCGTAATTACGAATCGTAATCAAGAATCTAGGGTGACAAAGTTCTATCAAGGAAAATATAATTGTTCATGTAGACTTTCTGCTGACCGTTTCATGAAAAAGGTCCACACGCGGAGACGGAATGTTGCACGTAGGATAATTAATAACGATTTATATTGGCTTGGCGAGCTTCAATCGACGAAAGCAATGTTATTGATTGGACGACACAAAAGGGTTCGTAATTACGAATCGTTCAGCTACGGTCGGGGAAATGTAGTTAATGGTTCTAGGGTACAAAGAATTCAATAAAACGTTCTCCGTTCTGTTGCCCCCGATGTTCACTTTCAGGACGGTTTTTAGATTTATGTCGTTACTTTTCGGGAAAGTCGCTCCGCCAGGAACGGGAACGTTAGAAATGACCGATTGAATGAGAAAGAATGTCTCTAGACTTGTCGTCGGTGAAACTGAAAGAGTTTAAAGCGAGGCTACGATCGATGGGTCGTCGAAGCTGAAATACCGACAAGCGGAGCGAGACGGAGCAATTCATTCGAATCATTCCATTATTTCGGTCGAATGATCCGTGTCTTCTAAGTCTGACATCTACGATGTGACAAGGAAGTCGGATGTGCCGTCGGTTAATTGAGAGCCTTGGAGGAATTTCCCATTAAGGTGAAGTGAAACCCCCTTCAAATCAGACGATTCGAATACACCTTTTTTTTAAGGGTATTGGACTAAACTGTCCGAAACTTTGACACATGACTCGTGATCATCTAAGAATTGTCCTAACACGTTAAAAATTTGGATTTTTTTTTTATTTTTAACTTTACCGGGGAACTTAATTTTGAGTGAAATTAGGAAGGCGTAAAAACGTTAACTATACTAATGACTGCACGAAGCTTTACATTAAGGTGAAGTGAAACCCCCTTCAAATCAGTCGATTCGAATACACCTTTTTTTTTAAGGGTATTGGACCAAACTGCCCGAAAACTTTAACACTCGTGATCATCTATTAATTGTTCTGATATATTCAAAATTAGGATTTTTGGAGAAAATTTTTTAATTCAGCCCAGACCAGAACCAAAATGGCGTCGAGCTCTCATATTTCGATCCATATGCAATTATCGAAGGCTCTGATATGAGAAACGAAAGGGTCAGGACAATTTGACGACAATTTAGAATACTCTGGTAATCGATAAACTCGCATTTGAACGGGATAAAGGCAAAAAAAGTGTTTTATGCGCTCCTATGCTAAAATGATGGGAATACGAGGTCTCGGAGGGAAAATTTAATTGACCTGGAAATCACAGATGGCGCAGGGGGTCCCTCTGCAGTCAATTAGGGCCTCTGAATCCATAAATCCGGGGGATTCTGGAGTTTTTCTGCGATTTATTTATAATTATTGTACGAAAACGAGAGGTGGAGTATGCCATTTAGTATAATACCCAATATAACTCGACACAGCTGTCAATATAAAAACGAAGGTCGGCAGCGTAGGTATTTAAAAAAATCTTCTTTATCGATGTCGATCAAGTTTTTCGACGTGTTTCACTTCACCTTAATATATTTAATATAGTCACCGCCAACTTTGGGCCCGAAGAATAATTATACTCGTCATGAAATACCTATATAAATAACGTCAAAATGAATCTCATTGCCAAAAAGCTTAATGTTAAAAACAAATGTATGAAATTATTGTAGAACGCTTTAATCTTTCTTGTACCAATAGAATATTCTATGAATTTTCATTTTCACTGTAGCACTAATATGACATCTTCGGTTGGAATATGTTATAGAATTATATGTAATTTATGTATTGAGTTGAATATGTTGAAGGATCTTAAAGGATTAACGAACGTTTATGTTCTTTCTTTTTAATATCAGAAATTTTAGAGGAGTTTTTAGACCTTGATGCATATAATAGATTTTCCGTCCAAATCATTCATGTATATTCTGGATTTCATGAAAAGGGCCAATTAAGTTATTAATGAGCTAAAGATGTTGTACACGTATACGTGATTTGGAAATTAATTTCTAAAAATCGGGAAGCAATGTTGCCGCACTGGTGAGGTATAACAATTGATGCCTGAAACAATACACCGTCTATAGATATACCATTATCAACAAGCATTGAAACCGTAGCTACATGTGCGTATGTGCCCTCTCATGTTTGTATGTACAACATTTATCCACCAACAATCGCAATGTATGTCTACGTGAACTCGAAACATTGATGCACCAACCCATCACCGTTTATTTTGCTTGGTGACTTCAATGACCATAATTCTCCCTAGGGATCGCAATCAACGTACCCCTATACGAGAGCACTGTAGAAAAAAAAATGCAAGGTGCAAAATATTCCGATTTAATTTTAAGGTGATCTGAAAGTGGCATCAAAGAGGTCTCGTTTATGAAACTTCCCCGAACTGGGTGTACCGAATCGTTTTCAACTTTACAATGTGAGTACGGAGGCTACGAAGGAGGTCCTAATACCCATGAAATTAAACTTTTTTTCAAATTTGTTTACAGACATTTTTAAATTTGCTATAAAAATGAAATTTCATGGCCGTTGTATAGCCTCTATGTTCATAAAAAAAAGTTTCTAACGATTCGGTACACCAAGTTGTGAGAAAAATTTCATGAACGACTGGCCTTTCAAGTGTTACTATTACATGCTCTTAAACAACACCAATGCGCTTTCGTACATGACCATCATTGTATGTTAATGAGGTTTCTACGTAAGAATACATTTTTTTTACAATATCTTCCCGAAAGTGAAATTTTAAAAACACTCATTGGATTTTATCAAATACTTTCCGGGTCCATTAGAAGTATTCAAGGAACTTCTAATGACGACTTTGGAAATTAAGCTCCTTTAATAAATAACGAGTGTGATTAAATTTAGATACATTAATTACTGTTTAAAGGATGTATCGCTCTTCGAGGTGGTCCGACAGATGCAATTAGCCGCTCTGAATTTAGTGCCGTTCTTGGTCCACGTAATCTGAGTAATGAGCCTGTCTTGAGACTGTTCCGCATTGACAAATGAAATGCCTCGTCTCATTATCCTTGATATTGTACAGGGAACATAAGCCTTTCTTGTACATCGATACCTGATAATTCCAGAATTAAAGAAATTTGGCGTTTAATTTTTAATACCTTGAAAGTAGTCTTTCACAGAAATTATCATGATCATCGTCAGATCTATACATGGATGAAATATTTTAAGTATTCCATATTGAATTATTGGACGGATTATCATCTACCATGATGGTTCAAGAAATGAAAGGGCTTCCGGGAATTATTAATTACCCGATTCGATATAATCAAAGCGGCGAGTCGGCCCGAGGCTCTTTCATAACAGTAAATAGTGATCCATAGAATTATTCCTGGTATCATAAATCAATCTTCAGTGTTTATTAACATGGAATATTTAATGATATTTTCGTCGAAAAAGGGACGGCTCATCCGATCACAAATCAAATAAGGTACAAGGTTGGGCTGCACCTCGCTGCTCGTTAGAAATGTTCACATTACCGATATACATTATATACACTACCTAATTACAGGCTCGATACTCAATTTTATTAAGGTCGTTCACTACCCCAGCGATTTTGCAGGGTCTCACGGGGACAACGATTCCGAATGTATTTCTAAAGCGATCGAGCTTAACGAGTGCTCATATCGAAGATGAAATGTTGACCTGTGTTTATATGGGAGTGATTTTAGATAAGTGGTCATTTTCATATAAAAAAAGTGCAACGACATAATTTCAATGCCCTTATTTTATATTGTCAGGATTTTTGAAAGAAAATGGTAAGAGTCGTTTCACCGTAAAAATTGAAAATGTAACGCAGCGTCCCATTATGTACGTGTTACATATGGAGAAATGCGACAAAATAAGCAATATTCAAATTTTCATATAAAAAAGTGCAACGACATAATTTCAATGCCCTTATTTTATATTGTCAGGATTTTTTAAAGAAAATGGTAAGAGTCGTTTCACCGTAAAAATTTAAAATGTAACGCAGCGTCCCGTTATGTACGTGTTACATATGGAGAAATGCGACAAAATAAGCAATATTCAAATTTTCATATAAAAAAGTGCAACGACATAATTTCAATGCCCTTATTTTATATTGTCAGAATTTTTGAAAGAAAATGGTAAGAGTCGTTTCACCGTAAAAATTGAAAATGTAACGCAGCGTCACATTATGTACGTGTTACATATGGAGACATGTGGCAAAATAAGCAATATTTAAATTCTATTATCTTCCAATCTAGGTGGACGATTTTGTTCCGAATGGGCTTGTTTTGTAGATAAAAATCTAAACAATACCCTGAGAATGTCTGAAAATAATGGTAAGAAAAGTGCATTTAGGGAAGTAATAGCTTAAAGAGTGATGGTCGGTGTGGTATTTAGTGGGTTTTCATTTCGTTTCAGCAAGAGTCCTAGCTTTGCGTCACCGTGAAAGTCGGAGGGGCATTGGTATGCAAAGTGAATCGTGACAAAGGTGCTGGGATGATTTGAGAAGAAAAAGGGAGCAGAGGGTTGCGTAGGGGCACAGAAATGTCTGTGCAGTCGTCCTGTATCGAAACCGTGACACATAGTCTCATGATGCATCAGTGTGCCAGCTCCGTGAAACTGTGAAAACTGGGTGCGAATCAATCGATGGAAACAAGTTTAGCAGAACTTTTTACGAGATAGAGTTCTGGGGGCGTAAAAGCCTTCCCCTTGTACTACTTTCACCCGATTTTATTCGCACAATTCAATGAAACCAATTCAAGTTTGAAACATGCTTTCAATAAGTTAAAGCTTACGCACTTTTTTATATGTGAATTGATGGCGATTTTGAGCGCACGGAAGGCGTTGCTTGGAAATTAAAATAGAATCGTACCCATAATTTCTATATTAATTCCTCGAAAATGTGAAATCGTCGAAGCCGGGTGTAGTTCCATTTTTTGAACAGAGAATATTTTTTTTATCTTCAGAACTCGCCTCTTCCGCCGCTAAATGTCGCCAAATCGAAGCAAAAATGGCCCAATTATGATATTAAAAACAGGAGGCCATTGAAAATTGTATGATAATTTTATTTAAATCATATGACGTTGTCACTGAATTTCTCCGTAGTCGATTACAGTACCAGAAGTCATGAATTTCGCATTTAAAAAGCAACTGTGTCGGTGATGAACCGATCAGCTGATTGCGAGGCTTCATCATCCGTGTGGTGTAGGAAGTAAAGGCGTTTCATATGGTATATCGATTTGAAGCATATTGTTTACCTACGTCGATCATTTTTCTAGTAGTTTTTCACATTTAAAACCGTCTCCTTTTCTAATCGTTTTTCACATTTAAAATCGTCCCCTTTTCTAGACATTTTTCACATTTAAAACCATCCCCTTAAAAAGCAACTATGTCGATGATGAACCGATCAGCTGATCGCAAGGCTTCATCATCTGTATGGTGTAGGAAGTAAAGGCATTTCCTATGGTATATCGGTTTGAAGCATCTTCTTTGACCGATTTCGATCACTCTTCTAGGCGCCTTTCGCATTTAAAAGCGTCCTCTTAAAAAGCAGAGGTGTGGATGATCAGCTGATCGCGATAACGCGGCAGCCCTATTGGGCAGGGAGTGAAGACGTATCGAGGGTGCCAGTTATGAAGGTAATTGTATTACCAAGAGGCACTATTTCTCATCTGGAATCAATATTTGATTTGGCATCGTCACGTTCGAGCGGATCGCCAGGGATGTTCGGTTCCAAGGGTACGCGCGTAGATTCGGCAATTTGAAGATACAGAAGCAAGGGGCTTTTCGGATGGCGTCCGGCGCCACTTCCGGTTGGGCGGTCGAGGGGATCCGTCGATGAATTATTAACGAGTTCTCGATTATCGAGGGAAAAGCTTTTCCCCCTGGAGCAGAGGGGCGGAATACGTCGTTGGGAAAGTTGGGCTTGAAAATTGATCCGCGTCATTTGTCGCTGCTTTACCGGCTGTAAGTCGCTCCTCTCCGGTTATTGCACCTCTCCCGCCGACGTGAAATCGATATTCTAAATTTAAGGGTGCGCACTCCTGACTACTCCCTGCCCTCCGGTACCTTTGACGATTATCTCTCGTGCATGCCCTTCACCTGCGTGCGTACGAGCGAGTCACCTTTCCTCCCGGCAAGAAGAGCGAGCTTGGAACCATCGACCTGACTTCTTACGCGTTTCCTTCGTCGCCGGAAGTAATATTCCCTATCGGTGTATTTTATTTTAAAAATATTGCCACCCTGTCGATTCTTTTCCCCGCATCATCAGCAAGAAAGAGTACCGAATATTGATTTAGTGATCGCTGCACGTGTCTACTTCTTCTGTAGTAATTATAAGTTAAAGTTCTAGTTAACACGTCCTGGTTTGCAGTTATAGAGTACCATCAAGGTGAAGTGAAACCCCCTTCCAATCAGTCGATTCGAATACAACACTTTTTTTTAAGGGTATTGGACCAAACTGACCGAAACTTTGACACATCACTCCTGATCATCTAAGAATTGTCCTGGCACATAGAAAATTTGGACTTTGGGAAAAATTGTTTAACTCAGCCCAGACCAGAACCAAAATGGCGTCGAGCTCTCATATTTCGATCAATATAAAATTATCGAAGGCTCTGAGATAAGAAACGAAAGGGTCAGGACAATTTTACGACAATTTAGAACACTCTGGTAATCGATAAACTCGCATTTGAGCGGGATAAAAGCAAAAAAAGTGTTGTATGCGCTTCTATGCCAAAACGATGGGAATACGAGGTCTCGGAGGGAAAATTTAATTGATCTGGAAATCACAGATGGCGCAGGGGGGCCCTCTGCAGTCAGTTAGGGCCCCAGAAAGCACGAATCCAGAGGATTTCTGGAGTTTTACTTCGATTTCTTGATATTTATTGTACGAAAACGACACGTGGAGTATGCCATTTGGTACAATACCCAATATAATTCGATACAGCTGTCAATATAAATACGAACGTCAGTAATGGAGGCATTTAGAAAAATCTTCTTTATTGATGTCGATCAAGTTCCTCGACGTGTTTCACTTCACTTTAAGGGTTGATCAGTTGATTTGGATCTTGAATTTAATACATTTCTTTTTCGTATACTATCGGCAAGTGCGGCTATGTAGAATTTCGTGATCCTTGTTGAAGTTTCCTCCTATCTCAACAGTTTTTCCATTCCCACGACCTTTCCAATTCTTTCCCAGAAGAGGGGCTTTCAGCGTCTTTAACTCTCTCCGTTCTGTCTCTAAGGTGCGAGGACAAGTATTTTCAGGTGTCTCCGAAGCGGATATAGAATTCTCGTGTAGTCGTTGCATAAGCGTTCCATTCTTGCGTACCTCTTCCTCGAAGGAACGCGCAAAGAGCTGCAATCGCAAAGAAGTAAGGACCGCACCTCGAAGAATCCTTGAAAGAAGGTCCTGGGAATGTTTCCTGCGCGGCCATTGTTAAATCTTCATTCAATTTAAGATAAAGGATTCCGGATTAAAGCATCCCCGAAGAATAGATAATTACTTCCTTCCCTACATTCGGAGGGTCCCTTTAAGGTGAAGTGAAACCCCCCTCAAATCAGTCGACTCGAATAAGACACTTTTCTTTTTTAAGGGCATTGAATAGAATCCTCCGAAACTTTGACACATGAGTAGTGAGCACCTAGGAATTATCTTGATACTGTCAAGATTTGAATTTTGTGAAAAAAATTCTTTAACATACCCCAGACCAGAACGAAAATGGCGTCAAGCTCTCGTATTTCGATCTATATGCAATTATTGAAGGCTCTAATATGAGAAACAAAAGTGCCAGGACAATTGTACGACAATTTAGAACACTCTGGTAATCGATAAACTCACATTTGAACGGGATAAAAGCAAAAAAAGAGTCTTATGGGCTTCTATGCTAAAACGATGGGAATACGAAGTCTCGGAATAAAAATTCCGTTGACACGGAAATCATAGATGGCGCAGGGGGTCCCTCTGCAGTAAATTAGGGCCTCGAAAACCATGAATCCAGGAGATTTTTGGAGTTTTACTTTGATTTCTTTATAATGATTGTACGAAAACGATAAATGGAATATGCTATTTGGTACAATACTCAATATAATTCGACACAGCTGTCAATATAAAAACGAACGACGGCAACGTATCTAGAAAAACCTTCGTTTACCGACGTCGACCATGTTCCTCCACGTGTTTCACTTCAGTATAGCTTCTTGCGCATCGATTTATTTATGAAAAATTTGTCAACAAAGCACCATTTAATTTGAGTTACCTCCCGCATGATATAATCGCGTAGTTGGAAATTTAAACTCTATGACGAGTCTATTGGTGCAAAGAGTTAAGGTGGTCATTTAGTGCTGGTCCTGGGTAAGCGAATCTCAGCGCTGCGGGGTTTCCTCTGGGCCTGGGAAACTTGATTCCTTCAGGAATCAGCCATTCGGCCGAAATTCCCGTGCATTCGATTAGGGAGGATCCGTGGTGGACATCGAAGTTCGACTCGGGTTCCTGGGCGAACGGAAAGGCCAGGGCGACTGCTAGGATTCCGGATCAATGCCCTTTGCAGCCGAGTGCATCGGGCCGAATGCACGCGCAGGTGAAATACGCTTTCGCGGGCCAGTATGTATCTCGCGAAACGCAGTTTGCGTCCGAATCGTATCGTTACACCGGCCGGTGATCAATAATACTGAAGAGAACCCAATTTTGTGCGCGCCATGAATTCGCGTTGTTGTCAGCCGACGTCCGTGTGACCGGGACATGAGCGGATTGACGGTCCCGCGAACTACTCACGTGTTTAAGCCTTTCCTCTTTTTTCCTTCTCGATTTTCTTCTCCACCGATTTTCAGATCTAACCTAACCTAGCCTACCTAGGAACTCTAATGAAATTTCAAATCCTTGATATAATACCTTGAAATTTGTGGGCCATTCTTTTTAATACGTATCCGCCTTGTTTGCGTTAGGAATTCAAGATGAATTGTTATTATGAGAAATGATGTGGAATCTAGTGATGATCTTGGATTAATGTTTCTCGACACTGACTTTTAAGTCCGTGCAGCTCATTAACGAGTTAGGTGCTTCCTTCTTTCGATTTTCTTCATCAGGGGGTCTTCGCTGAAGTTTCCCAGCTACGAAGGTAATTGGGTTGACTATCAACGAAAGTACATATTTGCATTGCAACGATAATGTCGCTTCCCTCCGATTTTGTCCGGATTATCCTTAGCAGCGCGTGAACGGCTCCGAATTGATTTTATGGAGAAAATATCCCTAACGAGGAGGAAGAACCCGAACAGGCCGAGATTGGGAATCCTGTTAGAAACTATCCGAGTCGAAATTTTAACCCTAGGTGGAACGTCTAATTGTAGACCTTAAGTGAGTTTTCAAATTATAGGTATGTCACATTATTCGTTTTATAATGTTATCGTATAGCTGCGGAGGAAATAGTAATATCAATGTTACGTAGATTTAACGTGCATGTTACGTAGACGTAAGGTACATGTTAGTAGACGTAAGGTACATGTTACGTAGACTTAACGTGCATGTTACGTAGACTTAACGTGCATGTTACGTAGACGTAAGGTACATGTTATGTAGACGTAACGTGAATGTTACGTAGATGTAACGTGCATGTTACGTAGACGTAACGTGCATGTTACGTAGACGTTCTCGTGGGTCCATTTTCATCTCGTCGCCCTCACGGAGACAAATTCCGGCAGCACGAAGCTCGCCGAATGTAGAGGAAAATACGAGGACACCTATAGTATAATCCTAAGGGGTGCACATTAAGGTGAAGTGAAACCCCCTTCGAATCAGTTGATTCGAATACAACACCTTTTTTTTAAGGGTATTGGACCAAACTGTTCGAAACTTTGACCCATGATCATCTAAGAATTGTCCTGACACAATAAAAAATAGGATTTTTTGAAAACATTTTTTAATTTAGCCCAGACCAGAAACAAAATGCCGTCGAGCTCTCATATTTCGATCCATATACAATTATCGAAGGCTCTGATATGAGAAACGAAAGGGTCAGGACAATTTTACGACAATTTAGAATACTCTGGTAATCGATAAACTCGTATTTGAACGGGATAAAGGCAAAAAAAGTGTTTTATGCGCTCCTATGCTAAAATGATGGGAATACGAGGTCTCGGCGTGAAAATTTAATTGATCTGGAAATCACAGATGGCGCAGGGGGTCCCTCTGCAGTTAATTAGATCCTCTGAAACCATGAATTCGGGGGATTTCTGGAGTTTTTCTTCGATTTCTTTATAATTATTGTACGAAAACGAGAGGTGGAGTATGTCATTTAGTATAATACCCAATATAATTCGACACAGCTGTCAATATAAAAACGAACGTTGGCAACGTAGGTATTTAGAAAAATCTTCTTTATCGACCTCGATCAAGTTCCTCGACGTGTTTCACTTCACCTTAAGCTCACCGCCTTCGGAGTTCTCCTATCAGTAGGCACTCTCTGCAGCCTTTCCGTTTCGCGGAAACTTTCAGAAATCAGATAGAGTACGAGTCATGACTATGCATTAGTCCTTCGGGGCGTAGCTGGTGTGCCGCCATATTGCGATCCCTCGTCTTCGCCAGGAAACGAGGAAATGAGGCGGGAAATAACCGAGGCTTCATTTCCGCTCAGCTAAAAATTCCCCTCCTAGGAAACGCAGCCCCGAAAGAGAGACTCCCGTTCATTGCGGATGTGGAGAGGACCGATTTTGCGCTCGCGATACGGCTAATTATTGAAACGTCCCACATCGAGGGATCCTCCTCTTTCGGGAATTCTTCATCACATCCCCTTCCATTCAGCCAAGTTATAATTTCTACGCTTCTTAAAGCTATCTCGAATTGACGAAAAATCTTACTCAATTAATTTTCTGGGTGCAATTATTAAGACATTAATAATTGCGATTAATTTTCTGGGTGCAATGATTAAGACATCTTAATGATGTCTTAATATTAATGGCTTATAATAATGGTTTTTTCAATGTATGTTGAATGTCAAAAATGCATATTTTTGAAAACGGCTACGTATTTCGCTAGCTTTTTGGCTACAGAAACAAATTCTTTTTTGTTCATTGTTCTAGCTTAAACCTGGACTGAGTTATCGTGTCCACCGCAGGATCATCGATTTTCGCAGCGCTCCGGTAAATCGTCTTTCAAGCCGCCATTTTTGTAAATAAAAAAAATACAAAAAATGTATTTTGTCGTTTAATAGTAGTATAATACCTTACTGTACTTTAATTGGGATAAAAACGTTTTAATTCTTCGAAAAAAAATTCTTGAAAAACCGTAATTTTTCGGTGGGTCTAAGTGGTGGTAACCCCTTAATATACGTAAACGTACCTGCGGATAGTCGCCGAATTTGGTCTGATAGTCGAATACGTAGAGATAGGAGTTCCTATGAGATTGGCTGTGAAGATCGGCGGTTCTCGTAGCCGGAGCCACCGTGTTCGCGTCCGTCAAAGCCTCGAGCATTTCGTCCCTGAAAAAAGTCAGGACAATCGATGTTGGGTATTTTGATTCCGTGCCCGTTTCCTATGTATTGTGTGGGAAATTAATATCCGCGATCAAGCGACCACGTGTCTGTACACCTCCGAACGAGCCTTTACTAATTGCCCGGAAATGCGCGCAAAAGTGTTTGCGTTAGTTCCCAATCTCGCTTTGGAAGAGGAGAGGAAAAGAGAGGGGCCAGAGATGCGCCCTCCTCCTCTGTCAATTTTTTGATGGACGAAAGCGTGAAATGGCAGGCCGTTACTCGGGCAAATATTCAATTAAAATCGTCGGCCCCATGGGAGAAAATATGCCCACGATGGTCGGACGCTCGGCGTTCCGCCAATATTTGCGTGATAATTCCGGGAGGATTTCATTACCTAATATTTACAGGATGCTGCACCGGTCTCTCCCAGTCGGTGTATTCGTTGATGATCGTCGCCAAAATCTCCGGCTGGTGGTAGGTGTAAGTATTGCGAACGAATTCTCGAAGGATTTTCGTACGCCGATCCGCCTCGACGCCGAATTGGGCATCATCAGCCGTAAGCGAAAAGTAGGCCTCCGATCGCACAACTCCGACCATCAGATCGTATCTGAAATTATAATTCGATTCTCTGGAGATTGACTTTACCCTGACGAGTCAGAATTTATTTATTATTTCACCAGTTACAACAAACCATTCACGCGTTATAAATCATTCTAAATGACTTTTTCCTTAGACATACCCTTTGGAAGGATCTACCTACATCATTGCTCCTACATTGCAGTGACAGTCCTGATTGTATAAGATAGATATACTAATTAGCGTTACTTTATTAAGTTTCCGGGTGCATTCAAACAATAATTTCTTCCACGGATTTGTTGCAAAGCTTAGGAACATCCCCAGGTATCCTAAAGTATAAGAGTGGTACTTCAGACTCCACGTTATCACGTAATTCGATTCTAATTCGATTCTCTAAAGATTGACTTTACCCTGACCAGTCAGAATTTATTTATTATTTCACCAGTTACAACAAACTATGCACGCGTTATAAATCTTTCTGAATGACTTTTTCCTTAGACATACCCTTTGGAAGGATCTACCTACATCATTGCTCCTACATTGCAGTGACAGTCCTGACTGTATAAGATAGATACACTAATTAGCGTTACTTTATTAAGCTTCCGGGGGTATTGTAACAATAATTTCTTCCACGGATTTGTTACAAAGCTTAGGAACATCGCCAGGTATCCTAAAGCATAAGAGTGGTACTTCAGACTCCACGGTATCACGTAATTCGAATGTAATTCGATTCTCTGAAGATTGACTTTACCCTGATGAGTCAACATTTATTTGTTATTTCACCAGTTACAACAAACTATGCACGCGTTATAAATCATTCTAAATGACTTTTTCCTTAGACATACCCTTTGGAAGGATCTACCCACATCATTGCTCCTACATTGCAGTGACTGTATAAGATAGATACACTAATTAGCGTTACTTTATTAAGCTTCCGGGTGTATTCTAACAATAATTTCTTCCACGGATTTGTTACGAAACTTAGGAACATCCCTAGGTATCCTAAAGTATAAGAGTGGTACTTCTGACTCCACGTTATCACGTCCATTGCTGGGAATATCAGTATAAGGGCACTTTAGCGTGCAGCGGATGAAGGGCTCGAGACCAGACCTTTAACATTACATGTAATGCGATACTGAGCGACGTTGTAACATCCAGTAGCCGCAGAAGTGACAGATTTGCGTACACGATCTGTACGTCCATCTTGATTCGACGCGTGTACACACTGTTGGTCACAAATAGTGTGCAAAAGGGATACAGCCAACCTCGCCTCGGTAAAGGTTGTGGTTGCGGCCGTTTCATAGACCACTTGTGACATGTGCTGCAGATGTATGCCCATGGGCGAATTTAACGCAGCACGTAACGTGCTCATGGTGCAGAATTTGCGAGCTTCATCCCCCGAATTCAGTTCCACGGTTCGTGGGGGGTCTGATGATGAGTTTCGAAGGGGAACCATGACCTCCGTGTTTGTTATTTACGCCTCCTCTACACCTTCTGGAATGGAAACGACTCGAGGGTTGACACAACATCCTCCAAACGCACCCCTTTCGTTCCAAAGGTTTCTCATCCACTTTGGAATGGCTCAGAAATCAAAGGAGTAAATTAATAGACTTCTCCATGTCGCACTTGATGACTTTCCTGTCCTGGGCTATATCGTTACCTTCCATATAATCCACTCTAATAATGTGGTCGTACTTAGTTTTATTGCGAGATTATGTAGCTCTTTTTCTTGTTATTCCTTTTTGTAGGCCAATTCAAGGAGAAATGGACCTTCTTTTTTAGAATGTTTATATCCTTTGGTAAGGAGTCATCGAGCAATGACATCTATGGCAACGAAGCAGTTCTTGTTGCGGTTTAAAGAAAAACGTAACGGAGAGTTTAATAAACGAAATACAGTATTGGTACTTTAGTTGATCGAAGGAAACGAATTTAGTCAAGAGAATTAAAATTCAATTCACTGAACTGAAATGTTTTTTGCGGGTCTCTTTCCATTACGAGCATTAATATATTTTAAATCAATTTTATAATGTGCTTCTTTTCCTCACATCTACCGCCCTCTAGTAGGAAGAACAATTACAATTAATTATCAATCACTCCACAGGCTTCTCTGGTAGGAAAGAACAAAGCAGCGTGCAGCTTTAATCCTAATCCTTTTCCACAATCGCACAATTCTAATTACACGAAGCCGTAAAAATGTACATCCACATATATACCTTCAATTGTACAGCCAAATACCGTTCGTGATACCACAAAATTCCGCCTTGATAATACCATCGCGTTTCGTCCCACTTTTTCCGGTATCATTAAATCGTCACGAAACGATGGTTACTTGAAAATACACTTAGGAACACAATGATAGTACAGAAAATTGAGGCTGCAAAAATACCAAGAACGGAGGACGAAGCGTCAAAGAGGGTTAAAAACGGGGATGAGTTTCCTGTCTTAGAAATTAAATCGAGTAATTACATTAATCATCGCGACATACTTACGAACACGACATAATACTCGTCACTGATTAGGTTATTAGGTAATTCCTGGTTACATACCGCAACGGGTGCCAAAAAGACAATCGATGGGGCAGAAAATCATGTTAACAATTACGTGTAACTAAGGCTGCAACCATGCAGATAAATCGGCTTCCGGTGCAGCTATAGCGATGCAAGTGAGGTCAGAGTGTTAGAAATATTCAGCTGGACGCATTGCAAAAAGAATCAGTGAAATCGGATGGAAAGTAACAATGTTGGAAGAGCATTGCAACGGGCTCGTAAGTGAAAAGTATCGGAAAATCAGGGAGACAAAGAACGCGTTGTGAGACAATGTGACGCTAATTTTTGACTGACTCCCAGCTATAAGACATCTCCATGTTAAAAGTATTTCCTCCGAACTAATTTGGGGGTATGTATTGGGTTAATCTCGGGTCTTTTCAATTGCAGATAGTCTTGCCGGTTGCAGGATTCCGGCTCCGCGGGGCCGTAAATAATTTCCGTCGCAGTTACTTTCCCTGGGACACTTTCCCAGTGTAATCGGGCTTATTAACTTTTACGATAGAGCTCGGTTCCGGTACACTCGGTGTCGTCCTTGCTGCCGTGATCACCGTCCTCTCCGAAATGGCCTCCACGTTTCGAGGTGGTCTTCATGCCGCTGCACGTATCGCATGCCCAGCGATGTGGGCTTTCGTATATTTTTTTTTTCCCCTCCCATTTCTCTATCCCTCTTTCCCTCCGCCGGCGAGGTTCATTTTTTCCATTTCATTTAATGAAGACTGCTGGGGCTAAATTCCGGCATTGTTCCGCTCGCTCCTTTCAGGATTTTCGCCCAGCTATTAATTTTCGGGCTTAGACGGCTCTTCGACGTCCGCTTCTGGTTGATCAGCCTTGGGTTCAAATGGAACCTCGGAAAGTTATCGTCCGGGATTCCCTGGGGACTAATTGATCCTTCGAGAGGGAGAGGATTTTAACAATTGCGAACAGGAATACCGGGAGATACTTCCGAGGAATGCGTTCCAGATGTACCTAGGCGATTTTGTTCGTTTCGACTTATGTTGTAAAATATTAAAAAGAGACACGCATTTTGTTAATACATGGTAGTTTGATAATTTAAGGAGTGAAAAGAACCCTGGGACTTGACCCTCAAAAATAAGTTATTAACATTTTCGTGCAAATGGGTTGATATTTCCTGCATTCTCTTGAGGGTTAATCAGTGATTCCAAGCACATATCATTTTTAATTCCGGTTATTAGAAAATAACAAGGAACTGTCTTTGGGGGTTGACTTTGGGAGTGGTTTACACCCTTTGAAATCCCAAATTAGCACGTGTAAGGTAAATATATATGTCTGTTACCTTTCAATATACAACATATATCAGAAGCAGTAAAATCAGTAAGGTATAACAGGCGTACTTTCTTCGTTAGTAGGAAAAAAGAGTTGAAATTCAACTTCAACTTCCACCACGTGTAATGAATAGAAGTCCATTACTAGTTGGTGAGTTATTGTGTATTTGTGGTTTAATTGTGAAATCTGACTGTATTACATGTCTCTACATCGTCAGTTTCAAAGGGACCATTCTCTCCCCTGAATTATGATCATTTTGATATTGTCGCGTGACGTCATAATCGTGACAATAAATGAATAATCGAATGAATAGACGATCCCGATGTACAACATGCATTGTTACCGAGATGCACGATATTCCTGTTAATAAATCATTCCCACGCCAATTTGCTCGTTATATTTCGTTATGAATTAACATGCCCTAGAGCTTTGACACCTGAAATTCGTTCGACTTGTTGTCAGCTTATGGTTTAAATTAGTTACATTTGTGAGAAGTAACGTACCAAAGTACGTACCAAAGCCATTTTAAAATAGTGATAGGAAACGTTATTTCTCCACGTGAGAATTAATTTCACTTATCGTTATAGGAAATTCAGTTGTTTTTATAAATTCAGCTTTCATTTCTCGGTGCACTTAATGCAAGCATTTTTTCGTTGTCTTTTATATTGTACGGGTGATATGAAAAATTATTTATCACCACAGAAGTGAAGTTTCGTTTACCTGGAAAGCCTTGCTATGACGTCCTTCCGCAAGAGGATATTGTTGAGGGTGTTGATTGTGTCTACTTGCAAAGTATAATCCTGATCTTCCGGATCCCCGGGATCTATCACAACACCGTCTATGCTGGGACCGAACGCCGGCGCAAACTTTAACCCTTCTACCGGAACAGACACCAACAATGACAATGGCACTTCTCGTAAGCACCGAAGTAGACTCTGGGGGTCGCCTGCAGCCTGGAATCAGAAAACGGTTTATCGTTTATTGTCGCATTAACTGTAGATATTTCTCTTCGTTAGAGCGTTTATCGTTCGTTTGTACGTTTGCAACGAAATTTCCCTCACTATACGCGATGAACTTAATCGACGAAAGAAGAATTTCCTCCTACAAAATGAAACTCAGGGATTGTTTTATATAAAAATAATTACTGAATAATAACCCGAATTAATAACCCGAATTTCACCGTGCGTTACGAGTTTAAGTCCTGGTATTAAGGTGATGTGACAGCGACGTCGAAGAGGTTTTGTTTATAAAACTTTTCTCCCAACTCGGTTTACCGAATAGCTTGAAACGTTACAACGTGAATAGGGAGACCATAAAGAAGGTGCTGAAACTCATGAAATTTCAATTCTTTTCAAATTTGTTTATACTTATTTTAAAAATAGTTTATAAACAATTAAATTTCGCCAGTTTCAGGACCTACCTTAGGGTCTCCGTATTCACGTTTTAAAGTATGAAACGATTTGAGACACCCAGTTCGTAGAAAAGTTTTATGAACGATTGAGCTTTCAGATGCCACTTTCACATTCCCTTAAAGGTGCCACTGTCCAAGATTTTCCTCAATGCGTTCGAATTAACCGCATAAGCTTCTTGGAGGAAATCGTCTCGTTTTACGAGATTTGAAAATTGAATTTTCCTCGAAAAATCACCTTCTGGGATTATTATTATATAAATTTCATAACCCGAATTCTACCCTGCTTTACGAGTTTAGGTCCTGGTATTAAAGGTACCACTGTCCAAGATTTTCCTCAATGCGTTCGAATTAGCCCCATAAGCTTCTTGGAGGAAATCGTCTCGTTTTACGCGAGTTGAAAACTGAATTTCCCTGTAAAAAGTCACCTTCTGGGATTGTTTGTACATAAATCCAGTGACCCGAATTTCACATTGCGTTACGAGTTTAGGTCCTGGTATCGGAGGTTCCGCCATCCAGGACTTTCCTCAGGGCGTTCGAATTAGCCGCTCAAGGTCCTTGGCGGAAGTCGTCTCGCTTTGCGATCGATGGGGCAGTACTTTAATGGTCCCGTTGCCGTGGAACTAGCAATGGCGGTTCTCCAGATCCCGAATGAGCTGCGGAAACGGTCGAGCTCGCGTCCTTACAAAGCAACCCGCTTCCGGGCGGTGATCCGCGCCTGTAGAGCTGATAATTGAACGATTGCCTTCGGTCAGCAGCGAACGCAAATGAATCGCTTTAGCACCGACAGTAATCTCCTCTACGAATCCTGATTTCTATCACCCTCCTTCCCCTCGGTGCAGCTAATGCATGCATCATGGCACCGCAATCGAATGGAACTCCATCCCGGAATGCAGAACTTTGATGGTATTTCACCAACGTGCTCTTAGGTGGTCGCGTATCCGCGCACTTGTAATCTAATTATTCAGAAATTTACGTCGTTCCTGCCTTAGAGTCGCCCCTAAGAGGAACCATCATTATCGCGAGGGGCTTTCAATGCTTAGAAAATTATTAACAGCCTTGGAGGGCATTTGTGCGTGTCCAGGAATTTCGTCGCCACTTATGGACAATATATCTGTAGTTTTTTTTTTATGCACTAGTTTGCGCAATGGTCATGTACTTTATTTTGTTTTATTTATTTTGTAGTCTGTGTTTTTTTGTCTGCTGAATTACATATTTAAGTTTGTATCGTGAAACTAGGGAAAGTAGGACGCAGGGCGTTATATTAATACATAAATCTGTTTTTTTAAGTTGTGAAGTGCAGACGAATCATTAGGCACATAAATGACTTACCGAAGAACAGTTCAGGTGTTTCGCTACTTGCATTGCATAACCGGATGCCCCTCTGACCAGTGCCCAAGGGGAAAGTGCACTTCCGGACATCAGGACACCTCGGTGGAAGAGGAGACCTGAAAGTAAGAGAATAGTTAGAAACAAATGTATCATCGACCCGAGTCTCGCCAATCGATTTCTGTTTCACTGTTCACAAATGAAATGAACTAAAATTTGGTTAACTTAAAATGACGGGAAAGTAGCGTTTATGAAACTTTTCTCCGAACTGGATGTACCGAATCGTTTCAAACTCTACAAAGTGAATATGGACTCTAGAAGGATCCACCCGACACTCATGAAACTTTAATTTGTTAAAAATTCGTTTACAGGCATTTAAAACATTTTCTATGAAAAAAAGATGAAATTTAATGGATTTCAGAACCTTATACCCATTTCGGAGAAAGGTCTTGGAACGATTAACCTCCGAGATGCCACTTTGACATCCCCTTAACCAAGACGTTTACTGAAATGAACCAAATAGAGTCCACCAAGGGATTTTATTCAATGAACCAACTATTTCCAAAGCGTACTCATATGTTTCAAAGAGCTAGAAAGAAAATGAAATTAATGAAAAAATGAAATTTCACGAAGAAAGGAAATTTTATGAAAAATGAAATTTCACGAAAAAAATTAAAATGCATGAATTTCAGAACCCTCTACCCATTTCGTAGAAAGGTCCCGGAACGATTGACTCCCGAGATGCCATTTTAACATCCCCTTAACCAAGACGTTTACTGAAATGAACCAAATAGAGTCCACCAAGGGATTTTATTCAATGAACCAATTATTTCCAACGCGTACTCATACGTTTCAAAGATCTAGAAAGAAAATAAAATTAATGAAAAACGAAATTTTATGAAAAAATGAAATTTCATGAATTTCAGAACCCTCTACCCACTTCGTAGAAAGGTCCCGGAACGATTGACCCCCGAGATGCCACTTTGACATTCCCTTAACCAAGACGTTTACTGAAATGAACCAAATGGAGTCCACCAAAGGATTTTATTCAATTAACCAACTACTTCCAAAGCGTACTCATATGTTTCAAAGAGCTGGAAAAGGGACTTAAGAGGCGATATATAGTTTCTTTCTAGTAATCCCCGCACGCTTCCCTATTTTCGTCATGCCGCGATTTAATATCGACACATTGATGGATCGGGCGGATCGGTCCGATTCTCGGAGGTCTCGTAAAGAGTGGAACGACGTTTGCTTAATTCAGAGGGGACCGAACCCGACCCAAGCTGTACGTTTCCCGTAGAATTTTATAATTCCACTTGGTTGCCGGCTCGGCTGGCCGTTTGCGTAAGCAGGTTACGGTTCTCGTGGGTCCATTTTCATCTCGTCGCCCTCACGGAGACAAATTCCGGCAGCACGAAGCTCGCCGAATGTAGAGGAAAATACGAGGACACCTATAGTATAATCCTAAGGGGTGCACATTAAGGTGAAGTGAAACCCCCTTCGAATCAGTTGATTCGAATACAACACCTTTTTTTTAAGGGTATTGGACCAAACTGTCCGAAACTTTGACCCATGATCATCTAAGAATTGTCCTGACACAATCAAAATTAGGATTTTTTGAAAACATTTTTTAATTTAGCCCAGACCAGAAACAAAATGCCGTCGAGCTCTCATATTTCGATCCATATACAATTATCGAAGGCTCTGATATGAGAAACGAAAGGGTCAGGACAATTTTACGACAATTTAGAACACTCTGGTAATCGATAAACTTGCATTTGAACGGGATAAAGGCAAAACAAGTGTTTTATGCGCTTCTATGCCAAAACGATGGGAATACGAGGTCTCGGAGGGAAAATTTAATTGACCTGGAAATCACAGATGGCGCAGGGGGTCCCTCTGTAGTTAATTAGATCCTCTGAAACCATGAATCCGGGGGGTTTCTTGAGTTTTTCTTCGATTTCTTTATAATTATTGTACGAAAACGACAGGTGGAGTATGTCATTTAGTATAATACCCAATATAATTCGACACAGCTGTCAATATAAAAACAAACGTTGGCAATGTAGGTATTTAGAAAAATCTTCTTTATCGATCTCGATCAAGTTCCTCGACGTATTTCACTTCACCTTAAGCCAGGCCGGTTCTATGTATTCCACCAGCGATCTTGGTGCTTTTGCAGAATATCTGCCAATGCCTTAACGGCCCTAAGTTCCATTATTTACGCGGTAAGAAATGCGTTCGATCCGCCCGGGCGAATTTGCAGTAAACTTACGTAAACGCGGATAAACCCGCGACCGAGGTACACTCGATATTATGCATCGAATGCATTTTACGTTACGCAAAACTGGAGGTATATAAGGATAATTCGATTGAAATGTATCAACAATGTGCTTGTCGATAGTAGGCATTTCAGCGAAATCTTTATTCAACCGTAGGATGAATCCTAACTATGATCAATAAGCCGTGAAAGATGATAATGGGGTTTCCTTCAACACGAGGCAATGCAGATGATATCGATACCCTGTGCTCATGTTATTATCGCTGTTGATTATGTACTCAAACAAGAAATTTCTCTGTCATTTTGTAATTTTCATTTTGGATACTCCGATATTCATCTGCTTCATCGGGACTACCTCAACAAAGTGAGTCGTTGATGAAGTCATAATTTTTCTTTTCGTTACTATTTATAATTTGCAGCGGTGTTTTTCTGCTTGCAGTGGGTGAATGTATAAATAAATATTTTATTTTGCGTTCTTTAACGTAGCATTTTTTAACGTAGTCGTTTTTAATTTTCATTTTGGATACTCCGATATTCATCTGCTTCATCGGGACTACCTCAACAAAGTGAGTCGTTGATCAAGTCATAGTTATTCTTTTCGTTACTATTTCTAATTTACAGAAGTGTTTTTCTGCTTGCAGCGGGTGAATGTATAAATAAATATTTAATTTTCCGTTCTTTAACGTAGCAGGTTCCATTCGCGTGGGGCCTGTCGGTGGATATGCTCTTGTCTATTGAATAGAAAGTACCGTGCAGGGGGTTATGCATATGGCATCGTGATCCTGGTGCGGGGATCTTTTCTATACGTCCTGATAGACCTCATTCAAGGGATTCTGAAGGAAGTGGAGAGCTGATGCACCGGGATCAAGCTCTCGGTGAATCCGGAGGAGACGGAAATTATCGTCTTCTCTGGAAGGTATAAGCTGGGCACTTTAGAGGGTCCCAGGTTGTATGAGAGGAAGCTCCACATCTCCGGCTCGGTCAAGTATCCTGGAGTGATCCCGGAGTGATCCTGGATAGGAAGCTGAGCTGGGCGCCTCTAAAGAGCGATCGAGAAGTGTTGCAGGATCTCCTAGATCTCCAGGATAGGTTTCGGCCCTGGATGGAGGCTCAAATCGAGGATTATTTCACGTGTACGTTATCGCTCTAAAGTATCAGCTGATCGTTGGGTGTTGTAGCCGTAGTCCGAGAGAGTAGGAACAAATACCTAGCGACAAGGTTTGGGCGGATAGGAGGTTTTAATTAAAAAAAGTCACCTAGCAATTGTTCATTGTGCGGTTGCGACGATGGGAATGCTGCTTGGCAAGGATCCTTGCACCTAATCGAAAAGTTTGGAGCTATCTA
Organism: Orussus abietinus; assembly: GCF_000612105.2. NCBI lineage: Eukaryota > Metazoa > Arthropoda > Insecta > Hymenoptera > Orussidae > Orussus > Orussus abietinus. The sequence goes on from NW_019394258.1 coordinate 1,061,637, forward strand.
AGCAGCATACTGAATGCTTTCTGCATGGAACATTTCAAAACCAGAAAACCATTATGCGGCAGCGACGATGGGAATGTTGCTTGGCAAGGATCCTTGCACCTAATCGAAAAGTTTGGAGCAATCTAAGCAGCCTACCGAATGCTATCTGCATGGAACACTTAAAAATCAGCTTGATGTAGTCCAAGAGAGATAAAAAGGTCGGAATAACTACCCTTGATCACGAGAGGCGGAGGGTGCAACAGTAGAATCTGTTCCTCGCTCGAGAGGACTGGTACCCATAAAAGTGAAGGTGTTAGGGCTCTTTCTATGCAGGCCAGCGACAAGAGCAGCCGAAGTCCTTGAGCAGGGATATTATAGACTGGATATCGGGAACTGCATTATCACCAGGCTGGAACCTCCCAGTCTAGGAATCCACATCGGGACAACCGAAGCACCGAGGGTCCTCCAACGGCATACAGGGAAGCCAATGCACGGTCCCTCCTGTAGGACGATGGAAGGGTCTATCCAAGCAACTGAGCTTCGGATTTCTGAGGTCGAGTGGGCTTAAGTCTGAGACCGAGGGCTTCATTATGGTTTCCCAAGACGGTGTACATAACACCCTCGCATACCGAAGCCGTCTACTGGATACAGAGGTCCTCGATATTAACTGTTGGACCCGTCACCTGATATCAAAGACCTCGATGCCTCTACCTTCTTTCCAATGACGCATCGTAAGAGATGTCCACCTATATCCACCATCACGATACAATACATGCAGACATTTTGTTATATGTAAATTAGTAACAAAGGTTATTCCCTCAGGAAATCCTGGATTTTAATGCTCGAGATCACGTATCGTAAGTGGAAGTCTGGGGAAATCGTTGAAAATAATGAAAATTGCCACAATTTTAAAGTCGACTGACCCTCGTTACCGAATCGAATTATTCTCTGCTATATGATGTCAAAGGCAATCGGGTCTCAAAGAAGGAAATCGTTTTCACTGATTTCCATGTGAATAACCCGCTCGGAACCGATTGCCGAGACTCGGCGTTAAAATTGTGACAATGTTTCGGTAATCTCTAACGATTTCCAGTGACTTCTGCTTGGGATTTCCAGCTGATTTCCACGTGAGCTTCGAGCGTTAAAATTTACGAATTTCCGCGTGAATAATTCCACGATTAAACGGGGGCAGATCGTTTCACGGGAATTATGGTTTGTGCCTGACTGGATTCGACTTCTCAATCTCTTTGCGGTCCCCCAAAGGGACCTCGTCACAAAAAGGCGTAAACCACGAAAGTCACGCAGCTCGAGTATCAGCCCTGTCGAGTGGATAAAGCGAATATACAAGCGAACGTGTGCAATGTCACGGTTAAGCTGCTATCGGTTAAACTGCTCTCTGCTATGTATCACAGAATGCAGAAACGCGGACCGTGCATAAAGCCGCTCGACGGTCCTTGCGCTTACGTGAAATTGGGCACATAGGATGAACGGATGTGACAACCTTTTAACACTGCCTGGATCGGGACTGGGATAATCAGTGTCAATTTGCGACCTGAAACGCCGCGAGACACACGCCCGACTGTCACCTGTATTCCTAAACTCAGAAGGGATAGAATAGAATTTCCGACCGTGATTACCCTGATAAAAATGCTCATGAAAATTTATATAATTATTCCATTTAGTTGCCATTAAATAATCAGTGTCGATTTGCGACCTGAAATGCCGCGAGACACACGCCCGACTGTCACCTGTATTCCTAAACTCAGAAGGGATAGAATAGAATTTCTGACCGTGATTACCCTGATAAAAATGCTTATGAAAATTTACATAATTATTCCATTTAGTTGCCATTAAACAATCAGTGTCAATTTGCGACCTGAAGCGCTGTGAGACACACGCCCGATTGTCACCTATATTCCTAAACTCAGAATGGATAGAATAGAAATATTTCCAACCGTGATTACCTTGATAAAAATGCCCATGGAAATTTACATAATCATTCCATTTAGTTGCCATTCCACTATACTATACTATATATCTATGATAATAGACGAAAACTGTATACAAAGACTTCGAATATAAGTTCATACAGTGTATATCATATCTTCATCGTCCTAAAAATGCACTTTGGTTTACGGCACGGCGGGAGAATTTATAAAATTGTTTTTTCCCGATATCATGACCTCACTTGCTTTGTTATGAGGTATTTAAAACCACAAAATCATTTGTCAGAATTGTTGTTTAATTGCGCAAATCTTTTGTATAGTACAGAAACATGTGTTGAGAAATTGGTAAGTTTAACATTCTTTCTATTAATTGAAGTGGTATAAAGATTTTGAGGAGTGACGTCGACTGCTGTCTGTTTTTCTATTAATAAAGTAAAAGCGGATTTTATTTCAAGATTATTTCCAATGATGTCGTATACGATGGAAAAGTTGTTCTCAGATTTATCGAAAATTAGATTCCAAGTGGGAGCACGTGTTTTAGTTTATGAACGGAGTTCATAAAATCGTCTTCATTTGTGCAGAGTTAGCTTTGGGAGGAATCGAGCAGTATAGGATGGCAAAACTTAGGAGGCGTAGCACTAATTTGCTGTTAAACTCAACCCCAGGTACCGATTCATGTAATTTAATTCCCGATTACCTAATAGTTAAAATGTAATTTATAACTTCGAATATGGAGGACGGAGATATCAAAGGCTCTCGTATTAGGAGCTGATAAATTTATACCTAGAGCTCCAGGATCTGTCCAACTCCGCGGATAATAATGCAATTCAACGTCGATAGTCAGAACGAACGAAATTAATCGAATGCTTCGGGAAATACGGTTTGCGCATTTCGGAAGTAATAACAGGATAGGAGTATAATTGAAAATGTTAGAAGGGCGTTGGAGAGTTTATTGAAAGGACTGACAGAATGTAGCGGGAAAAAAATTGGATACCCGCCGGCACATATTGATAGAAACGTGCTCCTGAAATGTATTTCGTAACATTTCAGAATTTAATTGAAAATCTCCTATTGACCCAACTTTTCCAATTTTGTTTCGATTTATTCCCACCGGTCGGACGTTTATCAATTGATTGTTAAATTCGACTTCGACGTTCAAAAACCGATAGAGACATGTGTCGATATCGACGAAAGAAGGGTCATGATTGAATTCATTACAAGTAATTGGTGTTTCAATGTTCGATGTAATTTGCGAGTACATTTCCCGTCGGCAAAAATTGGATAGAAATTGAATAGCAAGAATTGAATGACTTTAACGCCGTAATGGATGAATTTCCAAGTTCGTGTACGATTTAAGTTACTGTATACTCGTTTCCATATTCCATTTACTTTTTCCTCAATATTTCAAATTGAACTTTATTTCGTCAATGTGTTCAAGAATGGAAACGTACGTTAAATATCTGAAAAAACGCGTTCAATAATAAGAATCTACAATATTTAACAACATTAACATCTCGTAAATAATAATATCAGAAATTTCACACCGTTGTAACGTTTTTTGAAATCCTCCTTTGTATAATATTCCAACTAATTTCTAAAAAGTAAATATCAATTTTATACTGTACTTGTTTTAAATAACGAAACTTCTTAATCGTTCAATAATTGGGTGGTTTACTCAACCGTGCTTTTTTATGCATTTGTGTATCACTTAATTGCTTTTTCTATATTAATGATCACCCGTTAATCATCATTAACAAAGTTAAGTTGTTCGTCGATATCTCTAACAAGGAAGGTATCCCAGGTCGATCTCTACGATTTGATTTCTTTTTTAATATGTTATAGTAGACTAAAAACTAAGCGACAAGTATTTTATTTATCTGCCATTGAACACTTTAAGGGGGTGAAACCACCATCCAAAGTAAGGCATGTCAAGGGGCGTTGTGGCAGTTTCACCCACAAGAACATAATATTTTTTAACCAATCCACTTGGAAAAGCTTTGTCGTAACGAGAAATGAAAAATATAATTTTCTGAATTAAAAAAAAACTGAGGGGTGAGCCACCCCTAAATGTGATTACGTTTATGCAAAAAATGGTCAAATTCAAGTCTAAAGATTTGAAAAAATATATGTTGGGTATGAACACTAAGGGAATACGACGTGTATTTGGATCTTCCCGAAAAACAATATTAGTCGGTGTAACTACCCCCGAACGCTAACCCCTGTGAGGGGTTACCCCTTAATTTTCTTTTTTTAATTGAGAAAATTATATTTTTCATTTCTCGTTATGAGAAAGCTTTTCCAGATGGATTGGTTAAAAAATATTATGTTCTTCTGGGTGAAACTGCCAAATCGCTCCTTGACATGCCTTACTTCGGATGGCGGTTTCACCCCCTTAAAGTGTTTAATGGCAGATAAAAGAAAATACCTGTCGCTTAGTTTTTAGTCTACTATAACATATTATAAAAGAAATGAAATCGGAGAGATCGACCTGGGATATCTTCCTTGTAAGACCTGAAATCGGGTTTAATCGATCTTTGGCCCACTTTGAAACCGTGGAGGTAGCAATGGCCCCTCCGTGTGGCAGTCTCGCCGGCGCGGATTTCGCACGGCAAACAATTAGTTCTCTCCCCGTGTGGTTGCAAGCAGATAACGTGGTGATGCTTGAATGGCGAATGAGAAACCGTGGACAATAATATGCTGTTAGGAATAATGGCGCGGAACTGCTGCGGTTGTAAATTATTAGGGGATCGGCTGACCTAAGCTCGAGCCGGACCGCCCAGCAGGATTTCCCTTTGGAGGTGGAATGCAAGCGGCGATATCGCATCGGAATCGCCGTCTTTCTCCCGCAGAGCTTGCAGCATCTATGGCCTAAACATCGATCGCCCCGGAACGAGGAAAAACGAAAGTCGCGAAGGACGACCGAAGAATGTGCCTCGAATAGAAGGGAATAAAACAAGGAACTTAGGAGTTGGATCGCGTTGGGTGTAGGGTGGTTATTTTGGAACTGATAATGCCCACCGTGCCATTTATGATGCCGAACTTTCCAAATTTATATTGCACCCAAATCATGAAATTGGAATATTCAATCATATTATTTGCAATACCGATTCCTTTGTTTTAGGGCGTTGTTCAATTTCGCGCTAGTTCCCGATGATCTTCGACCCTAGTAACTTAAGGACGTGATGGAAGACGATCCCATTTTAGATCCTAGATTCGGGATTTTTGTCGATCTAAGAATGACAGTGCCTCTTCGGTGAAACTTTGAAATTAACTAGTCTCCTTGATATTAAAAACGTTACATACTGTATGATAAGCACGGATTATCGTTGCCCGTTGCGGCCTTAATTGCAAAATTAAAAGCGTTTTAGATGATTAAAATCGTTAGGAAATGCTTCGGTCCCGTGGTATCGAAATTCCTACATTTTCGCAAATACCGCTCGCATCGATAGATCAGCGAAAATCCGGGATCCATGGGTTTAGATTTTGTAGTCACTATCTATGAGACTGACCATAGGAGTTACGTCTCCTTCCCCTACTTCGTGGTGGTAACAATCTTGCCATTTTCACTTTCTCCAGCCTCTGTAATCCCGGCTTTTAGTTACGGCATGGCCCTCGCTAATTCATTATTACATTCAAATTCCAGAAAGTTGGATAATTAAAATATCAGCACGGTCCCGGGGCTTTTCCCCAAGTTTCCTCTTTCCGGGATAGCACCTCCCCCCGGCATGTCGGCACGAGGAAATGAACGCTGAAAGCGTGAGATGCATATTTTTCCCCCAAGAGTGGGACTTCACTTTTCTCCCCCCAAGTCCTTCCAAGGGATGGCCATCCTCCTTATCCCGAGGACAGTCTCTTCTTCCTCCCTTATGGCTTTACCGTCCGGCTCTGTCGGCGGTAATTTAATCCAGAACATGGCCTACTCCTCAGCTAAGTCGAACTCTTTGCAAGAGACTTTCCTGGATGCGACGTTAATTAGTACATAGCATCTGTGGAAAGTAAAACTCTACTGTGTCCGTAACGAGCTTTTCAAGCTCATGCCATACGCTACAGGCAATGCAAGGAAAGAGCATTATCGGAACTTGCGTTTCTTTTGCGAGGCAAAGGGAAAGGGTTAAATCAGAGCCCCGACAGGGGTAGTTCCCGCCTTTCCACGGACTTCGTAGCTCCCAGTTTCCCATCTACCCCAGGGTAGAGGAGAACGGGTACCCTGGCCCTTTCATCGTGTCCGTTGATTTCATCTAGAATCCGCTGAAATATATCAGGACGGAGGAGTTTATGGTTTTCTGATACACGGCGTCTTGGGGAGGCGATACATTCACCCGAAGGCAAGTCTAGTTTCTATGGAAAATACCGTCACCGTCTTCTTGCCTTGCTCTTCCATATAATTACCTGAGTTTTCCTGCTAGTAGGTTGACATTAAAAGCTCATTAAAGAAAACGCTTTCAAAGCACATCGGCAGACTCAAGCCGGGGGGCGTATTCTACCTCATTAATGAAATCCGTTAAAAAGAAAGAAGGAATTGACATAAATAGAAGAGCTTGAAAAATCCAGGGTCCTGCTTCCCGCGATCGCTTCGCTTCTCCGTTCGCCCATTTGGAGAGTCGCTCGTCGTTCTGCCTTGCCCAGGACGCAGCCACCCCAGGACCATCCATAGGATAGTAATCGAGCGGAGTTGCCGGTGCCTTTTAACCGCGTTTCATTTCGAAATGCAACGTTCTTTTCGATCCCGCGCAGCGTTACTCACCGTCGGGTACGGCGTGGCTGGTCATTAGGAAATTAACGCAGGCAGCTCCGGTGCCGTGGCCGACTAACGTCACGTTTCCGGGATCACCGCCGAAGTAGGCGATGTTCTCCTGGACCCAATGCAGAGCCGCGATCTGATCCATCAGGCCGTAATTCGCCGGGGAGCGTAAGTGCGAGTCCGTGTTGGCGTTCAGGAAGCCTGCAATCAAAATGTCGAGCCGTGATCACCACTCGGGCGAATTACTCTACCGCGCTTATGTCGCTATTCCTCGCCTCGTCCGACGATTCGCGAGACGGGGACAAATTCGCCATAGAGTCTCCCTCGACGAGGAATTCTCGGTCGCGTCGTGGACCCTTCGTGGTCGGCGATAAATGATAATGGTCCTGCGACCGATGCTGCACTTCGATTGTGCCCAGGTGCCCGTTTAAGGGACCGAATTGATAACGTCGCGCGTACCCTTGGTCGTCGTTATCTGGGAAGGTATCCTAGGTGTATCTCACGGAGCTCATTGGTACCGACGAATGGGCGGTAGGTCGAGAAATAGGAGACGGATGTTTCTTTAACGCGCTAATTCCGCAGTCTGGAGTCGATCGAAATGGTCGATCAGATCCAAGAGCCATTTGGGTAACGAATAAAAGCAGCAGTAACGCCTGTCATGGGGTCTCACATTCTTGTCGTTCTTTTGTTACATATCGTGGCGTTGAAAATCTCAACGACATGGAACAAAGTGACTAAGGTGACGCTCGGTGGACGTTCAGTTGACGTCCTTCTTTTCTTTTCGTTCGTGACATTTGACGTCAATAGGCCATCTTCTAGATCGTACGGTTTACGTCAAATTGAATTAAAGTTGACGTTCGTGGTGAGACCAATTACGGACCGCCTCTATCGGAAAGTTTACGCAAACTTGACGTATAACGAAGGTGTCGGGGTTGACGTTTATTCCACGTGTCTTTGACGTTCACCCAGCGGACGTTCGAACGTCTACCTTACGTCAATTTGACGTCCCCAGCGTCTAATATTACGTTCATTTATGGCTTAAGTCTGAAAATAGTACGTCAAATTGACGTCTACGTTACGTACATGTTACATTGGGGTAGATGCACTTTGTGCACGTATGATCCCTTCTGGTGTTTTTGTTACAATCTGCGGAAGGGGCGTCAATTAGGAGGGATCACGCGTTGAAAGCTAGAGACGATCGATTCTTTTTTGTAACGAATTTACCGAGTCACCCGCCTCGGTACCGTAAATATTTCTTCATTGCTAGGTGATCAATAGTTCCGGTACCATAGGAAAAGCAAACCGGCCTTAGACGAGGGTTTTGGGGTGCATCGTAATTATCACATCCGGCAGGATTGGACCAGGCCAACTCGTACTTTACTGTCCTGGGATAATTAGTGACTACCGGACAAAACATGGACCATGTGACTAAACTGGGTACGAGCCAAAGGGAAGAGTCTGGACCTCTGGAGTCTGCGCTCTCCACTCTGGCCAGGACTGAAATTTAATTAAGAAGACGCTGAAAACCCCGCCCTGAAGGGCGCACCCGGCATGGATTGTCACGGAATTATTGTCTACTCGTTCATCTTGGGTGCCGGGGTTGCAACGATTATTTCTTTTTCTCCACCTTGTTTGCCAGGTTGCGCGAAAACGAGAAAAGGGGCTCCGGATATAACGGGGAAGAACAAGAACTGCCGAGAACAATCTCTACAGGAAGAAGTACGAGCAGCAATTGAAATTAGGGTGACTCGAAATAAATAAGGACTAGTTTAGTCACACAGTCCCAGAATGTCTTGTAACGATACATGACGTGGACACTTCTCATTCGCAAGACTATGCTCTAATGTAATCAGGTTAAATGTCATTTTCACGAATAATAAATATCTATTCGAAATGAATGCAAGTTTCTGGAATTAATCTGATATTTCTCCCCGAGTTGAAATTTTGATTTGACTTAGATCCTCCGATGATAGACTTTAAGTGGGTTTTGGGGTAATCTGAAGAAGGATAACTTCTAAATAATTCAGGTTCTATTATCCTTCGTTCTCCTCTAGAGGAGTTCACAGGTATTATCAATGGGCTTGACGCATTGACCCTACAGAGGAACAAAGACGATATAAATATATTTCTAGGGGAAGAAATAAGTCCGTGTGCAAGAATAAGCGTTGAATATGAAATAACGAGGAAAGCTATGGTGTAACAACTTGGCCACCGATTGTAAAGTACCTACGGCAGATGATCCTTTTATTATCAATTTCTCTTTGGACCGAGGACTTTTAGCAAAATTCGGCCTCGAGAATGTGTCGCGGCTAACCAAAAATGGCCGGGATAATAGATAATGCCGGGCTGTATGAACGATCGGACAATAACGGAACGCCTCGTATACAGGATACGAAACATTGATACTGCGAATATTCCGTAGATTCGCGGAAACCTGATAAAAAATGAGAGAGCCCAACCGGGAGATCCGTAACCGCGGCGTGACAGGTACGCCGGAAGTTGCAGCTGCGATCGAATGTATTCTCGATGTTTTGTAGATATACGCGCTCTTTTCATCTCTCTCTCCTGACGGCACGCCAATCTATTTTTATTCGCGGTTCGCATAATAAACGGAACATGCGCTTTTCCGATCGGTCCGACCGCACGTCAAACGGCTTTATATGCCGCCGAAAAGGTCCATTTTTAACAAAGGAAAAAAATGAAAAAAAAAATAGTGTCTTTTTGATTTAGAATGATGTGACGTTAAATACAGGAGAAACGAGCACGGTAGTCATTTTTTTACCAAAACAATACGAGGACGTAGCGAGCGTTTAGTGGTAATAATAACTGTCGACCGGTTAAATGAGATGATACTTTTATTTTGTATAGAATTTTAAGGTAAGTAAATTCATGTCGGGTCTAAATTTGTATAATCGTATTGTTTCATCCATGTTTTCTGTTGGTCGAACCTCTTAGTACGTGGTCCGTTCTAGACCATGTCGTACAATGAAGTGTGTGTACCCAAGTGATAGGGTAAAACGAGGTATAATCGGATAAAATTTGACGGAAGTCATGAAGTAATTCGACCAGTTACTTAAACATCAGTACTTAGTCTAGTTGGAAACAATGCATGCGAGCTGAAGAGCAATAAACGCTCCTCCTCGAAGATGCTTCTGCAGGTTGTTACAGAAGTGTTGGAAAACTCTAAATTTCTAAATTTGTATAATCGTATTGTTTCATCAATGTTTTCTGCTGGTCCAACATCTAAGTACGTGGTCCATTCTAGACCATGTCGTACAATGAAGTGTGTGTACCCAAGCGATAGGGTAAAACGAGGTATAATCGGATATGAGGCAAGTCGTGAAGTAATTCGACCAGTTACTTAAACATCAGTACTTAGCTAAGTTGTAAACAATGCATGCGAGGATTTAGTAGGGAGCTGAAGAGCAATAAACGCTCCTCCTCGAAGATGCTTCTGCAGGTTGTTACAGAAGTGTTGGAAAACTCGAGGAGTTCCTTTGGGGCAATTCGAACGGAGTCTTGATACGACTCGGTACGCTGGTTCGATGATTTGCATAACGCTTCTGGAGTAAATTTTACGAGACCGTATAATTCCCGGCGCTTGTTCCGAGAGATTGGATCATCTTTATGCTTTGCTATGTAGACAGGTGAAGTTTCTGAACTGGGGCTATGTGAAGATTGTTGCTCGAATGAGGATATTGCGGAAGGTCGCAAGTAAATGCGAATGATAAGAACATATCTATCGCACGTATTTCCTATATTTTCTACGTTTTACTTCCCCCCAAAAAAAACGGGTTAACTACGCATAAACACTAGACGGAGTTCCTGAAACCTTCCCAGGGACGGGAATTAATTAAATAAATAATTTCTTAGCATCACCATCCCAACCACGTTTGCGGTAAATTTACACATTTTCTTTGGAACATCTTATATCGAATGGTTCTCCTATCCATCTCCAGTATAAGAGAAGGGAACACGTTAACTCTCCCTGGATGGTGACAGGAAATAAATGATAAAATATCTAAACAAATATTTGACAACCCCACCCACCGATATTTTCGCCTCATTCTGGGTTTAAAATTTCCAATATCTCCTGTAATATCTGGTTATCCTCGATTCCGCTCAATTTCTTTTGTATACTTTAACGACCCACCTGAAGCTATACATTCCGAGCCCAGGATATCTGAAAACACGACATTCGTCTAATTTTCCTGGCACATCTGGCAAAAGGAAATCCTGTCATGGGAGTTTCTCCCACGACAAATTCTCGTTTCACTTTTCAATCTCCCCCTCTATATATTCGTATCCCACCCTTGCCGGCTCCCATTGACAGAGGGTGGGTTTCCATCTCTCAGATCTCGTTGTAGTTATTACTAGATGCAGACGCATAATTCCATCACGCTACGATCGCACACGATGGATATTACCTTTTTCTCGCCCTTGCCTTCGTGGGGTTCCGTGATAAGAGGCAAGAAATATCACTAAAGCGGGAGTATAAAGCAAACGTCGCGTGACACTTGTTATTAACATTGCATACAGTGAATATTAAATATACAGGAGGCACCGTTTAATTATAGGCACATGCAGGAAAGTAAACTTATATTATGGGGCAATTCTGTGAATTCGATGTCTCTCGCGATTTTCTCTTTAGATACTTGACATGCTTCCTTTTAGTTTACGTACGGAATTATATTCTCAAAGGGGGAGATTGGACGAATGTGTCCCTTAAGTATGATTAAAAATTTGTTAAAAAATACTATATACTGGTAAATTCAGAATAAGCAAATATCAAAGTGGAGTCAAACTGTTTGCATGAACTACGTATGCAACGGTGATAGAGAAACGTGAAATTATTGCAATTGTTTAGGATTTTTGGCGGTGCCAATGGGAATTGCGTACTTCCTTTCTTGCGCGGGCCTTGTCATGATAAAGATTCGACTTCGATTTTTCCGACGAAAAAGTTGTGTTTTCCTTAAGCGGCCACGATGTTAATAGATAATGTCTCACGTTCAATGCCATCATTGATATGTTTCTTAATCACATAGTACCTGAATTATGACAGGAAAACGCGAAACAAGGTAAATCTGTTCGATTATTTATTTTTGTCAATTGAATTGCACATTTTCCTGGCATGTTCTGTCACAAGGAAGCCGAATCCTCGATTTTTCCGACGAAAAAGTTGTGTTTTCCTTAAGCAGCCACGATGTTAATAGATAATGTCTCACGTTCAATGGCATCATTAACATGTTTCTTAATCACATAATATCTGAATCATGACAGGAAAACCCGAAATAAGTCACAAGGAAGTCGAAACCTCGATTTTTCCAATGAAAAAGTTCAGTTTTCCTCGAACGGTCATGACGTTAATAACTAAAATGTCATGTTTACTTGTATCGTTATCATATCACTTTACACCTATACCGAAATCATGATACGAAAACGCGAAACAAGTGATTATTTATTTTTGTCAATTGAACTGCATATTTTCTTGGCGTGTTCTGTCACAAGGAAGCCGAAACTTCGACTTTTCCGACGAGAAAGTTCGGTTTTCCTCGAACGGTCACGACGTTCCTCGGAAAGGCCGAAGCTTCCGCCGTGGGGCAACCGAAGCGAGAAGGGAAGAATTTAGGTTGGCGAAACGGAAGACTTCACTGTAATGAGTTTCCTATTAGATTTGGTTGCCCGGTTGCCAGGCAACACGGCGGAACTTTCAATCCCTTTAGTTTGCTGCCTGTCCGCTTTTCCCTCGAGACTTTTCTTATCACGTTTCACCTTAGCCGAGAGTTGTACTACGCGGTGTAACGAATTGCATTCCGGATCGAACGACTAGGGCGATTATAACGAGTCGATGCCGTTGAATTCTTCACCCTCGGATCACGTCGCAATTCCTGAAATTAAATCCGCTCCGATGCAATTTAATCCACCAAACAGTTACGTAACGATAACATGACAATTGCATAAAGTTTCTAACATGTAAGATTCATGTTACTATGTCCTACGTACCTGTGTAACACTGTTATGAAACGAATAAGGTAACATCTACATGTTATGTTAATATTACATAACTGTCAGTGTTAACAAGTTTGTAACGATGTTACCGAACGGTAATAATTAGACGTTATATGATATTAATGTATCATTTGGCTAACATTCGTTATGTATCATGTTATCGCAGGATAATGCAACTATAACTAGTGCGCTTGGTGGGTAATTCATTGAAATAGTAATCTATTTGGTATCTTCCAACTTTGAATGGTCTTTTTAAAGAGGGCTGGTGTAATTAGATATGGGAATGGATTTTTCGAGCTTACCTAGGATTCCTAGCCTGTAGTTTATGGTGACCACGACGACACCCCCGTAGCTTGCCAGTACGCTCCCGTCGTAAGGATTTCCGCTACTCCACTCGTAACTCTCCCCATGGACGAAGACGATTACAGGATATCTCCTGCTGGCGCCGTTCCTTGCGCCGGCTGAAATCCATAAAAGGACATTGATCATTCCTAGTCATCACTGAAAACCCTGACGGCTTAAGGTGAAGTGAAACTCCTCTGAAATCAGTCGATTTGGATACGACATGGAGGCTATAAGGAAGGTCCTGACACTCATGAGATTTCATTTTTTATAAACAATTTTGAAAATATCTATAAACAAATAGAAAAAAAAGTAATTGAAATTTCATGAGTTTCAGGACCTTCCTTATACCCTCCACATTTATATTGTAAAGTTTTAATCGATTCGGTACACCTAATTTGGAGGAAAGTTTCATGAACGAGACCTCTGAGATGCTACTTTCACATCCCCTTAATGAACACACGGGGAACGGACATGAATACATGGTCGCGGACCTGATGAACTGCCGACAGCTAGAGAAACGGAATTACTTAACGATTAGTTGCTCAGGGTACTTTAAAAAAAACTCTGTACCATTTTCAGTAATCACCACAAGGTGATATGGGACTCAGCCAGGTTGCCCTGAAATTCCAAATCTCGTATAATTATTTATCTCATTATGTACTGTATAAAAAGAGCATAATTGTTATCAGTGGGTGGTTTTCCACAAAATCTAGGAATTCCCCCAGTAATCCAAAATACACTAGCCCCGAACTTTAGAAACTTCCAACGAGGCTTTCAGGTACCTCTTCTACCGATCAATTTCCTAACCCATAAAATATCTAGGAATTCCTCCAAATAATCCAAAATACACTAGCACCGAACTTTAGAAACTTCTAACCAGGCTTTCAGGTACCGCTTCTGCCGATCATTTTCCTAACCCATAAAATATCTAGGAATTCCCCCAAGTAATCCAAAATACACTAGCCCCGAACTTTAGAAACTTCCAACGAGGCTTTCAGGTACCGCTTCTGCCGATCATTTTCCTAACCCATAAAATATCTAGGAATTCCCCCAAGTAATCCAAAATACACTAGCCCCGAACTTTAGAAACTTCCAACGAGGCTTTCAGGTACCTCTTCTACCGATCATTTTCCTAACCCATAAAATATCTAGGAATTCCCCCAAGTAATCCAAAATACACTAGCCCCGAACTTTAGAAACTTCCAACGAGGCTTTCAGGTACCTCTTCTACCGATCATTTTCCTAACCCATAAAATATCTAGGAATTCCCCCAAGTAATCCAAAATACACTAGCACCGAACTTTAGAAACTTCCAACCAGGCTTTCTGGTACCTCTTCTGCCGATCATTTTCCTAAGCCATAAAATATAAGGTATTGTCCGCCCAGCGGCATTGCACGATATAGACACAAACATACGTACACAGAAATGTCAATATTAATGGGGTGGAATTCTGTTTTAAACGGCGGAGTCGGGGGCAGTGGCCAGTTTCGCGACATTAAATTCGACTCGGAACGAGGAGGTGAATTTTCATGGAGCTTTCGCCTGATCGAAAGCAGCTCGAACGACGTTGCGTTTGCTATGATGTCATCCGATGAAACCTCGCCATCTCGACTTTATGCCTCTAGTAAGTATCGGTATACAGTCTCGGAAGATGAGGTTCGATGACCAATGACCTCCAAGATGGACGTTCGCAAACAATCGGCCCATCGATGCGGAGAGAACCACGGGGATGGTTATAAAATTCGGGTCGAATCTTTGGGATTTAATGCAGCGAGAAAACCCCAAAGCTCCGCACAGCCGTTGCAGCCCAACTTCTTGAGAATGACGAATGAACCGATATGCAAAACGACGCCCAACTGGGTCACCCATTCGCTCGGAAGGTGGTTTATCGCGGGCATGCTTGCCCTTTAGCGATCCTTTCCGTAAACCAGCTGCGTGCAAGTTTAATTGGCAAATATTAATATTAATTGCAGGGGAGCCTCGGGCCCACGTACGTGTCGTTTAGTGAGTAATGGGGCGAATGCCACTATAGTCTCTGCGGGTAAGGGGTGGCTTGGGTTAATATTCCTGGTTTACGAGGCAATCTTAATTGCAACATTGCTTGTTCCTTCCCACTCGGTTTATATTCGGATCGTCGTCCGAGTACTTAGAGTTATCATGCCCTGTAACGCATGTCCCGTGTACGCACTCGGGAGAACCCTTGAAACGTATGACCTCCCTTATGACGGTCTCGCCATGACATAGTCTGGATCTACAAGCTCGTTACAATCGGTACAATTTATTCATTATTTATCGTAGGAATGGATGACCCACGCTCTGCTACATTTCGAAGGTTATTGCCAACTGGATGTGCCTACGTCGAATTTTATTTCCTCGTTTCGACATACAGTCTCATCTATGATAAATGGGGAAGTGACGAGTTCAACCGAAGTAGCAACGTTAAGGGTATGGGAATAGTTGGGGCATACGCATTACTTTGATCATACCGATTTATGGAACCCATCGCTCCATCATCAGGATACCGGAATTCATCTCCGCAATATACAGCCCATTGGCTTAGGTTAATATTCCCGGTTTACGAGGCAATCTTAATTGCAACATTGCTTATTCGGATTGTCGTACTTAGAGTTATCATGCCCTGTAACGCATGTCCCGTGTACGCACTCGGGAGAACCCTTGAAACGTATGACCTCCCTTATGACGGTCTCGCCATGACATAGTCTGGATCTACAAGCTCGTTACGATCGGTACAATTTATTCATTATTTATCGTAGGAATGGATGACCCACGCTCTGCTACATTTCGAAGGTTATTGCCAACTGGATGTGCCTACGTCGTATTTTATTTCCCCGTTTCGACATACAGTCTCATCTATGATAAATGGGGAAGTGACGAGTTCAACCGAAGTAGCAACGTTAAGGGTATGGGAATAGTTGGGGCATACGTATTACTTATATCATACCGATTTATGGAAGCCATCGCTCGATTATCAGGATACCGGAATTCATCTCCACAATATACAGCCCATTCATCACTTGAGACTTTTACAGGCCCGAGAGAGCGTCATGGGAGATTTAAAGCTACGGCGAGATTTCCAGTGCACTCGTGCACACCTTGCGCATAGAGCGCGGTAGATGAGCCCGACCAACATAACTTGTCTTCTTGAGAATGACGAATGAACCGACATGCGAAATGACGGGCAACCGGCTCGGCCGATCGCTCGCCGATGGTTTATCGTGGACACGTCGCCTGGTGATCCCCATAAACCAGCCCTGGCCATGGTTAGCCGGCCAATGGTGTTACCGCTACTATCGCGGCGACGCGTGCAACGCGTGATTTGTTGAATTATGGGTCACGAACGTTCACCATAACGCCTGCTACCACCGCTTCTATTACCGGCCTCGGCTCGATTGATGCGCTCCTCCACCTCTGGCGATTCTTATTTTGATGGCCCTGATTTGAGGGATAGACGCCTCGATATCTGCGACGAACGATGCGCACGAAATCGAGCATGCGTCGATAGTTGATGGACGACTAGATCGGGTATAATTAAATTTCCAATGAATAATTTGATTGCGGATCAATTAATGTTTGGATAAGAAAAATTGAATTATAGGGATAAATTAGGGGCAGATTGACAAGTAGCTCATAGATCGATAACTCGAACGAAATCGAGCATGCGTCGATAGTTGATGGACGACTAGATCGGGTATAATTAGATTTGATTAATGTTTGCATAAGAAAAATTTAATTATATGGATAAATTAGGTGCAAATTGACAAGTAGCTCATAGATCGATAACTCGCACGAAATCGAGCATGCGTCGATAGTTGATGGACGACTAGATCGGGTATAATTAGATTTGATTAATGTTTGCATAAGAAAAATTTAATTATATGGATAAATTAGGTGCAAATTGACAAGTAGCTCATAGATCGATAACTCGCACGAAATCGAGCATGCGTCGATAGTTGATGGACGACTAGATCGGGTATAATTAGATTCGATTAATGTTTGGATAAGAAAAATTTAATTATGGATAAATTAGGTGCAGATTGACAAGTAGCTCAATGAATAAATTATTGAGAATTAGCTCGTAGATACGTAAAGCAACTTGCAGATCAGTAGTTAAATCATGGATCGGGAATTAGCTCATAGCTCGATAGTTATTAACTTCGCTCAGAGGTGTGTTGAAAATCTGGGAATGAAAAAAAGGGAAGAGAAAAGTCGGGATTAATGAATTTAATATATTCCAGATATTTGCTTTATGTTGTCCTTTTTGTTTAGGCACGTTTCTCTGTGACCATGTTTCGAGATCAACAGGCCGGCAAGATGAATCTTGAATGTTTAAAGATATTTCGTATTATCTTCCGAATGTATTTAACACGATCTAAGTATTCTTAATCTAAGGGCAATGATATTAAATAATATTTCGGGACACGAGTTCACGAAGTGAGTCATAATTACGG
This sequence comes from Orussus abietinus, assembly GCF_000612105.2. NCBI lineage: Eukaryota > Metazoa > Arthropoda > Insecta > Hymenoptera > Orussidae > Orussus > Orussus abietinus. Next base: position 1,079,127 of record NW_019394258.1, read on the forward strand.
GCGTCTGATGAACGGATGGCTGATTGCTCCTGGGTGGAACTTTAATAATTAAAAATTTTCTGGGTTACGACAATTTACACGTTAATGGAGTTCGTACGCTCGAGGCGTTCTAGACAATTACAGAGGGAGGGAAAATAATAATTGGAAGATTCCAGCCATTATCGAGATTTGCATAATTATGCGAGGAATCGGTAAGCAGTATTGTTACGGTATTGTGTTCGGGCCATTAGACTTGTGACATTTTCTTTACAACAATTACACATAAGAATGGGGACATCATTGTGTTCGGGCCATTACACTTGTGACATTTTCATTACAACAATTACACATAAGAATGGGGACATCATTCCCCAGCAATTACACTCGCTAAGATCATTTCAGAATATGAGCTGCATTAACGGTCTGGCAAGTAAGCCGCTTACATGGAGCCTGTAATGTCTATCGTATTACAAATTTCAATACGGTATCAGCATTACAGCAGTCCAGCATAAATTGGAGCGTGCAGCTGGTCCGAGTGATTCTAATTAATAAAGTGCATCGACGACACATCCGTTTATTCGTGGCATGGCCAACCACCCTCTTCCGGATTTCGTCCGGAGATCATTTCTGGAATCGGGGTGTCTCATGAAATGACCTCATTTAATAAATGAAATCCTACGTTAAATATACAGCATCCGGCTGATTGCATTTCGATAAACAGCTCGTCTGAATCGATATTTCAAATCGAAACGCTTCCTCCAGCTGTGGTTTCCCGTTCCTCCCCTAGTAGCATAGAATAATTTCTAAATATTTCTTTATAATCCTTGCTAAATATCTCATGCGACAGATTTTTTAACATTTCTTCTNAGACGTTTTTCAAATATTTCAAATGTCTGGTAAATCTTTACAAAATGTACGATATTCGTTAAATATATAGAAAATATAGGAGAAATATTTTGTGCTACTAGGGTCCCAGCGCGTCTTTGTCTTGTTTATGAACGGAGGAACCAATGTGCGTTTCCCTCCTGGCATGGATATGTACACGTGATACATTATTTTCTTATTGAATACATAGACAGGGCAGCCATTGGGGGCTGAAATGGTGTACAAACAATTTTCTCCATCAAGATGTCCTATCAGTTGATACGCGCATATCCATGCATCCACGACACCTCGTTGATCGAGACCTCGACGAATCTGATCTCTTCACTTCCTACGTATTGATAATACTTGATAATAGTTTCCTAATGTCGCTTGGCAGATTATCAAAATTAGGGACGCCTTGGTTGCCGGAGTTTACCCGATGGATGGTCTTCATGGATTTGCGTTCACCGAGTTTACGACCGATGGTGTTACAGGGCTTTGCTCTGTAACACTTTGTTGCACTCTGCGATAATTACATCCATGGGAAGGATGCGTTCTGAATTAATTTTCTCGTTTGGAGGAAGAGTGATATGCAAAAAGGAAAATAGAAGAATCAGAATGAAATGAAGATGATGAATTATTACTTGAAGAACAATTCTGCGTGCGTTTGATAAGACACTTGTACAAGATTCTTGTACCGATCGGTTCTAGATACCGTTAATAAGGTTCATTTTGTTTATCTTTCAGAGTATGACCACCCTATTGGAGAAATGTAGAAAGAATAATCGAGGAAAGTAGCGAGAGATACTTTGACATAGATGTTTGTATAAGAGAAAATGTCGAGAACCTGCTAAAGGTGGATTAGAACTGGAAATGAGGAGTATGTTTTAAAAATGGAAATGAAAATCACAGACTAATTCTGAAACACGGCATGAAAAATTTCGGATTTATGAACATTTTCATGGTTATTTGTGACTCAATAATTTTTGGTATTCAAACTAACCCGTAAATACCATTATCGAGGACTAATTCTGAAACACGACATGAAAAATTTCGGATTTATGATCATTTTCATGGTTATTTGTGACTCAATAATTTTTGGTATTCAAGCTAACCCGTAAATATCATTATCAAGACATGTTATTTAGTATGAGAGATCATTGTCATATCCCAGAACTGTCATGACTAAGAAATGCTGAGAACGAGTCAATTGAATTGATAACTCGGAGTGTACCTAGATTAGGAGATGAAATCATATAATTCGATGCCCGAGCCGTGAAATTGAGTGGAATAGTTCGACGGCAAGACAGTTGAAAGGAGAACCACAAAACTCGGTTATTGTGTAGCATTGGCCAAGATATTACAAGAACCGCCAGGTTCGGATATTATCCGGATGTTAGAGCTCGTAACTGGATGCGATTTATGGCCAGTAACTGTCGCGATACAGATGAATTTATTCGCACTTAAGTGATAAAATCCGAGCAATATTTTTTCGTCCTTAAGGCTATTAACTTTTAGTGAGTCGTAATGTGCGGATTCGACTGCATATTGGTGTACAGAATGATGGTATTAAAAAGGTGTAGGAACTATGACACTGTACGGGAATAAAAATGGTGGACAAGGTCCCCAACACTCCGAGAATCTTTTATCATTGTCGATGGATGCTGATCTAATAAGATGCAATATGGAAATTCGTGAACATCTATTCGTGGTGACAACTTCTTAAAACTTTATGACACGAATGACAAGAGCCGTGGTATTAAAAAGAAAAAAGATGGAACGCTCTTGCGGTTGCAATGAATTTTATGACTTACTGGTAAAGTGTAAAATGGAAGTTCGTAACAATTGCTCAGATATAGTGACCAGTTTTTCTTAAAACGGAAGTGTGTGAACAATAAGAGCTCAACTATACACGAGACGTGGTATTGAAACAATGGTATCGTGGTTACACTTCTGTGGTACACGGATAAGATATGAAATGAAAATTCGTAACAGCCGTTCGAATACAGTGATTCTTTTTTTTTTATTTCTAACGAGGGCTACGAATGATAAATACGCAATAACGGTGGCATTAAACAAAGAAATTCTATTAACTTGAAGTTAATTAATGGGATGCGCGATAAAAACGAGATTTCCAATGCCCTAAATCTCGGCAATGTCTTTGATGTTTCGATGCCTTAAGTGTTTCTCTGGATTAAACGTACAATGAGTATGATAATGTTGCAAAGTGGTACAATAGTTGCGATAATTTCACGAGGTAGGTACAAGGAAACCGCGACGTCCGATATTCCATTGTCGTTAAATGCAGCGACGTCTTCGCTATTGTTAAATTTGTATTGCACCTTTTAACGCCTCCGCTATTGTTATATTTGTATTGCACCAGGTAAAATGTTGATTGAATCTATCGGGGATGATTTCGTGACATATCGGCACTTCGGAAGTTCCACCTATTGGGAGGAATAAACGACAGGGTGCGTCGGAGAAGTCTTTCTTTTCTTTTCTTTTTTCTCCCCGGGAACCATATATTTGCTGAAAATTCGACATTCGGTAATCGGTCCGCGTCGGGGATAAATCATAAATGGAAATGAGATTGCGCCAACTTCGAGATTGGGGAGGCCTCCCCTTCGTATCACGACCCTTTTCAACATTGGATTCGGCTCGGCTAGATTTTATGAATCCTCGAAAACACAACGCGTTTTCCTTTTCCCCTGGCCGTAGGAACGACAGGAGGGAAAAAGCGGAACCCGTCGTAGGGACAATCCGGGCCACTTTTATAACTTCCGGATTCAATCTCGGAGAATTTCGAAACGCCTTCCTTCCGGGCCGGAAGTGGCTGTCGATCCCCTCCGGTACTTTGCCCCCCATCTGCCTAGTTTAGGGGTTTTAATCACTTCGTCCCCTCGGCGGGTCGACTTTGAGCCTCGAGAAGGAAGACAATGAAAACATTTTCCGAAGGTCGGGAAATTGCACCTCCTCGAGGGGGCACTCGTCCATCGGAATCCATAGCTTTCCCCTCGAATGCCCATCTTTCCCCGTCTTGGGCGGGATTTTTCTTTTTCCCTCATTTCACCCCTTCATCGACTCTTCCTCGAGTTATCCCGACGCGAGTCGCGTCGCCTTCATCTTTCCCTTCTGCTCTGTTCTCTCCTTTTATGCTAAAGGATCCCTTATGCGTTCGTTTGACGTCCCCGCTGCCTCGGGTCTTCGGGAAAAAGATTAAAGGAATCGAGGAAATAAGTAAACATAACCTCGCAGTCGGGGAAAAGGAGGTTTGCAAATGTCGTTCCGGATTAACCCGGCGCGATATTACCGTGGACGTTTTCCCTACGCATTTTTCCGGATTTTTCCACGAGGAGAGGAAAGAATTCCCTAGTAATCCAAGTAAACCGGTGGAGATAGAAATTCTTCCTTTATGCGGTTTTATTGTCGAATATGGGATCTTCTATTTTCCTGTTTGCATTATTAAATTTCGCCTTATCAGCTGGATTGCGATGAGATTAATATCAGGGTGGATCTTTTCTCTTCCAATTTTCACTTAATGAACTCTCTTGTCCTAGGTACTCGTTTTTCATCATTTAGCTTCGTCTCTGTTTTGGAGCTTTTTTGAAGGAGAATGGAGAGAAGAGAGGTAATGGAGTAAATGAAAGCGTACAACCGAAAAAGAATTCCTCGCATATTCTTCTCGAGGCAGACATTACATTGTGTGTTATTACCTTTGTAGGAGAGACCGTCTCTGTCATTTTGTATCTCCCACGAGTCCTTACGGAACAAATGGTCAAGCTTCGAATTTTTCGGTCGAAAATATCATTATCGTGTAAGACCCTCGTTGTAACACTCGTGTTATGTGAAACTGAGTAATGTATTTTCGACCCATTTACCTGGATGAACCATTTACTACGAGTAACTGATGAAACTTGTCATAAAAGACTGGGTTTCCTTAGAAGACTAATAAATAATTTATTTATTAAATTCACTGATGATATTATTTCTCCGGAATTTTGTCGTCTTTTATTCTCTATGAATTGTTTATGCGGCAAGTTTATTAATGATATCGGCGAATAATTGATCTTACAATTCTCTTGATCACTCCACAGTTCGAGTCGTACTTGTTTTAGTTATTACGCGACTTAAATTACAGTTTAATTACTAAAATGGATTGTAACTCACATAGATGCAAGGTCCCTTGAGAAAACCTCAACTACCTAATTAATACAAAGTAGTGGATATTCACGTTAAATATACATTTACAAGAAATGTTGATTTTACGTGTTAAGTTTCCGATGGGTTTGTCCCTAGTCGAGAAGAAACGTGTACTTTAATGTAATGTCTTAACGTTGATTGAACGTATAGTAAACGATTATGAACGTTTATTTAGACACGAGCCACGTTTATACAACGTTGTTTATACAATGTTACAGTACTAAGACGTTAGTTTAATAAACGCAGAATAGACGTTGCATCAACATTGAATTTATCGTTTCGACAGGGTAGAATCAGAAATGGTGACGATCTCTCTCGCCATTATCACTTCCGTTCTTTCTCGATATTCGCCAGTTTTTTCAAAAGAAAGTTGATGCATCGTCGAATGCTGTCACTCCTCGTATCGGCATCCTCGCTCCCTTTCTGCCAACCACTTAATTCTTATGCAGAAAGTTCGTAGCGAAACGACCGGCTGAGTTTGCGGGCTAACTACGGGGAAGTAATGAATTCTAATATGCTCTTGTCGGGTGATGGACGAAATCGATTTCAAAGTTCCCAAGTCTGCAGTAACTGCCGGTAATATTATCGCATCGCGTAAGAGGGTGCATCCACCGAAGCTTCGCAGATATAGGCGCGTTAATGCTTATCACTAATATGCCGTGAAATATTTGAGAGTCGTGCCGAAACATTTTTTGGTCCCTTGATTCGGGATTTACCTGGCTAAGATTAATGTCACTGTCATCGAAGTTTAGAACAAGCCAACACATTTCCATACAACCATTTCATAAAGGGTAGTTACGTATCCACCCTATATGTAATCCTGTGATGATCAATTACACGGTTCATCAACAGTGGATTTTTTATAGTTAAAGTAGAATTGGGTACCTTCAAGTCAGAACATTTTTTACACGTGGATGTTTTTTCGTCAATGTGTTCAAATTTCGTAATATGGGAGCTAGCACTTACTACCGCGTCATCAGAAGTTTCGCTTAAAAAATTGCAAAGTTCAACGTCAGTAACGAGTTGTTGCACATTCCCCGGTTCTTCCATTCGTCGGGCTTTCATCGCGGGAGGAGAAAGCCAAGTTCAGGAAGTTAAAAGCTCATGGGAAGATCACCATAACTCGTTAGTGTGGGGTATCGCCGAGTGGTGTTGGTGGGTTTTCAGCAGCCCAGGACAACCTCCGTGTTGGCACTGCCAACTCTCCGTAGTCGTGGCGGCGACGAATATTACGAGATTTAAACTCGAATAATACGGTGTAATCCTGCTTAGCATGCTAACTACGTGTTCCCTTGTAAATCCGACTCTAGAGGGCATGTACTTCTATCTTGGCAACGATCTCAAACTGTTCCAGTTACTACTTCCAACTGGTAACCCCATCCCCTACCGACTGCGAATTCTAACGCAGTCCGAAACTAGCTGCGACAAGATACCCGGACCCTCCCGTTCGACATTTGCTGCCAAAAAACTCTTCTTCGAGGGGTCTGATAAGGGAGACGCTTTAATGTACTTCCCCGACATACTTCTTGCTCGACAAGTCTGTACAACCCGAGTCAGATAACGTGACGTATGTACAAATGACATGTTCTCTCTGTTGAAGCATCAACAGAGTTCATACCAATTGACGGTGTTAAGGTGACATGAAAGGGTCATTCTATGTACATGAAACGTCAAAATAATTATACAACTTTTTCGGGTGTACCGAATCATTTGAAATTTTAGCACGTGACAATGGAGGCGCTACGGAAGGTCGTGGGGATTGTGAAATTTTATTTTTGATCAAACAGATTGTTATATAAATTGTTATATTATGTTATATATATTGGGCACCACGTTCTTCTTTAGGGCCTTCATAATGACGCGCTGAAGTTTCCAATGATAAATATTTTGACGTTTTATATGTATAGAACGACCCTTTCATATCACCTTAAAACTAAACATTGTTCAAACAGGTACAGGAAAGAAATGAAACGCAACATTTAAAAACAGTCAACAAAATTAGCCCCCGTGAATGTCTTCATAATTTAGGATTTAAGTTTCAAGAAAAGCAATTACAAAATTTATTCGAAACATCCCATATAAGGTGACATATATGCAGATGCGATATACTTGAAGTATTAACTATGTTTTCATCAATCCTCAAAACTTGATTTTCAGAAATAGAAATTACTTAACCGGCAGATTTACAGAAAATTATCGTTATGTTTATGTGGGGAAATAGGAATATGTTGGACATGTCTTGCATACTTTTCGTCAAAAGTCATTTGCTACATTCGAATTTTACTAATTTAATTATAATGATTTTGTTGCCAATTACAATACTCCAGGAGTAAAGGAACAATATCGACCAGTTCTTGAAGCACGTCTCATGCTTGAGTGTTTTTTTTGAATATAAAACTGCAATTAGCGTTATATCATTTAGGCACTTTATATTTTTTATTGTTTGGTAAATGTTACCAGGGCGAGGGGAGACATGTTTAATTTAAGAGACGGTGAGCCAAGCGCGGTACTCGCGCACTTGACATTTTTAACCAATACGCAATTCCCATTAATGTATGTCGATACATCAAATTTCCACGTCATCAGAGAGTCGAAATGATGCGTGTAATTAAGGAAAGTGCACTAAATAAACCCCATATCCCGTTTGCCAAACCGGCAGAACGAAATGTCGGAATACAATGAGGTACAGTTTCGGTACCTTTCGACATTGCTATGACACGCAATAAAACATTAATATTAGATCGTTGAAAACGTTATTTCGGCTTTGCTCTTTAAGATTTGACGATTCGTTTTTAAATAAAATTGCTTTTCCCTCCATATTCATGTCATACACCATTTTAAATAGCAGAATTCGCTTTACATATTGATAGTAATAATCGTATTTTAAATATTATTTATTATTGTGTCAATAGCTATACGCCGTCCAGAACGTTCTTGATCTTGAAGGTCTTTTTTCACTTTCAAAGCTTTTGAAAGCACCATTGCACCATGAAATTCCAGATTTTTTAAATAATCGTAGACCTCTCAAACGATACTCGTTTTGGATTCCCAAGTCCCTTTTGTCCTGTAATTTTGAAATCGAAAGGGTATAAGAGCAATTGTGTACGGGGGGAGAATAATGAAATCCATAAGTTGCAATCGCCAGTCCGGATATCCAATAAAAGGAGGTGAAAACCGCGAACCGGTTGCCGAACAATTCCCGAGCGGCTCGTGCAATTAGGGAAGGTTCGGCAAATATTTTCGTTCAATCTGCCTGTCGACGACGAGTTGACCCACATTTGGTCGGACTGATGCCGATACGTTCCAGGTCGTTCCCGAAAGTCCCGGGGGAAACACCGGGAATCGAGAGAAAAATTCAGCGCCGCCTCCCTCCGAAATGTGCAGCACTTCGATAATTCACAAAGCTTTCCACGTGGAGGATCTGCTCACCCGAAAGGCTCGCAGGGCATTTCGGGAGCTTTTGAGAATTTTCGGGACTTTTCCGGGAAAAAACCAACGATTCCAGGGCCATCGATGGATTTGGTTTTCACCGTTTGCTTTCTGGCACCCAGGCCCTGCGGCAGAATTAGTCGATTTTGTTCCAAGTAAAAAATAACGCTGACCACGATAATTTATTATATACTCGTCTTTCCGTTGTACCAGTTAAAGTAAATCTTTATCCCGTCACAATGATAAGCCTGGGAAAAAGTGTAAAAACGGAAAAAAGGTGTTAAACGACACGTAAAAGGAATTACGCAACGCAGGATTTAATCCAACAGCAGGGTGGCCCTTTGGGGGATGATAAATCCGCTTTCCCAAAAAATGCCAGGATTCATTTCCCGCCTAGAGGCTGGCCAGGAATCCGGTGATATTCCCGAGGAGGATCCCGACGAATCCGCCGAGATCAAATTCCGGAAGGCGAGATTTTCTTCGTTACACGATCGCGACGGAATGTCGCAGAAACATTGCAGGGTCGGGCGAGTCCTGGCGGCGATCCACTGTCAGGACCTCGGGAGAAAAATAAGGACGAAGGAGGAAGAAAAAGGGCAAACGACCCGGGGGAAATGTCAACTTTTTTATTAAACGCCTTGGCCTCGCCTCGCCTCGCGATAGGAAGGAAAGGAAGGGAGAAGGAGAGACGGAACGAGTCGGGTCGAAGGTGAAAAGGGATCCGGTGAAAAATCAGCTGCCGCCGACTTGGCCTCGTTAATATCTTCGAGACTCGTCCTCGGCTTAGGTTACCGACGATGTAATTTTAAAAGACTCGAAGCGGAATCCGCTTACTTGTCGAGGCCGCTAAAGTGCGGGATTAAAGCTCCCGGCCTCTATGCGAGCCGGTTTAATCTCCATCGAGTGGCGGGCCACTCACGCACCTCGATCGAATTATGCGGTCACTTTTCGCTAAGTACCAATTTTTCACTCGACTGCACAGTTGACCGAAGCTTAGCGGTGAATTCTCGTTAATTGGGAGAGAGGAAAAAAAAAAAAAATCGCCTGGAAAAATAACGCGTCAACCCTCGACGGTGAACATCCCTCGTCATCTTGGAAGAAGAGGGGAGGTCTTCGTGAATCTCATTCGTTACGATATTTCCTTTTTTATACGTAGAATTACTAGCCATTCATATCTGGGTATTGAGGGTACATTTGGGAACTGTCATCAAACTGTCTGTTTATTCATCATGGTGAATTTTGAAATGTTTATAGCTAATTCGAATACCGCAGGACTAAAAATCTTGAGACCCTGGTGCCATTGTGAAAGTTTTTCTTAGCCATATTGGATCCCCATTGTGAATTGTAAAACTGTTATCAGGTTTGGACTCAGCGACTCCAAAATCTTTCAGACACAAACTTTTATAATAAACCATAATTTATTCATCATGATGAATTCGAATACCGCGGCACTAAAAATCTTCAGACATTTGTACCATTGTGAAAGTTTATCTTAGCCATATTGGATCCCCATTGTGAATTGTAAAACTGTTATCAGGTTTGGACTCAGCGACTCCAAAATCTTTCAGACACAAACTTTTATAATAAACACTTAAGCTGATTGAGGTAAACTAGTTTTGACTCAAGTGAACTAAAATCGACAAATACAGTCATACGATTTTCTTCAAATTTCTTTCCTGCGCATGATGTACACATGTATTTTTTTTTTTAATTTTTCGGAGCTTTGGAAATGAAATAAGCGTTTCCATTTTTGAGAGAGACGACCAATAGAGATGTGAATATTGGTAAATAATGTAACGATTTAACAATTGATCGTTGAAGTGACATTATGTGGACGCGGTGGTCGCGGACATACATAGGTAGTACTTTGCCTCGTATTACGTCGGTACGGAGTTGCAACGAGAATTGCAGTCTATCGGTACGAATAATGCCGGCATTGTGTCACCACACCTCCGCAACGTTCGATTCAAAAGCACATTATAAGCCCGTTATGGACACGTACCGAAGCAGTAATTTCGATAATACATACTTTGTCGCCTGTACCCACTGTAACAGTTCCGTGATGTATACTTACTACAGTTGTCCGGTTATTACTCGATACTAACTGCTAACAAAATAATCGCCGTGAAATTGTGTTAAAATATGGAGTCGATTCTATTGAACTGTAAACCGAAAATAGTTGTACATCGATCGATTGAGCCTCTAATTACTTTAACATTGCGAATGAGTTTCTGTACTTTTAAGTCCTAAGTGCGAATCCAATACTAACACAAATATTGGGTAATTTCATGGACTGTTAGTACACATCAAACTATTCAAGCTGAATTGTTATACAATAAAATAGTTATTAGCTCATTACCGAGCATTACCTTTCAGGTAATTTAAAACAGAAAAACTGGAAAAATCCCTAGTAGCAAAGGATAATTTCTAAATATTTGTTTGTTAACTTTGCCAAGTATCTCAAGCGACAGATTTTTTCAGATTTCTTGTAGATTTCATTCGAAGATATCCGAAATATTTCTTGAAAATCTCAATGACATATTTAGTTTCAATAATTTATANCGCAAATATTTCAAATGTCTGGTAAATATTAACAAAATGTACGATATTCGTTAAATATATAGAAAATAAAGTGAAATATTTTGTGCTACCAGGGAAGGAAGGATCATCTTTCGAGAGTGCAAGGCATACTCTGGAAATTTTCAGGAATGCAAGCCATGTTAGAACTTTGTCACCTATCTTCGACGTGGCGGGATATCACGGATTAATCTCTCGACGGTTCACCCATAATTCCACAATGTGATCGTTACTCGAGGAATGTCATCGACAGAGAACCTAGTCGTTCGCGAGGCGCATTTTCCCAGCAATCACGGTAATTTCCCCGAGGATGGGCTGTAGGACGCAGGGTGGGAGAAGCTTATGCTAATTAAACCGAGATTCCTGCAAGACAAAAAGCGGCAGAAAATGAACAGGGGATATGACGTTCCGAGGGAACCGTAAAAATCGCAAACGAGCCATTTCGTGACCAACCAACGCTTTCAATTATTTCACTGCGGATTCAAAAGGACCTATCCCGAAAAAAAAGTGCCCACTTAAATGTACCCAAACATTGGTTATTTTGCTGGCACAATAAATTCCATTAAAGTTACTTCGTCTCTGTAACAATTCAGCAACCGAGTGAAGTTAAAGAAAATTAGTATTAAATTGACGGCACGCAAAAGTACCCTGATACGGTAAATATAGGAATGAAAATAAAATGTAAACGAGGAAGCGGTGTCATTTTTGATTAATAATAGGTAATCACGAAATCAGGAGTGATTTATGTCAAGCTAGATATTTGTGGCATTTTTTAATTTCCTCAAATTTGTATAAAGGAGATGATTTGGATAGGTGGAGCTTTTTTTAAGCACCACTCCTGTTTCGGCATTAATTGGTTTCGCAGGGCGGTTTATTGTAGCGTTCGGTACAATGCTTTCCATTTCTGTTGCATTGCCGTCAGTAAAGTTCTCCGTTGTTTAACAATTAAACCGTGGTTAATTTAATTACGTATTTAGGGGTCTCTGTATACGCACGAAGCATGTTCTGGCACAAGCATCATACCTCACGCTTTATGGCCGTGCACGCGTCCCATTAATTTCGAATGCCTGGTTGGAAAATTTGTAAGCAATTATTGTTATTATGCATGCCGCACCTGCCCCTTTCATCGTCAATAAACATGACCGTCAAGAAATAGTTAGGTTGCACCTGTAAGTTGTCCCAAAACCGCATTTCACTGTTCCCTCGGTGCGCGAAGTCATTACCGCGTACCACAGTTTCAAAGCACAAACACGTACAATTAAAAAATTGTAATTAATAATATGCCTCTTGAAGCTTCTTCCTCTTGAAACCACGCACCTATAGATCTCTCTAATCGTGATAGGGTTTGATGAGTCGCGGATGATCGTTTGGGGGAAAAGAAGTAATCGACTTACAGTTTCTAAACGCTGAACAGAAGCGGTCGAATACACGGTAGGGGGTCGGGATGCGATGAGACTCGTTGAAAATCCGATTGAATATCTTGTAGTCGATAATGGGATGACGAATTTGTTGTGCGAGTCCTGCTCGACGATCCAGGATGGACTAGGACCTCCTCTGGAGTTAGGCCCCAGGTCCTCGAAATTCTTGAGGAGAGGGGAGAGCCAATCGTGAGCGCTATCGGCCCTCTAAATGTAAATATTGGATGTTGTCAGTATCCAAATGAAGAAAAAAGATCAAACTGGTGGTTGTGTTGAAATGTTTACCAATTCGGAGATGGATAGGAAGAGATTGGGAGCTCCGCTGTGCCGAATCTAGACTGAATCAAAGGAAAATTCTTTCTCTAGGACACAAAGATATCTCCCCTTCGCCCCTCTGAAATGGTCCAGAGAATAGAGGATTCAGAGATTCAACCGAGATCGATGATCTCAACTCGGGATCGGGAAATACATATTCTTTCAAATTGGTGTTTCATTCCAGACGGGTTAACTTTCTTGGACCATCGCTACATGGATCATCCTCTTTGTCTCACCCCGGGGAGCGCGCTTCATCTTTGAGCCATAACTCGATGTCTCAACTCGGAATCGGGAAATACATATTCTTTCGAATTGGTGTCTCATCCGAGACGGGTTAACTTTCTCGGATCATCGCTACGTGGATCATCCTCCTTGTCTCACCCTGGGGAGCGCGCTTCATCTTTGAGCCATAACTTGATGATCACAACTCGGGATCGGGAAATACATATTCTTTCGAATTGGTGTCTCATCCGAGACGGGTTAACTTTCGCGGATCATCGTCCTTGTCTCACCCCGGGGAGTACGCTTCATCTTCGAGCCATAACTCGATGATCTCAACTCGGGATCGGCAAATACATATTCTTTCGAATTGGTGTCTCATCCGAGACGGGTTAACTTTCTCGGACCATCGCTACGTGGATCATCCTCCTTGTCTCACCCTGGGGAGCGCGCTTCATCTTTGAGCCATAACTCGGTCTAATCCACAAAGGTTAGGAGACTCGAGGATAATCGCTCGCGAAGATTGGACCAGTCGAAGGACCCGGCCTTGCCAGGAAGGAAGATCCGTTCCCGTTTTCGCTAAGAGTGGCATAAATTTCCCAAGGAACACGCCAAGGGAGGTTCCGCACGTCCAATCCCGGTTAAGCCTTCCATCCTGCATCGAGCCCCTTCCCCTTGGCAGGATGCGTTAAATTAAATAATTTATTAGGCAGTGCTTTTCAGTCGGATGCAAGTACCAAACTGGATTAAACGCGCCTTTCGAGGTGAAGCTTCTTCGGTGACGAAGAGCGAGCAGGGACCTGACCTAGGTTACGTTAATTATAGTTGAGCGGCACAAGTTACGGGAACTGTACAAGGGATTCCTCGAAGGCGGCTAGAATTCCCCGAGTCGCAATTTGCTGCTGCCATTTCGCCAGTTTTACTGCACTCTCCATATCTTTCTCCTTCGGTTTATGCGTGCGTTGCTCTTATCACCTCGCTTATAACGACCCATTCGATTTTATGCTACAAGGAACACTCGGGGTACGCGTTAATTTAGACTTATGAAAGTTGAGTAGGAAAGGATGGTTGCTCATCGTTTGCAAATCCTTCCCTGATTAGGGTTGGTGATAACCACCCTCATAGAGTATTACTGGAAACTGGTAACGCAGAAAGTTTATTCAATTTCATCCCTGATTAATTAGCCTGCAAGGACGGACAGTCAAATTTAGTTAAATGAAGTAATATTAATCCTAGGGAAGATTTGAATCCCATGAGACTGTATTGTTTATATGTTCATTTTTCCTGCAAAGGATGGTATTTAAATTCTAGTACTCGTGTATCATTTTCGATATAAGTTGCCAGTAAATTTCTGGAATTATTGTTCAAGGGTATTATTAACTGCATATTTTGAACACTTCTTTTCGCCCCAAAGAAATGCTTTACCTCTCTTTTCTTCGGCGTCTAAGAATTCATAATTGTTACCGGCGTCCGATCGTTTTACACGTTCCTCATTGTAATGTTGCAAGCTCTCTGTACATTCACTTCACTTGCGGTGTAATCCTTTTTACGATCTCCTGGTACATCGCTCCTCCGGCTCGTACCGGAAATATTGCAGGCAGAATGCAAGACACATAAGAATGATCACGGCCGTGGAACCTACAGGATAAAGAACAAGAGAACCTCATAACTCCGCATGCAATGAATAATGGAATCGAAGAATGATTCTTCACGATAACTCTTCAGCAAATTATACGAAAACAGAGTTCGGGCGCAAATACCAATCTACATAGTCAGGTTAAATAAAATTAATTCTAAGGTCAACTCCACTTTGTGGAGTTTGATTAAGTTAGGATAAAAATCGATGGAAATTTACATACATCTTTACATACCCCATAACCGAAGGTTTGCACAGAGAGACGTAAAATGGAAAAATGACAAATTAGAGAATGTATAAATACGCGTAACATTGTATATTTACCATATCAGTGCATGTTTACTTTAATTACATGTAATATTACATTATAGTTTCCTTAACTTAACTTAGATGCTGAACGTGAAATTACAGAGGCAATGTGATTTTACTGAGATTTATTGCGCCGCCAAAATAACCAATGATAATGTAAATTTCCATGGGCATTTCTATCAGTGTAAAGTACATATTTCTTAGAAATTATTTTTGATGTTACTCACAAAATGCAGAGAAAAGTGCATTATTTCGTCGGGATTTGTTTTTCTTTTCTGCGGATTGTTATTTAATTTCGGTACTTAGCACTTCGCGACAAGATGGCCGAGATTGGTGACGGATATTTGGGCGGGTTAATTGCCGGCCGGCGTTGCACTATGCAGCGGAATGAATTTTGTAGTAAAATTCTAATTAGACACGTGTCAGAGAGCAGAGCGACTCCGTGTGCGGCATCGGGCGAAATTTCTGCGTCCATATGTAAAGCGCCGTACGTGCATCCACCTACGGCGGAGCTTGGCCTGGAAACTCCGACTATATGCACTGCGCGAAGCGCATTAAAGTGCAGCGTGTCGAGCTGCTTGAGCTTTCGGATGTGTCTGAGAGGATTTTCGAAAACATTTCGAGACGCTACCGAATACCTGTCGAGCCTTGAACGATCCCTCAGAGTGGAAGATCCTGCACCCAATTGGATTCGGCTGAAACGCCAAGATTTATGCGAAAGTACGTTCGTTTAACGCCGAGTACTTGAACTAGTTTTTCAAAATGTAAATCAAATCTTCTTGCACACGTTGCATGGTGCCATTCGTGTCGGGCGTTTCGACCCAAATTTGGTTCTCACGTTATGCGGAACGTCTTCTCGACACATAAGGAGACTTGACAAAGTCTCCTCCAATTCATAACAAATATTTTATATAAATTCTTCGCTTGACGTAAAATTCCTAAATGTTATATTATGCGGGGGAAGATGTAGACCAAATCTTTTTGCACACGTTGCATCGTGCCATTCGTGTCGGGCGTTTCGACCCAAATTTGGTTCTCACGTTACTCGGAACGTCTTCTCGACACATAAGCCCAAGATTTGAGAAAGTCTCCTTCAATTCATAACAAATATTTTATTTCAATTCTTCGTTGCCGCAAAATTCCGAAATGTTATATTATGCAGGGGAAGATGTGGACCAAATCTTTTTGCACACGTTGCATCGTGCCATTTGTGTCGGGCGTTTCGACCCAAATTTGGTTCTCACGTTACTCGGAACGTCTTCTCGACACATAAGCCCAAGACTTGAGAAAGTCTTGTCAGGTGAGATGCAGTCCAAATCCGAATTCTGCAGTTAATTGAATCCTCGATTGGGAGTTCGTGGCCTCTTAGGGTCGACAGACGGGTGCATAGAGAAAATTCGGGGATGCGTGGGGATCAATTTCGCAGTTCCGAAGTGAAGCCTATTAAATTCCGCAGACACGTCTCTCGAGGGGTCTCCTCAAAGGAACGACGGAGTTTCGAGTCGATGCACGTAAACGCGAAATTGCTGCGGTATTTAGCGAGCGGGATATTCGTAATCGGATAATACTTCAAGGTAATTGGTGACGGAACCATCTCCACCACTTACTCGTAGATCCACTTTCCAATACCTCCAACTAACTCGAGCATTCGTTAGAGTGTCTTTGCTGCATAATCGATGGTTCGCATTCCTAGTCGACATTATCCATCTTATCTTCGGACAGAAGATCCACTTCCCTCCAGAACGGCATCTCCGATGACTTTACGACCGTTCGATCGGTCCAATTGTATGGTCCCATCAACAGCGGAAGGTAACATACGATTTGGTCCATTATGGTCTCCGAGCAGGAAGCCACAAACTCCTTCCGGTACTTCATGGAACATAGTTGGTCATTAAATCATTCGCTTATTTTCTTTCTCGACCCCAGAAATATTTGTTAAAAAATATTTGTATAAAATAGGTGGGATACTTATCTCTGAACAGTATACATTAATCGTTGAGTACAGACACGTGGTCTGACTCGGCTGGACTCGGTCATACATTCCATCTTGTTTCGTTTCCATACCTTTTATTTAATATAATCTCCCCTTGCACTGCATGAATGGTATTTGTTTCTTAATCCTTGGGCTACTAAATACGTCCGAAGTTTGGTCCAATGTTACCCGCAAGTATTTATGAATTTTCGGGTTCGGGAGTCAAAGGGTTAAAATGTTTATAATCTTCCCTAAAAGGTTTAATTTATATACAATTAATTTATTATCCGCCCTAAATAGCAGGGATCGGGGAGCAGAAAATACGACACTGTTATTTTCATTTGATCCGAAACCGGAACCGATATTTCCCAACAATAGATTTGTTGGCCCGGAACCAAACTGTTATATCTCTGTCGGTCCTTTTTAGTTCTTTCCGGTTCCATTTTGAGAACGGAATGAGCTCAGTTTCAAAGGATATTATAAAATTATATTCTTTTCAACAGGTTGAAACTCCTTCCTCGTATTTGTTCGTCTAAAGACCCAGTCCTAACGCGAGGTACGTTTAACTCGGCAGGTTCAATCGACGTTAAAAGGCACCCATAATGGTTTAATCCTTCTAACCAAACGTCGGCAGAGTCCACGAGTGCAGATTAAAATGCCGAGGAAATATAGCCCCGGTCGGGCATAATACATGGCAGGAGATTTGAGAGTACCCGCTAAGTGGCACTTGCTCTAATAGTCCGGAGTTAATCCCAAGAAAGGAGGCCAAGACCGAATCCTCCTTCTCGCGGATTTTCATCGCTTCCTGCGTGTCACTCGCCGGAAAGCTCCTTCCTCGCCGAAAACACCACTTCCCGGCTACATCCCCGGGAAAAGATTTAACCTTTCCTGGTCCCGTTCCTTCTCGCTCCATTTTGGCCGCCGCTTTTCCGAGCTGACGACCCTTCGGAGTGTCTCCTCTGGTTTCTGTGTTTCTTTCCCCAGAACTCTGCATAGGCCCCCTCCACCTTTCAAAGAGATCTTCCTCTATTATCCACGTTATCCACAGACTGCGATGACCTACTGTCACCGGTTTCTTTCCTCTTCCCTTGAGAAATTGTTGGAAACGTTCAGCGACTTGCTGGAAGCCTACTTTGCGGTCTTTGCTTCTTCAATGGTACTTCGTGAAGGTTTTCGAATGCTTTTTGTACGTGTACATGTACAAGATGGGGGGAGAGTAATTAAAATTAAGATCTTTCTCTATTATTTATGTTATCCACAGACTGCGATGACCTACTGTCACCGGTTTCTTTCCTCTTCCCTTGAGAAATTGTTGGAAACGTTCAGCGACTTGCTGGAAGCCTACTTTGCGGTCTTTGCTTCTTCGATGGTACTTCGTGAAGGTTTTCGAATGCTTGTTGTACGTGTACATGTACAAGATGGGGGGAAAGTAATTAAAATTAGGATCTTTCTCTATTATCCACGTTATCCACAGACTGCGATGACCTACTGTCACCGGTTTCTTTTCTCTTCCCTTGAGAAATTGTTGGAAACGTTCAGCGACTCGCCGGAAGCCTACTTTGCGGTCTTTGCTTCTTCGATGGTACTTCGTGAAGGTTTTCGAATGCTATTTTGTACGTGTACGTGTACAAGATGGGGGGAAAGTAATTAAAATTAGGCTTCATTCAAACGAAATATCAGCGTACCATCAAAATCTTGACCAACAATTCTATACAACTTCATTTCAAATAAAGCGTTCTGCCCGCTCTTTGGCCTTCATATGTTTCAAAATCAAATTTTTCACGGGAAATATTCCCCTTCTTGTACATATTAAAATATGTAATCTGTATATTTGAAGGTACATGGTAGTTTAAATATGTAAAGCAGCGAATTACAGTGCATAATTTAGAGACTTGACCAGTTTTTTAATATCGTTTATAAGGTTTGGACATTTCCTGATCGATCAGGTAAATTTTGTAGAACCTAAGTATACAAAGTTGGATTCAAATTACAAATTTAATACGACGTTTCAAAGTAGGGTGCAGGGTGTAGGTAAAAACAAGTTTGAATTTTATGACATTTTCTAAAAAATTTGTTGCTTGTAAAATTAATAAGCTTCTACAGGAAATAGACCTCTGGCCGAATTGTAAATTTCTAAAACCGCATTTAAATAAAATTTCGATTACCTGTTTCACTAAGTTGCTACAGTTTTTTTTAACAGTTAAGGTAAGAGGTAATCCTAAGCCTAGGTTATTAATAAAGAAGATCCGCTTAAAATTTGATACATTTACAGATCTATTTGATGACAGAATGCAGTGGCGAGTTTCTGATAAAGTTTGTGAAATGTCCGCAATTTGTGGGGTCACAGAATAACTCTAGAGACTGCGGCTACAGAAAATGCCGCGGTTAACAACTATGTCTAATGAATATTATTCCTGAAATAGATCTCAACAAATTAAATTTATACAGTGTCGTTGAAACAGCGACTCACGGCGAACCTGAACATTTACCTACAGAATTGCGTTAAGCGCACATGTAAAAGTCATGTCAGGAGACAAACTTTAAATAGGAAGGTCCCCAAAGATTTCAGTATGAGAATGTGGTTTCAATAAAATCACAATCTGCTTGGTTTACTCCCCCGAGTTGCTTTTTTTAGAGTCTTTTTTACACGGTAAATTATGCTGTACGGCTGTACCTTTCCTGTGTGCAAGGAGGCTCCCCGGGTCGGACTTTTCGTTGAAAATTTTCCTGAAGAAATAGGTGGGGGATTTTACTTCAGCCCCGGCGCCATCATCCCCTTCTCAATCCCACCTGAGCACGTTGCAGTTGCGGGAACGATCGGGGACCACGAAAGAGGACGACGTCCCCAGTGATCGTGAATTTGGAAGTGGCTCGGTCTTTTGGACGGTTTCCCCCAAGGATCCCTTCGGAGGGAAAAAGGGACGATTCCGGCGCTAAGGAGCAAAAGGATCCGCGAAGAAAGGGCGTAGTTGGAATCGCAGGGACAGTGAAAAGCATCGAGTCAATCAGCCGTCTTCACTTTCTTTATGATGACGTCAAGCCTTTCGAGGTGACGGGAATGAAAGATAAAAGCCGCCTCTCCTTCGGGGCGAGGGGCCGAGAATCGGGGTTGATTGCGCCGAGCCATAGTGCTTGGAAACTAAATCGCTTCTCTGGGTGCTTACGAACCTGTCCAGCAGGGTGTCACTTATTTTCCCTCGATTGAAGTGCCACACTTCGACGGTCACGATAGTTCCATGGAGCACTCCTTTTATAGAGCTAAATCGAGTCGTATAATTCGGTCTTTTCAAGTGACGCCCGCAAGTGCTAATTGACTCCGGGCATACCACAAATAAATGGTTTTTCCGAGGGCCATACCGGGCACAATGGTGACAACCTTTGGTTGAGAATTTTTCTTGACCCTCCTCAAAATCGATTGAGTACAAAAAATGTAATGTTGTAGTTGTAATCTTTGCGGTATGATTTAGTCATTTGCATTTTACAGACAGATATGCGGTTAAGCGGAAATTTCAAAGTTCGCAATTGTGAATATTAGCAGATGGCCATTAATCTTACAACTTTAAAAAATCTTTGGTTGAGAAGTTCTCTTGACCCTCCTCAAAATCGATTGAGTAAAATATGTAATGCTGTAATTGTAATCTTTGCGGTATAATTAAGTCACTTGCATTTTACAGGCAGAGATGCGGTTAAGCGGAAATGTCAAAGTTCGCAATTGTGAATATTAGCCGATAGTCATTAATCTTGCAACTTTAAAAAATCTTTGGTTGAGATGTTCTCTTGAACCTCCTCAAAATGGATTGAGTAAAAAATATAACGATGTAGTTGTAATCTTTGCGGTAAGATTAAGTCACTTGCATTTTACAGACAGATATGTGGTTAAGCGGAAATTTCAAAGTTCGCAATTGTGAATATTAGCCGATAGCCATTAATCTTGTAATTTAAAAAAATCAAAGTATGAAATTTAGATATGATAAGAACATTATTCCTTTTTAGAAATATTTGTAAATTAGAATGCTCCGGGGTAAACTGTTTTTACAAAATTCTGTGCATTTTTGGACAGGGTTTCTTGACTTTATAGGGTTGCGATTACACGTTTTACTAGTTTTTTATGCATTAACTAGTTGACTTCAAAAGATTTTCTCAATTTACCCCCCATCTGGAGTGTATAATGTTTACCGAGGAAAACGGAAAATAATGAAAGAGGAATGTAGGATATGAAAGGTCCAGCGAAATTCAGTTGTGGTTGGAAATGGTAATGCTGACAGCACTGGCCATCATCGTTTTTTGCAATTACACCAGATCCACTCCACGAGCTGACACCGAATGGGATGTACTTCAATTTGAAACGTTGGGTTAAAAATCTATTACGGCAATAAATATGCATAAATGTGCGCGAGTTACGACAGTCGAAAATAAGTTACGAGAGCACGATAGTCTAAACACAAGAAGGTAATGCGCCGCGTTGGGCTTTTATTTATATTTTCCATAATAATTACACACATCCATATCAATTTTATTATGAGTATAATGAGGAGATCTTTGACATGGAAATCATTATTGCCAAAGTTCGCCTCTTGCTTTAAAACCATTCTGATTATTATTTAGTTTATATTTACAGTTGTTCAAGTTAGCTTCTGAAGTTAACAGTCTTTATGTTGTGAACACCACAAAGAAGGCAGGTTAATGTTAACTCGTTTCACTTTGACGATGTCAAAATCACTCTACGATGCTGTCATCAGTTCTTATAGTATTAATACAGAGAACAAGTGGGTTTACTGTCACCACATTTCGGATTAACGACGTTATGAGAAACAACCTGAGTTTTTTCGCGTGGGGGGTCCAACAATGGCTTGGAAAAAGAGTCGTTTTTCCTCGATTTTCCGGAAAATTCATTCACCCTAGTTCCCGGCAGCCGAGGTTGGTCCGGTAGCGTCCGAGGACCATGTTTAAATTTTAATGCGGTGCAGGTTGTAACGCTACAGGTCGTAAAGGGAGACGCAGGGCGCCGAAAATGGAGGCCCGGAGTGACAGTCGGTGTAGCGTTTTAGAATATTCAAGCATAAATAGAATAACCTAGCAAGAGCTTGCTGCCGCAAAGTCCAGGGTGATCTCGGCCCTTGGTGATCCTATGGTCGTGGAATAAATTTGCGGTCAAGCCAAGGAGCGACGACGGTGACAAAGAAGATCTCGACGACGACGACGGGAGCTCGTATGTCTCCTCTTCTGGATACTCGGCTCTTCGAAAAAGACCATTTCCAGGATTCGTCGCCCAGGATACCTTCCAAACGTATCGGCTTCCCGGTCTTGTTCCACCTCGTTCGTATCGATCTTTATTGAATGGAAAGTGAGAAATTCGGACCCGTCGACTGGAGTTTCTCTTCGCCCTAAAATTTTATCCTATCAGAATTTGAGTTTCGTCCATTTTGATGAATTAATACGAATCCTAACATTTGTATCGCCGTGTTTTAAACGTATCGCTTTCCTGGTTTAGCCCTATCTTGTGCGTATCGATTCATGTCGTACATATAAACTCATAAATTCGCATTGGTCGACTGGAGTTCCTTTCCGTTTAATGACACTTTTTTTCTGCACCAAGAGTGGAATTTCATAGATTTTTATCAATTAATACGTGACTGGGAATTTCTTTTTCAAATTTGTCTTGCCAGACACCTGCTGAAATTTTCCAAAAGGACCATTTCCCGGATTCATAGCGTCACGTTCCAAACGTATTGGCTTTCTGGTCTTGTTCCACCTCGTTCGTATCGATCTTTATTGAATGGAAAGTGAGAAATTCGGACCCGTCGACTGGAGTTTCTCTTCGCCCTAAAATTTTATCCTATCAGAATTTGAGTTTCGTCCATTTTGATGAATTAATACGAATCCTAACATTTGTATCGCCGTGTTTTAAACGTATCACTTTCCTGGTTTAGCCCCATCTTGTGCGTATCGATTCATGTCGTACATATGAACTAATAAATTCGCATCGGTCGACTGGAGTTCCTTTCCGTTTAATGACACTTTTTTTCTGCACCAAGAGTGGAATTTCATAGATTTTTATCAATTAATACGTGACTGGGAATTTCTTTTTCAAATTTGTCTTGCCAGATACCCGCTGAAATTTTCCAAAAGGACCATTTCCCGGATTCATAGCGTCACGTTCCAAACGTATTGGCTTTTTCTGGTCTTATTACACCTCGTTCGTATCGATTCCTATCGCGTGAAAAGTGAGAAATTCGAATCGGTCGGTTCGAGTTTCTTTCCCCTCAAGGATTTCCTCTATCTGCCAGGATTGGAATTTAAGAGACTTTCATGAATTAAAAACTGTAGAATTATTCGAAGATTCTAGAAAATAATTCTTAACGTTACAATAATTTACTTGAAAGTTCTTTTTAATGTTTCTCTTGCTACGTCCTCAGGTTTTCGAGAAGGACCATTTCCAGGATTCGGAGCGTCGCGTATCAAAGGTATCGGCCTCCTTTCCACGTCATTCGTATCGATTCCTCTTGCATGGAAAGTGAGAAATTGATTCCTGCTGGATTCTCTGTTCAAGGATTTCTTCCGTCTGTGCCAGATTTAAAATGACATGGATTTTAATCGGTTGTCACCTAACTCGGACAAGAAAGACGACATGCTTCTAACGCACAAATCATCCGGAATGATAGACATTTGCACTTTTAGCCAAGAACAGTATCCCGGATGAAGTTATCTTTTTATTGCAGTAGTAATTACATTAGTGACAAAAATGTGTGCAATTATATCAAACGTAGATAAGAAAAAAAATTAGTAGCAAATAGATATGCAGCAACCGCGATAAAAATATTGCTGTTACTCGAAACAATGAGCGATATGCATTTTTTCGTCTCTAGAAGAGCATATTGCAGTCATAAGTAGAATTTGCATTGCTTCAGTGAAATAATAGTTCTTTGTTGTTCACAGTGAAAACACTTTTGTATAAATATTTTGCTAGTCTATTATTATACTTTGATGTTTACCGAGCGTTGTTATAACTATGACGCATTTTTCTGTTATGGGATATTTACAACTATTCGTATAGTTTCGATTCACATATCGTAACCGAATTCGATCGTTGTAATATTTGGATGCTCATTTTTTGAGAAACCCAACCGCGATGGATTATCGAGGCCATTTCAAGGGGAATCTAAATCTTTACTGCTATCCGCGATTCCGCAGTGCATGCCCAGCAGATTCCGTTCGTTAAGAATTTGATATCGTGACCGCTATTACTGGCACCTGTCTCCAGCCTTTCTGGCCCATTTTCACTCCCTGCCAACTGCAATAACCGCCAGAGATGCCATCGGATGAAAATCATTGTCGAGTATCGAATAACCGCTGTGATCGCAATTTAAGGTGAAGTGAAACACGTCGAGAAATTTTATAGACGTAGATAAAAGAGGTTCTTCTAAATACCTACGTTACCGACCTTCGTACTTACATCGACAGCTGCGTCGAATTATATTGGGTATTGTACTAAATGGCATACTGCATTTGTCGTTTCTGTATAATTATTATCAAGAAATCGAAGTAAATTGAA
Source organism: Orussus abietinus (assembly GCF_000612105.2). NCBI lineage: Eukaryota > Metazoa > Arthropoda > Insecta > Hymenoptera > Orussidae > Orussus > Orussus abietinus. Next base: position 1,103,597 of record NW_019394258.1, read on the forward strand.
ATTTCTTTTTAAGTATCTGGATAATTCTTAAGTGCTCATGAATCATGTATGAACATTTCATGTACGAATTATATCGGATATTGTACTAAATGGCATACTGCATTTGTCGTTTCTGTACAATTATTATCAAGAAATCGAAATAAATGAAAATTTCTTTTTAAGTATCAGGATAATCCTTAGGTGCTCACGAATCATGTATGAACGTTTCATGTACGAATTATATCGGATATTGTACTAAATGGCATACTGCATTTGTCGTTTCTGTACAATTATTTTCAAGAAATCGAAGTAAATTGAAATTTCTTTTTAAGTATCAGGATAATTCATAGGTGCTCTCGAATCATGTATGAACGTTTCATGTACGAATTATATCGGATATTCTACTAAATGGCATACTGCATTTGTCGTTTCTGTACAATTATTATCAAGAAATCGAAGTAAATGAAAATTTCTTTTTAAGTATCAGGATAATTCTTAGGTGTTCCCGAATCATGTACGAACGTTTCGGACTGTTCGGATGTTTTCGTTGAAATGTTAACAATAAATCTTATCGGTGGTCGGGTTGAAAAAGAGACCTTAAGGGAGCGATCGATTGAGGAATATCACCGGTCCAAGTTGCGGCAATTTTCCGGCAATTCCTTTCCACGGGATTCTGATCCCGGAGTGCAAAGAAAGTGCAGGCAGCCGTCTCTTTCCATTTCTCGCCTCGCACATCTATCTTCTTCGGGGAGAGTGAAAGGGAGAGTCAGGAAGAAAGCATCGAGGCGAAGTGGGAACGCGAATCGGCGATTCGCTGGGATTCGCCTCGATTTTGAACTGCCGCTCCGGCTAATACGTCAGACCGTTTATTCTCCAGGACGATCGTAATCCCCGGCACGTATGTTTAATCCCACCCCTGGTCCACGGGACGTCGGAACTTCCTCGCGACCATTCCCACTAGACAGCGGGGAATTTCATTGTCCAGAAATTCCGGGGGCACCTACCCTTCCCGGCCCCGTTTTTACCTTTCGCAGCGAAATTTGAGTTACCGTCTTCTCCGCGCGGAATCGAGGCCAGGACGAACTCTCCACGAGGATTACCCTGCTTTATTGCTATTCTAGATTTAGGACAGGTAGCACCAACATCCTTAATCAAGGATCACTTAACTGGGAATTGAATTTTAATTCAAGTTAAATTTTGATGCCGGTACCCTATCGATTGTTCAAACGTGATTAACAATGATTAGAAGTTACAAATTTGAGTTATAGTCTTCTTTGCACGGAATCGAGGTCTGGATGAACTCGCTACGAGGATTACCCTACTTTATTACTATTCTAGATTTAGGATAGGTGGCATCAACATCCTTAATCAAGGATCTCTTAACTGGGAATTGATTTTAATGCCGGTTAAATTTTGACGCTGCTGGAAATTGAACTTTAATGCCGGTTAAATTTTGACGCCGGTACCCCATCGATATTTCAAATGTGACTAACAATGATTAGAATTTACAAATTTGAGTTACAGTCTTTTCTGCACGGAATCGAGGCCAGGATGAACTCTCCACGAGGATAACCCTGCTTTATTGCTATGCTAGATTTAGGACAGGTGGCACCAACATCCTTAATCAAGGATTAGTTACCTGGGAATTGAATTTTAATTCCGGTTAAATTTTGACGCCGGTACCCCATCGATTTTTCAAACGTGATTAACAATGATTAGAAGTTACAAATTTGAGTTACAGTTTTTTTTGCACGGAATCGAGGTTTGGATGAACTCGCTACGAGGATTACCTTGCTTTATTGCTATGCTAGATTTAGGACAGGTGGCATCAACATCCTTAATCAAAGATCTCTTAACTGGGAATTGAATTTTAATTCCGGTTAAATTTTGACGCCGGTACCCTATCGATTTTTCAAACGTGATTAACAATGACTAGAATTTACAAATTTGAGTTATAGTCTTCTTTGCACGGAATCGAGGCCAGGACGAACTCTCCACGAGGATTACCCTGCTTTATTACTATTCTAGATTTAGGACAGGTGGCACCAACATCCTTAATCATGAATTAGTTAACTGGGAATTGATTTTAATGCCGGTTCAATTTTGACGCCGCTGGGAATTGAATTTTAATTCCGGTTAAATTTTGACGTCGGTACCCCATCGATTTTTCAAACGTGATTAACAATGATTAAAAGTTATAAATTTGAGTTACCGTCCTCTCCGACAGCAGAAATGATTGCAATTGCGTTAAATATACGATAGGTGTTACGATAGTAGAGATTCTTTTTAAAAAGAATGGCTGTTAAATTAGGAATTAAAATAGCAGGAACTGCTGAAAAAATGTTAATCCTCGATCTAATGAGTGATATCCAGTTTGTTGTCGTTAGTAATGAATATTCCTGCTGAACCCTGAGTAATTTAAACCATATTAAGATATCGGGATTGTATGCCATGTTATCATATTAAGAGCTGTAAACATTTGAAGATCCATAGGAAGGACAATTTGCAAGAGCCCAATTTTTAACTATTTCCTGTATTACAGTTCAAAAGGTCGGGATTACGACGTAACACGATCGACTTATTAATCATCGTCTATTTAAGATATATTTATTACGGCTTCGCCCCATATAATTATGACTGAGTGTTACAAAAATGTTGCTTAGAATCTCGGCATGGTATTCCACCGCACTTGAAGAGGAGAACGGATGGCAACGGTCTCGTCATTATTCGACATGGAATATCCTACGATGGGGGCCCGTTAATTGGGCGAGTCGAGGCATGTTAATTGTGTTGAATTTTAATTGGAACGACGAGAACGACAATTTGCAAGAGTGTCGCGAGACGAGAGGGCCGGGAGCTTCGGAGTGCGCGATGTCAGCCATAATTACTGCTTTTATGCGAAAGGGCGACGTTCGACCGATGCTCCCTGAAAGAAACTTTCAATTCGAGAGAGACAGGGCTAGAACATGCCGACCAGGTTTCTCGTTCCTGGCGTCCGTGTTTTAATATCCGCCGTCGTCTTGCGCCTATTTCTAAAGCCTAGGAGTAATGCGTCGCGGTGCTTTTGCAAATGGCAGAGAGAAAAGAATCCGCGGGGGAGGGAAGACCATAAATTAAGAAAGGCTCGGGAAAACTTGCCGGGGGTTTGTCGCAGAAAAGCGGAGGGAAATGCCGAGACCATTCTTGCACCTCGCGATGATTTGCCTGTATTGCAGGAGGACGCGATCGTCATCTTTGTATAGGATGGACGGATCCTTATAATTTTCGCGAGTACTCCGGGTAAAGTTTAGCCTGCATCGGTCAATGAGTACGAGGAGAAGTGACAACTGAAAACTGAACAATAAAATGAAAACGAACTTGAACTGGAGAAAATTCAAAGGTGGGAGAAATCCTGAACAAGCGGGACAAACTTTTACATAGCCCGAATGTTGGTAATTAACCGTACGGAAGATGTGACCATTTTTCGCTGATAAAAACCGAAAACGATCCCTACCGATGGATTCTTTACGGATCTTTCTAATTTTCGCGAATACTCCGGGTAAAGTTTAGCCTGCATCGGTCAATGAGTACGACGAGAAGGGACAACTGAAAACTGAACAATAAAATGAAAACGAATTTGAACTCGAGAAAATTAAAAGGTGGGAGAAATCCTGAAGAAGCGGAACAAACATTTACATAGCCCGAATGTTGCTAATTAACTGTATAGAAAATGCGACCAATTTTCGCTGATAAAAACCGAAAACAATCTCTACCGATGGATATTTTACGGATCCTTATAATTTTCGCGAGTACTCCGGGTAAAGTTTATTTTACATTGGTTAATGAGTACGACGAGAAGTGACAACTGAAAATTGAACAATAAAATGAAAACGAACTGAAACTCGAGAAAATTAAAAGGTGGAAGAAATCATGAACAAGCGGGATAAACTTTTACATAGCTCGGAAATTGCTAATTAATCGTACGGAAGACGTGACCATTTTCCGCTGATAAAAACCCAACCGAAAGCGATCCCTACCGATGGATTTTGTACGAACCCCGAAACGGTCAAATGTAACCCCTCCGAAGGAGCCATCAAAGCGAACATGCCGCTTCAATGGGCGACGAATTTAATTACTCTCGGTAATTCGTCGAGCGGGGGGGCAACATCTCGAAACGCAATTCCGGGATCTCTTACCCTCGGCAGCGAGCCGACGAGTTTCCAATTTGTACAAAAGTGGTACATGTTCTCGACATAACGGGGACATTTGAAAAATTTACACGAGCTCGTCTCCATGACGGGTAGCAGGGATCGGGCGAGGATGTACGGCAGGTCGATAAACGTTGCGCGTGTCGCCGACAGGGCCCGAATGATCGATAAACATTGTCCACGTCATCGACAGGTACTCTGATTTTATAAATAATGACTCGCACCGACGTCGGCCGCGGCCGTTCCGCTGCGGGTGACAGTGCCACCGGATGTTGCGGCCAGGAGGAAAAGACGCGGGTTTAGGCGACGACCGCGAAGAGTCCTCGGATATCTCGCCAGGATAAGAGGCGAGAAGGAGATCCTTCGAGAGAGGCGCCTCCGAGAGACATTAACGTCTCCGCCGAAGGCGCTTCAAGGAATTTTTATTATTGGATCGGAGTTCTTTGGAAAACTTATAAAGAGCCCAGGTATGCGTCGTCCGTTCCATCGGCTCGGATTGCCTCCGACTTTTTGTCCCGATGGGGAAACTCCGTTATAAGGGGTGCTCTAGGAAGTGATCCCTGCGAGGCGTGGTATTCTCGGTCCTTTATGAAAATTGTTCAAATTTACGACTAAATCTCGTGGATGGCTCGTCATTTTTCCTGACAATTTCCTGCGGTTAGAAATTCTTAGAAAATGGAATTTCATGGGGCCGGTACACATCTATTGGGGTCTCTATTTTGCACGTGATTAAGGTGGGTCAAACGTTAAGGTGAAGTGAAACACGTCGAGGAACTTGATCGAGGTCCATAAAGAAGATTTTTCTACGTACCTACAATGCCGACCTTCGTTTTTATATTGACAGCTGTGTCGAGTTATATTGGGTATTATACTAAATGGCATACTTCACCTGTCGTTTTCGTACAATAATTATAAAGAAACTGCAGAAAAACTAAAAATCCCCCGGATTCATGGTTTCAGAGGCCCTAATTGACTGAAGAGAGACCCTCTGCGCCATCTGTGATTTCCAGGTCAATTAAATTTTCACTCCAAGACCTCGTATTACCATCCTTTTTGCATAGAATCGCATAAAACACTTTTTTTGCCTTGGGCTAAGTTAAAAAATTTTGCCTAAAAATCCTAATTTTGAATCTATCAGGACAATTCATATCGATGATCACGAGTCATGTGTCAAAGTTTCGTACAGTTTGGGCCCATACCCTTAAAAAAAGTGTTGTATTCGAATCGACTGATTTGAAGGGGGTTTCACTTCACCTTAAAAATCAAACGCGAGAGCGTCCACCGGAATAAATGTTTCCTTAAAGTTTCCTTCGTTATTATTCCTCTGACGTCCCTACGGTAACAAAAGGGAAAATTGAAAAATATGGCTTGGAAACCTTCATCTCCTTTCCCAATTAAATGTAATCTTCTTTCGAAATTCGTATCCCATTATTCGATGGTACAATGGTCACATGAACTTGCAGCTGGCACTTTTCATTTCAGGTCCTTGAAAAAGAGAATTCGTCATGTCTCTTTTCGTCAAGGTACCGGAGAGAACGATTTCTAATTTCTTACCCACTCGTTTTATTTTCCACTCGCGAAGATGATCCTCCGTCTTTTATTGCATTTTAATCCGGAGCGTTTTCCTCCGTTCGATCGGAAGAAAATTCAGGAGTACATTACCTCAGAGGCTGAGGGCTTTGGCACGAGTGAATCGTCAAACGATGAAGTGAACCTAATGCGTACTAATAGGGGAGCCAAAGTGCTCCTACCCTTTCACAGACGTAGAGTTCATATTTCCATTGAAGAAAAGCTCAAAGGGAGCATTTGTATCAAGAGGACCGATGCTATCGGTAAGGGTGGGTTTAAGACCAATAATGACCCGTAATTTCCAAAGAAGATCGTAATATTATTACTTAAAAATTAACAAACCACACATTTTTTTAAATTACGATACGAGTAATGCGTTACATTATGTATACATACATAGGCACAGGGTAAGCAAATGATTCCCGTATGAAGTTAGATCTTCAGTCGTTTGAAGGCTTGCATGGAAACTTTTTCTCCACTCTGGGAGTACCTTCCTTTCGAAGACATTTGTATTCTCCACCCAGCGTTTTCCCAAAAACTCCTGGGAGAAGGCCTGGAAGATATAACGTACGACCTGATATAATATTCTCAGACGGGTTTTGGTCGATGGCGCGCAGACCCTTATGGGGTGTTTAACACCAGGAAACGTTTCCGGTAGAAGCTAGACATGAATAATAAATCGCTATTACGAATTCCGTTCCCAGGATAGAGAGCAAATTACATTTCCGGAAAGGTGCTCGCCGAGGGGAGCAATAAATAATATTTGCGTATAAAAAATCCCGCGGTATGTGTTCCGTCCTTTATTTGGCACAATCTGCGACGTGCATCTGCAACGTGACAATTTTAAATTTAGATTCTGCAGGAAAGAGGGATGTAAAAATGGAGGACAGGTCCAATCGTCCTCTAAGACTGAAGAGGATACTTTGATGGGTCGCCGTTTACGAATATACTAATATTAAATAATAAGAAATAATATTTGCGTGTAAAAAATCCTGCGGTATGCGTTCTGTCCTTTATTTGGCACAATCTGTGATATGCATCTGCAACGTGACGATTTTAAATTTAGATTCTGCAGGAAAGAGGGATGTAAAAGTGGAGGACAGGTCCAATTGTCCTTTAAGACTGAAAAGGAGACTTCGATGGGTCGCCCTTTTGCGGATATACTAATAATAAGTAACAATAAATAATATTTACGTATTAAAAATTCCGCGGTATGCGTCTCGTGACGATTTTTGAAATTTAGATTTTGCAGGACAGAGGGGATGTAAAAGTGGAGGACAGGTCGAATCGTCCTCCAAGGCTCAAGAGGAGACTTCGATGGGTCAGCGTTTGCGGAGATACTAATAATAAATAATAATAAATAATATTTGCGTATAAAAAATCCCGCGGTATCCGTCTCATCCCTTATTTGGCACAAACTGCAACGTGATGATTTTAAAATTTAGATTCTGCAGGAAAGAGGGATGTAAAAGTGGAGGACAGGTCGAATCGTCCTCCAAGGCTGAAGAGGAGACTTCGATGGGTCGCCGTTTACGAATATACTAATAAATAATATTTCCGTATAAAAAATCCCGCGGTTTGTGTTCCGTCCCTTATTTGGCACAATCTGTGATATCCATCTGCAACGTGACGATTTTAAATTTAGATTCTACAGGAAAGAGGGATGTAAAAGTGGAGGACAGGTCGAATCGTCCTCCAAGACTGAAGAGGAGACTTCGATGGGTCGCCGTTTGCGGATATACATTCGTTCGTCGAACGATTCGGGAATAATCGCTTGTCTCCTCGATTCTGGGACGCGTCGTTGAACTTAACATCCTCGTTTCGCAAACGATCCTTGGGCCAGGACAGAGTAACATGGATACGGGACAAGGAGAAAACGTGAAAGTTTCGTCGTTAAGAAATTTTCGCCGATCTTCGGCCGTGATTCTTCCGGAAAAGAGTTGGAGGTGGTCCAAACGAAACGTCTCTTGAGAGCTGTCTGGGAATTATTGAGAATGCTTCTCTCAATGAAACAAAAGGCAACGTAGCTGTTTCTAATTGTAGCAATCTAATTTTACTGTAATTTAACGTGGCATCGAAATAATGAATAATTGGGTATGTAAATTAACATTTTTATCAGTGTGGGGCCGACTTCGATACATTTTGTTGTATCTTCTTATATTAATGCGTGGCCACGAGAAATGCCTGCCGACAGCAAAAGTGTTACTTTTTAGCGTTACTTTTAGCGTTCAATGTTTAAATTATACTAGTGGTTTATCTTAGGCGGTGGTTCGTTTTTCCTGAAATTACCCTAAACGTGTTAATTATTCGTCGAAGTCGACAACAATCCAAATGTAGGGACACGCAGCCTGGTCATATTTTGGTTGTCACCGCGTTATTGAAATCTCATTCATCAAACGTTGTCATCCCTGTTAATTGGAAAATCTCATTCGGAGGGATGAAAAAAATGATTCCAGGAAAATTTGCGGGATCGTTTCGTAATCACTCACGCTATTTACACTGATTAACAGTCGATTCGGGTTAACTTTATATATTGGGAATAATTTTTCACAGATGGAAAAGTAACTTCAATCCAATAAACCGTGGAAATTGTTAGGCCTTTGCGTGTGTGTATTCGACAATGTCACGTCAAAATGTCAGTTTTTCCAGGTATTAGGAAGGTAACGATTAATTTCATGCTTTGACAGTAATTTCACATACTTGGAAAATTAATTTCAACATGTAGGCTTAGTCATACATTCATAAGGGAACGGTACAAGCTGATTTCCTTCCTGAAGTGTTATTACAAAATCATCCCCAATTGTTTATACGTATTGAAAACGAAAATCACTGGACTAAATCGATGGGATTTTCCATCATGAGAGAATATTACTAATTTCTATATGTTAAGGGAATTCCTCGATTTGCATTGTCGATAAATGAACAAACGAGGAACACATTGACTCGTTTCTTTCAACGAGATGATTTTCGAAGGATTTTGCGGAAAACGAGGCAGAGAGTACCTAGCTTTAAATTTACCTCTGCACACGGTAAATGCTAAGGCGAAGTACTACATGTACATCAAATTAAGCCAATTACATTAATTCAACACTAATTCGCGCTAATTAAATCGATTTAACGCCATCCGGTGTGCGCGCCGCACACGTTGTCAAATATTTGCGCAGTACACAGGATGTTGTGGACAAACCCCAAGGCAAATGAAGAAGAAAGTAGTGCATTTGATTTTTCGGCGGAAAGTCATTAACAAATCCCCGTATTACCGTCGCGGCTAAAAACGAGGCTTGACGATAGAAAATCGAAGATGCATCAGCTGGAGAGTGGGAAAGTATCCGCAACGTCAGAAAACATTCAACAAATTTGAAAACTCGCCCGACTTACCGAAAGGTACCAAAACCACATTCAGCAACTTCTTTTCCATGTACATCATTACAAGATATTAGAATAGTTGCGCAATTTAATTTCTTCCGAAATTTTTCTCCCAACCCAGTAGATGCATTAAGGGAATGTGAAAGTGGCATCCGAAAGCTCAATCGTTCATAAAACTTTTCATAGAACTGGGTGTCTCAAATCGTTTCATATTTCAAAATGTGAATACGGAGACCTTAAAGTAGGTCCTGAAACTCGCGAAATATCATTGTTTATAAAAGATTTTTAAAGTACCTATAAACAAATTTGAAAAGAATTGAGATTTCATGAGTTTCAGGACCTTCTTTACGGTCTCCCTATTCACGTTGTAAGGTTTCAAACTATTCGGTAAACCGAGTTGGGAGAAAAGTTTTATAAACAAAACCTCTTCCACGCCACTTTCACATCACCTTAAGGTGAAGTGAAACACGTCGAGGAACTTGATCGACGTCAACAAAGAAGATTTTTCTAAATGCCCACGTTGCCGACGTTCGTTTTTATATTGACAGTTGTGTCGAATTATATTGGGTATTGTACTAAATGGCATACTTCACCTGTCGTTTTCGTACGATAATTATAAAGAAATCGAAGAAAAACTCAAGAAATCCCCCGGATTCATGGTTTCAGAGGCTCTAATTAACTGCAGAGGCACCCCCTGCGCCATCTGTGATTTCCAGGTCAATTAAATTTTCACTCCAAGACCTCTTCTTACCATCCTTTTAGCATAGAAGCGCATACAACACTTTTTTTGCCTTTATCCCGTCCAAATGCGAGTTTACCGACTACCAGAGTGTTCTAAATTGTCGTAAAATTGTCCTGACACTTTCGATTCTCATATCGGAGCCTTCGATAATTGTATATTGATCGAAATATGAGAGCTCGACGCCATTTTGGTTCTGGTCTGGGCTGAGTTAAAAAATTTTCTTAAAAAATCCTAATTTTGAATGTGTCAGGATGATCAGGAGTGATGCGTCAAAGTTTCGGACAGTTTGGTCTAATACCCTTAAAAAAAGTGTTGTATTCGAATCGACTGATTTGAAGGGGGTTTCACTTCACCTTAAGTTCTGTTGAAGAAATTAAATATGACTGAAAATTTAAATACTTACGCGAGGCCGTGATTTCAGGATCACGAAGCGCTGTAGAGGGTTGAGGGTTAATTTAGGATTTTTTTATTTGTAATTAATTCGTAGGGATCAGAGTAGGATAATTTGCATCCGTCTCTCTAATGTCGCTAGTTTTCGGGATCCTCGAAAGATCGGACAAACTCGATGCGATCGCGTTTCCGGTGGCGTTAGTGGAGTCCCTTGGGATGGGTAGAAGCGGAATGTAAATTCAGCTGTACATCGGACGTCAGGGTCGAATATCAAGTTCGATAAGGGGATATCTAGTTGCGCCGCTCGTTACAACGTTGACGGTAAGATTGGCCGTTTGCATTCGCGGGTTACGGTCCCCTGGGCGACTCTTCCATTCGCGGGAGGATCGATATCGAATCGAATAATATTGAAATTTTTATGACTCCACCACGGCCTGCCATATTGTCCGAGTCTTCTCATCCGATAAACGATAACGCAGACTCTGGGAAAACTTCCGAAATGACGGGCCAAGTCGGTGGATTCTAAAACCTTTATTTTATGCAGCATTCTCGCAGGATCATCCAAAGCAACAATATTCGATCATATTGCAATCCAGCGGTATGAATAATGCCACCCATGTCAAGGTGAAATGACATTAATCGTTGTCGGTAGAAACAAATTTATTTTAACCGGTATGCCATCTGAAACAGCGAAAATGCTTTTCAAAAAAGTGAAATCCACCGACGATGCTATTTCTTGCTGTTAAGATTAATTTAATAATAAACAGCGAAAATGCTTTGCAAAAAAGTGAAATCCAGCGACGATGCTATTTCTTGCTGTTAAGATCAATTTAATAATAAATAGCGAAAATGCTTTGCAAAAAAGTGAAATTCACCGACGATGCTATTTCTTGCTGTTAAGATCAATTTAATAATAAACAGCGGAAATGCTTTGCAAAAAAGTGAAATCCACCGACGATGCTATTTCTTGCTTTTTAGATTCAATCTAATAATAAATAGCGAAAATGCTTTTCAAAAAAGTGAAATCCACCGACGATGCTATTTCTTGCTTTTAAGATTCAATCTAATAATATTGACATTTTCATAACAGGTCTGCTAATTACCATATTTATTGGTCAATTTTTTCTCATTCAATAAATGCAGAGTTTGGAAGAATCTCCGAAATGACGAGCCAAAACTCTCGAAGGATATTAATTTTTATTTCGCGCAGTGTTGTTGTAGGATCATCGGAAGCATCCCTATTCGATTGTACTGCATCCGAATGGTGCGAACAATGGTAAAAATAATGGCACCCACGGGACACGTAAAAATAGACGATAATTTTTATATCCCTAAGGGGGTTGTCGAACAACAACCAATTTCTTCATAACGAAAGTAAGGTAGCATAGAGATTTAGGCTGGATGTTTTGCGTTGCTTCAAGATCACCTGAAATTGTTTCGAAATTGAAAATATAATCATTGGATATGTGCATTAATGTTAAACTACAAGGTAAATAAGAAATGGCAAAGTGTACATTAATTATGCATCATTTCAATATTCGATCGCGATAAGTGCAGACCACAAACAGAACTTTCTGACTTGAAAGGTAAAGTCACTGTGCATAAACTAAGAAAAATGTGTTGTCATAAATGGATGTCAACGAGAAGAATGATATACCAGGGGCTATTGACATTGTAGAACCTAGAAATAGAGGAGATAAATACACGCAACATAGTAAAAAAAAATTAATTCCGCCCGAGGAAGGAATGAGAAAAATTTCAAGTACTTAATATTAATCCTGTCATTATTAATTCCTGAAGCAAATCAAGAAAAGTTCTTTATTTCTTTCTTTCAATTCATGATAGTGGGATTTTAATGGTCACCAGGATATATCCTTGAATAATTCGAAGGTACAGATTAAAGTAAAGGGAGAAGCTCGGAAAGGACCACCCTTCACTGGTGGAGGACGATTTTAACGATTCTGAAACGATGTCTGGTATTAATTTCCTTCACATTTTTTAAGGAAGAAAACGCCGAGTTAGTAAAATCTTGAAGGGAAATTAGAGTACTTGGCATTGCTGGCTCGTTAGAGCAGGAACAAAGCCAATGTACCACAACCTTATATGGGATGCATTCGGGTAAAAGCCGAACATATCGCCATACAATTTCACGGCACCACCCCCAAACGTTGTTCCTCTCCAGGAGGAGTTGGCAGGTGGAATGTAAATTCAACTGAACATAGATCGAACATCAGGGACTAATTTGAACTTCAATTAGGGAGTGTCGTTGGTTGTTATAGCTGACCATGTTGACGATAAGATTGGCCGTTTCGACCAGCAAATGTACATCCTCTTGGTGGGACATTCATTCGTAAAATGACTACAACTAAGGCCTAACACTGAACTTCATCAGCGGCTTCTTGGTTACTTCTTTATTAAGTAAAAGTGGCAAAGTTGCGAAATGAAATTATAGTACTTGGCATTGCCGGCTCGTTAGAGCAGGGACAAAGCCAATGTACCAGAACCTTATACGGGATGCATTCGGGTAAAAGCCGAACATATCGCCACACAATTTCACGGCACCACCCCCAAACGTTGTTCCTCTCCAGGAGGAGTTGGCAGGTGGAATGTAAATTCAACAGAACATAGATCGAACGTCAGGGACTAATTTGAACTTCAATTAGGGAGTGTCGTTGGTTGTTATAGCTGACCATGTAGACGATAAGATTGGCCGTTTCGACCAGCAAATGTACATCCTCTTGGTGGGGCAATCATTCGTAAAATGACTACAATTAAGGCCTAACATTGAACTTCATCAGCGGCTTCTTGGTTACTTTTTTATTAAGTAAAAGTGGCAAAGTTGCGAAATTGGATACCAAAATGGGCAGAATTTAGACCGTTTACTACCTTTCATTGCGGGTCATTTTGCGGAGAAGAGAGAATCGTCTCGAAGTTCTCACCTCGCTACTCGTTGGGAATTTTCTTTCGTTCCCTTTTATTCTCTACATGGATAGGGAAACTTTGGAAATTGCTTGGCGATTCACTAGGGAATTTGCCTGAATGTGGACCTTGCACTTCTAAACTGCTTCTACCCTGTTTAAGCTGACCTCTCCAATGAAATTGACTAGTTCCTGACTATTCGAATTTCCCTTTGACTTCAACGATTTCCCTATTATACAAAAAACGATTAATTTCCTTTGTTGAAGAACACGTTTAATAGAAGAGAGCACCTGTCAACATTTTTCTGTTTCATTAGTTGAGTGTCGTAATAGAGGAAACTATGATTTGAGACCTCCAGTCTGTCTTCTCTCTAATTAAAACACCTGAAATCTTTGTACGTCGCATCGTAACCCATTAAATTCCCATTTTTAGTTGAAAAAGTTGGAGAAAAAGGCGCAGGAGAGAATCGGGGGTAAATCCGTCAGTCCGACTCCGTCACACAGTGTAGGAAGGAACAGGACCATTTGACACGTGGGGGCATTAGACAAAGTAAGGGACCTCTTCCTGGAGGGGTGCAAAGTGGAGGTCAGGAAGGGAAGGTGAGCCACCCTCGAAGAAGTCAGGGGAAACGAGGAGAAATGGACCCGTCCGTGAACATCGTAGATCTTGGGACTCTAAGTCCGCGGACGTTGAACACGAGGATGGGGAGACCTCGGCGAGGTCACCGGGAAGAGGGGTCATCATCGCTCGGATAACGCGGTCTAGAAGTACAAGCTGGAAATGCCGAGGTGCACCCCGAGCTTCGGGGGTTAGTCGGAAAAGAAGGAAAATCTCGTGTCTCGTATTTGCTGCGAGGCCGGGAATGGCGCGTAAGCTCTGATCCTGATGAGAAAGAACCCACTCTTCCGGAAGGACGTGCGAGGGATATTCCCTCGTTATACCCAGGATGCTGCTGGAGCATAGACGCAAAGCTCTCTTCCAGGGACTGAACTTCCTGGTCCGTCAAATCGCAGGTGGTAAATACAAAGAGTGATTTCATTTCTTTCTTCTACCCCAAAGTCGATGACAACCCGAAAGTCCTCGTGTGTGGAATTTTGAGTTTAATGGGGCAAGTTGTGTCACTTTTGGAGAATGGATGGACGTAGCTTTGGCTCTCCTCCAGGGAACGAGTTTCTTGTTTCAAGTAGCGGTTGTTAATACCAGTCCGAACAAATCCGGGTTAATGACGGATTTCAGACGGCCTATCAAAGACAAAAATGCCCACTTGTAGATCTAGGGTTCTACGCGAAATGTTTCATTTCTTGAAACCGACATTTAAGCCCATACCCATGTAAATGTTCTTCATTCCGAAATTGGAAATTTCATTGCACAGATTTTTCACTCTTTGGAATATGGATGGACGTTATTTCGACTCTTCTCCAAGGAGTGAACTTCCTGTTTCGTTAAATTGCGCTTGTTAAATATTAGAATAGGATTTCTTGGAATAGTGGCGATGTACGTCACCTCATTTCCTGTATTTTAAATTCAATCGTCATTTCCAAAGCTTGAATGAATTCAATTCCGGTTCTACTGGAGGTACTTCCTGTTTTGTCAGATCGCCTTAGCTGTATTCGATTTGAGGGTCCCTGAACAAAATGTAGTTTCTCCCTCAAATGTAGTATCTCTTTTAAAGTGGGAATGTAATCGAAGGTATGCTGCAATGTAGATACGAGTAAGTTATTAATATGGCGGTGTTGATGCTGTCATAACACCGAAATTTCGATAAAATGGCCAATCGAGGTGTTCCGTTGTAGCTCGTAGCTGGACTGCGTCGAGATAAACGTAATCAATACGTAATCATGCAGGAAAATAGATTGAAAAGTTCGGCAGGGAAAGTGAGTTTGAACATTGTTGTAGCATGAAAAGGAGAATTTAATATCGAGTCCGATCGGATTAATAATTTTTTCTTTCCGTCATCCGAGACGTTCTTAATGTTGTAATTTAATAGTACCCCCACTTATGAAAATATCAATGGCATAAAACTCGATTTTTACTCAATGAGAAACTAATCAACACTAACATTAATCTTGGGTCGTTTGGGCACTTTCACATCACCTTAAGATTATTTGGCAAAGCAACATTTTCTGGTATCTTCAATTTAGCAGGGAAATTTGAAGAAAAAATTCCCAATCCCGGCACAATAGTCAGCGAGTAATCTCTGCGATAACCGTAATGAGCTAGGCATTGGATTACTTATCGTTAGACATTTCAGGAGTCGACGAAACCAACTCTGAGGTTTTATTGCGACCTCGTGCCATTGATCTTAGGATTTATTTGTAGATCGGTGCCGACCTTCGACCGAGCCATGGACCGAAATTATCTGCTGCAAAGCCGCCCGGTCACGTACAGCCTGTTATCTGTTAATTATCTTTTAATTATCTTGTTTATCTTCGCTAACCGAGTCGCGAAATTGCCCCTTAAAATTCTGCGGGGTGGTCGACGTCGCTTGTTCCGGAGAGTCGACTAAACGTCCTTCCGATGGAGGGAAAATAAATATTCAGTGGTTGTGCATCCTAGGTGCACGTATGCACATTCAATGTAAAGGTAAGTAATGCTTCTTTGAATAGAATCCAGATAGATCTGGATTCAGTTAGTACAGAATTAAATCGGATGGAACTCTTTGTGAAAGTTCAAGAACTTGATATCATAGAAATGCAGGTAGATCGGGTAAATTTATTTTAAATTAAGGAATTGAAACACTCGTGGTTGAAGAACCTCACAAGAAACAAGCCCCTCGACTACGAGAGACAAGGGGTCTCACGATAATCCAGCACTATGCTTTTGGCGTTACAGTGATTCCGCCATTTTGGATGTAGCAATTTTTCTCACAGCTTCGAATTCGCCGAACCCGAATAACTCCGCTAAATAAGCAAATAAATTAAAAACGATAAGGATTTTCAGGGAGAACCGTAAATATTTTTAGTTTTTACGGAATTTCCAGGTTTCCTGGACCATAGGGCATGACCGTGAATTATGTTTCTACGCGAGTAGATGAGCTGCTCGCTTATTTATACGGCGAAGAGATGATGGGTCCATTGCCTAAAAATCAAAAGGAGCTTTGATCTCTCCGATCTCAAAATGAAAAATCTTCAATACCCTATCAAGAAGCTGCGCATGCATGAATATGCTTCCATGGTATACGTGCTTGCATACATTTTACACAGACTAAATATGCAGTGGGTCGCAAATTAACGTTGTAGAAGGATGGAAGAGAAAGATGGACCTCGGAGCTTCCTCAATTTCCAGGCGCGGGATCCATCGATGACCCGAATTATCCATTCCCTAAAAATCATTACACAAATCATACAAGAGAAAAATGGACCTCGGAGCTTTCTTAATTTCCGGTCGCGGGATCCATCGATGACCCGAATCACCCAGCTCCGGTGGTGATTCGGGTCAGTTAAACAAACTAAATATGCAGTGGGTCGCAAATTAACTTTGTAGAAGGGTGGAAGAGAAAGATAGACCTCGGCAGCATTCTCAATTTCCGAGCGCGGGATCCATCGATGACTCAAATCATCCAGCTCCAGTATTGGTTTAGCCTGCGGACCATCGATGACCCGAATCATTCATTGCCTAAAAATCAAAAGGCGCTTCGATCTCCGATCTTAAAATGAAAAATCTTCACTCAAGAAGCTGCGCATGCATGAATATGCTTCCATGGGATACGTGCTTGCATACATTTTACACAGACAAATTAACGTTGTAGAAGGGTGGAAGAGAAAGATGGACCTCGGAGCTTTTTCAATTTCCGGGTGCGGGATCCATCGATGACCCGAATCATCCATTGCCTAAAAATCAAACGGAGCTTCGATCTCTCCGATCTTAAAATGAAAAATCATCAAATCTTCAATCAAGAAGCTGCGCATGCATGAATATGCTTCCATGGGATACGTGCTTGCATACATTTTACACAGACAAATTAACGTTGTAGAAGGGTGGAAGAGAAAGATGGACCTCGGAGCTTTCTCAATTTCCGGGTGCGGGATCCATCGATGACCCGAATCATCCAGCTCCGGTGTCGGTTTAGCCTGCGGACCAGTCGGCTTTGTTGGAAGATAATAAGCGATGGTCATCGGTACATGACTTCGGGTCGCTACAAGCTGTTACCGAATTATTAGCAGGGGCAATCCCAGTAGCCACGATGCCGAGCTCCGTTAGACAAATTATGTAGATACGTAACCGGGCAGGCTCGTTCCACTAGGCCAACTAATGCCGGCTTTACGCAAGATTTAATCCCCGCGGATGGTACTAATGCCGAAGTACGATTCCCGATGTGATCGCTTCCGCGGTAACCTGATATGTCCAGCCCCGGAGCGACCAGCTCGTCGTTTGAATTTCCGCTTCCCCTTGATAAGACTACTTTCCGCTGAAATGACTGCGGTACCCCTGCGATCGTATCGCCCGAAAAAATCAGACATTCGATTCGGCGGTGATAGGGACTCTTTCGGAAGGTATCAAATACCACTGACCACATTTGGGTATCCCTGAATTTTTCGTATTAAGTTTTAGGCTGGAAAGGGTGTCGTTCCTCCGGAGTAAGTGATTCCCTTTTATGGGAGGTTCCATCAAGATAGATTCATACAGAATGGTGATCGGTCCTGGGGGATATTTCAATTTCAAATGTTTGGAGACTCGTGTGCTGTCAAATGGCGGACATTTTAAACATCTGTTAAAATAATGTCGTACAAAACTTTCTGAGGTACATTTTCATGTATTATCGTGGTACTCGTTTCGCTTGAATGGGGTTTAGTTTTTAATTTCAAACGGAAAGATTTGCCTCACCTTGCACGCAGGATCAGTCATATACTTTTGGCCAGTTGGTAATATCTTAATAATTAATTGTCACAGGGTTATATAATTTCACGAAATTTCCTGTTACGAGAACTTCGTGCCGGATAAGTCCTCAAAGAATGATATAACTTTCCCCGTTCGTTGAAATTTATCTGCCTCAACCTGCCGGGATGGTCCTATGATAGGTATCAAGTTGTTGCAAGGCTAGGATCCGGCGGATGCGGGACCGAGATTGGCTTCCGGAGGATCGGAAGGGATCGAACGGGATCGGAAGGTCGAGATATTCGAAGCTATGTGGGCAGGGGTTCCCTAAGTGAAGACCATCAGCTCCTGCATGTTCGGCAGAACAGGATCTCTGCGTTGAGGGCTACCCGATTCCTGATGGATACTCTGGCCAAGGAAGGACCCTTGGTCCCCTAGATTGGAGGTACAGCCGCGAGGGCGACGACATAGAACTCGTCTATCATGATGAGATAACTGGGCTGGCTGGGACTTGCAAAGGGGCATGGAATATGTCATCCAAAGCTTACACCCTTTAGTTATTAGTCATTCGAGCTAAGTAACCGCGACGACTTGCAGCGAGGGTCTTCATGACGAGGAGGGTCCCCAAAGATACGCGAATGATCTCGTAGATGATAAACTTGGTTTTAGCTACTTGACCTGGACCACCCAGCAGTTAAATTATGAAACGACGCGAAGTGTGACGATCAGTGATGGTGGGGTAGCAGTGTTTCCTAAGACTGTGGGGTTGAAGTTAATTTTCTAATCATGGACGAGGACATTCCTAATGGATACTCTGGCCAAGGAAGGACCCTTGGTCCCCTAGATTGGAGGTACAGCCGCGAGGGCGACGACATGGAAGTCGTCTATCATGATGAGATAACTGGGCTGGCTGGGACTTGCAAAGGGGCATGGAATATGTCATCCAAAGCTTACACCCTTTAGTTATTAGTCATTCGAGCTAAGTAACCGCGACGACTTGCAGCGAGAGTCTTCATGACGAGGTCCAATCGAAGACTGATTGGTGGATCTCCAAAGGTACGCGAATGATCTCGGAGATGCTAAGCTTGGTTTTAGTAACTTGACCTGGAGCACCCAGCAGTTAAATTATGAAACGACGCGAAGTGTGATGATCAGTGAATGTCGGGTAGCAGAGTTCCCTAAGACTCTGGGTTTGAAGTTAATTTTCTAATCATGGACGAGGACATTCCTAATGGATACTCTGGCCAAGGAAGGACCCTTGGTCCCCTAGATTGGAGGTACAGCCGCGAGGGCGACGACATGGAAGTCGTCTATCATGATGAGATAACTGGGCTGGCTGGGATTTGCAAAGGGGCATGGAATATGTCATCCAAAGCTTACACCCTTTAGTTATTAGTCATCAGAGCTAAGTAACCGCGACGACTTGCAGCGAGAGTCTTCATGACGAGGTCCAATCGAAGACTGATTGGTGGATCTCCAAAGGTACGCGAATGATCTCGGAGATGTTAAGCTTGGTTTTAGCAACTTGACCTGGACCACCTAGCAGTTAAATTATGAAACGACGCGAAGTGTGATGATCAGTGATGGTAGGGTAGCAGAGTTTCCTAAGAGTCTGGGTTTGAAGTTAATTTTCTAATCGTGGACGAGGACATTCCTAATGGATACTCTGGCCAAGGAAGGACCCTTGGTCCTCTAGATTGGAGGTACAACCGCGAGGGCGACGACATGGAACTCGTTTATCATGATGAGATAACTGGGCTGGCTGGGATTTGCAAAGGGGCATGAAATATGTCATCCAAAGCTTACACCCTTTAGTTATTAGTCATCCGAGCTAAGTAACCGCGACGACGTGCAGCGAGAGTCTTCATGACGAGGTCCAATCGAAGACTGATTGGTGGATCTCCAAAGGTACGCGAATGATCTGGGAGATGATAAACCTGGTTTTAGCAACTTAACCTGGAGCACCCCAGCAATTAAATTATGAAACAACGCGAAGTGTGATGATCAGTGATGGTGGGGTAGCAGTGTTTCCTGAGATTCTGGGTCTGAAGTTAACTTTTTATCTTGGAGCAAGATAGTACAATCCGGCGTTTTGTGATGAGAGCAGAATGAGAAATATTTAATTTCGGATCCGCTTCTCTCAATCTGTCTTTGATCTGTTTTATCTACATATCGTCTTGCGCGTAGATCCTTCAACGGGGTAAAAGATCACGTAGAAATCCTTAAACTTTGCGAAACTACATCCTGCAGAAACCCTATGATTATAATTACATTAGACTTTACATAACCTGGTTGGTGTACAGCTTTCACCGTACGCACATAATCAGGTCTAGGGATACGGTTCATGTACCCCGAAGTTTCAACCTGCTAAACTGATACAAAGTTCATTAATCACTGTATCTCTTCTCTTTGAAAATACAGCTCGATGTGATATTAGTTTACTGGACATAATTTCAGAATCGATCTTCAATATATAAAGCCCAGAAGTAAAAGTATAGAGAAATAGATTTGGACAAGTTGATTCATTAACGAATCAAGGAAATACAGAATCATTACAACTGATTTTAGTTAGACAAAAATTACTAACAAAACTCCATAATTGAGTATCCAATGTATTTGCTATTGAACCATTTCGTTTATTGTTCTATCGCGATAAAGAACGTCTTTCAAAGTACTTTATCATTTGATATGAATACATAAGTTTAATACGTGATTATGAAGGCCCTAAGGAAGAACGCGATGCTCGTGGAATTTCATTTTTCGACAAAAAATGTATTTTTATGTTCTTGTCTGAGATAAATACACCATTCTTTTTTCTTCGAAAAAGGAAACTTCACGAGCATCGCGTCCTTATTTAGGACCTCCATAATTTCGTGATGAAGTTTCAAATGATTCGTCGCATCCAATTGGGCAGAAAGTTTTATATATATTTTTACTTTTTGGTATGTACCTGTATATGACACTTTCATACCACCTCAACCAGCTTAATTTAACATAATGATTAGGATGTCATAAAGTCCCGAAATTTGATTTTTGTCCGTAAGTCCCGTATACCGAACGAACTCTGCGAGCTTGCGAATCGAGAAACGTCTGGTTTTGACTTTTTAGTATGTACCTATTTATGACACTTTCATATCACCTTAACCAGTTTAATGCAACATAATGATTAGGATGTCATAAAGTCCCGAAATTTGATTTTTGCCCATAAGTCCCATATACCGAACGAACTGTGCGAGCTCACGAACCGAGGAACGTCGGGTTTTGACGTTTGGTATGTACCTGTACATGACACTTTCATACCACCTCAACCAGCTTAATTCAACATAATGATTAGGAAGTCATAAAGTCCCGAAATTTGATTTTTGCCCATAAGTCCCATATACCGAACGAACTGTGCGAGCTTGCGAATCGAGGAACGTCGGGAATATCAGGTCGAGCGTAATGCAATTAGGTGTGAACGATGTCTCGACGTAAACAGGAATTAAATCTAAATCTGTCGCAAGAGGTGTCTTCGTGGTGCGGAAGATGCCGAGGGATTGCAGACTCATCCCCCAGGTAGTTAGTGACCAAGAGCGCAGCGACTCGATTTGCGAGGACCGGAGTACCGACCCAGGCTCCTTAAAACTGATTAGAGTTTAGTGTCCTCCTCCGAGGAGATTCCGAGGTCGACGAGCCTCCACCAAGCGACCGGAAACTCACCTAGAGGAATATTATGCTAGATCGAGGACGCGCCTTGGAAATCGATTCTTAGCCGGAGATGAAGGAACGTTAGGGATGTATAAACGGTCAGCAGAATCCCCCAACTGGAAGTCCCTAATTAAACAGTTAATTATGTAGCATTCTAATTAACCGCGAGATACGCTCGGTTGTTCAGAAAATCATTACGGTTTCTGCTATTTAGCCCTAGAACGACCGGCAGATTTTTTTTTGTATAGGATTAGTCATTTGAAACAAATCATTTTGACCCGTGTGGTAGTGCTAGTGGTAAGACTCGACGCTTTGTTCTCAGAGTTGGTTTTTCTCCGTGTTCCGGTAATCCTCGATTTTAAAAAGCAAACTTCGCTCTACGCTTTTGAAGACTGTCATTGTATTGAAGATATTGCATTCTGGCATTTTTTTCAGGGATAGCAAAGAACGGAGGTGCGCGTTGCACCTTGAAAGATGCACTTAGGGTAGATTACAATGGATCAATAGATTTTAATTTTAACACCGATGCAATAAACCGAGCCGCACTTTCAAGATTATCCTCCGCGATTCAAAAATCTTAGGATAGAATTACAAAATAATAATTGCAATGACTTTGACGACTACTATAAACTCAACGACGTTACCTCGGATGAAAATTATCATGATATAATCTTTGGACAGGGGACTTGACGACAACGATGACTTGAAATATGGTTTACGAAATTAGACCACGCCGAGGGTGGTCCAAGTTCCACCCCCACGGCCATAGGGCATATTTCCTGATTCCGTGAGAGAAATTGAATCCATTGAATTTCTGACGAGCCACCGTTTACGTCTCCCCTGACTTACTCCAATTTCGGAGCACCGCCGGAGCGAAGATAGATTTTTCGCTCATTCCGCAAAGGAGGCACAACCAGGCCGGGTCCCTCGGGGCATAAGGCGAAATGCATGTTGCAAAAAGGAATGCAGATTCGCGGGATCGATACGTACCCTCTGTGAGAATTTCAGGCATTCTACGTGGAAGCGATAAATTATGGCCGAGCGAGCAAGGATGAAGAGTGGCGTGGATCCGGGGGCGAGAGGGACGATATAGCTGAAACATTGATGCAGATGATACACGCGATGCAGATGATGCGGCGAATGCATCGCCGAGGGGCGCCAGTGGCTCGGGTAATGTCGAGTAAACGAATAGTGATCCCGTCCAAGTAGTGGAGGTAGACGCCAGGAGTTTCAGCCTCGCGCCGTCAGAGTCGCATCACAAAGCGGGGTAATCCCTCGGGCAAAGACTTGGGCTTCCTCAGATCGTGCCTTCTCCACCCCGACGAACTGCGAATGCTCTTTTCAATTAGCGTACCCGCTCTGAGCGTCGATCCCTCTTTAGACGTTTGCATAAATGAAATCCCGAAAGCGTGTTGTGGGATCTGGACCTTTCACGGACGTTCGGACTCACCGAGCCGATCATCAAGGAAGCGCACTGAGCAATGTATGTACACTAGACACCCCCACATCGGAAATATGGAATGAAACCTTTTGGAGAATTTAGTGCTTTTTTAGTGCTATTTTAGTGCTACAACCTGGATTATAATTCCAAAAGGGAACGTGCAAAATGTTATTATTTCTAGGTGCTGAGTGTACGTTCACTCAGCACCACCACCGATTTTCGGTATAAGGGGTGGAGCACTAAAATCCAGGTTGTAGCACTAAAATAGCACTAAAAAAGCACTAAATTCTTCGTATAATGCAGTAGATTCAATTAGTGAAATTGCGTGTTCACTGAATCATCGAGGCGGCCGAGAAGGAATCGCGAGGAAACCGAGAGGACACGCCAAATAAAAAGTTATTAACCTCAACAGGAAAATTATTAACATCTTGGAGAATGATGATGGTGATTCATGATTATATTGACTTTAGAAATGAATTGCATATAATTTATTATTAGCGAGAATCCTCGATAAGAATAAATATAGGATCGATCAAATTATTCGATTTATGCAGGATAATTGTGTTAAGCAAAAATATTGAGCACACTCGATAGCGCGATGCACATTTCGTATTGGCAATGTCGAATACCTGAAACTTATCAAATTATTCAATAATATCGAGCTACTCGACTCGTTTCATAATCGAACTGCAATTGAACCAGGTCGAATAAATTCGAAATTAACGAGATTAAACATATGCGATGTTAGCCCCCACTTTTCGAAAATTAGCATTACTTCCGCTATTCCAAGCTGTTCTCATTTTGATTCGAGAGACTCCAAATCGATATTTCGACAGAATTGACCATTTCGCTGTTTCAGACAAATAAAAAAGTCAAGGGAAAAGTAATCTTAGAGTTTAATCTGTACCTAGCATATTTAACGAAATTATCGATTTAGCAACTCAAAAGTCAGCATCGAACCAACGTCAATCTAGATGCAAATGTGCAAGATGCCCTGATTTTAAGAATTATCATTGCAAAAGACCTTATTAATTAATATTAATGTGTTATTTAAGATAAGAGTTATCTTATCCTTTTTGTTAAGATCGTACTTGTTATCACATACCAGACCTGAGGAAGCCTCTGAATATAGATATATAAACCCGGATTTGTATGCGTTTGGCCATGCAGATATTGAATCTGCTCTTTCGTCAACTTGGACAATCTATTCGGAATAGTTGGGCTTAGTTCGGACCACAAAGTTCAGATTTACATTCTCGGATGTTCCTGGACTATCGATAACCCGAACAGGAGTCAGGAAACCCTGACTGTCTTCTCAGCCTGACAGATGCAAGAGCGGACCATCGTTATGGTTTCAAACTGCTTGTCGAGTTTCCGTGAATATTCCCAATAAAATCAATCGCAGCTAATAGAATCTGTATCCGACTCTGCGAAAGTTCGTTCGCTGATAATTGAGTTAGAAAGTATAAAAATAAAGCTGCGTCCAGTTAAAGGGCTCCTCGTGTATTTTGGAGCATACCCTAGTAGCATAGA
This sequence comes from Orussus abietinus, assembly GCF_000612105.2. Taxonomy (NCBI): domain Eukaryota; kingdom Metazoa; phylum Arthropoda; class Insecta; order Hymenoptera; family Orussidae; genus Orussus; species Orussus abietinus. The sequence continues at coordinate 1,128,225 of NW_019394258.1, forward strand.
ATAATTTCTAAATATTTCTTTCTAATCTTTGCTAAATATCTCAAGCGACAGATTTATTAAGATTTCTTGTATTCATTCGAAGATATCTGAAATATTTCTTGAAAATCTCAATAACATATTTAGTTTCAATAATTTATAAACGTATATAGAAATTACATTTCTTAATTTATGAACACGTAATAAAAATACATTTTTTACTTCACGACTATTATCGGACACTTCATTTGGTATCAAAAAAACATGAGAAATTTTTCTAATATTTTCGTTCCTCTAATTTATTATGGGAGCAAAACGTGTGATTTTGATTTTAAGTATTTTTAAAACGTTTATAATGCATTCGGCGGATAATATTTATAAAAATACTTGGACGAGATATCTCGCGACCCAATACTGGCCGATTAACACTTTTGACGAGATACCTCGCGACCCAATACTGGCCGATTAACGCTTTTGACGAGATATCTCGCGACCCGATACTGGCCGATCAACGCTTTTGACGAGATATCTCGCGACCCGGTAGTAGCCGATCAACGCTTTTGACGAGATATCTCGCGACCCGGTAGTAGCCGATCAACGCTTTTGACGAGATATCTCGCGATCCGCTATTAGCTGTATTTATTTCTTTCTTTTAGCTATACGAATAGAATTAGTTATAAAATATATTCATCTAGAATGTCAAAATATTGGTGCTAGAAAGCTAGATTATCGTCAAAAGCGTTAATCCGCTACTACCGGATCGCGAGATATCTCGTCAAAAGCGTTGATCGACCAATATCGGATCGCGAGATATTTCGTCAAAAGCGTTGATGGCCAGTATCGGGTTGCGAGATATCTCGTCAAAAGCGTTAATCGGCCAGTATTGGGTCGCGAGATATCTCGTCAAAAGCGTTGATCGACCTGTATCGGGTCGCGAGATATCTCGTCAAAAGCGTTAATCGGCCAGTATTGGGTCGCGAGATATCTCGTCCAAGGTAACGAAAGGGTTAAAAGGGATATTTAGAGTAGGCCGGCTGAGTGCGTCGGAGTTTAATGGTCGAATTCACAGCCATAACGAAATCACCGAGTTGGCTGATCCCCGGATCATCTCGGATTAAATAAGAATTTATACGGATTAAGAACTCAGGAGCGAACACCCCGGCGAATCTCAAAGTCCGCCGATTAAGGCGTTCATTTATCTTGGATTCGACATTCGTCGAATTCGTCGAACGAGGTAGAGTAAGACGAATATTCACCTTTATCCAGAGACGCATTCACCTATGGCTCGTCCATCACGGATCGAACATATTGAATCGATTTCGAGCGAGCTGGACGTCGATTACCATACCAAAAGAATTGCTACGAGCTCGACTCAAATCGAAATTCTTACGAATGGCATTAACGATGCGATCTGGTCGCTCCACCGTTAAAAAGGAATATAGTAATTTTATAACATTTTTGATAAACATTTTAATGAAATATGTATAAAGATCCTGCAGGCCAAACGTAGGTCTTCTAACATATTTTCAAATTAAATTTATAACATACGTGATTACGTTAGTACGTAAGTGTATTGATATGCCTACACGGTTTCACAAAATTATAAAGTGACGACGACAAAATTATGAATCTATCTAGAGATTTACATTCACGTTGAAAGCATCGGTTCTCGAAATCGAGGAAAAAGTCTAGAAATCCCCCGGATTCATAGTTTCAGAGGCCCTAATTGACTGCAAAGGGACCCCCTGCGCCATCTGTGATTTCCAAGTAAATTAAATGTTCACTCCAAGATCTCGTATTCCCATCGTTTTAGCATAGAAGCGCATAAAACACTTTTTTTGCCTTTATCGCGTTGAAATGCGAGTTTATCGATTACCAGAGTGTTCTAAATTGTCGTTAAATTGTCCTGACCCTTTCGTTTCTCATATCAGAGCCTTCGATAATTGTATATTGATCGAAATATGAGAGCTCGACGCCATTTGGGTTCTGGTCTGGGGTAAATTAAAAAATTTCTTCCAAAAATCCAAATATTTAATGTATTAGGATCATTTTTAGATGATCACGAGTCATGTGTCAATGTTTCAGACAGTTTGGTCCAATACCCTTGAAAATAAATGTATTCGAATCGACTGATTTGAAGGGGGTTTCACTTCCCCTTAAACTCGAGTCAAGCATGTAGGAGGGACCAAGAACAAACATAACACGGGACAATTGCAACAAATGTTTTGTAACATGTCTCCTATCATTAGGTTGAGGAATAAGTTCCCGTCGTTTTACTTACTTTATGTTGCATTACGTTGAAAACGGCGGGAACGTACTCCTCAACCTAATAGATTCGTCAGACTGATCGCTTGGCGTTGCATAGTTATTGTTTCTATTTTTTTTTATATGTTCTTTTGTGAAGCGAACTTAGAGTATTCGGGAAATTCATTACTAAGACTGAAAGTAAATTGCTGCGTCCATGTCCAAGGGTCGATATAGGATTCATTGCAATTTAATTAAACTAATTAGGCGACTTATTTCGACGATTACAGAACACAATCTGACAATTTCAGTCCATCTGTGAGGGGAAATAGAGAAGGAAGGCAACCCTCTTGCGGGGGAACATGAGGGGAGCAACTGAACTTCCTTCGGAGATGAATTTTCCCTAAAGTACCACCTTATCACTACCGAACAGGGGCGTAAAGCGAACTCGATCGCGTCTTTGCCAATAGATAACATATAGTAGTTGCCCCGCATTGTACGCCGTCCAGAAAATCGATTCTACACGCGATGGCCAAGAATACCTTGCACGGTGAAGCAATGAATCCTTCTGCCCAAAGGAAACTCGGCTAGCCTGTTCCCCAGAAAAATTGGGAGAATTTATCATATAATCATAGTTACAGGAAGTTTCGCGAAAGCGCCCAAAAGTGGAAAATAATTGCAACAAAAATTGTGCAGAGGGGGAGATTTTCGCTTCCTGGATAAATCATGTTTGACAATGAGATTTCTCTCATTTCATATCAAGACTGTAGATGTTTAAACTTGTCTTGCAATCCTGAAGAAATATTGAAAATGACAAATTCTGTAATTTATGCATACCCAATTAACGTAATTCCCGCATATTTACATTATTTACCATAGAAATATAGTGCTAATGAAGAAATGCTATAAAGAGGATAAATGAAATCCCACTCGCGATATTTCCATCGGCTTTGGTAAAGCTTGGCAAGTCGCTATCGAGCGTTATCAATTTCCCAAAGTTAAGAGGCAACGATTATCACGCCAGTTCACTCAGTTTACTTCCTGCAATCCAGCGCGTTAGTTATTAGGAAAAACATCTCCATTTTTGAGAAAACCTCCGGAGACGAACTCGAGAGCTGACGGGGGCCATTATCGAACACCGTTCCGAGAGAGAGCTCGATGGAATCTGAATGATAATCTCTGGTGAACCGCGCCAGGGTTATAGAACCATGAGCAATAATGCTCTGGGTTTGATCAGTAAACAGAAAATTCCCTTCTGGGTCTGTGAGTCTGTTCAGAATGCAGGGAAAACCTCCACGGTGCATCCCTTCAGTGCATCAGAGGGTGTTCTCGTGGATCGCCATGACTCGAGGTGTTGATGAACAATCACCATAAATGCGCGTAAACGGTAAAATTCCTTGTCATGTTTAAGCACGATGCTGAAAGTTCCATATGTTTAAGCAATGATGCTGGAAGATCAATTAATAAACAGAAATAACTCCCTCGATCCGTGAATCTTGTCATAATCAATTGGAAATCATCGTTGGGCATCCCTTCGGAACATCCCTTGGGTATCAGAGAGTGTCCTTGTCAATCGCCATGACTCATGACGCTATAATATATTTGCTTAAGCAATAATGCACCAAATTTCATTAATCTTAATTAAAAATAAATGGAAATCGCTGTTGGGAAACGAACGATCACTTTCTCGATCCAGGAACTTTGCCGTACTGTCAGGGGAATCCCTCCCGGTGCATTCACCATGTAAACGACAAAACTCTTTAATTTATGTTTCAGCAATAATGCTCCTGGGTTTTATTAATAAACAGAAAATGGCAGTTCCTTTCTCAATCTGTGAATCTTGCCGCAGTGCAGGGGGATTCCCTAGGGGCATCCCCTTGGCGCATTCCCTGGGTACCAGGGTGTGTGTTTTTCAATCGCCATGACGTTGTAGTGCTAGGGATACCTATCATTGGTGCACGCAATCTGTTCAAGCAATAATGCTCTCAGATTTGATTAATAAACAGAAAATAACAATTCCTTTGTTGATATGTGAAACTCGCAATTTCTTCTTCGAATCTCTTTTCGGCACGTGTGATCGCTAAAACTCTTCAAGACCTTCGATTAAGTCTGATAACCAACAAGACGATTCAATCAGGCTGATTGTATATTGCTGATCGGTAATTCTTAATATTTTATTAATAAACGGAATATGACAACTCTCGTCTCGATCTGGGAATTGCATCGCAGTGAATCCCCTAGGTGCATTCTCTGGTGAATTCCCAGGTACTTCTCTTGGATTCCAGGTCCGTCAATCACCATACCGTCATGGTGCATGTCCATCTTCAACGCGTGTAAACGATAAAATGCTTTATGACGTTTGTTTAAGTTTATCACTAAGGCGATTCAGCACACGTCCCGATAAATTCCCAGCTGAAGGAACGCCGGCGTGTAATCGATCGCATTGCGCGAAACCAATACCGAACTTTATGCGAGTCGCCGTTAAATCGCTCGAACGGACTTCGCATCATTGTTCCCGGAGCCACTATGTTGCCCAAGTTTATGGCTATGAGCAGGAAAAAGTGACTCAGGGTATGGTGGGATTCTTTCCCGCAAATCCTCCCCTTTGATGGTATTTTCTCCCTCGAAGGGACATTCTGCCCTCTTGTTTAAACCACCCTCAAGGCTGCTGAATCTGGAAAACAAGATGATTAATGTCGAAAGAATGATCCTCCTAACTCGGGGAAAAAAAAATTAATTATTTTCATTCGACCTTTCCTTGCGCGCGTTTCCTTCCTTCCTTCTTTTTTTTCTCTTCTGACCCGTTTTCGGCTACAGTGCTTCCGTGAAGCGTAAACACGAAAATCCGATCACGTTTTCATTTATTATTAATGAATTCTCTGGCAGATCTTTTTCCTTTTTTTAGTCGGTCGAGGGAGGAAAGTAATCTCTGAACTCATTATTTATCGTTTCGCGAAATTGTATTCAGAAGATTCACTAATGAAATGGATAAAGAAAAAAAAGCATTGAGGGAATTTCTTCGTTTGGCTTTCGTTACTTTCTTTCTTTTGATTGGTTATTATATATTTTATTTCTTTTCAATAAGCGAGAAGAATATTTAGTGATAATTTACGTTTTCGAAAACGCCCTGGGTGAGCTGGCACTGAGGAAATAATCATGAGGTCTCCGTGGGGTTTTGTCTTTCGCTCAAATTTGACACGGCACTCACTGTGGACGTGTTTTGCAATTTAAATGAGACAGACTGTTTAGTTGTTTGAACATTTTACGACTGTTCTACGCTGTTTTGAGATAGTTCTGTGGTACGTTGCTGTTAGTAATTACATTTGCCCAGTTTTGCGGCGACGAAAAGTTCCGTTGAAATTAACCTTTTTATTGAAGAGTTACTGTCAACCGAAGAAGGGGTTGTAATCGTGATAACATTTTATAATAAATGCACCGGTATCACAAGTATATACGTAACACGGATTTGCATAACAAACAAGAGCAATTTTTCAATTGGGGTCCCAATATTTGATTCCTTCGATATGTATAAAAAGTGAGAACAAAAGGTACATTGTCTTGCGGTTACCTTTATCTTGGAAAGTAGTAGCTGAAGAGGCATTTTGGTACTTAATTCATATACTTCTCTTAGGAAGAATTTTCGACCTACTCCATCTCGCAATTCATTTATACAGTCGAAGTCTCTAAGACGAAGAAAGTCCTTGAAAATAAATCCATCTCGAAGAATCATTCAATAAAGATATCTTTTACTCCAGCTAGCAGACTCATCTTCCGAGTCGCCGTTTGCCGTAAAATTTTATAACTAAGGAATTTCTCAAGGGAAATTGAATATTCTACGAAGGCCCTTGTCCCTGCAGGAGTAAAGTTAGAGAATTTAGCAATTTAAGAGAACAACGAAATTGCGCCCCCCGCCGTCTTACGTCCATCCGCATTTTTCATCCCCTTGAAATCCAAAATCCGCGAAACAATTCGAGAAGAAGGACGTGGCCGTTTGTTCCTGGCCCGAACTCGAGGTCCAGGCCAACGTAACAAAGGATTAATTTCCCGCTCATTAAGGCGGTACTTGCTGGGAAATTGTGGGATAGGAAACAGCGGGATTACCCTCGCAGCGGAGACGTCGGTCGGAACTTGTCCTCGTCCAGTCTGAATCAAGAAAGGATGGAACAGCCAGGAGACGGGGAAACGAGAAAGAAGGACCGGGCGGCCGAGAGCAGTCGTTAATTTTAATTAAAATGTTAAAAACTGAGGATCCGCCGAGAAGTTCCCCGTTCTCTGTCTTACGTCTGCCCGCGGCCATCTTTCCCTTCCGAGCTTTATTCCGTGACGGATTATATTAGGTTATGTCACCCCCGGTACATCCCGAAAAAGGGTGGACCGTCCCGGGGAAAAAGTTAACTCGGAAAACTCCCTTCAGAGGTCCAGCTCTACGTTTTCGATATTGCAAAACGAGAAGCCGAACGAATCCTGTCGGTTGCCAGAAAGAAATCGATGGTCGTCGAGACCTTGATCTAGAAACACCGCCGGCCAACTTTGCGGAAATTAGAAAACTCGCCCTGGACTTCTTTCAAATTGTCGCGAACGAAGGAGTCGCCACTTTCAGGGAACACAGTTTCTAATCATCTTCGAGGACTTTGTTGTACGCGTGGTGTATTTACTATTTATCTGCAGTGTTGGGGGTGATCCTAATAGTTAAGAATAAGATTTGTTGAACCATCTGATTGGAGTGAGGTGGCCTGAAGAACATTTGAGCAACACTTGGCCATGGACAGTGCGAGGCACTCTATCTCGAAGGAGGGTCCTGCACGTGGTTACAAAATAGCTAAAGAAAGGACTCGGAATTTATGACCCCGATCAGGGGGGTCTTCAAAATGGCCACTTCAGGGTCTGCCTTGGCGACGCATTTCCAAAAGGGTATCGTATGGCTGACAGACATCGCGGACCTTCTCCAGGATTCGAGGAAGTCTGTGCCGTCCTGGAGAAACGAACCTTTGGGAGATGCTATCCTAAAGTCAGCCAATCAGTGCTCAGCATCCCAAGTGCATCCCTTCCTAGGTTTCGACAGAGGAAAGGGAAGAAAGTGCATCGAGAATGCAACTTTCCATATTTTTTAAGATTTAGACTCAACTAGGACTTCGAACAATTCGGATGTTTTGTCTCCGCCCTGGGACTTAGGGCGTAACCAGTACACGCGATTGTACCGCGAATTCATATCGACAAATTGTATTCTCTATCTGTTATTTCATTAGTACAATAAATTCTTATTGTTGTTTTTATTTAAACTTGTGCGCGGTGGAACTTCAATGAACGCTGAATTTATCCGCCAGGAACTTATCTCAGGGCTCATTTTCGAACGGCGCAAACAAGATTACCTATGTTATTTAAAAAATGTAAGAGACATCCTTTCAAATATAATATTCCTCCCTTTAGATGCAATATGAGAATAGCACAGCAGTTCCCGTGGGTATGTCTTGAAATAGATTTTGTAGGGTACTTGTCAGTAATTAAATCCGGTGTTCATTGTCCCTTGATTAACAAATTTTGTACGACCGGTGCAGCTGAGAAGAAGTTACCGTATGACTTCTGTCGAAAGTACTCGATGAGTAATTACCCCTCTACAAGATAGGACAGAATCGGAGCTCTTCTCACGGACTAATGGAATTTGTACCTCTCGAGGTGTTACGTGACTCGTTCCACCTTCGCAATCAAACTGGATAGCTTTGCAGCGGCTTACGAACTTGCCGAGCTTTATCGCGGCAACTTTATAAATCTCATGATCCTCTTAATTGCCTCGAGAGGGAAAGAGAGGGGAAAAGAGACCAAAGGAGCGGGAGAGAAAATACAGTCTTGAGCAATTTTTCTCCCTATCTGTGTTACGGCCCGCGGTCTGCTTCATTGACCCATCCTGTTCTTTGCCTCGAGTTTTTACTCTTTGCAATCTTTAAGAAAAGTATTAACTTTTACGGGGGGACGAGTTTTTACTACGGGCGCATAATATTCCTTATCATCCTTTTATGCATCGGGAGAAATACCAGTTAAGAAGTGGAGGAATTGTTAGGAGTGATTGCTGCACTTCGGGGTGGAACGGAAACTTTGAGCGATACTTTAGAGAAATTAATAATAATGTTATACGTACAATTTTAACTACCAGCTTGGGAATAATTAATCCAAGGAAGAAATTTAAAGAAGACTGTAACAGACACGAAAACTTGATAAACTAATAAAGATTATTAGTAAATGCGTTAAGAAATCTAGTAAAATGTATGATTGCTGTCTTATACAGTCATTGAGTACAAACGTATCGCTCTTAATTAACGTGCATGGTATCTGTTTGTAATTTGGTTTAAGCAGGACATCTAATTAAATTAAAACAAACTAATAAAAATAATTAGTAAATGCGTTAAGAAATATAGTAAAATGTATGATTGCTGTCTTATACAGTCTATTGAGTACAAATGTATCGCTTTTAATTAACGTGCATGGTATCTGTTTGTAATTTGGTTTAAGCAGGCCATCTAATTTAACGAAGTCGAGCTTTCGTAGCAAGGCAATCTACGCAATTGTTTCCGTTGTGGATAGTTTATCCGAATTTTCCAGGTTTTCCTTCTTCCCGTTCTCAAGCCCGACCAGAATGGGCCTTTTGTTTTATCTTCATTTCTGGTTCGCCTTTCTCGTGAAATGCTTCTTAAATTAGTGATGAGCCATTCCGCGGTCGCGAGGTGGACCCAGTGTTTTCCACTTTTATGCGATCCTAAACAACACTGGTTCTCACAACTTTCGGCAAACATTGGACATTTTACAATAGGGTTATTCATGCGACACAGCGGCTGTGTAAAGTTTTACAACGGCGATTCCATTTTCGGCTACGCTCCCGTGAAAATAAGGTTCGTTATGTCTTCCTCTCCCTCCGTGAGATTGTCACCGAATCAGAAAGATACGCCTTTAAGCCAGCAATGACACCGAATAATTGCAACTAATAATTGTGCAAAATGACCCCGATTTTACAGGTTTGTAAAAAGATAGGGAAATAAGCAATCGTCGATTACAATGCACACGGCTTGCAAAATGAATTGCGATACCTAAAAATCAAAGTTGTGCATAGGTAACAATCGAATAAATTGCGTTGAGGAATGATAAAAGACTATGACCACGTCTCGGTAATCACAAGTCTCTTTTACACCAAAACTGAATCATTATCTCTTTTGACATTATCCTAAATAGGATACTTTATGGCGACCACTATTTATTATTAATTTCGGCATCATCCATTGATAAAGGTATATGGCAAGAGTGTAAATATTTAAATGGTATGCAAATTTGAAATTCAAATTTTGTTTTGTAGTTGTTTATCTTTAGCGTGAGGATTACTTATTTAAGTTACATCCGGATTCGACATGTTTTAAATCACTTAACACTTCTTGATATTCATTTGTTCTTGCAAGGTTTACCGTCAAAGTTCATTACCTTTGTTTATTCCAACTCTTGAGGTCCGAATCGGTTACGTACAATTTCACCCTCTACTAGAGATTCAATTACGATACGCAATTGCCGCGAAACACATGTTTATATATGTACATATACATGCTCGGATATGTATTCAGAGTGTCCTTCGGGTACATGCGTATTCACAGAGGTGACATGTTCGTGGACCGACAAGTTTCCGGCTCGATATCTATTCATACGAATCCAGTATGAGAAACCACTTCACCTATGCCTCCCATGAGGTCAGAGGTCGAAGACATAATCTGAAAACGTATCGTCAAATATTTTAAAATCACCCTCTTCTTAGATTTATTTTCCCTCGGTTCTACCTTAATCTCAAAATTGTATTCTTTTAATTTCCTATGTTTATTAATTCTTTCAAATTAACCTTCCCGCTTTATTTCCTTCGCGTTGAAAATTTGGACCCGCACTAAAAAGTGCGTTATTTTAATCTCGATGGTTCTAAAATTAATTAAAAATTATTAATTAATTTTTCTTTCTTCATCGAAGAGAGCTTAATCGACCTGTGCAAAAAAAGAGAGGAGAGGTTGAAAGTTGTCTTGTACTAAAAAGTACTTTACTTTAATCTCGATGGTTTCAAAATGAATTAAAAATGATTCATTAATTTTTGTTTTTTCATCGAAGAGAGCTTAATCGCCCTGTGCGAAACAAGAGAGGGCAAATAGAAATAACTAATTGTATTTATGTATTTCAATGTCGTGAGTAAATTAATTACGTTTTGGAATGAAATTGGAATATGGAAGCAAAGTGTTTGCGCTTTAGGGCAGTCTAGAAAGAGGTGAAAATTAAATCGTGTTTCGGGTAAGGTGGGCTCATTGGAGGAATAAATTTTGTATAAAAATGGAGGTAATGCGAAGGTGCTACACTCGGAAGGGGAGAAAACGGAGGGAGATGAAGAGAAAGCGGGGAAGTAGTTTTTCTTTCAATAAAAACTGACTTGCCGGGGGAGAACAGGAAAAGTATGTACGTTATATCGCCAAATGCAGTTTTCATACGGTTCCTCGAGCATTTTTCACCCCCTATTCGGAAAAGCTCCAGCGTTCTATTTCGCGAGGAAAATGTTTCACAATTTCCGCGTTTGGCACCGTCCATGCTAGTCGACGCCTAATGAAACGAAAGATCTTTCGGCATATTCGAGAAATACCGAAACTGAACGAACGTTCGTCAACAAAAATTCTACACAAAATGATTTATATCAAGTCCTCCGAAATAGAATTTCACAATAAGCATGGGAAATCAATTTAGAAGTGGCACGTAAGTGTCACCTGATGGGTCAATCGTGTATGAAATTTCTATCCTGGTGTACAGAATTGTTTGAGTAGCGATAGAATTTCAAACAATGCGGTACTTTAATTAAGAAGAAAAGTTTCACGAACGAGATGTCTCAGACAGCACTTTTAAATTACCTTAAACATGTATTTACTAATGCATTAAGAAATTTCAGCTGGTTGAAAAAATAAATTTACCCATTCTATTAAATGTATACTTCTTATTAACAGAATATTACCCTACGTGTATTCATTTTGTTACATTTGCTTCATACAGGCTTGTTCTCCAATTACCCAGGAGAACTTTTATTCCCCAAATCGGATGATGAATTCGGTACAATTTGCATAGTTATACTTGGTGCATATTTTAAGTACTCCGGATAGAAAAAAGGGTTGCCATAAAAGATGCAAAGGTTCCCGTAAGGGTGATAACGTCCTCAGGGGCGGCAACGCGGATGTATTTAGTTTTTTCCCTTTCGCCGGGATTACATCTAAATCGAAAGTCGATAAATCTCGAGAAAGTAGTCCCGCTCGCGTCCCCGAGGAAAGCCGAGATCGAGTTTGCATGTTGGTGGCAACGGAACCACAATAGGTCTGGTCTGGAGTTCTTCTAAAGCACTCTAACTTCGTAAGTCTAAGCGATCTCCGCGGTTAAGCATCGTTGACCGCAATTACAACTTGAATGGGTCACCGAAGAAAGCTCGTTCAACCTTCCGGAACCTTTCTCAAGAATTTCCCCCGCAGAGAAAAACCTATAAATCGAGGGAACGAGACTCGTGCTTGAAATCATACCTATGGGACAATTAGCCCAGAAACTTTTCCCTGACATTTCCTGAACAGAGATTATAAAAATTCTACTAACAAGGAAGGTATCCCAGATCGATCTCTCCGATTTCATTTCTTTTATAATATGTTATAGTAGACTAAAAACTAAGCGACAGGTATTTTTTTTTTATCTGACATTAAACACTGTAAGGGGGTGAAACCACTATCCGAAGTAAGGCATGTCAAGGGGCGATTTTTCAGTTTCGCCCACAAGAAGATATTTTTTAACCAATCCACCTGGAAAAGCTTTCTCATAACGAGAAATGAAAAATATAATTTTCTGAATTAAAAAGGAAAAAAAATTAAAGGGTGAGCCCCTAAATATGATTACTTTGCATGGTGGTTTCACCCCCGACAGTGAGTATCAGAAATCATAAATCGAGGGGATTTATCGCGTTTTACTTACTTTACTTTTTTTCTTAATTATCTTTTTACCAATTTATTTTACCGACGTCGATTAAATTTCTCGACTCTATTTAATTGTTTTTAACAATTCGGATGCGACACCTTTGGGTGCACAATGGTTCTGGATACGTTTCTCGAAAGGCTTCCAGCACTTTGTACATTCATGACAGAAGGACATGGCAGAAAGAGCAGTGATAGGATTTCATATAGGTCGCGATATATTGGAACTCCGGCTGTGTTTATTGCATATCAGTCCAGGTGAGCGAGAGAATTGAACCAGGGCAGAAACGCCAATGGAAACTTGACCCGGTATTTTATAATACGATATATTTCCTCATAAAATGTTTTGCGCAACGAAATTAGATACAGAAATCTGGCATAAATATTTTATATCTGAATATACCACCCGGAATATTTTGAAACGTCAATCGTTTCAAGTGAACTGGAGTCGGACTTATAAATTGGTTTGCATGTAAATCATTTCATTCAAAAGTTAGCATTGATTATTTTATAAGTGATAACCGCGGAGATTGATTTTGGAGAGCGCACTATTTGATATTTTGAAATAAAATATGAAGGTCTGAAGGGCTCTTTTCATTTTATTTAGAGAGTTTGTCGTTGGATTTGAACAGCGAGATATAGTGGTGAGATATAGTCTTTCAAAAGTCAGCATTGATCATTTTATAAGTGATAACTGCGGAGACTGATTTTGGAGGGCGCACTATATGGTATTTTGTAATGAAATGTGGGGGTCTGAAGGGTTCTTTTCATTTTATTTAGAGAGTTTGTTGTTAGATTTGAACAGCGAGATATAGTGGTGAGATATAGTCTTTCAAAAGTCAGCATTGATCATTTTATAAGTGATAACCGCGGAGACTGATTTTGGAGGGCACACTATATGGTACTTTGAAATAAAATATGGGAGTCTGAAGGGTTCTTTTCATCTTATTTAGAGAGTTTGTTGTTGGATTTGAACAACGAGATATAGTGGTGAGATATAATCTTTCAAAAGTCAGCATTGATCATTTTATAAGTGATAACTGCGGATACTGATTTTGGAGGGCGCACTATTTGGTATTTTGAAATGAAATATGGGAGCCTGAAGGGTTCTTTTCATTTTATTTAGAGAGTTTGTCGTTAGATTTGAACCGCGAGATATAGTGGTTTTGTATTAACCCAGGAGGAAACGGGATATCGATTATTTACAAATGGCTGCCTCTTGATTCTTCTCCCTCGCCCGGTCACCGGAACGTCGCCCCATGCCGCTCTGAAAATGCTTCAATCTCCGTACTCCACTGGGAATTACCGGTGCATGAATTAAAAATTGAATTTCAATTGAGCCTGCATTTATCCACGCCGAGGGTGGTTGAGTACAAAAAGAGACTGACATCCTGGCACGCAGAAATTTCTCTCGTCCTTACGCGCAGAAGGTCGCAATACAAAAACCGCAATTGCAACAATCGATACCAATGCTGATCGAATTTTTCCACTTAACTGGGAAACTCGTTTTTGGTTTCTAGTTTAATGTAGTAATTAATGATCGTTCTGACAATCATATTTAGATTCTTTGAGACACTTCTTATTCCAGATTAAAATTCTTTTTTGCCTCAAGGAAGTAGACACCCTGGGGACCATTGAAATTGTTGCACCAAAAATTGAAAATAGGAATGGTATTCATAGTTTTAATTGCTACAGCTGAGATTAGGAATTTCCTTGGTACCATGCATTTCTTATGTATCAGGGTAGCAACTGATAGCTCGGAAAACAGTTTTATAAATGATGTATTAATGTGAAATATGTTTATGAGGTTAATTCAATATTGCAATTAATTCAGACTTGGTTACGTACTTGCTATGAAATGAAAACTGGATTTAGTGGTCCTCGGGACATAAATTTGATGCAACGGAATAATTGAAGTCACTATTTACTTCAGGTGAAGTAAAAAGCCCGACGGGGATACCTTAGAAGGGAAAACCAGGTTTTAAATTTTGAGCACCCGAGATGTCCCATTTTCCTTGATGAAATTTTTGAGTGAGCACAAATGTCATTACTCAACTCTGCCCCAGTTTCTTCCAGAAACCGTGCCGTCTTCCCAGCGGGCAGAAATCTTCGTAATTATCACAGAATTCAGTCAAGGGATTCAAAATAAAATATCCCTTTCTTGGCAGTTCCGTATATTGCGGAAAACTTCACTCCTCATTATTTCCCGTTAAAATGAATTTCTAAATTTATGGTTCCATACCTGAACTGCCCATACAGTTGTAAGGTTATTCAAATGTAAAAATTTCAACCGCGCTACGAGCATTCTATATTTCTAAGGGTTAGAAAACATTTTCTAGACGAGACCGTACGTATGACGTTTCCAAGTTTTGGAAAGATCGATGAAAATCAGCCACGGAAGGGGTTAAGGGACGAACTCCAAATCTTTTCCTTTCCTCCGTTAAGATGAAATGAAACACGTCGAGGAACTTGATCGACGTCGATAAAGAAGATTTTTCTAAATACCTCCGTTGCCGACGTTCGTTTTTATATCGACAGTTGTGCCAAATTATATTGGGTATTGTACTAAATAACATACTCCACCTGTCGTTTTCGTACAATAATTATAAAGAAATCCAAGAAAAACTCCAGAAATCCTCTGGATTCATGGTTTCAAAGGCCTAATTGATTACAGAAAGACCCCCTGCGCCATCTGTGATTTCCAGGTCAATTACATTTTCACTCCGAGACCTCGTATTCCCATCGTTTTAGCATAGAAGCGCATAAAACACTTTCTTTGCCTTTATCGCGTTGAAATGCGAGTTTATCGATTACCAGAGTGTTCTAAATTGTCGTAAAATTGTCCTGACCCTTTCGTTTCTCATATCAGAGCCTTCCATAATTGTATATGGATCGAAATATGAGAGCGCGACGGCATTTTGGTTTTGGCCTGGGCTAAGTTAAAAAATTTTTTCCAAAAGTACAAATTTTCAATGTATCAGGACAATTCTTAGATTATCACGAGTCATGTGTCAAAGTTTCGGACAGTTTGGTCCAATACCCTTAAAAAAAAGTGTTGTACTCGAATCGACTGATTTGAAGGGGGTTTCACTTCACCTTAATGTAAAACTTCATGCAGTCATTAGTAAAGTTAACGTTTTTACGCCTTCCTAATTTCATTCAAAATTAAGTTCCCCGGTAAAGTTAAAAATTAAAAAAAAAATTCCAAATTTTCAACATGTCAGGACAATTCTTAGATGATCATGAGTCATGTGTCAAAGTTTCGGACAGTTTGGTCCAATACCCTTAAAAAAAAGTGTTGTATTCGAATCGACTGATTTGAAGGGGGTTTCACTTCACCTTAAAGCGTGGAGGTATATAAACTCACGGAACGAAAAAAGTTCGCAGTGTTTATGCAAGGGAATGTTCTCAAAGTATTTGCGGAAAATGAAGTGAAGAGCCGCGAAAAATATCTAATGCCCTCTCCCCGCGAAACCGCATCCTTCTCTTCTTTTATACAAGAAGTTTGTATACATGTACAGCCCCGGCCTTCCTGACCCAAATACGCGAATGTATTAATTGCGCGCGAAAACGTCGGAGGTCGCAAATATTTAGCCACTCAGGGTGAGCAATGTTAAAAGCAAAGTCCTCCACGAGAGGGAGGAGCAATTCCGCCCTCCGACATTTAATAAAGGGGAACGATCTTCTGAAAAGTCTGTTCGCTCCGGAACTGACTTTTCCATGCGGTCGAAATGTGGAAAAGGAATAGATGGGATAAAATAAACTCGCATTTTTCAAATTACATATGCATGCGCTCATATGTATTTGGCGTTCCGTTGTTCCGTCTTTATCCGTAACATAAATATTTGCCTAGATTTGAGAAATCGAACGTAGAAAATTTGAGGTTCATGACAACTGCATTAATATATAAAACGACAAAATCACAATGCAACAAAAATTAACATGCCGTGTGTGCACATTTGGCGTGAAATTCTGTGAAGGTTCGCGATAATAAGAAAACAGAAAAATGAGATAAAACATACCCGCTAAGCGGATCTGCATTTCCGGCGAGCTTCTCTTTTTATCCAAATTTTGACCCAGATTTCGGGAATTGATTTTACTTAGCGGAAAATTTGAGGCTCACGGTAACTGGATAAATCGACGAAATAATGAAATCCTCTAGTAAAGAATATTGCACGTGAAATTCCCCATGAAAATTGTGCGCGATACAATACGTAATATCGTTCCCCCCGTTGATAAACATTTTCCCATTAATCAACATCGACCTTTCCGAATTAATAAAATTCATCCGAGAAGATCCAATCCACCGGCAGAAATTTAGTTACCGACATAGAGAGCGAGGCTTCATACGAAGAAAGTTTCGAGCTTGATATCGAGAGCACTACAAGAATACGATAAACTTCCACCCTCCCTAAAATACCGATAGCGAGATAACGTATCGTTTCCGCATAGAAACTTTGGGATATCAGTTGAGGATCCTGGAGGAGTTCCGATTTGACGAGGTTATCCCGATGAATTCCGGCTAGAGTTTGGCTAGATATCTTCGATAAACCCGAAGACGATGGACGTCATGGGCAATGGGTCAAGCCGCGTTCGGGAGGCGAAGGAAAACTCCTGCCCAGTTAGCGGGAGAGCTCTCGAGGACTTGATGAACGAGGCACGTTTCGGTTATTCGATTCCTCGAAAAAGTACACTCGACTTGGTCACTTCCGGACACGGGGCCGAAAGTTCGCGTTAAAAGCTTCTTCCATCCTCAATGTGAGCCAAAGCGAGCAATGCGATCTCGCCGAAACCTCGGCCGGAGCCGCAGCATCCCTCGTCGCTGGACCACCAGAGAGAAGGAGGCGACCCGGTAGCTCGCAGGGTGTTTTCTGGATTTCCCGGCTTCCTCTTTTTCTCGCTTCCGTGTATCTTCTTGCCTCCCCGTTCTACTGGATCGATTACGAGTCGGTAGATCGACCGGAAATCTGCCATCGAGACGAATCGTGCGTTTAAGCGACGAATTATAGAGCGAGGGTGCGGACGCGGCTCCTCGTTTCGACGGCTCCAAGCTTGCCTAGGATGCTCGACTTTCCCTTTCTCCGGGGTTTCGTCTTTATCTGGAAGAGTGTCGGAGATACCGAAGAGCTTCTTCCATCCTCAATGTGAGCCAAGGCGAGCAACGCGATCTCGCCGAAACCTCGGCCGGAGCCGCAGCATCCCTCGTCGCTGGACCACCAGAGAGCGGGAGGCGACCCAGTAGCTCGCAGGGCGTTTTCTCGATTTCCCGGCTTCCTCCTTTTCTCGCTTCCGTGTCCCTTCTTGCCTCCCCATTCTACTGGATCGATTACGAGTCGGTAGATCGACCGGAAACCTGCCATCGAGACGAATCGTGCGTTTAAGCGACGAATTATAGAGAGAGGGTGCGGACGCGGCTCCTCGTTTCGACGGCTCCAAGCTTGCCTAGGATGCTCGACATTCCCTTTTCCCGGGTTTTCGTCTTTATCTGGAAGAGAGTCGGAGATGCCGGATAAACGATTGAACGAATGGCCGACTGGGAGGGAGAATTCTAGGATTAAATCATTCCTGGAAGTACCAGGGGGCTTCGGGATGGTGTTTGACGTTTATTGTCCTCGGAATGCTTGCTCTTCCGGGTAGGAGGTATTTAACGCGGGCAAAGGGCTTTTGAAAATTATTTACGGGTGTCCTAAGAATCTGCGATTTATTTATTGCCGCCTGATTTTCCTAGGTCCTTGGGAAAGTCTTCAGGAAAGGAGAAAATGCGCATAATCGAAAAATAATGACGGTGGGTGGCGATAGGGAAAAGTAGGGCCTCTCAGGGCCAGGATATTGAAAAGTTATCGTTACTTCGGTGAAGTACGATAGTTTAACAAAAGATCGAGACGCTGCTTCGCGATCTATAAGTGAGATTGTGGACTCGTGATGATTAAAAGTTGGCAAAAATATTCTTCACCGAAATTTGCCCAGATATCCTGCGATAACTACATCAATCGTTCTTCTTGACTGTATATTTGGTATAGTCGGATTCTTATCAAAAGTAAAATTGATTATTGATTATATCTTTATCGCGTGGAGACTGTGCACCCGTTTTTACAGATGTTGCTTATCGACAACGCTATTTATGATAAGGCGCCTTGGGGTCACGAGACCCACGGTATTGTTTAGACTCCCCCATAACTTTTTTGGACAAAATATTTTTATCGGGGGACGTAAAGCACCAATAAAGTACTCAAAGTTGGAATAGAGGATCAAATTAAGGTGATACGATACAGACCCTAGAAATAACTGTTACCTATTCCAAAAATCTAGGTAACCGAAGATAAATCAGACAACAAAGTTCACGGGGTATTAATGTTGCACCTTTTGATGGATCCCCAGTGTCCCTCGTCAAAAGTATACTTTTTGACATTCATATTCAGAATGACAGAGTTTATCGAAGATCCGGTGAATCCAGCGACCAGGATGCCCAGACTATATCCAACGAAAGAACGGCACAGAGAATGTGACCAGACAGAGAGTCGGGCTTTTTACGAAGTCGTTGTGTCGCATATATCCGACTTTATGACAAGTTTTACGCTAGTCTTGCTGGCCACGATGAGCAGGGAGGATGGTCTCGCTCCGGGATTTCGCAATATCGAAATTGAGGATACAGCAGCGCTCCCGGGAGTGAGACCATCCATGTTTTTTTCTTCCAACTCGGCTCGCTCTCTTTCACGGCCATCTCCGGTCTCATAAATCTCGATGACCTCTCTGAACAAACTCGAGTCGGCCGATAAAGTCGGCGTCGTCGCAATTTCGACGCTGCCATCGACGCGTCGCGTGATTGTGACCGATCTTTCCACGATCTGCTCTCGCAAAGTCTCCCCGTGGAGGGCAAACTCATAACCGAGTTGCGTATCCGCATGTTCCTCCAAAGCATGTTTTCATTAACTGCGACGACCGTAGCTTGCGAAGTCGCACCTTATATCACTTTCATTAAGCCAATGCCCGCACACCGATTGCGCAATAAAATGCTGAGAATTGGATCTGCAAGGGATCGTACCCTTTCCTTAATTGAAAAGGTCCATCAGCCAGTCGGCTCGTCTCCTCTAAGCCTCCCCGGGTTTTCTGCCGTTTAACGTCACATCAAGTGCACTTTATTACATATTGCATAATTTCCTACGGTGGCAGGTCATTTTTCTATCCCGTAAATTACCTCGGCGTTTCCCATGAAAAAGCGGCCATGTGTTCGGAAGGCTCGTTCTGCCATTCATTTCCAGGCTCCGAATTCGTTTCCCTATCCCCTATTATTCCTGGGAAGATTTTCTTCCGCAGCTGTTCCAGAAGGCAATAAAGCCTCCTCTATACCCTCTTTTGCCGAAGCTCGTTGTGCAGTCACTCTAGCAATATGGCTAAAGTGACTTCTCTCTCTTTTCTCTCACTCCAGCGTACCTCTGGGTCCATCCTTCTTCCCCCGAGCATGCCGAGTCGCATCTTAGTGGAGTCTGCCCGTTATTGATGCGACCGGCCCGAAGGAAAGGCGAACGATCGAGAGGTGCTGCTCAAAGGAGGAAAGAGGATACTAAAAGGGATGAAAGAACAAATCGTCTGGCGGTGCTTGCTTCCGATATAGGAGACTTAATGGATTAGCTGCATTCACGGCATTCTGCATTTCTATCTGCAGATGCATCTAGAGAGCAGGAAACCGCGTTAGCGTCACCCAGTGCCAGATAGTATCTGTCGGCACCGATCAGCATTAAAAAATATCGGCAAGCAGCTCCTGTTATCTAGCGTTTATCAGCGATGACCATCCAGCAAATCTTGAAAATAACTACCACTAGTTAGCGCTAGCTAGCACCAATTGAGAGTACAAGATAACCAATCGAAACCATTCGGAACAAACCAGGCCACCCAAAACCATCTCGGACCTATCAGAGCTAGTCTGTACCAATCAAACGTCACTCAGGACCAGCCAGTAGCGTTATTCAGGATCTGAAGTTAATCAGCCAGAATTGAGCATCAATTGTCAGCATCAACCAGAAATTAGCCAGCACCATTTAGGACCAGACAAGTTGGTCAGAACTAGCTGGCACCTGTCAACGTCAACTATCGCCAAACATTACCACTCAACGACCAGACAGAACCAAGCATGTCATCGAGGATTAGCCAATATCAGTCAGTACCAGCTGAAATGAACTAAGACCAATGAGGATCATCCAATAGCAGCTGATGGAACCGATTGGGCCTACCTCATCCATCTCTTCGCACTTCTGGCCAGGCATAAGTGTGCTGATTTATCGACCATTTTGACAAGCGTACCGGTCTTCAATGTACACGTGAAGGCACAGGTTCTAGTGTTTACGAGTAACTGATTTCCGCTTCCGCCGGAATCGAGACGTCCGAGCTGTTACGCTCTGACGCGAGGAAAAGCGTTTCCTGGGGATGGGGTGCGACGATTGACGCGCAAGGCGACGCGAAACCTCAGGCTTTCAGTCGATTTATTTCCTTTTCTCACGCTCTGAAAAGAGGAAGTTGGATTTCCTCCTTCTCGAAGGGGTTATGAAATCCGAGATACGGAAGTCCAAGGTTTTCTGAGATCCCCATATATCTGATTTGATAACCTCTTTTGCGAAACGGAAATGCAAGTTTTTCTTTTTTATTCACGCAAAAGGCACATAAACTCCTCTAAAGTCCTGAGAATTTATTATAACCCTAAAAAATATGTTTAGTTACCTTAGAGACTACTTTACTCGGCTCTTTATTCTTTTGTGTGGCTTGGACTTGGACAGCATAGTGTCGAAGAAATTGGGGAATGAAGACTTGCGCGGATCGAAATTCGACCAAGTCGCTGCCAAGAGTAATCCAGTAACTTATCATGGTTCTACTTTGAAAATCAGGAAGTGACTGTCCCAACATTTGCTTACGTCAGCCTGACTCGACCTGAAATTATGCCAAAAATGAGAGTTTTTGGCGCGCACACCCCATTGTGTAATCGAGGTCAGGACAGAGCTTTTCCATGTCAAGTCCTATCCAGACTAATTGATTCGAGGCGCATTATTGATCATGAACTGGTTGATTTCTGCAAAACGAAGCAATGATAATGATGAAAATTCATCCAATTTTAATAATTTCCCCTTCAATGATATCCTTTTAGCAGGGACTCGGTTCTCGAGTTTATACGATCAATTTTCCCATACGAAATTGACAATTTCATATGAGACTTTCAAACGGTGACCAATGACTCGACTTTTCAGCAATGCAATAGTGTTCATGCAAGTCTATTCGTACGTGAAAAAAATCCAGATGAACTGGTGAATCGGGTCCCAGGTTGCTCGAATATGGTCATCGGCATTGCTGCCTCCTGTATGGTCGAGAAGGACTTTTCCATTAAAAAAGACCAAGGTTACCTCAGCAGGGAGCATTGGTAAAAAATCAGGAGCTACCCGTGGAGCAGCTTCCTCGAACTTAACCACTCAGCGACCCCTAACTGTTTTCCTCCTCGAAGGCACTCGCCCAGTGGGGTAGAGTACCTCTTCGGGGTGGAGGAGCCCCCACGATCCGCCACGTTACAAGTTCTATATACAGGGGTTCACCGCCTCTTCTACAGGCAACACCCGACGTTTCAAATCATCTGTAATCACATTCTGAACACCGATTCATTTGGCGCATCATCGACCGTGATTAGCACCCCAATCCCTTCGATGAAGTCTAACAAGGAAAGTATCCCAGGTCGATCTCTCCGATTTGATTTCTTTTATAATATGTTATAGTAGACTAAAAACTAAGCGACAGGTATTTTTTTTTATCTGCCATTAAACACTGTAAGGGGGTGAAACCACCATCCAAAGTAAGGCATGTCAAGGGGCGATTTGGCAGTTTCCCTACAAGAAGATAATATTTTTTAACCAATCCACCTGGAAAAGCTTTCTCATAACGAGAAATGTAAACTATAATTTTCTGAATTAAAAAAGAAATTAAGGGGTGAGCCACCCCTCACAGGCCTTACTCTGGATGGTGGTTTCACCCCCTTAAAGTGCTTAATGGCAGATAAAAAAAATACGTGTAGCTTAGTTTTCAATCTACCGTAACATATTATAATAGAAATCACATCGGAGAGATCGACCTGGGATACCTTCTTTGTAAGAAGTGATCAAGAATTAGAGCCAACATTTTATAGGTTTGGCAATTCCAGGGACTTTGGCGGTACATTTAAAATAAAACGGTCTCTTTTTAAGCCTTATGTATCTTAAGATCACTGGATAACTAGACACAATTTTCTTTTATTTACAACTAGTTTTTCTTCTGGGTTCGCACAGGAGCCAGGAAAGCGCTCTCCATGGCCGTTTATTTGTCAACTTGCTGCATTAAAGTTCTTATCACTCGGCTCCCTCTTCATAAATTGACCGGGCTCGTGTTATATTTTGATTACAATTTGGACTGCATGGGTATTAATGAATATTTTACTCTTTTTACCCCATCCACCCTCCTGCGTCGGTGAACCGATGATTGGATAACAAGGTTTCGACGAGCAGCTTCGCGTAACGACATCGAAGACACTGGAACTAATTGATACTTTTATTCATTAATGAGCTTACCGGGGAGATAGAGCAATAAAAAGAAGCCTATGTTCTTGGCAAGATCATAAGGCAGATATCCGTTCACCATCATAAGGAAAACATCCGATCAAAGAGTCGGTCCTGTCACAATCGAGATTACCTCAAACTCCTAAACACCCTTTCGCTCTTCAATATAGATCAATACAATTTATACTTCATCAGTAGAGAAGTTTAAATTGTATAGATGTAGATGGATAGAAGAAAAGCATCTCGACCTTTCAAAGAACAAACCTTTTTGCGCTTAGACCAACGACGAATAAATAAATAAATATATGTAACGTATATATCGCATTACGTATTCGCGAAAAATCATACCTAGATCGATTTTACTGGAATTTTAGTTTCCCTGGGAAAAGAATAAAATTCCGAGGATGCAACGACGAAATACAATTACTGCCAGTTTCCCTCAACGTGACGAACCGTACGAGGCAACACGATCCGATATTTCGGGTAACCAGAGCTTCGGATAAAAAAAAAACATTTTTTTACGATTAGTTGACGTTCAAATAATTGACGTTTTACTGCATGGCGGTTTTCCTGCGGCGGTATATCCAACATCGTTTGGACACTTCCATATACATCCGTGGACGTCGAAAAACCGCACATATCAAGTGGAAAAAAATACTCCCCGTGCAATAACACACAGCAAACCCACAGTAATCACCCATCACGATGAACATGACATCAAAGTGTCAAAGAAAAACTTTATATAAACATGTCCTAACCACCCATGCGAGGAACACAACAAAGTACCGATGCAAATTCTTGTTCCGCACCACGTAAAAGGTGGAGGGTATGATTTAAAATTACAATGACGTCCTCTTCCGAAGAGTCACATTTCTATTTTCCGTTTCCTCCTTCTACGGTGCTATTCAGATATTTCGAGACACTTGGTGATATTCTTCAACTCTTGAAAAGAAGACATCCACGAAAGGAATTATCGTCGAATCAGGAAAGCTTAATGCACTACGACATTAATTAGTAGACAAATGAACTGGTAAACACATAAATGAGTAACGGGCGTGACCGCCACCTTTTGCAATCAAGACTCTCACTTCATTCATAATTCATTCATAACTTCATTGAATTTCCACCACGCACAAGTTTAAATAAGAACAAGAAGAATTCCTTGTACTAATAGTATAACGGATAGAGACTACAATTTGTCGATGTGAATTCGCGGTACAATCGCGTGTCCGGGCTACGCCCTAAGTCCCAGGGGGCCGACAAAACATCCGAATTGTTCGAAGTCCTAGTTGAGTCTAAATCTTAAAAAATATGGAAAGTTGCATTCTCGATGCACTTTCTTCCCTTTCCTCTGTCGAAACCTAGGAAGGGATGCACTTGGGATGCTGAGCCCTGATTGGCTGAGTTTAGGATAGCATCTCCCAAAGGTTCGTTTCTCCAGGACGGCACAGACTTCCTCGAATCCTGGAGAAGGTCCGCGATGTCTGTCAGCCATACGATACCCTTTGGAAATGCGTCGCCATGGCAGACCCTGAAGTGGCCACTTTGAAGACCCCCCTGATCGGGGTCATAAATTCCGAGTCCTTTCTTTAGCTATTTTCTAACCATGTGCAGGACCCTCCTTCGAGAAAGAGTGCCTCGCATTGTCCATAGCCAAATGTTGCTCAAATGTTCTTCAGGTCGCCTCACTCCAATTAGATGGTTCAACATATTACCTGTAATGAAGACATTCAATTCTGGATACCGACACGCGTTTCGGGAATTTCTAACCGGGTGTGAAAAGTTCAAGCACCTGGATCCACTGATTCGTTCTCTTTGCAGACATAAGCGAGACCATTGTTCGCTTTAAACGAAGCGGAAAGCAAGATCGAAGCTGATCGGGATTGCTGGGACGTTTGCAGTGTGTCTCGTCGAGTAGCTCGTGAGAGAATTCCGGCAAAGGCAGGATGCTCGTTTCGAGAGCAGTTTCCAAGGTGGTGCATTTAACCGATCCTTTCATCTCA
This sequence comes from Orussus abietinus, assembly GCF_000612105.2. Taxonomy (NCBI): domain Eukaryota; kingdom Metazoa; phylum Arthropoda; class Insecta; order Hymenoptera; family Orussidae; genus Orussus; species Orussus abietinus. The sequence goes on from NW_019394258.1 coordinate 1,153,008, forward strand.
CCCCTCATACAATCGGACATGGTCGCGTGAATGAAGTCTAATTTTTCGTGGGTCCTCCAAACGTCGCAATGACCACTCTCACCACATATCGATCCACCCCTGACCAATAGCCCGATTTCCTCCTATCTCTCGCAACCCCTACCGCGCGCTTAATCCCTGACAGAATAAAAATTGCCTCGGTTTCATTCACCCTTGATACCTCTATTAGCTCCCTCTCGTGACTCAGAATTATCCCCTTAGTGGCCTCATTATGTGTCGAAATCTTCTACCTGGTATATCTCAGATTTATGATAAGGAGAATATACTCGGCCGGACCTTTACGTACCCTCTTATCGTTAGATTTCGATATTGACGTCGTTTATAGACAATCTTGGGATTTTCTTCGTCAGGAAAGTACTCTCTATTGATTGTGAACAATTTCTGTTTAACTTTGAAGACTCTTTAAATTGATTTTAGACTTGCTTAGACAGTCTACCGCAGACGATTCGGAGTGGATCACATTTCCAGGAAAGAAACAAACATGCATTCATTTACCTGGGATACGCATTATTTATGTTGTTTTTATTCACTAGGTTGCGATAATAATGATGTCCCTAAGTTTTTTCATTGTAATCTTACACCTTTTGTTTGATCATACACAGCTTAAGGGGATGTGAATGTGACATCTGATGGGCCAATCATTCATGAAGCTTTTCTCCGAATTAGGTGTACCGAATCATTTCAAACTTAACCACGTGAATATGAAGACTATAAGGAAGGTCCTAACATTCGTGAAATTTTGTGTCTTATACAAAATAAATAAAAAATTGAAAATGGGTATCAAGACCTTTCTTATGGTCTCTATATTCGCGTTGTAATGTTCGAAGCGATTTGGTACACCCAATTCGGAGAAAAGTTTGATAAAAGAAGACCTCTTTGACGCCACTTGCCCATCAGCTTAAGAAAGTTCTGCAGAAAAAGTAGGCAATTCTTACCTTAAATCTCATTCTTTCAGGGCAGATCTTGAATTTGATCGTTATTTTACGCATGTTTCTTAACTCTAGTAATTGGGTAAACGAATTGGTGCTTTTCTTCGCATTGAGACCGTTTTTGGGATTATGCGGAACTGGTCAGATTAAGGATATGCTTTGACACGAATGGCTTTTAACGCTGTATGAGGCAGAGCCAGGGTGATCATACGATCGAGAAGCGAGGCCGAAATAACAGAAGTCAAGTTAAAGTAAAGAAACAGGGTCGGTAATACATCAAAGTGCAAACGGTAGAGGGTTCTAAATCTGCCATCCGAATGCACCGGATCAAAGAGTGAAGATTCCGGATCGATCGCACATCCGTAGCTTAAATTTGCGCTTCGCTTAAATTTGCGCTTCACTTAAACTTCGACCGAACGTCTATTTGGGGATCCTGATTAGCTGATACGAGAGATCTGACTGACACGAACAATAAAAGTACTCCAGTGTACCTGATATTTTAATCACACCTTTGATTAATTAGTACCACGTAATCCGAGATCCAACAACAAGCACCAATCGGTGGAGATAAGAATTAATCACCGATATCACGGAGATTCTGTTCACAAGTCCAGATTGTCAGGATTTCAAATTCACAATGCAAAGTAAGAACGTAAAATAAACAAAGCATTCCTTTTGACGCTATTTTCACAAGCACTCGATGCATGAAAATAATTAGGCATGATGCATAAGCTAAGGTACGTGATTAGCGTTTCTACTGTTTTTGATCCCTTTGTTCCGATTTCTAACATTTGTTCGATGAAATTATGCAATTGTTTCCAGCACATGATTCAGAGATGGACCAAGTAAACTCTTCCTCTAGAAGTCTTTGTTTTTATCCTAGGTAACCGAATAACGCAAAAACTCCTTTGCAACCTTCCGTTTGTTGCAATATCGCGCACTTCATTTGCGTTAAGGGTAAATAAATGGTTAATTGTTTGGTGTGGTTAAATTCGGTGCTGGGTCAGAGATCGAAATCCCACCGAATTCACGGACCGTTCAACCGTTTACGTTTGCTAGCACATAGGACGGAGATCTTGTGTTCCTAGGGCACAATCCTAGAAATTTCACTCGAGGAGGTGTACACCTGGGTTCCCCAGAGTCCAACCAAATTCCCTAGGTCCTAGGGCTTTGGCAGTTGACGATCCCAGGGCGGTTCTCGGGCGAATCCCGACGTGGAGTTCGAGCAGAATGGCTGACAACAATTAAATTGGAAACTCGGTGTAGGATAACGAATGTGCGTTTCGCTTGCCAGCTGTGAGGTGCGAGCAAGGGTCCCACCTAAAGGGTGTAACTAGACTGCAATCGATTGCACGGAAATAATCAGGGTTCCCGATATCAGTGCTCCGATACTCGATACTGTTGGCAATCGGTCGAAGCATTGCACATATTGGATTGATTAAAAAGTCTTGCGGCACTCGCAAACCAATTTTGAGATACGTTTGTGTATACTGAATCACATCTTCAGCCAATGATGTACCTTCCATATATATTCAATATCTGTGGCATTTACTCAGGAAATCACGGATTTTAATGCTCGGCATCACGTGGAAATCGTACACTGATAAAAATCGATCGAAATGTAAAACGGAGGAATTAGAAATTAGGAAATGTATAAACACTCCTAACATTGTATGTTTGCCTCTCACGTCTTATAACATGAGAAATTAATATCATTTAACATTTGAATGCGTACGGGCTCCAAGAGAATTTATATCTACAAACATGTCCGTGTCGTAGAGTCTGCTTGGTGTGCTTTTGTTTATTTATAGAGGGATGCTCGTACTTTGTATGCCGTAATGGCTATGTGTACCGTGGTATTTTATACCGAATGGGATATGTAGTGGATGCTGGTTTATGTGGGACATACATCTATTACACGGAGTAGGAGCAGACTACTTGAGTTGCAATACAAAACTCGTGAAAATATCGTAAGGTGTTAAAGCATAAAGTTATTCCTAATTGTCAAAGGAGATCAAATTGAAAGGAGTAATTAAAGTAATAAACCCCCCAAGCACTCTGCATCATAGTTACACAACATTGATATAACATAATATGTAACGAAGGTAACTCAAACGTGTATTAACATTGTATAATATCGAATTGTTACCATTCCGTAACATTGTTACAAATCCGTGAGCATTGCGGTTACATATTATCAATAATATACAATATGGTACTGATATATTTTGCTCATTATTCATTTGATAACCATGTTACATGAGAAATAAGCATATCAATTTTGCGTACATGTAACATGTATGTTGCAGTAAATGTTAAAAAGACAAATGTAATGGTTGTATTGTTGTCATGGAACTGTATTTGATGGGGGGCTGGTATCTGGCAGGTTGATTAGAGACTAACACGTTGTCTGATTGGTCGATTCCTGCAGCCGACATCTGATTGACTCCTGGCCAATCGGGTTAGGCTTTTAAATGCCATAAAAAGAGACCTTCAACGTGAGAACCAATGAATAACATGGAACCGAACGAAGTATGAAGGATTTCATAGAAAGAACGTATTGGGTTGGGCGAATGAATGGGAGCTGATACAAATGCTCCTAGGTGTTGATGTGCAAATTGTTATATTTGTAACCTGTCATCACATTGACAACATGAGACCTGGAAGTCGTAATCACCATAACAAAGTAGCAGCCGCGGGAATCATACATTCCTACTTAAGATGCCTGTTTTTTGACTGATCGAATAAATGATTGTACCACTGAAAGAAACTGAACATCTTCTGTCTTCTTCAGGGATCTGACTGTCGAGTTCATACGGATTTTCTAGAGGCGCCCGACGTTTGGTCCAATATTGCCTGCACGGTCAGACGAATTTCGCCCGTATGTCGAAATGGCTCCGTGTTCAAAGGGTTACCAAGATGTATTAAATATACAATTTAAGAGGCCTCATTAGGGCCAACAGACCAACAATGATAATTCTCTTTGGGAATTTAGAAAACTATATTAATGCGTCTTATTCATTCGAGAATTTCTGAATAAATACATGCCAGAAAAGGATTCCCATAAGCTGTCACTTAAATTGAAATTTCTGAAATGAGATTATGATTACGTATAATATAACACATACAGGTTATCGTGATCGCATAACGATGAAATCATTTAATAATATCCAATAACGTTTCTTTTCTGGAAATGTATACATATCGTAAATCAGCTGGTACACAAAAATAATTTAAATTTAAATGATTTTATTTAACAGGCCGTGGATATTTTTCATAAGTTACAGATAATTCGGTGTAACCTTTTTATCAGCATACAGTTTAAAATGTACTCTCTTATTAGTTGCCCGGTCTTGAAAGCGCGATTAATCATGTCAACAGTTGCAAAATCATGACGTCAACACTACAGCAAAAACTTATACGTTTTTAAGGTCCCTAACGAGACATGATATGGATATACAATAACACATATCATTTAATTGTTTCAATAAAGTTATAAAAATTGTAACTCTTCGGACCTACGAAAAGCTAACTATATAAATGAATAACTCTGATAAAAAAACCCGCATTTAAGGAATTTCATTTAGAACTAATGAATGTTTGGCATTTATAAAATTCACGGTAAATGGATAAAACAATGAAAGCGTATTAAAAACATTGAGATAAATTACTTTCAATGAAAGAGAAAATTGTACCTGGTATTATTTTTGTTGGCTCGAAATCGATTCGGAACGCAATGTTTTCGGAGCGAATGTTTCCAGCGGGAATATTCTGTTAAAAAAAAAAACCCTATACTACAACGAAAAATTCAGTAGTAATCGGATTGATTAATCAAGCCTGTACGAAGTCATGGGGCCGCCGAGGTTTATTAACTTTTAAAAATGCCATTAGTGCGTCGCACGGAAGCGCAATTACCCCCTTCCAGCATGTCCTAGAAAAAGCAATGCCGGAGATAAACCGAAAGAAAATCCCCAATGTCCATCAGTGCGTCTATTTGTCATCTAAATGCGAAAAACCTGTACAATTTTTAACAATTGAAATGCATGTCTGAATGTCACCTGTCTCGCCTATCGAGAGATAATTGCACGGCAAATGAATACTAATAAGCCTTTCACAAAAAGTGGAACAAGGTGAATGCGGAAAGCATTTAAACGCAAGTTCAGTATATACTGTATATATTTATTTTATATACATATATACCATTGGCCATCCGTCCAGTATTAAAATTGGGGAGATTAGTTTTTACGGAAATCCCGAAAAACTCTGATAAGTAAACTGGACATGTTCTATCGAACGATGAAAATTCGACCTTCCGGTGTTAAACGGAATTGGAATATCCGCCCCGAAAGCCGAGTTTTTAAAATGGTACATGATATTTTTCATTGAAGTTTTAAATTCTACGTCGAAAATAAAATTCATATTGCAGAAATCCAATAAGGGTATTTGTTGACACTCCTGTCGGTCAGAACATCTCTCTCAACAATTTGACTTCAAATTAAAAAATACATAATCTTTTAGCTAACAGACTTATTTAAAAGTTACCCTTATAAGGCCACTTGAATCTCGATAGAAGGATTTTCAAAATAATCTTTGAGACTGAACTGTCTTATATTTTGACGTAAAATCTGAAGTTGCAACGATGAATAAAGAAAGTACCATTTCAGAAGCTCACCTTCCGGATTGGATACCCCATTTCCATGTATTGGACTACAGGAAGTTGGAATTATCATCGTTCGACGGAACATACCCGATTTACTCCTCAGGCATTTCCGGAATTTCCGGCTAAACCATCCCCTCGATTTTAATAAGGGTGGGCGGATGATCAGGGATACCCTGTATATACCAAAGAAATATAAAAAGAAACTACGAGGAGTTATTCGGGAGGAATTGCGAGATCTTGGGGAATGAGGCGGCATAATAAAATTCATATTTCAGAAATCCTATAGCAATAAAGCGTGCTTATTATGACACCCCTATCGGCCAAGGTATCTCTTTCATTCCGCAACTCGGGGAGGACCCTCGCCCTCCCCTGTCACTCCATCCTTTCGGATCTCCTTGTTCCGGCCATCATTTCCGCTCAGACATCTCCGAGTTCGCCATCCCCGAATACCTCGTCGGCATTGCACCCTCCTGGGGAATGTTTTATTTTCCCTTATTTCTACCCCGGGCCGACCTGGGAACCAGAAATTCCATATAGACTCGTCTTCTCATTTCTCCTTCGCTCTACCCTGGCCGGCGATTCCCTCTTCCCCCCTTCTCTTCTTCTTTATATCAACAATTCCAGGTAAATTAAATCACCCCCGGGGGATGCAAATCGGGCTTCCTCGTCCGTAGTTAAACTGTCGTCCGCAAGGGTTGAACACGGCGGTGACGTACGAAATGGTTTGACGTCTCTTTTACCTAGTTTCGCGGCTCGTTGACGACATTTGTCCTTATCAACGGATGAAGTCCACCCTAAATATCCGGTTATCAATGACGTTTATCCGCCTCATCCCAAATACAAATAAGCATCACCCCTAAATATGGTTCAGAATATTGTACACATAAAATCACCGACTCTAGTCGCGCATTGTACTTTAAAAAATATATAATGAACATATCTTACGAGTTAAATAATTATTTGCCCTCGATACAGTTTTTAAGTTGTTTCGGAAAATTAAGGAAACTTTCGCCACCCTCTTATGTTGGATTCCCGACGAATATTTTATTTTTACAGTAACGCATTTTCCACGTACGTTTATTAAGAATTTTCCTGTTTCACTCATGGAACACATTTGATCGTTTCGTTTGCAAATACCTCCGGTATGATCCCCAGTTTTCCTAAAAACTATCAATTCACTCGAAGTACCAATATTACTTGCCATTTCCTCGATCTAAGTGGAGTACTCTATTTATTTTCGCCTGTTTTTGCCCCACGCGTTAATAAAATCGAAAATTGCCGCCATCTTGATCCGCGGGATATGGTATTAAGATTAAACATCCCCAATCAATCGATTCAATCAATCCCCGTAGTCCCTCGCAATGCAGCAAACATCTCTGTTCCGTCTTTGAGCCAGCGGGGAAAAATTCCTATTTTCTCTGGCGAGGATGTTTTTTCTTCTAGCCGGGATGAGCCCCGAAAGAAGATTCGAATCGACCCGGTTGATTGGTAGGTTGATTCTACGCGCCGCGGGAACTTGATTTTTCCGATAAATTGCATTGCGAGCGGCTTCCCGATCCGATTTGGGATTTCGTTCCCAGCAGAGGCGGACCGGGCGTTTCCGGCGCGCACGCGCAGCTTCATTACAAGGCGGCGGCTGAAATAATGAAACCATGACAGCGGAACCCTTGTTGAAGTTGCTTAATAATGCCGCGGCGTTGTTACTTACTGCGGATGTTGGTGGCCGCGTAAGCATTAACGCGCAACATCATGTAGGAGATGGTAAAGCAAGGTAACTACCGATACGGCTCCCTAATTCAATATTTAAGGTAGTTTCTGCGGTTAGGCTACATTTACGGAGATGCATCATATCATCCCAAAGTGGCTCTTTTCTTGGGTTCTAGATATTTTCATAAGGTATGTTTCTAGGGGATATTCATTCAGGAAATAATCAATTTTAATGCTTGAAATAGTGTGGAAATCGCAAGCATAAATCACCGAAATATTGCCACAATTTTAAGGCCGACGGTCACTTGTTACAGAATCGCATTGATGTGGCGGTGGAAGTAAAGAACACAGGTATTCATGGATAGCGGTTGAAAGAAGGGTTATTCAGAGAATGGAGTCGATTTTCACCCATGTGGAGTTCCCCTCCCTTGTAGGTCAGTCTTCGTAGGAAACGATAGAATAATTCAATATTTAAGGTAGTTTCTGCGGTTAGGCTACATTTACGGAGATGCATCATATCATCCCAAAGTGGCTCTTTTCTTGTGTTCTAGATATTTTTATAAAGTATGTTTCTAGGGGATATTCGCTCAGAAAATAATCAATTTTAATGCTTGAAATAGTGTGGAAATCGCAAGCATAAATCACCAAAAAAAATATTGTCAAAATTTTAAGGCCGACGGTCACTTGTTACCGAATCGCATTGTTGTGGTGGTGGAAGTAAAGAACATGTGGAGTTCCCCTCCCTTGTAGGTCAGTCTTCGTAGGAAATGATAGAATAATTCAATATTTACGGTAATTTCTGCGGTTTGCCTATATTTATCGAGATGCATCAAATCATTCTAAATTGTTTTCTTGGGTTCCCATCTTTTCTTGTGTTCTAGATATTTTCATAGCGTATTCACGTAGGATATTCACTCAGAGAATCATGGATTTTAATGATTGAATTAGTGTGGAAGTCGCAAGCATAAATCACCAAAACATTGCCACCACAATGTTAAGGCTGTCGGTCACTTGTTACCGAATCGCATTGATCTGGCGGTGGAAGTAAAGAACACAGGTATTCTTGGATAGCGTTTGAAAGAAGGGTTATTCAGAGAATGGAGTCGATTTTCACCCATGTGGAGTTCCCCTCCCTCGTCCGTCAGTCTTCGTAGGATACGTGGATAGGAAAGTGTCCTCGAAACCGTCGAGCTGTACCGGACAGTTCGGACGTTCCAGTCGAGTTTCTCGAGAGACTGGCCTTTCGTTTGGATGATTCTCGGTAGTTCGATCCTGATCTCCGACCCGCCGGAAGTCCGTAATTCGTTGTCAGTTCCTTCGCTAGTCGACTCGATTTCAATCCTTCACCTACACCCGACTTCACGTCCCACGAATCGATCCGTTCGGCCGGATGGATTTAATTAGTCGGCTCACCGAGGCAAACGGTGGACTTTCCTCGGAAAAAAAAAATTGGGCCCCCCCGTGGCCACCGTCTCGATTGATTTCGAGTCTTGATCGGGCATGCGCAAAAACGCCAATGAATAAAAAAAAAAAATCGGTACGTGTCCGCCACGCGCGGTGGAAATGAAATTTCTGAGTTAACGCTAGAACTATCGGCGGATCTTTTTGACTGCGGTGAGCTTTTTAAAGTCAGTCATTTTCGCTGGGCTTGGCAGTTCTAGGGTTAAAGGGAGTTATTAGATATTATTAATTACTCTCTCACGAAGTTCCCTTATCCGTTCGGTACCGGTGCCCTGGGCATAATTGTTTTCAATTTTTATCCGCACTAGTTTTGCTTCACTCTAAGGGTCAATAATTGACGGAGAGAATCACTGATGATAACGGAATTGTTTAGGCAAATTGTGTCGATACTAATACTTAGAGATCAATATAAACAGGAATTCGCTGTAAAGAAAGGGTTGGGATGAGATATCGAGAATAATGAACGGCGATTTCAATGTCAACTTCGCAATGTCGAAAGTACAACCGCTGATTGACTCCTTATCCGGTAACTCGAAATGAAATGACACTGACGAAAATGTTTAAGCGAACGGTATTAATGCGAATGAATAAAAAGGAAATACTTGGATTTAAGGATTTGCACAGTTTATTATCATATCTGGTATTAATGTGGGCTTGCAGCGGAAAGTATTGCATCCTGTTCATTTTTAATAAACGTTATGAATTTTTCTATGCCGTTTGAAACGGACTGGAAGATCGCCCCACATTTGTTCAAAAAAATTCGCCACCTGTCACAATTACAGCTCCACGTGAGAGCGAACGAAAAGGCCGATTTTTATTTTTGGAACTCCCTCTTCGGGTTGCTTGACTCTCATTATATCCGCTGAAGTGCGGTACATGCGCGTGCAATTTTGTTGTATGCGAGGTGCTCCAATTGGCAAAGTTCTCTTGTTAGAGGATGACTTTCGGGTGTCTGGGAACAAAAGTTTGCTGTACACACACTTTGGATTTCGAACAGTGACACTCGATCAAGTGAGAATTCTGCTCGTAGGAGCAAAATTCGAGGGAGTTACTCTCCCGTAGGGATGCTCCGAGGTAGACAAACAGAAGATAGGGCTGAGTTTACCTCGTTGCAGGAAGTATACATGTCCATACAAACATTATACGAGTTGCGCGTTCCAGAACCGAAAGCTGTGGTGGACATTAACTTTACTGCGAAGGAAAATCTCTCAGAGGTTCCGCACCGATTTTGTTGATTCTGACATATGCTGTACTGTATACAACATTAAGAAGCGTATATTTTTTGGTTTTAGGTTTAGAACCTGTCCCACTCTAACAATGCACATTTAAGCAGTGCTTCGCGCGGATGTTTAGGAACCAATTAATTGCGAATGCCGGGTCATGACAGAGGGTGGAGGCGCGTGGAAGTCGAAAAATTGAAACGAATCATTGATTTCCCTGGAAGCAGCGTTTCCTACCGCAGTTTCATTCAAGGTTTAGAACATGTCCCATTCTAACAATGGGCATTTAAGCAATGCTTCGCGCGGATATAAAGGAACCGCTTAATTGCGAATGCCGGGTCATGACAGGGTAGAGGCGCGTGGAAGTCCAAAAATCGAAACGAGTCATTAATTTCCCTGGAAGCAGCGTTTCCTACCGCAGTTTCATTCAAGGTTCAGAACATGTCCCACACTAACAATGCGCATTTAAGCAGCGCTTCGCGCGGATGTTTAAGAACCAATTAATTGCGAATGCCGGATCATAACATAGGGTGGAGGCGCGTGGAAGTCCAAAAATCGAAACGAGTCATTGATTTCCCTGGAAGCAGCGTCTCCTACCGCAGTTTCATTCAAGGTTTAGAACATGTCCCATTCTAACAATGCGCATTTAACCCTTTTAGTGCCGGCCGAAGTCGTTAGCCCTTGTAAAACGACGATATATCGTTCTCCGGCACTAAAAGGGTTAAGCAGTGCTTCGCGCGGATGTTAACACTCAAACAAGCGCTCACGATATTTCTCGTACTTCAATGCTGAGACGTAAAAGACCGGCAACGAGATTTCTCATTTTTATCTCATTTCCCCGGTCTTAGAATAAATGACCGCATATTAGTTCCCGTAGGGAAATAATATCTGGTCATTTAAGTGTTAAGGAGTCGACCAACTGCGAATCCCGGGTCATGACAGAGGGTGGAGGCGCGAGGTAGTCCACGGATCGAGCCAAATCATGGACTCCGTCGAAAGCTTTCGCAGCCTTTCTTCCCGGCAACATTGGCGGAAGTTTCCCCCAGTGTTTTGTTCCTTTTCGATATGCGCAAATTCCCCTGGCTCTTGATTGGCGCGCGTTTGACGGGCCTCGACGAGCCGGAGGGGCCGGGGGCGCGTCAAAACTGGTCCATCGAAATGAGCATCCCAGCGTTCGAAAGCGACCCCTTTCCTTCCTCGTGTCTCGATATCGGAGTGACGGATCCCGCGCGCGGGGGAGTACATGTTCGGGCACCAGGCACTCGGTTTCCGGGGAGCCAGACGATGGCTCCCCCTGACTACCCCTGCATTCTGGGAGCCGTATTTGCTCGGCTTTGCCTCCTACGATAGCGCGGGGTAACAAAAGAAAATCAACCGGGGATATCCGAATGCGGTACGTTTTACTTCGACCAACTGGCCCCGTATATAAATATCTCGGTAGAAGATATTCGCCATGACACAGGGCCCGACATGTGCATCGCGGATCCGGCTCTTTCCTCTGACCCTCCGCCTCGGTTTCCCGGCTTTGCCAAATACTCCTCCCGGATGACATCTGCGCCTTTGGCCTCGACTATTGGCCCAAGCCAACCGGCTACGTGCACCTCGTTTCCGGTTTATTTCGGACTGCCATTTGTTATCGGAATGCGATGGCCCTCCCTACGGCCGCGGAATTTCGCTCAGGGTTTGCCCAGGACATGCCTCGAGTAAGGAACCGAAAGTTCTGGTGGGAATGGGATCGGCGCCTTTTATGTCATTCCTAGTAAACGGAGGAAACTTGAAGATATTCACTGAAAAATTCGCTACAATCTTCCAGTTGTTCTACATTGTACCGCGGAATTTCGATCAGGGTTTGCCCAGGACATGCCTCGAGTAAGGAATCGAAAGTCCTGGTGGGAATGGGATCGGCGCCTTTTAATCTGACTTTTATGTCATTCCTAGTAAACGGAGGAAACTTGAAAATATTCACTGCAAAATTCGCTACAATCTTCCAGTCGTTCTACATTGTGCCGCGGAATTTCACTCAGGGTTTGCCCAGGACATGCCTCGAGTAAGGAACCGAAAGTCCTGGTGGGAATGGGATCGGCGCCTTTTATGTCATTCCTAGTAAATGGAGGAAACTTGAAGATATTCACTGCAAAATTCGCTACAATCTTCCAGTTGTTCTACATTGTACCGCGGAATTTCGATCAGGGTTTGCCCAGGACATGCCTCGAGTAAGGAATCGAAAGTCCTAGTGGGAATGGGATCGGCGCCTTTTAATCCGACTTTTATGTAATTCCTAGTAAACGGAGGAAACTTGAAGATATTCACTGTAAAATTCGCTACAATGTTTCAGTCGTTCTACATTGTGCCATATGTATTGAGTGCATGATTTTAATGAGAGTTAATTATGCAACTCCACGATGACAGATTTCCAGCATTGGTATAACAGCAATAGTTTTTGTATAGTTCTTTTTCACTTTTTCTTCAATTTTTAATAAAACAAAAGCCAAAGTACTCGAAATCGATTTTCGCCAAGGCAGTTGCCGAGGTGAGAAGAAAAAGTTACAAACAAGTTACCGTAAGTGAAAGAAAACAGTTGCCGTGCTCTCGTTAAGCAGGACCGAAAACACCGAGTAAGTAATTCTCCCAAATAGCGGAAAATCCAGTTTAGCTCTTTCGGAAAGGGGCAAGCTGGAAAACATCAGAAAAGGTTTACGTGCGGAATGAGTCTTAGAATTAGTCGGATCGATTCGAACTTCATGCCGAGCTAGGGCGAGGAAAGAAATGCTCCCGAAAGAAAACAGGGAGCTCTCGGCCGAGGTAAGAAAGCTCTCGGTGGAGTAGAAATCGAAAAGGTCCACTCGAATCGAAGGATCCTCTCGATCGCGAAGTTGGATTGCTGGTTGGCTTTCCTCGCTCTAGGCCGCTGATGAAAATAGAGTTCAAGTTACCAGAATATAGTGGACACTTAAACGTTAATGGCTCGGATGGCAGGGTGGGAGTTAATTGAAGAGGTCCATTCGCCAAGGTGTTAAACGACATGTAAATTGCACCTACGCCGACACTCGTACATGGGAACCTTCAATTATAGGTCCCATCCCCTACTCGGGATTTCCTTCCCTCGAGACGATTTACACTTCCTATTTTTCTTTCCGGATTTCTGCAGCTCTATCGAGCTTACCGGATGAGACATAACGTACATTACAGATCCCTGATGGCGTAATAACCGGTGCGTTTCACCCGCATGCTTCTCATCCTAGCAATGTTAATATTAAAGGACCCGACTGTAATGAACTCCTTTACAAATGTCCAAGTTCACTGCAGGATACTTTACCCGAAGCATTGCGTTTCTCTGTGCCAGGATCTGTCTTACCTTCCCTTTGAAGGTACTTCGGAATCGTGTTAGTTAATTCTCTAAGTTTCTATTCTACTCGCGTTACGAAAGTCTTACGGAAATATTCCGTTTACCGTACAGGTCTGGGTCTAATGTTAATTTTAGGTATTCAATTGTTGAGGACGTTCAACGTTCATTCGATCATATTAGACGAGTGAAAATCCTTTAAGTAGTTACACTTCATTTAAGTAAAATTATCCCAGTATGAAAAAATCCGGAAATTTTTTATTCATTTATTTTGGTATCCCAATGTTCTACCTAGTGTATCTACCATTCCAATATGTGTGACGTAGTGAATGTATGCCTGATCAACAAATTAACCATAATTGAAAATCAATGATACATCGATCTCAACATTCGCCAATCACTGCAACAAACTATTGCTGATGTTTAATCTTGATTGAACGATGATCAATCTTCCCACATCTGTAATCCATGAGTAAAAGTTCCTAGAGTTACGCTTTTTCTAAATATAACAACAACAACAACAATAGTACCAATAATAATAAATCAACCAATAAATAAATCAAAAAACCAAAAAAAATAATAATAATAAAATAAATATACAATTACTTTCATACAAAAGGATCTAAAACCCATTTGAGTGATTCCAATGTTCTCAACGAAAACAATCATTATTCAGATTACATGCAACAAATAGCCTAAGAATCGAAAAGAGGAAGCTCAGTCCGTATCATTAATCGCTGCAACATAACCTGCACTCTCTCTCAAATCATTGATCGTAATGTTCACATTGGTCAGAATGTTCAGTTTCTCAAAGAGAATCATCGCTTTAATTATCAGTTCGTTCCGTTTCCGGTGAGAAGATATCGGGCAGACTAGCGACCTCGGCGGGGATGGTTACAAGGACCTGTCGCGGTCATACTCGGCGCACATTAGCGTCACTGGCCGTGCTCTAATTGATGATGTCATAATTATTATGCACGATTATGTAGCGCCCTGCAACGGCGGAACATCAAGTTGTGCTCGGCGATATACTGCCCGGGCACGTGTTTATGCGAATACTCGCGCTTCGCATGTACATCACACGCGTTGGGTCTCGACGTGCCCCTCTTCGTGGTCGGACGAAGGGTAAAACACCCCTTGGCATTCCTGCAGGATCGATAAGTCGCGTGATGAGTGAAGTTTCGAGGGACGCGTTAATCACTAATTACGATCGGTCGAGACTTTTTACTCTGGCGTCGTTAAGTCCCTATCCGAGGGTGCGTCGTTCTTAACCGTTTCAGTGCCAGGGGTTTTTAAAAATCCGTGTCGGATTGTGCCATGAAGCGCGATAGCGTTGGGAATTGACGATCGGGACCAAACATCGCGAGACAGTTCACCACAGTACGCAAAAAGCGCGATCGCGCTGCGGGGAATGGAAACGGTTAATGTCCTGGCTTCGTGGTCGACGACCAACCACGGGGGCTGCAAAAGTTGAAGAAAGAAAAGATTTCACGAGCCTGAAATCGCACGGGTTAGAGGTTTGAGTCATTACATGTGGCTGGGCATTACCCCGAGAGAAAAATGAATGACTGGAATGTTTTGGCACTGGTGTGTGTGGAGAGATGGTAGTGTGCCCAGTTTGTTGTGTTTCGTCCCGGGTCTGCCTGTGTGTGGACTCGTCAGTAAGGCTATCAGGCAGACCTTGCTTTAGACACCGAAAAATCTGTCCTGAGCGGGATTTGAACCCGAGAGACTACATGGTATGAGCGGTGAGCGTAACCGCTGGGCTATCGAAGGCCCGTGTCGAAGGAAGAACTTCTAATATACATATGCTATGACCGCCACAATGTTATGCGCTTCGACATGTCCCTCTTCAGACCGAACGATGGGAAAGCACCCCTTCGCATTCCTGCAGGATCGATAAGTCGCGTGATGAGTGAAGTTTCGAGCGACGCGTTAATCACTAATTACGATCGGTCGAGACTTTACTCTGGCGTCGTTCTTAATATCCTGGCTTAATGTTCGACGACCAACCCCGGCTGCAAAAGTTGAAGACAGAAAAGATTTCACGAACCTGAAATCGCACAGATTTGATGTTTGAGTCATGACATGTGGCTGAGCATTACCCCGAGAGAAAAATGAATGACTGAAATGTTATGCGTCTCGACATATCCCTTTTCAGACCGAACGATGGAAAAGCACCCCTTCGCATTCCTGCAGGATCGATAAGTCGCGTGATGAGTGAAGTTTCGAGCGACGCGTTAATCACTAATTACGATCGGTCGAGACTTTTTACTCTGGCGTCGTTCTTAATGTCCTGACTTCATGGTCGACGACCAACCCCGGGGGCCGCAAAAGTTGAAGAAAGAAAAGATTTCACGAGCCTGAAATCCCACGGGTTTGATGTTTGAGTCATTACATGTTTTTGGGACAGTGTCCTCTCGTGCAACTACATCTATCTTTAAGTTTTGGGAACAACGGTTGTGCTTTGATCCAAACTAGTCAGGTGTAATGGTATGTCTCGTTGACTGGTGGTTCAATTGCTGATACCAGCGCTTTTCAGTCATAACAGCGTTAAACCTCTTCTTTTAAGACGTGTCGCGATCAACCACCAATTTTGTTGGTCTTCGTCGTGCCGAAAGACCTAGATGAAGGAAGGTAAGGTCGTGAAATCATTCGAGAACATCGGAATTACCCCGGGAGGAAAATCAATGACTGGAATGTTATGCGTCTTACAATTAGACAGATTGTCTTACATGGTGGACACTAGAGCTATGTTAAACCTCGACATGTTCCTCTTCAGACCGAACGAAGGGTGAAGCACCCCTTGGCAATCCCAGGAGATCAATAAGTCGCGTGATGAGTGAAGTTTCGAGCGACGCGTTAATCACTAATTACGATCGGTCGAGACTTTTTATCCTGGCGTCGTTAAGTACCTACCCGAGGGTGCGTCGTTCTTAATGTCCCGGCTTCATGGTCGACGACCAACCCCGGTGGTCTGCGCAAAGAAGAAAGGGGGGAGATCGTGAAGTCTTTCGAGGACGTCGGCGTTATACGGGAAGAAAAATGGACTCTCGCGATGGACACTAACGATTGGGATGTTATACGTCCTGACCGCTTAGACGAATTGTCTTTTCGTGGTGAATGGTCCGAGGTATCCCCACGTCCTGTGAACCGTATAGTTTGAATCTCGCGTAAGTAACGATCATCGTGATACCGTAACAAATGCGACGCCATTGATAACAAACATTACGCGATAATAATTTGTAATAAAGAGTTTGACTACTTGTTAAAATTAGGAGTTTAGATGAAAATAGAGCGGTTATTCTATTACCTATTTATCCTCCATTACTGTTTAGTAAATGTCTTGTGAAAAATTCCAACGAACAGAATTCCGTATGTGGCTAAGTCTGTTATGTACTCTTGTAACATAAATCAATAATAATTCTACTTAATTTCCTAACAATTCAGTTACGAGATATTTGGAACTGGTCGCCGCAAACTAGTATCGTGTATCGCTATGGACGTGATTCACGTCAGCGGCAATCAGGAATAGAATTTAAAATGACGTGAATGTGTTAATACCAACTTATTTCAAGACTTGCTCGAGGGGGATGAGCGATCCTCCCCCAAAACCCCTTGGAGTGACCCCTTGGAGGGAACTCTTGGAGGGAACTCTTGAAGAGGGATTCGTCTCCTCCAGGTCCGGATTGAAAATCCCGCCTTCCAGAGGGAGTTCCCCGGGTTCTCGCGACAAGAGGAGACGCGAAACCCGATCGGGGAAGTCGACCTTCCCGAGGCTCGCCTCCCTCGCGGGTGCTTATCACCAGTTCGCGGGTGCTTATCACCGGTTCCCGGATCCAGCCAGCTCAGCTCGTCGGAATCGGGCTCAAAGACACCGCGCCCTCCGCGGCCACGTGATAAAAGGGGATAATGACGTCAGGAAGGGGCAGGGGGCGAAAGGGGTGGCGGGGGCGAAGACAGGGACACGCGGAAGTGAGACAGAACCGGCATGGCTGCTTAGAAAATTCGATGGAAACGCAAAGCACAGAGGGGCCGGTTGTGTGACGCGAATAAAGGGGTTATTCACTTCTCTGGCAATCCGGTTTTCGCGCAAAGAGGGCAACTTACTTTTGACAGCGCAAAGGTAGCCGCGCTGAAAGGGTGCAGAGTGCTTTTTACGAGCGTTAATAAGACCGTCGCAGAAAAGCTAATCCTCGCAAAAAACTCCTTTGATATGAAAGAGACAAGTTCATTTTGATATTACTTCGTCTTCCGAAAAAATAAAAGAAGAAGAAGAATAGGGAAAATACCGTGAAAGGTCTGGTCACAATGGAAATGTTTCTGCGATAGAGCTTTTTGGTTCTTGTGTTTAACCCTTTAACTGCGGCGGAGTCGTACGTAGAGATGGTACCACTTGTATGGGTACCTCGGCCGCGGACTGTTATGAATCAATTTTATATGAATACGATATTCGTTTGTCGCTTTGAATAAATGGGAATGAAGGGGGCCAATATAGTGGCGCTTCGTGAAAAAACATTGGTCAGGCGGAAGCCACTATGGTGGCGTTCAGTAATTGAAGGATTAATCCAGGGAAATAATTAGTCTCCACTCGCTCCGGATGGTAATTTTGCAATAGCATCGGCAACGTCTACAATTTTTTTCACGTGGATTTGTTTTCAAAGGATCCGAATCATCTACGAGATAAATACTTATTGATTAATCGTAACGGTAGAAGAATAAATTCCTAGGTACCCGGTTAGATCAA
The DNA here is from genome assembly GCF_000612105.2 of Orussus abietinus. NCBI lineage: Eukaryota > Metazoa > Arthropoda > Insecta > Hymenoptera > Orussidae > Orussus > Orussus abietinus. The sequence continues at coordinate 1,171,114 of NW_019394258.1, forward strand.
TAAGATGGGTTGATTTTGAGGAACAAGTCTCCTCGAGACATTTAGAATAGTCCCTTTGTCATTTACAAGGGTGTGGAAGTTGAGGAAGTTCCTGGGAACGCCTGTGTTCCCGAAGAACACCTTTAATAGTGCAGATTAGTAGCGAGAAGCTCTGTGCAAGTCGAGGAGAAAAGCGCCCCGGGAAACCACTTGAACTTCCATGTCTCAGTCATTACCGAACAGCAGGGCTTTGTCAGAAATTCAGATAGTTGTGCAGATCATTAAAACATTCGCAGATACGAATTAATCCTCTTATCAGAAGTTAGGTAACGATAGTGACAGCCTAAATTCCCTATCGAGTTCAAATTCTGGCATCGAATTTGATCCCAAAAGAAATACGTTCCGCTTTTCTTTCAGTTCATAAGCATTGATAACCATCCGAGTGATAGGCCATCGAATTTCAGTTTCGACGGGGAAATTCACAGTGAATGAATTTCAGAATTAAATACATTGCAGTTTCCCTATCAACCCAATCACCCATCGAATTCCACTTCTGGCGATGAACTCATCTCGGAAAGAATCGAATTTCAGTTTCGACGGTGAACTTCATTCAGAATGAAATACATAGCAATTTCTCTATCAACCCAATCACCCATTGAATGTCACTTCTGGCGATGAACTCATCTCGGGAAGAATCGAATTTCAGTTTCGACGGTGAACGTCATTCAGAATGAAATACATAGCAATTTCCCTATCAACCCAATCAACCATCGAATTCCACTTCTGGCGATGAACTCATCTCGGCAAGAATCGAATTTCAGTTTCGACGGTGAACTTCTTTCAGAATGAAGTACATAGCAATTTCCCTATCAACCCAATCACCCATCGAATTTCACTTCTGGCAATGAACTCATCTCGGGAAGAATCGAATTTCAGTTTCGACGGTGAACTTCTTTCAGAATGAAATACATAGCAATTTCCCTATCAACCCAATCAACCATCGAATTCCACTTCTGACGATGAACTTATACCGAGAAGAAAGGCGTCCGAATTTCCTTGGAGTTAAAAAATGGCTCCTCGTCGCCATATAAATTCATCCGCAAAGTAGACTCGAATCTCTATTTTTATTTTAAGTGCCTTTTCCCTGAAACGCGATTACACCCCTTTCCGCAGGCCCCAATTCCTTTTTCTAGGCATCTCGAATTAGCCGTCACGTGCGCGCCGCTCCAAGATACGACCATCTCTGCCAATATGAATAAGGATCCGCGAGATACAGGAATTCGGAGCCGAAGGAAGGCGGGTCTCTTTTATCTCGGCCGCGGACGCGGAAAAATGTAAATTAACGTTTTTACTGGACTCTTTGACACGGAACAATATTCACGGCCCCGGACGGGCGCTCCTCGGGAAAAGTTATTCCGCCACCCCTTGGAGCCCTCCGCCCTCGTTTCAGCCCGGCTTCCCTTTTCAAACTCCCAGCTATAGGACGAGTGTCCCGTCGTTGTGGATTCATTCCGCGTTTCGGCCCAAAACGTGACAGCTCTTGTATTATTGTTTCCCAGTTATTACGCCGCGCTCGTCCACCCTCTGCAGCCTCCTATGCACTTTACGGCATCGGATTCCGATTGCGGAACCGCGCTGAGCCTCCGGGGCGACGAGTGCTCTTCTGACCGATCGAGCTTCGAACTTAAATCTCGAAAATCTGCAAATACTCCCTCGGAAAGCGTTCCCTCATTTTTCAATCACGTCATGTGGCGGACTTTCGAAGCTTCCAAGTGGAGGACTGTCAAACTTTCTGCCTCCTCGGAGTTTAGGGGAGGTGGGAGGCGTCAAAAGAGGGTGGTGACGGTTCAGGGTTTCCTCGGGATGGACCCTTAGGGTAGGCACTAACCCACGTTCTGTGGAAGATGCGAGATTATCCGCGTTTGCTAAACTTAGGACAGGGGATGACGTCTTTGCTTTGCCGGAGAGAAATGTATATGAATATTTTTATAATACAAGGGGACGTGACTTTTGGGAAAGTCCTCTGCTTCGCAACTTATTCGTGACCGATCCTGGAAAAGGGCGATCCTTTTAATCCTAAAAACCGTCCATGACTGCCGTATCTTCCCCTTCGAAGATGGGGCTGATCTTCGTGTGAAGAAATGGAGCACGGAGTCCTAAAGTCTTTCCTTTGCTATCAATTTAAACGGTCTTTTCAATTGCTAATATTTGCGGTAAGAAATCTAGATAACATGGTATTGTTTTGCAATATAGTGAACACCATGCACATACTTCTCTTGGGATATCTAATATTATTCTCTTAGCAAAGACTATGAGACTGTCAAAGACAGTAAATTGACAGTTGTCGTTCATATATTTGTTTAATAAAGCATGTTGTTCCTAATAAACTCGGCTGTTCCTTATAATATTGATAAATTGTTAGTGGTAGTTAGATGGCGTTGGTTATTATCACACGTTGTAAATCATTCGTTAAAGAAATTCATTCATGACCATGGGTATGAACTCCTTGCCGAATTTCTAAGCTAGTGCCTCGAAATTCCGTCGTTTCTCTCATTTACTACTTTCCCTCAGGGCCATTGTTTACCTCACGAAATCAGACAACTTCTCCGGCATTCAAATCAAGCGTCTGCACACCCTGTACATTTGTTCCCATTCAAACGAAAGTACCTTCGCCGTGGGTTGATGGTATCAACACTGTTTTCTTGCAGATAAAACACGACAACCCGAATCGCCCCCTGAAGCTGAGAAGAACATTCTCATGCCACTTATGTAAATTCTAACTCATGTAACACGGCTGTTTACTTAAAGTCCAAAGCTGCACATTGTCCAACAGTACATCACGCAGTTCTATAAATGCAATAAATGCCTGACCATTCCGGATGAATATTTCCAAGTTGTCAAAAAAGAAATTGAAAACTTCCAGACCCAATATTGATCAATCATTGCGATAAATCCCCCGTTTAATTCCGAAAGCTCAATAATTACATTCACGTTAACTAGGCTACCACCCCGTGGGCATTATAATTGCAATACCAAGAATTAAAAGTGAAAAGTCAATGACATTTGTAAGTTTCATTGCTACAGCTAATATCAGGACACGATAAAAATCTAATTTCCTATAACCATTCCAAATGTTCGTCCTCCTTTCTCTAACGTAATGAACCTTTACATTTGGTGCGCCTATCATCGTTGTTTACAGGAGATGCAATTCTAATAGCTAGTAACGTAGTAGTCAAAAGAGCACGATGAGATATGCAGAATTTCATGATGGAAAAAGATATCCTGACCATCATGGCTCTATTTTTAGTCTTGCCCCTGCTTACACCTTGCGATATGCAAATTTCTTCCTCACAACAGCGTTCTCCCACATTGCATAGGACGAATTCGCGGCCAATTCGGCGCAAAATGAAACTTCCTGGGCTCAGCTAGGACCCGTGATAGGAGCGGATATATCGTGAGTTATGCGAACGTCCATATAATCGGAGGCATTGGTTCTCGCGTGCCCTCGATCGTGCACACCTTTGTATATAACAGTTCTGCTCCTGTCCTTTATTACTACTGGTACCAGTAGCTACCACACACCATCCGGCTTGGTACAGTGGTACAGCCATTCATTCGGTCGGACAAAGTACTGACACCGCACTAAATATACGACGGCACACCACCCAGCGGTGTCTGCAGTTTGTACGTACATACAAACTGCGAGGGTTGTACATGGTACAAACTGTGCGGGCAGGTCGCATACATTCATCCATAGATATACCACACACGTGGGGGTGTCACGGCCAAATGATAATTTCTTTTTGCTAGCGAGGGTTCCTGCGTTTCGGTGCTGGGTGCGTTCCTGCGTTTCGGTGCTGATGCCAGAGGTACCAATTAGTCTCGCGTAATCGGTCATTGAATGTTCCCATTGCCCGGAGAACTGATGGATTTACTTTCGGCACTCTCTGGTGAAGGAAACTAAACTTTGCAATCATCATTCATGTTACTTTTCCCCAAAACACCGATTTGCAAAAGAAACCAGAAGGGAGACGCCGATTTGTTCTTGTGGCCAGTTTCGGCATACCGGAGTTGAAGGTACTTTACCCCAAGTAGGTGATGTTTCCATTAAGGGAAGACAAAAGGAACTTACAATTAACAGTCTGTTGTAGAAGGTATTGAATGTTATACTTATAATTAATTTTAATCTTCATTTAAACCCTGTTCTCCAAAAGCATTCCTGAGGGAGTTTGGGATTTTCTGGTGCCTCTATCTTGTGACATACTTGTCCGTAGATACAAATTGATCTCACGTAATCAGTCGTCATTGAAACGCAGCCATTGCTGAGAGACATAATGACTTGATATTTAGTAGCTTATGGTTTAGAGGATATTGAACGATTTGATTATTATTTCTATTACTCTGAAATTAGAGCCAGTGCAGCAGCTGTCACATCTCTAACGTCATGCTCTTGCAATTGTAGTTACATGTATACTTTCTGTCCTAATTCCCAATGTGCCATAGGAGGGGGTTTTTTAGTATTTACCGGATAGAACCAGTAATCCCACCCAGGAACAATATTGACTGTTTCGCGTACAACTTTCAAACGTTGACGAATCACAGAATTTCGCAACAATGCGAAATTCCCCGTGGGAATCTATTCGTATACGTAGAAGGGTAGATTTTAGGCGCTCTTAGTAGCCAAAGGGTTGAAAACAATCTTACAGGCCGAGTTCTCTTTCCAACGTGAAGTATATCGATCAATGTCGAAGCGAATCCGACTTCGATTTCCGAGTGCGTTCGATGATCCGCGTCGGGATGATTTCGCACCTGTACGGGCGATTAATCGCGCGATTATCGTCGGGTTCCCAAGGATTTGCGTGGCGCGATTTGGCCGCGGCTCGTCGGCGATCCGTCAAAGGCCTCGGCATGAAATCGAGGGGCGGTCCAGTAATTTGTCGTCATCCCCTCGGTACCGAGGAAAGATCGAGCGGCCACGGGACTACGTGGGAACGGCGCAACGGGCTCGTATCCCGAAACTGCGCAAACTTTAAGCGGCCAGTTAGACCGCTTCAATTTAGGGCGTTACTTTAAGGTGAAGTGACATCCTTCAAATCAGTCGATTCGAATGCAACACTTTTTTTAAGGGTATTAGACCAAACTGTCCGAAACTTTGACACGTCACTCCTGATCATCTAAGAATTGTCCTGACACATTGAAAATTTGGATTTTTCAAACAAATTTTTTAACTCAGTCCAGACCAGAAAAAAAATGGCGTCGAGCTCTCATATTTCGATCAATATACAATTATCGAAGGCTCTGATATGAGAATCCAAAGGGTCAGGACAATTTTACGACAATTTAGAACACTCAGGTAATCGATAAACTCGCGTTTCAACGGGATAAAGGCAAAAAAGTGTTGTATGCGCTTCCTTGCTAAAACGATGGTAATACGAGGTCTCGGAGTGAAAATTTAATTGACCTGGAAATCACATGGCGGGTGCATGTTTATTTTTTTTTTTTTCAGTTTTTATGTACCTCCTGGCTTAATTATTAGCGTATCCATTCAGTGTTCGCATTTGCTGCAACAATTGGTTATTTGACAAATTTACGAGTACCTATCACGTGTCTGAAAATATGTGAGCGGTATCTCTTGTACCTTATATTACCCTCGACTGCATATCCTATGTACCCTGGTGAACGTGAATGTCTTCCCTGTGGATTTCCCACCCCTTGCGCAAGAAGGAAAAGAATTCGTGGCCGCTGGTGTACATACAAAATGTAGTACACCGTACTTCAAGGTACAGTACCGCTCGTATATTTCGAAACACTCGGTGATATTTCTAAATCTCTTAAAGAACCGTTGCGTTGACAAAATTCTCATAGTGTCAAAATTTGTGTCAAAATTTCGGACAGTTTGGTCCAGTACCCTTAAAAAAAAGGGTTGTACTCGAATCGACTGATATGAAGGGGATTTCACTTCACCTTAATGTAAAGCTTCGTGCAGTCATTAGTAAAGTTAACGTTCTTACGCCTTCCTAATTTCACTCAAAATTAAGTTCCCGGGTAAAGTTAAAAATTTTTTTCAAAAAATCCCAATTTTTAACGTGTCAGGACAATTCTTAGATGATCACGAGTCATGTGTGAAAGTTTCCCAATTTTGACCGTGTCAGGACAATTCTTAGATGATCACGAGTCATGTGTCAAAATTTCGGACATTTTGGTCCAGTACCTTTAAAAAAAAGTGTTGTACTCGAATCGACTGATTTGAAGGGGTTTCACTTCACCTTAATACAAATGTCTTTTTGTCTTCCTTTATCGGCTTTAGAGAAAGGCACTCATGTCCGACATTGTACCGTTCACATTTTTCGTTCTATTTACTCTTGTATCCAGAATATTAATTGCGCCTCCGAAAAGAATCGATTTTATTTATCGATGGCCTCGTCAACAAAGTCCTTGTAATCCTTGATGATACGAAGGGAAGCTGCATCGCTATCGGAGGATGGCCGGACATCCGCGATAAAACCCGATTTTACGAAGCCTCAGTTTCCTGGTCATATCCGCGATCCGGTTGCTCTCGTATTTTCGCGGACATTGATTAATCGACGGCCGCGGTTATTAATAACGAGATCGGCGATCCTCCTCGGAATTTGGGGAATCACGATTACCGGTGCTCCCAGGATGCGCGTAATGTTCCGCGAGGGGAATAAAAATTACCGCGGCGACGGGAAATTCCGTGCCAAGGATGTTTCCCACATCACACAAGTCACCTCACATCACATACAAGTTTGCCGGCAACCAGTTTCAGAATTTCATTATTTTCGCCGGTACTCAGTATTTGAAACGGAAAAAATTTGCCGGTCGCGAATGTGTTAAATGCATTTCCACCGTGTTTTAATTAATCAGACTTCCGGTACCACGGTTAAAGAATACCTGTTGGTACCATTTGTCACCGTTTCTGGTCCTAGGGAGTTAAATCCTTAACGCGGCTGTGCATTTGAATTTCAAAAACCTTCCTTGGAATTTTGGAAATTGGGGCAGGCTCCAGGAAAAAAATTACAAGTACACGGGAATTCAGTACTGCTCACGTGTACTCATGTTCTGGCATGACCTGTTACATAGTATGAAGTTACAGTATACACGAAATAGGGTACGGAAGATTTAAATAGGTTTGCAATATTTTTATGCTATCTCCATTTCACGTGAGGGTTACTTTTGAAAAGTACTTTTTCCAAAAATGTCTCCACTGAACTTTGGACAGTTAATAAATGTGGTTGTCTCATCCCCGCGTGCTTCATTTCTGACCCGTGCACTTGTGTGCAGATAAATGCGTGGACAGAATGTTTGTTTTAAAAGTCCTGTCGTGATTTTGGCTTCAACAAAATGCGTCATTGGTTTTAGAAAGAAAATCGATCAAAGGAAATCCATGGTCTCTGGGGTAAATATGGTGAACCGTTTAAAAAATATGCCTGATACAGTATGCGTGTGGGTTTCAAAGCAACTTCATGCTCTTTAATGCAACTGCACTGTTCATCCTCTAAAAGCGCTTGCCGAAACGCTCGCAGAGCGAATAGCGTTAAAAAGAATTTATGCCGAGGCGGGCTTTTTGAAAATTGTCGAAAACGTCACGGCAGAACAGATCACAAAAATCAAACAAATGAATCCTCCAAAATATACCGCCTATTCCTTAAACCTGGCGTCTGCCGCTGAAGGACGAACGTTAAATAGTTGGAAAATGAAAAAATTATTTTAATTATTTTTAATATTTCTAATAATCTTTAGTATTAAATTCAAAGATTGCACGAAGTGGATTCTCAAGAATACGAAATTTCCATTGCTTCTTCCCTGAAAGGGAACGTTCCGTTTGAGATCACCCCCAAAAAAACGAGATTATTTATAAATTGCTCTTGACTCTCCCCATCGTGTTTCACCGTTGTTTCTTCAGTAGCTGAATGTAAAATGTTTAAAAAAAATAACGACAATTATTTATACAATTTTGAATATCTCGATGACAACTACAGAAGAAGATGAACGAAGTAGATCCTCGAGCATGGAAAGTTACCCTACTTTTTTAGGGGTGAAGACCGCGTTCCAGATCTTCCCCTGTTCAAAGATGAAGATTCACCCCTGTTCATCCCCAGGACCAGTCCCCATAAGTTCATCCCAAGAATAAGCCGAAGAAACGAGATTATTAATAAATTGCCGTTGAACCTTATCACCGTGTTTCTTCATCCCTGGTTATCTCGAATATTTTTGTCGAACCCCTCGACCCTATCATGTCGCGAAAAGTTCGGCAGGATCTTCAGAGGGGTGAATGTTTGGCCGAAAGGCACCCTTCCGACGATCCTCCTTCGCACCTTACCTCCTCCTATCTCCTGCCTCATCTCCCTAGTCGGCACCTTCTGAGGGTCCTTGGCGCCTAAATAAAACGCCTGGCACCCCAATAAAAATCTAAAGCGTGTCTCTCTGGAGGCTTTTTCCCAACCCCGGCCATATTCTTTTCGCCTCACTTGAGAAGGGCGTTGTTCCCCCCAGTTTGGCAGAACGCTCTTAGGCCACCCCATAACCTTGGACAATTATTGATAGTCGATTATGAAGTTAGGTGCACTCATAATAAATTTTCAGAACTTTAAACTCCCCCAACCCCGGTAGATTAGAATGATTGAAAGAAAAAAAAAAAAAGAAGGAAAAATCAGAAGATCAAGAACACTTGCAAATGACACATTAGGTCCAACAGTTTTTTTAGACACTCCGACACTTTGCCCTACGTCCAGATACTTCATCTTACGTCTAATTCTACTAAATTGTATTCATTTCAAGTAGGAAGACGAGGCAGAGGGTATTTCGAGAACATATACTTGCACAATGTCTCGTTCTTTGTTCCCCGAAGTAATTTGCTATTAACCTCGCATCTCCTTCTAGCCGCCATTCTCTTGGGTTGTTCATGAACGCGAATTATATGGCCGACACTTCATAAATAATCGCTTGTACTCATTCGGGATTATTCCGCCTGTTCGTAATAAGTTTGAAGCAGGGCGTACGAAGCTCGAAGAGGAGGAGATAGATAATATTAGATTTTGTATTTGGAAAAGGAGAGATGAGAAGGAAATTGGTCCTGTATTTATACGAACGCAGTAATGGATTATTTTGAAACAGCAATTCTCTGTAACAGCGGATAAAATTCTTACAAATGTCGTAATCAACTATATTAATTTGGAATTTTTGAGAAAGTGCGTGTGTCCTGTTCCGGATTATTAATTAAATTACATGAGGATGCAGCCTGGACCATTATATACATCCCATGTTTGCTTAGGAAGCACCTCTAGGTCCGATGTCCTTCTTGTCTTCCTCTTCGGCTTCATTTACGCGTTTCAACTATTGCCCTCGAATTCTTGTTAAACTGCACTTTCGTCGTTGGGGATACCAGGAATCCCCAAGATGGCAATCGGCGTTCTGCGCTGAACAGCAATCCTCAAGATGGCAATTTGCGTTTTGCGCAGAACACCAATCCTCGAGATGGCAATTTGCGTTTTGCGCAGAACACCAATCCTGAAGATGTCAATTTGCGTTTTGCGCAGAACACCAATCCTGAAGATGTCAATTTGCGTTCTGCGCAGAACACCAATCCTCAAGATGTCAATTTGCGTTTTGCGTAGAACACCAATCTTCGAGATGGAAATTTGCCTTCTGCGCAGAACACCAATCCGCGAGATATCAATTTACGTTCTGCGCAGAACACCATACAGCTTCTCTCTTCTTTCCTCTTCGTTCCCCTCCTGTCCTGAATCCATTCTCTCTTTCTCTCTCTTCGTCTAGACAAGGTCTTGGGTCGGCCCTGAGAAAACTTGCGTGACACCGCAAATTTGCACAGCTCCAATGAGCCAGGAGAGTACCAAGGAGCGACCGCGTGAAAATCTCGACCAATTTGCAAATTACACAGCAAGCAGCTTTAGGACGTGAACTTTCTCGAAATAATCAAGGAAGGAGTTAGAAAGCCACTGACTGAAATATGAAACCATCCCCCGACGGATTTGGAATTTGGAAGGATCGTTATCGAGTTAGCGTAACGTGTTTTATAAATTGTTTAACCATTACAAAATTATAACCTACAACGGACAAGATTATTTCCTACCTTGAAAACGAAAGAAATTATTTTCAGAGCATGTTAATGTTAAAGAATTTCCCGTGAAGTAAGAGTTTGACATCTAGAAGCGACGGGGGATGACGAGACAAATTGTTTTTAAAAAGAATCTTCATTTAACATTTACTCCTGCTTCTAGTCCCATCGATTATAACCCCGATAGTATCATCACCACTTCGGGAGTGGAGGAGATAAGGGAATTTTGCTATCAGTGCGAGGCTATCGGAGTAGGGACGGGAAAGAGGTAAGGAAAGTTTAAAAGTACCTCGTATTCGCCTGTGGTGAGTGTCCCTACTCGAGATACTCGGTGGAAATAAGGTTTATCCGGCTAATTTTCATTATACTGATAGGCCAACGCCGAAAGAGCTCTCCAGGGAAATGACGCGAGGTGCATAATGCAACGATGCCGTGAGCGATGCTCCAGAATCGCCGGGCATGACGATAACGACCATCGTTTATGATCCCGACGAAGACGGCTGGATGGAGCTCAATCGGACGATCGCCCGGAATCCGTCCGACGATCGATATCGACATCGTCATGCCATCATCGGGTTACCGACCGTGACGGAAAACGCGACGAAGAGGAAGGTGATCAGGGGTTGCACACGCTCGCAGAATTTTCCCGGAGAAAATCCAAAGTAATTCCTCCCGTGGATAGGTTGAAAGAAATTCGACGACGCAGAACCACGTCTAGGGTAAAACTGTGCAACACGCTCCATTGTCATTTCTAAACAACTAATGTTGATGTCTGATAAATACAACATGATGTATGTACTGTCCAAAGTAATTCCTCCTGTGGATAGGTTGAAAGAAATTCGACGAAGAAGAACCATGGCTAGGGTAAAACTGTGCAACATGCTCCATTGTCATTTCTAAACAACTAATGTTGATGTCTGATAAATACAACACGTTGTATGTACTGTCCAAAGTAATTCCTTCCGTGGATAGGTTGAAAGAAATTCGACGAAGAAGAACCATGGCTAGGGTAAAACTGTGCAACATGCTCCATTGTCATTTCTAAACAACTAATGTTGATGTCTGATAAATACAACATGATGTATGTACTGTCCAAAGTAATTCCTTCCGTGAATAGGTTGAAAGAAATTCGACGACGCAGAACCACGTCTAGGGTAAAACTGTGCAACATGCTCCATTGTCATTTCTAAACAACTAACGTTGATGTCTGATAAATACAACATGCTGTATGTACTGTTCAAAGTAATTCCTCCCATGGATAGGTTGAAAGAAATTCGACGAAGAAGAATCATGGCTAGGGTAAAACTGTGCAATATGCTCCATTGTCATTTCTAAACAACTAAAGTTGATGTCTGATAAATACAACATGATGTATGTACTGTCCAAAGTAATTCCTCCTGTGGATAGGTTGAAAGAAATTCGACGAAGCAGAACCATGGCTAGGGTAAAACTGCAATATGCCCCATTGTCATTTCTAAACAACTAATGTTGATGTCTGATAAATACAACACGTTGAAATATACATATCTACACACAAACTTGTATAATCTAGCCTTAAGTACTCCCAGCTATCAATATTCTTTGGGTTTCTTGCGTCTATTTCTCAAGTACAGGGTTTCACCCCCATTAAAATGAGAAAACATCCCAGATGCATTAAAGGTAATCCGTATGTAATAAATTGTAATTACTTCCGGAGATAGATCGTAATGACAAACCTTTCTCCCTCTTGAGTGTCCCGAATTCTTTGAAACCTAGCCATATGAACGCGAAGACCTTAAATAAGGTCGCGGCCCCGACGACATTTCATTTCTATACAAAATTGGACTAATGACTAACTAAATGAAAGAAAAAAAAAATGAGAAGTCACGAGTCCCTTAGGGCTTCCACATTCGCGGGGTGAAATTTCAGACGACTTGACATACCCAGTTCAGCGAACGTTTCATAAACGAGCCCCCTCAGACGCCTCTTTGATATCACCTTAATTACGCGATCGAGACCAAGTGGGAAGAACGTATCCACTCCTTCAGCGTCAGTATCTCCACGATAAGCTGCAGCCACGTGGAGGAGGGTACCTCGCAACTGTCGAGCCCTTGTGGCGGGTCCATCCCCCATAAAATCCTCTTGGAATGATTTCAATGGAGTCCCCGATCGCAATTAAGTAGTACCAGCCGTCGCGGCGGGCCATTCGGTGGCGTCGATCCTCTTTCTGTAGGGTTCACCCTTTGTCCGGGATCTCCAAGTGGAGCCTGGAAATCGGGGGTGTCGTCGAAACGCGCCCATTCCGCGGACGTTACGCGCCCTCGTGCTAACAAGAGTCGCGCAAGGACAACGCGCGACAACAGGGTGCTCGCAGACGGGGGGAGCACGCGTGGGCGTATGTTGCACGTTTAATGCGATTCCAGGGGCGTGATTATGATGGGCGAACAATGGGCGGGGACGCCTCACGGTTTTCCAGGGCTCGCGAGCCGGCATTCCGGCCCGATATCAGCCGGCGGAAACTGCTCCGACGCGTGCACCCTGCCGCCCCAAAGAAAATATAATTAATGAGAGAGGGGGAGGGAAACAGGCCGAAATGGAGTGGGGAAAAAGCGAGGGGGAGAGGACTCCATTGTGACGGGAACGCCATGGGTGATGAATCGCGACGGGGTTATCGGATACCCCGTCGACGAGGTGGATAGCACCCATATAGCTTGTAGAAATGGAGAGGACATTGCTATAGTGTGAGTATACGCTCAGGGGGAGGCTAGACGGAGGGGGATTTTCCGTCTCTTAATTTTCCCGGAGGTTCTTACCGTGCAAGGGTGGAACCTCTTTCGCTACGTGAGGTTTAAACATTGGGCTGACCTATACGATGGGTGGGAAGACATTTTTTATCCAAAGCAGAGCTCTTCTTTGGTGACGAGCAAAACCGGCATGGGTCTTGCAGTCTTGGCCTTGCACTTGAAGAATGGTAAGAGACCTGGTCCAAGACCAAGACTCGATGGTGCAAGACCAAGATAGTAAGATACCAAGTATTCAAGACCAAGACCAACACTTGGTTTTCGGCTTGCGTTTGCTAATCACCCCTCTCCTTATGTCACGTCACATTAACTTTCTCCCTAACGCTTCTGGATGACTAAATACCCTACAATTGTGTCTGTCACGGATCTCGTACATAATGCATTTTGTAATCATTTTGGGGTACCTCTATGTCACGACAGAACGTTCAAACACGGCGCCGGGATGATCTACGCTTGTGCAGGAAGAATTTCCGGAAAAGCTAAGCTTCTCTTAAATTGTCCTGAAGGACGATCGATACCTCTCTAACATCTTCTGGACAACTCCTTCCTTAGATCAGCTCCTCAATTTCTGTGTGCTCTATGATCTCGCTCCTCTGTCGGGAGCGCAGCCGCGCGTTTGCGTGGCGTCGGGAACGGAGACATCCGGGATCGAACCCCGATCGGCGGGGCTATAGAGTTAGCTTATCCTTCGGGCTGTTCCGAGGAAGCAAACTCGGCCCGCTATCTATCCCCTAACGTTCCGAATGACGCCACCACCCGCGGGATATCGTCGAATCGCTTCTGCCTTCCGCCGGAACTTCGAAACTTAAACACGCAAATTTCCTCGGAAATCCTCTCTGTCCTTACCGACGGACCTGTCCTCTTCTCGGCGGGATCTTGCTTCCCGGATAGGGTTGACATTGTAACCCTTGACTCCGGTATGGACCGTAATCCTGAACAGAGTTTACCCTCCCGCGCCCTGACCCTGTTAGTCCAAGGCAAAACTTCGGCCCGAATGTTTAGACTCGGTGACGTTGACAAATTGCATCAGGGGCTGCGTCGCATTTTCTGGAACTTCCGGTGGTTGGACCCCCGGAAGAAAGTCCTGGGAAGGGACTCTCCCGATGCATCTCTCTTGAACGACCTAATTTTAAAAGCTTGAGAAACTGTAGCAAACATCTGTGCGTGGCCGTCATGCGTGTTGGAAGGTAAACTCCCAAGTTAAAGACAATTATTAAATATTATTCATTATTCTCAATAATCCTTAATCGTTCTTTCACGAAATCCCCTAGCGCGAATGGCACTGGATGTTTTGGGCATGACTATATTCATTTCCTATTTCTGATGTTTCTATATCCCTTTTAATGTCAATAATTAACTGAGGAAGTAACGCTCTAACCGTCATGGAAATGTTCACGCAAATTGTGTAATACTGGAGCAGAAAGTTAAATATAAATAGTAATTATCTGTAGAAAGAAGCATTGAGCTTTCCGGATTGAGCCTCTTACATAACATGGGAACTGTCACGTGGCACTATGCCATATAAAGATTTACTTAAACAATGACAGTTTTAGAAAAGCATCAGTGGAATTATAACACGCGATGTTTAAAGTATCACAGAAGTGCGTATCAGATATGGAGCAGATAGCAATACCAGAAAAAGGTACGTAACGTGTGCTGCAATTGCAGCGACCATGTTGTCCCTTCTATTAATATAACAGTAATGGCTCTCCACTGATACGCTTTAAAGGTGCGCATTTTCCATCCCACCATAACAGTACGTTGTTCTTATATTTCTACCGTGGGAACGGCAGATGTTTTCTTTCCTGCTGCAGATACCGTCGGTATCCAGCATCCGCAACTGTGAACTTCCACGGAGCCTGTTCAAACCATTGAAATCAATGATAAGTACATCGAGCACTGCCAATCGCTCGTTCTTCGTATCGGATCCAAGCTTTCCATATCCCACAATTTCGCTTTATTTTAATTCTTCCCTCTTTTTAATGTCTTCTATCTGTTCCTGTTGTAGATACCGTCGGTATCAGCATCCTATGATCTTCCACGGAGCTTGTTCAAACCATTGGAATCAATGATAAGTACATCGAGCACTGCCAATCGCTCGTTCTTCGTATCGGATCCAAGCTCTCCATAACCCACAATTTCGCTTTATTTCTGATTCTTCCCTCTTCTTAATGAAATATATGAAAATCAGATTTGCACAGACGTGGAATAACATTTTAGAACCACATGCCCAGCACTGCCGTTCATACATTATGGTTCACCTGCAGATGTCCCTAAATTTCGTGAAGAACAAGTCAGTGAACAAAATGACACTTGCAGGAGACATAACGCCCTTGATAAACCAAAAGATAATTGAATAAATCAGTAAATACATTGAAAACTAGTAAGATGTATGATCGAAATGCATGGCCCCACATTAAATCACCAGTCTAATCGATATTCATACATCACTGCCCGTTAATCCATGACTCATCCCATTCATTAACACGAATCAGACTTTGCAGATGAAATGTACTTCAATTGTATGCCCAATCTCACCCTTAACCAGTATCTCCGCCAAACACCCCAGTTTTACAAACCAACACGGATATGGAAGCATCTTCCATGACAACACTCTGGAATCCTTCTGGCCGTGTAATCCAATATCGGCGGCATTATTCCGACTTTTATTAAGCCCCGCAGTCCCATAAACACAACCTTCTTCCCTTCGAGTCCCCTTCTCGGTGGTACGGAGGTACTAACATTAGGTAATTGGAGGAGGGACGTGGCGCGTATGTGCGGCGGATTGTCAAAGGAGGTTTTTACTTCGGAATCGGTGGAAACAGTGGACGCTAATGTACCGCAACGGAGTTACGGGAGCCACCCGGAGGTTTTGTCCCGGGGGTGGATGCGCCGTTGGATACCGGTCAGGCCGAAAAAGTGAGGTTAGGGTCGCGACTGGGCGAGCGAGCGTGTCGCCTCTGCCGGCCCGGCCGATAACCTGCCAGCTCGAAAGTGATATCCGACGCGCACGTACCTCGCCTTGGGGGTGGAGGGAGGTACCCAGAGATCCGGAACAACGGATTTAAGGGGATGGAAACGACGGGGCTGCAAAACCCCGCACGTCGCCCCGTCGCCCCGAAACCTCGACCCTTTGGGGAAAGAAACTCTGAAACGGACTCCGATACGTCCCGCTTTGCCTCCGACCAAGAGCGGCTTCTTGCGCCCCTGTGCTGCGAGACCCTCTTGTTAAAAGTGCCTTTTTACCTATATAAGCCGGGAAATATATATGCGAGGCTCGGATTTCGTGGGGTTTGGGTTATGCCGACTCTACATAAATCAATGTATACCCTAGTAGCACAAAATATTTCTCCTATATTTTCTATATATTTAACGAATATCGTGCATTTTGTAAATATTTAGCAGACATTTGAAATATATGCAAAACGTTTACTTTAGAATATTATCCCTATAATATTTATATAATGTTAGCTCCATGTGTTTTTATAATATTTTTCTACCAGATATACAAAACATTTCGTTTCATTTTAATACAAGTATTTTTTAAATATTATCTGCCGAATACATTATAAACGTTTCAAAAAAAATTAAAATCAAAATCACACGTTTTGCTCCTATAATGAAATAGCGGAACGAAAATATTAGGAAAATTTCTCGGTGTCCGATAATAGTCGTGAAGTAAAAGAAATGTATTTTTATTATATGTTCAAAAATTGAAAAATATAATTTCTACATATGTTTATAAATTATTGAAACTAAATATGTCATTGAGATATTCAACAAATATTTCAGATATCTTTGAATGAAATCTACAAGGAATCTTAAAAAATCTGTCGCTCAAGATATTTAGCAAAGATTACAAAGAAATATTTAGAAATTATTCTATGTTACTAGGGTATCGTTATGCGACTTCCCGTTTTTAAGTTTCTCACGCTGGCGTACTGACGTTGGACTACGGAGTCATTAGGAAAGATGTTGGACCACAGTGTCACAAGCAAAATTCGTAATTCATTAACACTATTTCTACCAAAGGTGTCCAAAGACACATTTAAAAATTTTAACTTGAAATTTATTTTCAAAGTTTAATAATTTTTTCCCAATTAATGTTTGGAGTTTTCGTATAATAATCGTTAAATTTATTTAGCGGTATCATTTTCCTCCAGCTCGTCAAAACCTTTTGGTCGAAATAGGTATACACAAAATCGTGGTAGAAATAGTGTTAAACCATCGTTAAAAATTTGAGTTCCTTGGGCTCGGAAATTACTTTCTATCCTTGTGACAATTGCATTTCGATACAGAACCCAAAGGTATTGCTATCGTGACATACTGTACCGGTGCATATGGTATGCGATGCGTCAGCAGGGCTTAGTTAATCAGCTGATGGACTCAGACTGGATGGGATACGGAGAGATCGATGTACATGAACTTGAAAAAGAGAGTTTGAAACAGAGCTTAGCAAGCGATGTAGCAACTCGGAGAAAAGCTGTATCCGCATCCGTACCTATATCTAACTGGAGTGGATTTCGGACCAGCACTTTCAGCCGACACCAAGAGTTTCTAAATGCACCATCCGCCGCAGTTACGGTGGAAAGTGGTAGGAAAAAATTCGGAATGCTCGAGGCGTGTACTCGGAATGCCGAAGTACACGTATCGTCTTGCCAGACTAGCGTTTTTGAAGATTTGCAAGTACCATACCCATTTGCAAGTACTATACAGGGCAGACCGAGAGCGGGTTGGACCGCACGAGTGGATTTGGGCTATAGGATGAAATCGTGCACATGTACGAGAAGTATCGGTGTAATGAATCAAACCACTTTACCAAATCTTTCTATATAAACAGGATAAGTCTGATTAAAGAGAGAATCCCCTAGTAATTGTAAGTTGAGAATAGGTTTAAGCTCAGGCGCGAATGCATTTCTCGTAGGAGCGGCTACCAGGTAGGAACAGATATGTATCGAAAAAAGAGCGGTTATCCCCTCGAAGAAGCAAGAGTTTCTTGAAAGAAAAAATGTTCATAAGGAAGATTTCAAGGCGAAAGCAATTTTGGACGGAAATAGTAAACCACTAGAATCGCTCAAACCTTGTCGATGATTAGACAGCTTCAAGTTCTACGGCTACAAGGTGGATGTTGAGGTCGGTTCAGCTTGCCGGCTTCGGTTGCAGCTTCTCGCTCGAACGCCCCAACTCCCTGCTCAAAGTTCTTGAAATTTCACTTATCACTTGCACCAACGAAGCGCATCCGCGGACTCTCGACGAAAGACTGATCCTAGGGCGAACTATGAAAGGACCCGAGCCGTTCCGAGCTTCGTTCCTGGTCGGGAAGAACCCAAACAACTCGCGGCCGAGGAACAACTTAACGCTTGATAAACAGATAAGAGGTCGAAAGGTGAGGCGTAGCAGAAACAAAAGATGTGGTTCCAAATACTGATGAAAGGCTCAGACGTGGGGAGGTTGAGGTACACAGACGCGCCTATTCGACCAATTAGCCGAGCGATTATACAGATGAGAACCCAGAAGAAATTACTGATTAAAACGTAGATAATCTATTAAGTGCCCAATAAAGCTCCCGCCTCTTCTAGGTTCATCCGGACCGATTAAACCGAAAATGTTCCTGGTTACCTGATATTACGACACATGAGCATAGCGGCAGCGATATTCACAGCGATATTACCACATACCCTCGTATCAAGGGGCATCATCCCATTGGCTATAGTTTAGAATTCGTCAAAGAATGTGTGTGCCTTTGCAACTACTTCCCATCACTTTTGGACCTTTCATAATACTCAGACTGCATATAGGTAAGTCATTTTCCAGCCTATTCAGGGAGGCCATTGCAACCTGTTATCCGAATTTCAGCTGGAAGGTTTGATTCTGGAAAGAACCCAGGCTTTGAGGTTGCGTTCGAAAGAGGTAACGTATGTAACCTACGTTTGCGTATTTCTAATACTACTACTTCTAAATCTACGTTCGTGGATTTTAGCTCGAAGGTTTGGTTCTGGAAAGGATCCAGGTTTTGGGGCTGCCTTAGAAAGAGGTAACGTATGTAATGTCTAAACCTACGTTCGCGAATTTCAGCACGAAGGTTTGGTTCTGGAAAGGACCCAGGCTTTGGGGTTGCGTTCGAAAGAGGTAACGTATGTAACCTACGTTCGCGTACTTCTAATACTACTACTTCTAAACCTACGTTCTCGTACTTCTAATACTACTCCTCCTAAACCTACGTTCGCGGATTTTCGCTCGAAGGTTTGGTTCTGGAAAGGACCCAGGCTTTGGGGTTGCGTTCGAAAGAGGTAACGTATGTAACCTACGTTCGCGTACTTCTAATACTACTACTTCTAAACCTACGTTCTCGTACTTCTAATACTACTCCTCCTAAACCTACGTTCGCGGATTTTCGCTCGAAGGTTTGGTTCTGGAAAGGATCCAGGTTTTGGGGCTGCCTTAGAAAGAGGTAACGTATGTAACCTACGTTCGCGTACGCGGCCTTAGGGGGTTAAGGTGGCAAAGGAGGCCGGGGTGCGGAACAACGAATTTAAGGGAGTGGAAACGCCGGAGCCGCAAAACCCCCGCCAGTCGTGTCGCAACTTCGGAATCCCGGACCCGGGGCAAAGAAGCTCCGAAACGGACCCGATATGTCTCTCTCCGCACCCCGCAGAGGGTGGTTTCTTGCGTTTTCGCCCACGCTCGTTCCGCTGGTAAAAGTGCCTCTCCGCCTGTGTCCGCCGTATGCGGTGCGCCCCGCAACGGAGCCAAAACGCGTAAGTAGTTTCAGACTGCACCCTCGGATGGAAGCGACTATCCTGCTCTGGATGGTGCAGTGCCCGCCGAGGCTTGAACAGGATGCGAGGGGTTTTGCCTCCTGTCCGGGGCAAGAAACAAAAGCTCGCGACGGGGTCGAGATGCAACGGTAGTACACGCGGATGTGCGCACATGCGGAAGGAGCGCACTCTTTTTCCTTAATCCCTGCACCACCGGACTAATCATGGGCGGCCATGTGCGCAGGATGATGACGTTAATTTGCTGCGCGAGCTTCCTATCTTGACTTTTTCCCCATTCAGGGCATGGACGGAGAGGAACAAGGGTGGGACCTGTGCAACCTGGGCTTCGCTAATGAAAACGAGTGTACCTATATTTCCTTGGATGAAGGATGTAGGTACCCGAAGAGAGGTTCATTGAAATCATTTTCAAAGATTCCGTTTTGTTGAGTGGGGCTGAAGGAGGTATTTAAACGTTTTTAACAGGCATTTCGCGCCGAAACGTAAAAGTACGTCTTCTTAGTGTTTAGTTTAGCTTTATGTCTAGTTTATTTACCCTTCCAGAGACTTTCTAATTTACTACGACCTTTTAGCAATTGTTCTTTGCGTACTTTGAGTTCCTGCATTGTAGATGACGATGATGTACGACTCGTTATTCTTTTTCGCCGTGCGTAATGGAATTCTTTGGTACCGTACGGAGGGTAACTTTTAATTGTGCATTTTCCCTCTAATCGTGAGAATAATAATTTCCAGTAGAGGACGTAACCTGGTCTCATCCGCAGTGGTATCATCTCCGGGAGCGTGGTTTTCGTATTTATGAGTGTCGCTAAATTCCAACCCAGTCTGCTGGATATTATTTTCTATATCAGGGGTGAATCCTCCTCCACAAAGCGCGGAGCAACTTTCGGATTTTTATTTTCCTACCTTAAACAGCTAAACTCCTTTTTCCCCATTTTAAATCGCGCGCACCTTTGTGGCCATTGAAATACACGCGGCAGAATTTCGCTCCCCGACAACCGGTGTACTTAAACTCCGCGATTACGAAAACCGAGTACACTTTAATGCTACAACTTTGCAAGCTCACAAACCATATCGAGCTTTATTTATTTTAGGAACCGAAGGTGGTCTAACCGGAAATGCAGAAGCGCGATATGTGTGCAGTAGTTTTGGCAAGTGCGTACCTTTTGGCGACGACCACAAATTGATCAGGAAGATTTCAGACAAACTCTAGAAGATGTGGAAACAATCAAAGCTTAATCTACCTCTGAAATGTTGCTGTCCATTAATTCCCATTTAATAGAACGTTCTTATCAGACGAAAATAAAGCCCACCATCTTGGAATAAGCAGAGCATGGGAGACCATTTCTGGTTCGGAGAACTGATCTAGGATAAATTCCCCAAAATCTAGACAGATCTACATTGAATAAATATTAGAAATTCTGCTCTTCACCAGCTACACGTTCTTAGGAAAAGGACACACCATGTTGCAATAAGCAGAGGGTGATGGATCACTTCCGGTTCGCACGACGCAAAGGGGTATGATTAGACTTCTTAATAGACTTCGATGGATCCGCTTTTGAATCGGACAACTGATCTATGATAAATTCCCCAAAATGTAGAGAAATCTACATTGAATAAATATCAGAAATTCTGCTTTTCATCAGCTACACGTTCTTAGGAAAAGGACACACCATGTTGCAATAAGCAGAGGGTGATGGATCACTTCCGGTTCGCACGACGCAAAGGGGAATGATTAGACTTCTTAATAGACTTCGATGGATCCGCTCTGGATTCATCGTGGATAAAAAGTTTTTACTCGGAACGTTATTGGATTAGAGGAGACAACGTCGGAGATCGAGATCCCAGGAGCTTTTTGTCAACTGGTCGAGGAGAGAGGCAATTAGGCGTTTTTGCGGACCTCCCTGGAAACGTACGAGCGTTCGGGTCTGGAGTTAACCGTGACGTCATCAATACCCACCACCAACACCTATCGATAGAAAAAGTGAGAAGTTCCCGAGGACAATGGCGACGCTGCCCGAAGCCAGGACTGGCCTAGACGAATGCGCTCCATGTCTTTGGGAATAATGACGTTTCGATCGGCCTTCAGAAAATTCCTGCCGTCAGGGATTTTCCGCTCGCCGGAGACCATTTCCCCTTTTTTCACCATGAGATCCCCTGTAACGTGATAGTCATCTAGAGACGTCCCTTTCTTTGAGATATTACCGTAATTAGAATCGGTACTTTTGAGGTACTAATTGATGCCGGGCATAAATCTAGAAGTTCATATATGAAATGTTCATAGATGAAATAGATGAAATGTTCGTAGATGAAATAGTTGAAATGTTCATAGATGAAATACATTAAATGAACTTCGAGGACCCCACTCTTAGGCCGCATACATACGTAGGGTAAAGTTGGGTAAATTGTACCGGGTTTACGAAAATGACAATAGAAATGTTTTTGGCAGGATGTTTTAGTAAACGAATTCATATTTAATTTATCTGTAAAATTCTGCATGCAATGTACACAAATGCTATTTAACACGGTAGACATTCAAATAAAACATTCCTTAGAACGGTGTGTATAGTAGCTATACGTGCCTCTTAAAACGGAGTAATAAGCAAAACAGTTTAATATTATATCATTTTATGAAATGCCTAAGTAGTCACTATACGGTGGTGGAGGGTGTGGATGTGGTACCGCCAGTCTAGGAAAAGAAGGTACTTATGTTCGCCATTGTACGAAAAAATATCACGGAATCTTCATACACACATCGCAGAACGGCGTTGGACCTTTTCGTTTCGAGTTTCCGTTCCTCTGTGCAGTCTAATGACACGAATCCTTCCCCTTTCAGCCGTGGTGAATGTGGTTTTAAAGCGAAAAGAAGAATTAATTTAAAGATTTAATACCAAGTCCGGGTGCGAGGGTACAATGGGGAACAAAGTGTGCTCGCAGAGGTCGGTATAAATTCCGGTAATTCTCGTTTAATAGAGACCCAAAATTGAGGTTATCGTATCAACCAGCATGGTGTGACGTCACGTAGCTTTGGAGCATAATACCTTCGCATAAATCGCCGGTCAGATATTCCGGGTTATAATTTAAGGTTCATTCAAGTGAAATGGCGTCCGAGGTGTGCCAGCATGGCGGATCAATGCGTCCAGAATTTGCGCACTCCTCGTCCGTCTTTCGCCGCCCAACAATGCGGATTTTTTAAGTGAAACTTATTGCAGTAGTCGTAAGTTCACACATCATGATGAGGGTTGGATTAGAAAAGTTAATTAATTACCATTCACATTCATCCATGCACTTTAGCGTCAAGACAGTTTGCGTAAAGATTTATTCATTTCAATTTCTTGTCGAAGAAGTCAATCAGCAATAGTGCTTCCGGTTTGGAAAAGTTGATATTAAACTCACCGATCGTCCTTATGGGCATCTCATCCCCATTCCTTATCTCTTTTCCAGTTAATAACGCGATAAATGTTAATAAAGAATTTAATAAGAAAATTGAAACTCACCATTTTTTTTCAAGGGTATTGGACCAAACTGTCCGAAACTTTGACACATGACTCATGATCACCTAAGAATTGTCCTGATACGTTGAAAAATTGGATTTTTAGAAAAAATTGTTTAATTTAGCCCAGACCAGAACCAAAATGGCTTCGAGCTCTCATATTTCTATCCATATACAATTATCGAAGGCTCTGATATAAGATACGAAAGGGTCAGGACAATTTTACGACAATTTGGAACACTCTAGTAATCGAGAAACTCGTATTTAAACGGGATAAAGGCAAGAAAAGTGTTTTATGCGCTTCTATACCAAAACGATGGAAATACGAAGTATCGGAGTGAAAATTTAATTGACCTGGAAATCACAGATGGCGCAGAGTGTCCCTCTGCAGCCAATTAGGGCCTCTGAAACCACGAATCCAGAGGATTTCTGGAGTTTTACTTCGATTCCTTTATAATTATTGTACGAAAACGACAGGTGGAGTATGCCATTTGGTACAATACCCAATATAATTCGACACAGATGTCAATATAAAACCTAACGTCAGCAGCGTAGGTATTTAGAAAAATCTCCTTTATCGACGTCGATCAAGTTCCTCGACATGTTTCACATCACCTTAAGGGTTGTTAATAAAACCTGGAGAAATATTATAACCTACCCTACAGATATTTATATGTGAACCTTACAGGGTTTATTAACACCTTAAGGGGTGTTAATAAAACCTGGAGAAATGTTATCACCTACCCTACAGATATTTATACGTACGATTGTGTACGCGATCGAGGTCTACGTGTCGCCTCTTTTTTCATTCCTGTCAAAGAATTCCTCCCTATCATCCTTTGTCCGCTTTTTGGATATTTCTCTCTCGAGGAAGGAGTGCCGGTAGAAGGAAGTCCGAAAACGGGGGAGATTATTTAATTCAGAGAGCTGGATTTATGGAGACCAAGATGAAGACGGAGGGAATCGGAGTTTGAGTGGGGACGCGAAAAGGAGGGCCGATGAAGGGGCGGGAATCCAAGGGGAAGAGGAAGAGGGTCGGAGAACAGAGTCGATTCGAATTACCTCGACATCGTCCAATTTCGTTAATTGCGCCCGGACCTTACGCGGTCGAAGATATTTCCATTACGCCGGCTCTCCTCTATTTTTCCGCCCTGCTTTCTCTACCTCCGGCCGACTGTTCCCAACTTTCGTCCTCACTTTTCCCGACATCTATTTGCCATGGATAGCGAAGCGACGTTATATTAAAGTGATTATACGCGGCGTCGAATTACCAGGATTAAGTCGACATGTAACGAGCCGGTATTTCGCGGCCATCGTTGATTTTCGACGTTTCGCCGAGCTTTCCATTAGCACAGGGCAACCGAAAATTCGCTGAAATCACAAACTAGGGATGTATTAGGATAGGGCATAATTAATGTTACACAGGAAGGTAAATAGGAATTACCAAAATATTAGGCAAACATGCACTGGCCCGATAACATTATAATAACGTATAATGTGAAGTGCAGGGGTGTATTGGCCCACAAGTTTGTACCTTCTTCCTATTAGTTGTACTAATTTATTGTTATATAATATTTAGTTGTACAAAGATGTAAGATTGATCAATAATAAATAATAATATACTCTCCTTCGTGGTTATCACCTTCTTTCTCTGGTATACGAAATAGATGAACATCATCGGGCATTCTAAAATATATTAACCTTACTGCAGTTATATGCATATCTGTAGCTTTTATATGAAAATTAACTTTCATATTTTACTTTTAAACATGTCAGCTATCGAAAAGTATCGGTGCCGTAGAAAGATACGAAGTATTGGTCTTACACGATGCCAGGCAAGTGTCAAGACTGAAAAATGAAGTCCTTGGGCATTTGGTACAATTTTCAACGCGAAAATGGAAAGTGTCACTCTCCGAGTTCATGAAAAAATGTCTATTATTGGGAAGTGTGCACGAGAAATGTGGAAGGCACTATTTTACCTTTAAACATGTCAGCTATCAAAAAGTATCGGTTCTGTAAAAAGGTACGAAGTATTGGGCTTACACGATGCCAGCCGAGTGTCAAGACTGAAAAATGAAGTCCTTGGGCATTTGGTACAATTTTCTGTTTTGGTACAATTTCAATGGGCAAGGGACTATTTTATCTTTAAACATGTCAGCTATCAAAAAGTATCGGTGTCGTAGAAAGGTACAAAGTATTGGTCTTACAAGATGCCAGCCGAGTGTCAGGACTGAAAAATGAAATCCTTGGGCATTTGGTACAATTTTCAACGCGAAAGTGAAAAGTGTCGCTCTCCGAGTTCATTAAAAATGTCTACTATTGGGAAGTGAGCACGAGAAATGTGGAAGGGACTATTTTACCTTTAAATATGTCAGCTATCAGAAAGTATCGGTGCCGTAGAATGGTATGAAAGTGGAAAGTGTCGCTCTCCGAGTTCATTAAAAATGTCTATTATTGGGAAGTGAGCACGAGAAATGTGGAAGGGACTATTTTACCTTTAAATATGTCAGCTATCAGAAAGTATCGGTGCCGTAAAAAGGTACAAAGTATTGGTCTTACACGATGCCAGCTGAGTGTCAAGACTGAAAAATGAAGTCCTTGGTCATTTGGTATAATTTTCAACGCGAAAGTGGAAAGTGTCGCTCTCCGAGTTCATTAAAAAATGTCTATTATTGGGAAGTGAGCACGAGAAATGGGGAAGGGACCAATGGAAGGAAATTGAATTCGCGAGTATCATTCTTTTTACTTAGCGCTCGGATGAATATGATAAAATTTCACTTATCACCGGAGGACATTTTTCTCGTTTCGTTCTGCAATTTCATTAACATTAAATTACCCCTCCCTCTGCGGTTCCGGAAAAGCTTCCAAATAAATTGACTTAATCAAGTATTTCAATTAACAAATTATTCCTGTAAACCGTATGATACGTGGGGTACATAGAGGGTGATGGAAAAATCTCCCAATGGGAAAAACACTCAATATTCATTCCTCCGAAAACAGCGCGAATGCGTAAATACCTCTAGGGCCCTTGAAAGCCAGAACGCGCGAATGAAATTATTTTCTCTCCATCAGAATCCGAAATAATTATCGGAACTATGGATTTTAAAATTACCCACGCGTAGCATGAATTAATTATTTCCGGGTTTACTTGCTTATTATCGACGTTGTCACTTCTAGTCAGTGGATGGTACTATTACTTGTGAAGTATTAACCCTTTATCTCGAATGTCCTAATTTATGGTATATACCAACCTCGCCCTTACAATTAGTGCAAGGGCTAAAAAGCTGTTCTGGAGACGTTACCGGCAATAAATGTTCCCTATTGGAACGATGGCATTCCCTGCTCGCATTAATCACGCGATCTAATTAATTATTGAGTTATCGTGGAACTACTATCCCCTAGAGAATAGGCCAGCCAGTTCCAGTTTATTGTTCCTGTAGACGACATCTACACGCTGAACGCCCGACGCGAGTAGCGACTATTAAGCGCCGGAGAGGGACTCGGTACGTTTCTGGTTTTGCGAACGTATGTACGTGGTTTAGCATGCCGGACTATTAATGTCGAGACTCTGACCAGCCACTTGCAAGATTTGGTCCAACGCTTATCAAGTAACATATTCGTCCAGGGATGTATGGATGAGATTTAGGAAATCCCTAAAAGTATACCCTACCACTGGTGACATGACGTCTCTTCATCTCTTAGCAGGCAATAACACATCCCTAGTAGCACAAAATATTTGTCCCTTATTTTCTATATATTTAATGAATATCGTACATTTTGTAAATATTTACCAGACATTTTAAATATTTGCCAAACGTTTACTTTATAATNTAAATATGTCATTGAGATTTTCAACAAATATTTCGGATATCTTCGAATGAAATCTACAAGAAATCTTGAAAAATCTGTCGCTTGAGATGTTTAGCAAAGATTACAAAGAAATGTTTAGAAATTATTCTATGCTACTAGGGATTTTACTACTTTAGTTAATTAATACTAAATTAGTTATTTAGTAACGTATTTATTAACCTACACCCACGCGCACAAGGTTTTCAAGTTCACATGACAAGATTTAAACATTGCCGCGTTAGTTGTTTGTTAATGGATTTCGTTATTGTGAATAAACTTTGTTAAATCATTCACACTTCCCATCCACCCTATTGATTCGTCTCTAGAGCGTTTTGTGCTAGCAATTTCGCAAAAATCACTAACACAAAAACAGTTTGTAAGACGCTAGGAAAATGATATCCTGAGATATGAATTAATTCGTTAAAGGGAATTACTGTAAATGAACAATGTGTTACATTTCATTTGCAACGCCTAGGGGTAGTTGGTGCAGCTGTTATTAGGGTGAAATTCCCTAACTGTGATTAGGTAATCTCGGTGAAATTCCTATCGCACTGACAAAGATTAAGCTGATCGAAGACTACAACCCGTTGTTAGGCAATCACCAGAAATCGGGCGAATTAACCCTAACCACGCTATTAATTCCTGATTAAGGATTTTAATTTGAATGTTGAGGCAACCAGTTCTAGGCGTTTAAATGGATAAACTTTTTTAAAAATGCTGCAACTTTTTACCTGCAGCTAGATTTCCTAGAACTCGTCATCAAATCCGGGGAACCCTGGATGCCCTATGAGTTCGGCGGTACAAAGGAACTTTGAAATGTCGGCCCTCTATTTTGTTCCTAACTGCGATGAGCCATTATCGGCGTCCCCTGGCTAGTGGATTCATAGTGAAAAAGTCAGGGGCAATTCGGTTGCTAGTAACGTACCCGGAAGGGTTATAAACAAGCTTAATTTGGGTCGTATTGGCGGATGACATGGTCAGCCCTGACAAGCGCAGGGCGCGGAACAAACATGGGCCTGGTTTGCTCGGGAGTTATGCGAACTTCTGAACAAATAATGCCGCGTTGCTGTAGCCATTTTCCGCCCTGAAATTTCCGGGGTTAGCTCGTCAGCTAACGCGCCTAATTTCGGAATTTCCGAATCAACGTCGAACAACGTCTCCGAGGAGGTCGTGTTCGGTGCTGCCGACGTCGGACGTCATCCCTCGCTTCGGTTGGTTAATTGCAACGACGTTGTTCTGGCATGCTGCCTTCGTCTTGGGGCTAAGCACAGGATATAGGAAAATTAACTGGAACGGAGATAATGTACAATTACAAAGTGCACATAAATGATGAATGAGAGTTCCAGAGGAAGACGCGGAAAAGTGACGGATGGAAGGGAAAGTATTTTTGACCGGAGTTTGTTTCGCAACGATTTTTTCCACTTTTCGTCGATAAGGGCACTCTTCGATGGATGGACGTTGGGATGATCGGCTCGGAAGGAGGAAACCGAAGGAGCAGATTTTCCAGAGGAAGGAGCTTCTCCAAATTGGAGTATCGGATCGCTCGAGGAGTAAGGAAGGTCTTCATTAATTTCTCTGTCCAGGATCAGCGAGATGTGTTATTGCCTGCCAAGAGATGAAGAGACGTCATGTCACCAGTGGTAGGGAAGACTTTTAGGGATTTGTAGGATATCAGCTACTCATTTAGTATATAGATCAATGGTCTCCTTATACTATTTTGTGACATCCATTAAACGGACCGGAGTTTGTTTCGCAACGATTTTGTCCACTTTTCGTCGAGAAGGGCACTCTTCGATGGATGGACGTTGGGATGATCGGCTCGGAAGGAGGAAACCGAAGGAGCAGGTTTCCCAGAGGAAGGAGCTTCTCCAAATAGGAGTATCGGATCGCTCGAGGAGTAAGGAAGGTCTTCATTAA